>NC_087302.1:605000-1205000 GCF_015220805.1 Pogoniulus pusillus
CTTGGGGTGTGAGCTCCTAAATCCCACAGAGGAACAGGCACTGCCCTTCACATGCCCACTGCACCTCTGCTGGGGCAGCCCAGCCTGTGGCTAAGCCTCACTGCGGCAGCAGCACTGCAGGTCTGGCTGGGAAGCTGTGTCAGAGAGCTGGTGTCAGCCAGGGGCAAGGGCAGCACTGCTGCTGCATTCACCCAGCCAGCTCAGCCCTCAGGCTTCACCTGCAGGAAAGACACCCTGGCTGTCCCCTGCGACCTGCCTGTCCCTGCTGTGCCTTCATGCTCTCGGCCATGGCTGCAGGGAGGATCTGCTCCAGAGCTTGCCAGGCACAGAGGGGAGGCTGACAGCTCTGCACTGCCTGGGGCCTCCTTCTGCCCTTTTGAAGGTAGCTGTGACCCTTGGCAGTCAGCAGGACCTTTCCCCACCTGCCAAAGGTTGCAAAAGGTAACAGAGTCACAGAAGATGCTGAGGTGCTGGAAGATGCCCAGAGCAGGGCAGCAAGGCTGGGGAGGGGCCTGGAGCACAGCCCTGTGAGGAGAGGCTGAGGGAGCTGGGGGGGTGCAGCCTGCAGCAGAGGAGGCTCAGGGCAGAGCTCATTGCTGCCTGCAGCTGCCTGCAGGGAGGCTGTAGCCAGGTGGGGTTGGGCTCTGCTGCCAGGCAGCCAGGGCCAGAAGAAGGGGACACAGCCTCAAGCTGTGCCAGGGCAGGTCCAGACTGGATGTGAGGAGGAAGTTGTTGGCAGAGAGAGTGATTGGCACTGGAATGGGCTGCCCAGGGAGGTGGTGGAGTGGCTGTGGCTGGAGGAGTTGAAACCAAGCCTGGATGAGGCACTTAGTGCCATGGTCTGGGTGATTGGATAGGGCTGGGGCATAGGTTAGGCTGGATGATCTTGGAGGTCTCTTCCAAGCGGGTTGATTCTATTCTATTCTATTCTATTCTACTCTACTCTACTCTATTCTATTCTGTTCGATGATTCTAAGGTTAGGGTCTGGAGGGGACCTCCGTGGGAGAATTTTCCTGCTAGCAGGACATGAGCTGGTAAACATGAGAGCTGGTGCTGGGAAGTGCCCTTGAGCCCATTTCTGGCTCAGGAAGCCAAGCTGTAAATAAAGAGCAACCCACACACACCTGCAGGGGGCTGAGCCTGCCAGCCCCCTGGGGTGGGCACCGCAGGTTGTTTTGACACAGGGCAACCTATTTGCACCTTACACATAACTCTGAGCCAGTCTGCACTGTCCACTTGTGCCAGCCCCAAACTGACTCTGCACAGCTCTTCTAAAGGAGTATCTAAGCACTTGCACTGGCTTTATAAAACGTACTGCCTTGCTAGCAGCTGAGTCGAGTGGTCAGTACCCTGATCTCACCTCCACCAGCCTCCCACAGGCCCCAATCATCCAAACCAAGCCCCTGCCAGGGCAGCAGCACCCAGGGCAGGGCACACAGGAACACAACCAGGAGGGTTTGAAAGCCTCCAGGGCAGGAGACTCCACAGCCTCTCTGGGCAGCCTGCTCCAGGCTCCAGCACCCTCACACTCACAAAGGTTCCCCTCCTCTTCCCCTGCCACCTCCTCTGCTCCAGCTTGCCCCCAGTGCCCCTTCTGCTGCCCTTGCCCACCCCTGGGCAGAGCCTGCCTGCGTCCTGCCCACACTGCCCTGCCCAGCTTGAGCACAGCACTGAGGGCAGCCCTCAGGCTGCTCTGCTGCCAGCTGCCAGCCCCAGCTGCCTCAGCCTGGCCCCACAGGAGATGCTCACTGCCTGCAGCAGCCTGGAGGCTCTGGGCTGGGCTCTCTCCAGCACTTCCCTGAGCTCCTTCTTGAGCTGAGGGGTCCAGGGTTGGACACAGTATTCCAGATGTGGCCTCAGCAGGGCAGAGCAGAGGGGCAGGAGAACCTCTCTTGACCTCCTCACCGCAGCCCTTCTAATGCACCCCAGTGTGCCCTTGGCCTTCTTGGCCACCAGAGCACATTGCTGGCTCATGAGCACCCTTCTGGCCACCAGCACCCCCAGGTCCCTTTCCTCAGAGATGCTCTCCAACAGCTCAGTCCCCAACCTGTCCTGTCCATGGAGTTGTTGGTTCCCAGGTGCAGGACTCAGCCCTTGTCCTTGTTGGGTTCCACTCCATTTCTCCCCACTCAGCTCTGCAGCCTGGCCAGGTGTGGCTGAATGGCAGCACAGCCTGAGGGCTGTCACCACTGCTCCCAGTTTGGTGTCCCCAGCACACTGGTTGATGCCCACGATGGAGGATGGCTTTGGCATGACACCAGCAGCTCCCTCAGCATCCTGAGCCACATCCTGCCTGCTCTCCAGCTCGTCTGTCTTTGTCCAGGCTCCCTAAATGCCCCAGAATGTTATCTTTGAGTGTACCTCTGTCTCCCAAACTCTGCCAGCAGGCATGGAGGTGAGGGAGGTGAAGCCTGGGCCCCTTTTAGCCCTGGGCTGAGTTCCCTACCTCCAGCTCTGCACATTCAGGCAAGGTCTCTGTGCTGCCTGGGGAGCCCATCCCTGCTCTCTCTGTGCACTCAGGGCTTTCCATTTGAGTAATCTCACCCAACTCTGCATATGCCCAAGTCTGATTTCCTGTTCTCTCTCCTCTTGCTTACCTCCTGCACTTCTCTCAAGCCCAGATTGCAGCAGCCAAGGCTGCCATCAGCCATCACCTCCCCACCAGCTCTTCCTCATGCCCAGCTGGCAGATCCCTCAGCCCTCCTGGCTGGCCTGCCCAGCAGGTCATGACAATAAAAGGACCACCAGACTTTACCTCGGGCTCTGTCCTCTTTTGCTCCTCATCTTCTGGCCAGTGTAAGCCCTCTCTGGAGCCTCACATCGTGATGGGACCTCTGCACCAGCTGCACTGGGGTCCTCACTGTCCTGTCAAGCCCTGACAGCAGAAGAATGAAACTCAGCTGCAGGGGAGGGTAAAAAGGTCTCCACAGCTGTAGGATCTCATTCTTCTCTGTGTGTCCTTCCATCTGGGGACAGAGACCTCCTGGGAAGCATGAATCCGGTCCCCCCAAGGAGTGCTGGGTCAGCTGGGGAGGTTCTGGGCACAGCCCCCCCTCTGGCCTTCTTGCTTTAGCCTTCAGACACAGCCTTGTCCTCTCTCCTCACCATTTGTCCCACCTACTCCCTTGGACTCCTGAGCCTGGCACTGCAGCCACCCTACCCCCAGTCAAGGGACAGGAACAAGAGCACAGGTGACAGAGGTCTTCTGAGGGACAGGGGCAGACTGAAGTGTGTGTGTGGGGGGGGGGGAAACCAAAGCTCTTCACCTGGGAGCCAACCCCCTCTCTGAGGATGATGGCAAGAGAGAGGCAGAGACGTGCAGGGCAGGCAAGCCACATAGGGCATGGTCTGCCCTCAGTGCCCAGCTGCCAGCAGAGCAGATACCCACTGAGGTGCATGGCTGGTGGGAGCCAAGCCAGGTGAGATGGGTTAGGGAACAGAAAGAGTGGGAGATGTGCAGCAGAAGGTGGAGGGAGGCTGACTGCAGCAGCCTGGGGCACAATCACAGAACCTCAGGGGCTGGAAGTGACCTCCAGAGATCATCCAGACCAAGCCCCTGCCAGAGCAGGAGCACCCCGGGCAGGGCACCCAGCAAGACATCCAGGTTGGCTTTGAAAGTCTGCAGAGAAGGAGACTCCACAACCTCTCTGGGCAGCCTGCTCCAGGCTCCAGCAGTGTCCCGGGTTGGGATTCCTCCCCCGGTAGGATAAACTCACCACAAGAGGGATTGGGTTTGGAAAGTCAGGGGAAATGAATTTGTGTTTCTTATAGTCTAACTGTAACAGCCTCAGGAGAATAAACTGCTACAGAAATGGAACTGCCTGCGTGAGGGTGGGGAAGGGCTCAAGCAGCAGTGAAGCAGCAAACGCAGCAGCAGCCAAAAGAGCAGCAGGGGAAGGCAGCAGCAGACGCAGCAGAAGCAGCAAGGGGAAGGTCCAGGCTGTGCTTCCAGACAAAGCTCTTGATGCTCCAATGAAGTTCTATCAACTTATCCACAGCTGCCATTCTGTGGCCTGTCCCTGACACGTTCACCTCTCCACTCAGAGCTTCCACTTCTGAGTTCCTCTGTTCTGGATGTGTTTATGTCTGAGCTAGAAACCAGCTCAAAGAGCCACAGTAAAGCAGTTGGAGTGGGAGCTCCTGGGTCCCAGTCTGTGCCCTTTCAGCCTTCTCTTCTCCAGACTAACCTTCCCCAGGGCTCTCAGCCTTTCCTCCTCACACAGATGCTGCAGTCCCTTCAGCACCCTCAGCCTCTGCTGGGCTCTGCTGTTCATCCCTGCCTCTCTTGAACTGGGCAGCCCAGCACTGGTCATAAGGCTCCAGAGGTGGCTTCACCAGGGCAGGATGGAGCTGCTTTCTCCTCATGTTGAGGTGGAACCTCCTGGGTTCCAGCTTCTGTGCTCAGTGACCAGCAAGCCCCAGGCACAGGAGCAGAGTGCAGACCCCAGGCCCACAGGTGCTGCTTGGTGGTGCTGGGGGGAGCACAGCTCTGGTGTAGGCTGATGTCTGGGAACTCCACCCTGGGGAAGGAGCCAAGGCTGCAGGAGCCTCCCAGCACAGCCTGCTGTGTCCTCTGCCTGGCGGCTGCAGCCTGAACACCAGGCACAGCCCCGGGGCACAGCAGTGATGCTTTGAGGTTCAGATGCAGAGGAGATGAAGGGTTGAGCAGCCTGGTGTTGGACAGCACCAATACTGCCCTGCCTGGGTGCCCGGGGAGCCAGGAGGGACCATTAGGTCACAGAACCACAGAAGCAACATCCAGGCTGGCACAGCCCCGCAGGACCACCAAGCCCAGGCTAGAGCCCTGCTCTACAAGATTCACCTTAAACCATAGCCCCAAGCACCACAGCCAAACCACCCAGGCTGGGGGTCTCCTCCACCTCCTTGGGCAGCTCATCCCAGCCCCTGACCACTCTCTCTGTGAGAAACTTCTTCCTAATGTCCAATCTAACCCTCCCCAGCCTCAGCTTGAGGCCATTCCCCCTTGCTCTGCCTGCAGTCCCTGTGAGCAGAGCCCAGCAGCAGCCTCTCCAGGCGGCTGCAGACAGCAGTGAGGTCTCCCTCAGCCTCCTCTGTTCCACACTGCCCACCCGCAGCTCCCTCCGATTCCTTCTCCAGGCCCTTCACAGCTTCCTTGCCCTGCTGAGGTGCTCCAGAAGCAGCACCGGGGGCGCCCCAGCCGCTGCCACCAGCCGCACACCCTCCCGGGGCTCAGGCAGCGCCGGCGGCGTCGCTGCGGAGCTGGAGCTGCGCTGCCCTCCCGCGGTGCGCGGAGCCTGCTGCAGCCCGCACCGGCTGCGCCCCGCGACGGTGCCAGCGCAGGTCGGCGGCGATGTCTGTGGAGGTGCTGCCCTCACTGGCACAGGGGCACAGGGACCCTTCTGAGGGCCCCTGGGAGCTGGCAACCCGCAGAGCTGCGCGGCGAGCACGGCGAGCGCAGATGCCGCAGGATGCTCTGCCGCAGGCGCTCCGCACACTGCCCTGCGGACACTGCCCCCGCGCTGCAGCCCTGGCGCCCAAAGGCATTGCAGACCTCACCTCCTGGGCAGAGCCAAGAAGCTCTGAACAACCATCCACAGCCCAGCCCAGGAACCATTCTGGATTCATAGACTGGGTTGGGTTGGAAGGGAACTTGAAGATCAACCCTGGGGCAGGGACACCTCCCAGCTGCACAGCTGCTCAGGGCCTCAGCCTGGCCTTGGACACCTCCAGGGAGCTCCTGGAGCCCAGAAGCACAGAATGTGATCACAGACACTCTGTGCTCCACAGCCTCCCTGGGCAACCTGTGCCAGTCTCCCCCTGCCCTCACTGCCAACAATTCCTTCCTCTTCTCCACTCTCACCCTCCCCTCTCCCAGCTCAGAGCCATTCTCCCTTGTCCTGGCACTCCCAGACCTTTTCAAGAGCCCCTCCCCAGCTCTGCTGGAGCCCCTTCAGGTATTGGAAGGTTGCTCTGAGGTCTCTCTGGAGCCTTCTCCAGGCTGAACAGCCCCAGCTCTCCCAGCCTGGCCCCACAGGGGAGGTTCTGCAGCCTCTGATCATCTCTGTGGTCTCCTCTGGACCCTCTCAATGTCTCTCCCACCTAAGCCATTCTGTGATTCTTGTGTTGAGGGCACCAGAATGGGATGCAGTGCTCCAGGTGGGGTCTCAGCAGAGCAGAGGGGCAGAATCCCCTCCCCTATCCTCTGACAGGTGGAAAAGATTCCCAGCTCCAGCTGCAGCACCACAGGAAGCCCAGCCCAGGGCAGGTCTGTAAATCCAGAGCTGGCAGGAGCCAGGGAGGGCAGCAAGAACATGGCTGTGACCCCAGGGATGGGACATAAGGAAGTGCCCACAGGCCATGGCTGGTGGCACCACTGTGAGCATGGTCAGGGCAGCTGTGCCCTGCAGACAATCCATATGGATTGACTGTGCCCACCCTGGTGGTTCCCAAAGAGCAGCACATGGAGGCCAGGGTGGAAGGGCTCTGTGGTGCCACAGCACAGCCAGAAGTGCCCCACTGAAAGCACCATTCACAGAACCAAACCCGACCAAGAGAGCCCCCAAAGCCTCCAGCACTCAGAGCCCTTCGTGTGGGGCCTGGAAGCCTTCTCCTGGGGCCTTTGGGAGGGATTTTCACAACGCTGCCTCCACTCTCCCTGGTTCTGCTCACAATGGCTCCTTGGTGGCAGGTTGGGTTTGCCCCCATGGCTCCTTGGCAGGGCTCTTGGGCTCTGCAGTGCTTTCTCACCAGCTCCATGATGAGTTGGGGGCAGGGGGGGCTGCAAGAGGCATTGTGCTAGTTTGAAGCAAGCTAGAATGTTTTGGTAACAGAACTAGATAACGGGCAGTGAAATGAAAAACAATTGTGTCTACTTCTCTCACAGTCACGCTGAGAACTCTGGGAAGAAGAAGAAAACATTCTCCATTTTGTTTCTCACTCTTGCTTTTGCCTTAGACCTGGTCACATCTCATTAACCCTGCTCCTACTAACCCTGCTCCCTAACCTCTTGGCTGCACCTCTTTTCTTCCTGAGAACTGGGGTAAGGTTGAGAGGGGCCGGGGGGAGGTGTTGGGGTGGTTTGAGAGCCCCTCCTGGGGACTTAGGTTTCTGGGAGGGGAGTTGTGCTTTTGTATTGTTTATCCTTTGTATATTTCTGTATATAATTGTATATAACTATATATATTGTAAATAGCTGCTTGTAAATTCTGCTAGCTGTAAATAAATTGCTTCGTCTATATTCCCAGGGTCCGTCTGAGTTAGCTGGGGCAAATACAAAAGTGTGGGGGGGGCGGGGTAACCCCCGAAACCATCACATTTTTATTGGCGCCCAACGTGGGGCTAGATATTTCAGTGAGTGGAAATCAGCTCTGGGAATTAAGATGAAGCTAATCAAGCAGCTATTGTACTTGGTGGGGATTGCTGTGTGGCCTGTTTTCTGGTTTTTTGTGTACAACTGGATCAAAGATCAAATTGGTTATTTCTTGCTTCATGTAGTTTTTAAGAAGGCTAAAGTTAAGCTTTCAAACATGTTCTGGAGCTGGGGTGATTTTATTCTTGGTTATGCTGGTTTTAGTGTCACTGAGAATATTACTAGTGATATTACAAGAGTTTTTGTCAATAATGTTACAATCAATCGAGAGTCTGCTTTATCTACTGCTCTCATGAGGGTCATCCAGCCCCAAACTGAAATGCCAAATCCATGCAAGGATTTCTACTCGAAACAGAGCATGGCAGGGATGCTGGGCATTATACTGGCTCTTGTAGTTTTAAATTTCATATTAATTTTGGCATTATGTGTGAAAAATTCAAAACCAGCTTCTGTAAGAGCTAGGAAAAATTCTGTGTCTCAGAAGCAGTCTCTTTCACAGCAAAACAAGGGAACACAGTCATCGGCTTCCCCCTTGCCAGCCTCTCCACCCTCCTCTGTAGGTTCTGGGAACACAGCCAGCGTTCCCGCCACTAATGTAAACAATGATAAGGATAACCAAAACAAGCCACAGAGTTTAGCAGGAGCCTCAGGAGCACAGGCAGATACCCAAAATCAGAATGTCCCTAGCAACAATCAAAACACCTCAGGGTTGGCAGGCATCCCAGGAGGACAGGCAAACAATCCCACTAGTGCTAGTAACGCTAGCCCAGTCAGTCCAAATCCTAATGACACCAGCTCAGCCAATTCAAACCCCCAGCCAGCAGACCAGAACCAAAATCCTCCTGTTAAAAGCAAGGCAGATTTGAACTCACAAGCTCCAGGTCAGACCCCTAAGGATACAAATGCTCCAAGTCAGACTCCTAAAGATTCAAATCCTCCAGCAGACACATCCAAGTCTGTTGCTGCTCAGGCCCTTCTGGCACCTGCTAAGGCAAAAGCTAAGACAAAGAGTGGTTCACAGGAGGATGTAAGACAGGGGACATCTGGTGATCAGCAAGAAGAGGAGGATGAGATAGTTAGTCTGCGAGACCTTGTAGATGTGCTGAGACAACAATACTCAAGTGAGAGGAGTGCTGTGAGGTTAGCTGCCAGGAGAGAGGATGGTTCCAATGAGTTTAGAAATGCTATGAGGAAGATTGTGTTAGGCCCGGCACCACCAGAACAACAGGAGGAAGAGGAGGAAGATGACATCCAAGGCTCCAAGGATCCACTCAGAGAGGTCAGGGAAGTTAGGAAGGAATACACAAGGGAATCAGGTGAGCCAATCCTAAGCTGGCTAGTGAGATGCCGTGGCATTGGTGCTAATGCCCTGCAGGTAGGAGACAAGTCTGCCAAGCAGCTGGGACCACTCACTAAGGAGAGTGGAGTGGACAAACACCTAGCAAGTCCTCTTGGTAGGGTTAGCTTATGGACACGCCTTTTGTTGGCTGTGGCTATGAGATATCCTTCTCGAGATGATTTGCCATGGGCTGCCAAGAAGTGGAACACCGTTGAGCAGGGAATTAAGCTTCTGAAGGAGTTTGCTGTGAAGGAAGTGCTTTATGGAGATCATGGTACTCATGAGCCTGACGATATTCCTTTGGGAACAGGTCTCATGAAGAAGCTTATTAAGCTTGCTCCTTCATCCTATGCTAACATCTTGGCCAGTAAATTTCTAGCAAGGAGTGATAATGGAAGATCTTTCACTGTTGGTGAATTCACTGATCAGCTCAGGCAGATAGAGGACAGCTTGTCACATTCTGGTATAATCTCTGCCATACAAACTATGACCACAGAGATGAAAAATACTATGAAAGAACTGAAGGAGGACCTTAAAACCTCAATTTCCAATCTGGTAAAGGATACCGTTCCTGCATCATCTGAATGGGTGCATGTTTCTGCAGTCAGGAACAGACGCCCACCTCCTGCAAGGCAATTCCAGCCTAGGAAGAGACAAATTCCACCCAGACAGCAGCAATCACGTGCGTCACTGTGGATACTTCTGCGTGACACATACGGGGAGAACATGAACAAATGGGATGGTAAACCTACTTCAGCTCTTTCAAAGAGAGTCAGGGATCTGCAGAGTGGCAGAAACAGAGGCAGCAATGCCAGGAAAGTAGCTGTCACTTCTTCAGCTCCTGAGAGCAACTGCAATTGTTCCAACAGTTGCAGTTCCTCTCACAACACCACCAATCATTGTGTACACCCTACATGCCATGTTCAGCATTAGGGGTGCCCTGCCTCCAGCCAGGAGGAGGAAAGGGATAGTGGAGAGAACCGAATCTATTGGAATGTATTCATTAGGTGGCCTGGCAGTTCAAGAGTTCGGAAATACAGGGCTTTAGTTGACACAGGTGCTCAGTGTACTTTATTGCCATCTAATTGTAAAGGGACAGAGTCCATATCTATTTTTGGAATCACTGGTGGATCTCAAGAGTTAACTAAGGTACAGGCTGAGATCAGTTTAACTGGTAAAGAGTGGAAGACACATACTATTGTAACTGGTCCTGATGCGCCTTGCATTCTGGGAATTGACTTTTTGAGACAAGGTTGTTTCAAAGATCCTAAGGGTCACAAATGGGCTTTTGGAATAGCATCTGTAGAGATTGAGGATGAAAAGTTGAAATTGTCTGTTAGACCTGAACTTTCTGATGAATCTGCAGTTGTGGGACATCATGACATAGAGGACCTGGAAGTGCCAATTGCAACTCAAACTGTTCATCACAGGCAGTACAGAACTAACCGTGACTCTTTGTTGCCCATTCATCAGCTGATTCGTCAATTGGAGAGTCAGGCTGTCATCGAGAAAGCTCATTCACCTTTCAACAGTCCCATCTGGCCTGTGCGCAAACCTACGGGCGATTGGAGACTGACAGTTGACTTTCGTGCCCTCAACGAGGTGACGCCACCCATGAGCGCAGCTGTGCCAGACATGCTGGAACTCCAGTACGAGCTGGAATCAAAGGAGGCTAAATGGTATGCAACCATAGACATTGCTAATGCTTTCTTCTCTATTCCCATAGCAAAGGAGTGCAGGCCTCAGTTTGCATTCACCTGGAGAGGAATCCAGTACCAGTTCAATCGTTTGCCTCAGGGGTGGAAACACAGCTCAACCATCTGTCACTCAGTCATCCACAATGCACTGGAGAAAGGTAAAGCTCCAGAGCACATCCAGTACATCGACGACATCATTGTGTGGGGCCAAACTGCTGAGGAAGTCTTCGAGAAAGGTAACAAAATCATTGACATTCTGTTGCAAGCAGGTTTTGCCATTAAGAGAGACAAGGTCAAAGGACCTGCCAGAGAAATTCAGTTTCTGGGAGTGCGGTGGCAGGATGGTCGCCGTTACATTCCTCAGGATGTGATCAACAAAGTCTCTACTATGGCAGTTCCCACCAGTAAGAAGGACACACTTTCTTTCCTTGGTGTGGTGGGATTTTGGAGACTACACATTCCTGGTTTCAGTCAGATTGTCAAACCTCTGCATGATGTGACTCGTAAGAGAAACAATTTCGAGTGGGGACCTGAACAACAAGCAGCCTTTGATCAGATTAAGCGAGAAATAGTCCATGCAGTGGGCCTGGGACCTGTGAGATCTGGTCCGGACATTAAGAACATTCTGTACACGGCTGCCAGTGACAATGGTCCAACTTGGAGTCTTTGGCAGAGAGCTCCAAATGAGACACGTGGTCGTCCACTTGGTTTCTGGGGACGTTGTTACAGAGGTTCAGAGACAAATTACACTGCAACTGAGAAAGAGATACTAGCAGCCTATGAGGGAGTGAAAGCAGCTTCTGAAGTGATTGGAACTGAGTCACAATTGCTTTTAGCTCCTAGACTGCCAGTTCTTAACTGGATGTTCAAGGGCAAAGGTTCATCACCACATCATGCCACAGATGCAACCTGGTCTAAATGGATGGCTTTGATAACCCAACGAGCACGAATGGGTAATCTTGACCGACCTGGTCTGGTGGAGGTGATCACCAACTGGCCGGAAGGCACAGACTGTTCCAAACCTCCAGAGGAGAAAATAACTCGTGCTGAGGAAGCTCCTCCCTATGGTGATCTCTCTGATCAGGAAAAGAACTATGCTTTGTTCACAGACGGTTCCTGTCGTCTTGTTGGGAACAAGCGAATATGGAAGTCAGCAGTTTGGAGTCCAACCAGGAGAGTTACCGAAACGAAAGATGGCGAAGGAGAATCCAGTCAGTTCGCTGAGGTAAAAGCTGTTCAACTTGCTCTTGATGTGGCTGAACGTGAGAATTGGCCTATCCTTTACCTCTACACCGACTCGTGGATGGTAGCCAATGCTCTATGGGGTTGGCTAAAGGACTGGAAGAAGAATGGTTGGCAGAGGAAAGGAAAGCCTATTTGGTGTGCTGATCTATGGCAGGACATTGATGCACGGCTGGAGAGAACTCCAGTGAAGGTGCGGCACGTAGATGCACACATGCCTAAGAGCAGAGCAACTGAGGAACATCAACATAACCAGCAGGCAGACCAAGCTGCTAAGATTGCTCAAGTTGATACCAACTCTGAACTTGACATTGACCTTGATTGGAAACACCGAGGTGAGCTGTTCTTAGCTCGGTGGGCCCATGACTCATCTGGACATCAAGGCAGAGATGGAACATACCGATGGGCTCGTGATAGGTCAATTGACTTGTCCATGGATGCTATCACCCAAGTCATCTATGACTGTGACATTTGTGCTGCTATTAAGCAGGCTAAGCGAATCAAGCCCTTATGGTATGGTGAGAGATGGTCAAAGTACAAGTATGGTGAAGCCTGGCAGATTGACTATATCACTTTACCTCGATCTCGTTCTGGTAAGCAGTATGTGCTGACGATGGTAGAAGCCAGCACCGGATGGTTGGAAACCTATCCAGTTCCACATGCTACTGCACGTAACACCATTGTTGGTTTGGAGAGACAAATCTTGTGGAGACATGGAACTCCAGAGAGAATCGAATCAGACAATGGTACTCATTTCAAGAACAATCTTGTGAAAAACTGGGCCAAAGAGCATGGTATTGAATGGATCTATCACATACCCTACTATGCACCAGCTTCAGGGAAGATTGAGCGCTACAACGGTTTGCTGAAGACCACCCTAAAAGCCATGGGGGGTGGAACTCTGAAAAACTGGGACAAACATTTAGCAGAAGCTACCTGGTTGGTAAATAGTAGAGGTTCAGTAAACAGAGCAGGACCTGCACAATCAGATTTGGTCCAAACAGTAGACGGTGATAAAGTTCCTGTTGTACGTGAAAAGAATCTGTTAGGGAAAACTGTTTGGGTATTTTCTCCTTCGGGCGAAGGGAAACCTGTCCGAGGGGTGGTTTCTGCTGAAGGTCCTGGTCATACATACTGGGTAATGCAGGAGAATGGTGAAATCCAGTGTATTCCACAGAGAAATTTAACCTTAGCTGAGAGAGTTTAAATTCAAGCTGTTAGGAGTTTTCTGTTCTAGGTAACATCGGCGCCCAACACTGAGAGAATCTACGATAGAATCTACAGTACGTGAGCACGAACCCAACATCACCAGAGAGTCCCTCTTCTGAGCTTTTGAATCACCTACATCTGATTGAAGTGTGAACTGAACTTGTATATATTGTTTTAGTGTAAATATTGGTTTAGATTAGATTGGGTAATTCTCAGCGATACTCTGAGCGAAGTAGACAAGGGGTGGATTGTGCTAGTTTGAAGCAAGCTAGAATGTTTTGGTAACAGAACTAGATAACGGGCAGTGAAATGAAAAACAATTGTGTCTACTTCTCTCACAGTCACGCTGAGAACTCTGGGAAGAAGAAGAAAACATTCTCCATTTTGTTTCTCACTCTTGCTTTTGCCTTAGACCTGGTCACATCTCATTAACCCTGCTCCTACTAACCCTGCTCCCTAACCTCTTGGCTGCACCTCTTTTCTTCCTGAGAACTGGGGTAAGGTTGAGAGGGGCCGGGGGGAGGTGTTGGGGTGGTTTGAGAGCCCCTCCTGGGGACTTAGGTTTCTGGGAGGGGAGTTGTGCTTTTGTATTGTTTATCCTTTGTATATTTCTGTATATAATTGTATATAACTATATATATTGTAAATAGCTGCTTGTAAATTCTGCTAGCTGTAAATAAATTGCTTCGTCTATATTCCCAGGGTCCGTCTGAGTTAGCTGGGGCAAATACAAAAGTGTGGGGGGGGCGGGGTAACCCCCGAAACCATCACAGGCATTTCACAGCTTTTGGGTTTACACAATGGTTATGCAATGGGGTCTTAGGGGAGGATCTGCCATTGAACTGGAACTGCTGGAGCCATGCTGCATCCGCCAGGAATTTCCCTGCTGGGTCTGCATCTTGCCCTCAGTGCCCATTCTGCACCACCAAGAGCAGGGAGAAGCCAATCACACTCCCAGGATGTCCACTGCCAGTGCAGGGGAAGGGCTCCAACAGCCTCACTGCAGAGAGCTGAAGGGAGCAGCACCCTGCAGGGCATGGAGGGAAAGAAGTGAACCTGCTGCAGACCTTCCCAAGCCCACAGGCTGCAGCAGCCCTCAGCTGCCATACCTGAGGGGTGCCAGGATCTGTTTGGTGGTGCCCAGTGACAGGACAAGGAACAAGCTGGAACCCAGGAGGTGCTACCTCAGCACCAGGAGACACTTCTTTGTGGTGAGGGTGCTGGAGCCTGGAGCAGGCTGCCCAGAGAGGCTGTGGAGTCTCCTGCTCTGAAGACTTTCAAACCCTCCTGGATGTGTTCCTGGGTGCCCTGCCCTGGGTGCTCCTGCCCTGGCAGGAGGCTTGGACTGGATGACCTCTGGAGATCCCTTCCAGCCCCTAACCTTCTGTGGTTCTGTGATTCCATGAGCACAGCCCCAGGCCAGTGCTGACTCCCTGCCAGCTGTCAGCCCCCTGCAGAAAAGAGCAGCAGCAAAGGCAGCTGCGTGGGGAAGCACAGCCAGGATGGTTGAGAGCAGCTGGGAGAAGGCCCTGCAGCAGGGGCAGCTGCTGGAAACTGCAGCTCCAGCCCCGTGTGGCTGCTCCTCCTGCAAGGAGATGTGTCCCTGGCCACAGCCCTGACCAGAGAGGGCAAAGCTCAGAGCTGAGCCTGGGGACCTCAGGCAGGGGACATGCATCCTCCTGACTCCTCTGGGCTGCAGCCAGTGACAGTCACCTGCACAGATCTACCCTGGGCTGAGTCACCTGTCCTGGCTCTCTGCCTCCCCCTCCTCACACTGCAGGTCCCTCTCTGCCCCAGCCACCCCTGCCAGGCCTGAGCACAGCCTGCAGGTGTTTGAGAATTCAGGGGAACCATCCAAGAGAAAGGCCCAGGACTGGCTGGGAGGGGGCTCCTGTTTGCCTCCCAGGTGTAAGGCACCAACGACCTCTTAAGCCCATGCTTGAGGTTCTTCTTTAGCTCCCCTAAGCCTGTCCTGGCTCTGTTTATGAAACATCTCCAGAGGCTCTTTGGAAGCTTCCATCCCACAGAGCTCACCTGGCAGCCATCCTGCCCCAGGGGGCAGCTGCAGTCTTGTCATTAACCCTCCTCAGCTGGTTTTGTGTTGGTTCCCCCATGCCTGGGCTGCCCCCAGGTGCCTCCAGCCAGGCCAGTGCCCAGGAAGGGATCTGCCCACAGCTCGAAGCAGACAGGTGGCTCCCAGCTCTCCTCACAGCTCTTGCCCTGTGGTAGCAAAGCTACAGAACAGAGGACCTGGGCTGGTGGCAAAAGGGGCAGAGAAGTCCTGGGCAGAGTTTTTGCAGCCCTGCCAGGCTGCTTTCAGCAGGTGGAATATCCTGCTGGGCCAGAAGCCTCTTCCAGGCGTGCCAAGGAGTGCCCAAGGGCTGCTCATGTCTTCTTCACAGGTGTTCTTGACATGCAGGGAGCACAAAAGGGAGGTGCTGTGGATTGCCTGGGGAGAGCTAGGGGTGAGGAGGGGCTACAGCAGCAGCAGCCACAGCCCTGACAGCTCCTGAGGCTGGGGCCCAGCTCTTCCCTGCAGTGAGCAGGACTTCCTCACCCAGAGGTCCCTCTGCCTTGCCCCACAGGAGAGGCAGATACATCACCGTGTGCCAAGAGGCTGGGTCCTTGTGGTGAACAGTCCTAAAGGGCATAAAATGGGCTGAAGCATGTCCTGTCTTATTGACCTGCCTGTCTGCATTGCAGCCAGAGGCAGGAAAATAGGACAAAGGAACCCAGGCAGCTTAGTCTCTGCCTGCCAGGGGTTGCATGGGGACCGCGCCCCTGTCCCGGGGCAGACGAATGTGCCCCGTTCTATGGAGGACAACAGCCTGTGGGTTCTGCCATTTCTGTGTCTGCCTGGGTGGTTGTGTGGCCAATGAGACCATCAGCCTCAGCCATTCCCCTATAAACGGGGGTGAACAGGGAGAAGGTGCTGGCTGTTCACTCATTGCTGGCTGTTCACTCGTTGCTGGCTGTTCACCCGTTGCTGGCTGTTCACCCGTTGCTGGCTGTTCACCCGTTGCTGGCTGTTCACTCGTTGCTGGCTGTTCACTCGTTGCTGGCTGTTCACCCGTTGCTGGCTGTTCACCCGTTGCTGGCTGTTCACTCGTTGCTGGCTGTTCACCCGTTGCTGGCTGTTCACTCGTTGCTGGCTGTTCACTCGTTGCTGGCTGTTCACCCGTTGCTGGCTGTTCACTCATTGCTGGCTGTTCACTCGTTGCTGGCTGTTCACCCGTTGCTGGCTGTTCACTCGTTGCTGGCTGTTCACTCGTTGCTGGCTGTTCACCCGTTGCTGGCTGTTCACTCGTTGCTGGCTGTTCACTCGTTGCTGGCTGTTCACCCGTTGCTGGCTGTTCACCCGTTGCTGGCTGTTCACTCGTTGCTGGCTGTTCACCCGTTGCTGGCTGTTCACCCGTTGCTGGCTGTTCACTCGTTGCTGGCTGTTCACTCGTTGCTGGCTGTTCACTCGTTGCTGGCTGTTCACTCGTTGCTGGCTGTTCACTCATTGCTGGCTGTTCACTCATTGCTGGCTGTTCACTCGTTGCTCGCTGCTCTGCCTCTCGCCTGCCCGCCCCAGCCAGCAGCAGATCTTTGCAGCCCACCTGGAGTTTGCCACTCTTTGTTCAAGCTGCTCAAGGGTTTTAATCAGCCTCACCAGCGGTGAATGAAGCCTCCAGGCTCTAGCAAAGACACTGAAATCAGTCAAACTTCCACTGTGCACAGACACTGTGTGACACAGTTCTGCTAACTGCACCCAAGAACCTGTGTGGAGAGTTGGAAATAAGTTTGGGGGAATTATTTTGGGTATATTAATAAATAGTTCATAACTCTCAAATCTGCCTCATTGCATTTCACCCCAAACTCAGATTTCAACTAGTCCCATTCACAACAGCCCTCCCTGGGTCACAGCCACAGCAACCTTCAGCCCACGCTGGTAAACCAGTGCTGAGGGCGCCCCTGGAGCAGCTGCTCTGCTCTGAGCCATCAGCCCTGGCTACACTGCACTGCACAGAAGGAAGACATTTCTGAAGCCAGGGGTGGTAACGAGAGCTGAAGTGCAGGAACAGACTTCTGCTGCTGGGAGCTGTGGCACAGGCACAGGGAGCTCCTCAGCTGAACAGCTCAGTGCAGTGCTTGGCAGGATCACAGAACTGCAAAATGCTCTGGGCTGGAAGGCAGCTCCAAAGCTGATCCAGCCCAAGCCCTGCACTCAGCAGGGACATCCTCCTAGAGCAGGCTGCCCACAGCCCTGTCCAGCCTCACCTGGAACATCTGCAGGGATGGAGCCTCAGCCACCTCCCTGGGCAACCTGTTGCAGTGCTCCAGCAGCCTCCTGCTGCAGAACTTGTTCCTCACATCCAATCTCAATCTGCTCTGCTCCAGTTTGCAGCCACTGCCCTCGGCCTGCCCCTGCAGGCCTTTGCAAACAGTCCCTCTGCAGCCTGCTTGTAGCCCTCTTCAGGCACTGGCAGCAGCTCTAAGGTCACCCCGGAGCCTTCTCTTCTCCAGGCTGAACACCCCCAGCTCCCTCAGCCTGTCCCCATGGTAGAGGTTCTCCAGCCCCCTGATCTTTTTCTTTGCCCTCCTCTGGACCTGCTCCATCAGGTCCATGCCCATCCTGTGCTGTGGGCCCCAGAGCCCTGCAGGTGAGGTCTCCCCAGAGCAGAGCAGAGGGGCAGGATCCCCTCTCTCCATCTCTTACCATGCTGCCCTTGGCCTTCTGGGCTGCCAGTGCCCACTGCTGACTCCTGTCCAGCCCCTGTGGCTCTAAGATGACTGGAGGAGCACTCTGGATCCACTGCCTCTGCCCAGCAGCCAGCACTGGTCTGTGCAGCTCTTGCCCATCTTGCCAACATTGCTGCTGGTGGCCTGTCCTGGGTACATCTGTTTGGTATCTCTGCAGCTCCTGCACATCTTTACACCTGCACACCAGGGCAGCACTGATGCTGGGAGCTCCTGGGGTGTCTGCCATGGCTCTGTACTGTCCTTGCTGCACTCTCACCTTCTCCAAAATCCCTTCTCTGTCCCCAGCAAGCCCCTGCCAGTCGTGTGGCATTTCTCAGGTTGCTCTGTAAGCTTTTGGCACTGTGAGGCACAGGAAGGGAGGGGCAGGAGAGGTCTCAACCATGATCCCCCAGGAGCAGTCTCAGGCTGGGAGTTTGGGCTCTGCACTGCTGGTCCCAAGGGAAGTCTCCCTTGGCTTGCTGAGGAGAAAGCCTGGGGAGGTCTGCCAGGGGTCTGGGGCACAGCCTGAGGGGCTGGGCTCTGTGAGCATCTCACCTCGGTGCATTTGGCCTACATGGCCTGGAGACAGACTCTGTGTGCTCATTCTGGGCAAAGCAGGTTTGATTTGCAGCACCAGTGGCAGTGTGGCAGCAGCTTTCCCAGCAAGGCTTCTGCAGGAGGCACTGGGCTAGGACACACTGCAGCTCTGTTGAGCCAAGCCACTGCATCTGCTGGATAACAGCTTCCCTGGACGCCTGGCACAGTGCTGGGAGAACATCTGAGTCACTCCAAGTGCTGTGTTTTGGCCAGGGCAGTGCTGCGGGGCAGTGCTGGGGGCAGGGCAGTTCTGGGGACAGGGCAGTGCTGGGGGGCAGTGCTGTGGGCAGTACTGTGGGGCAGGGCAGTGCTGCGGGCACAAGGAGCCAGGCTCTGGCTGGCCTGAGCAGGTCTGCCACATGTGAGACTGTACTGCAGAGCCAGAGCTCAGCCCAGCCCAGCTGCCCCTGCCAGCACCCCCAGCTCAGGCACCCCTCACTGGGCTGCCACTGCCCCAGCAGGTTTAGCATAGAATCTGTTAGGGATGGAAGGGACCACAAGGATCACCTAGTTCCAACCCCCCTGCCATGGGCAGGGACACCCCTTACATCAATTTAGCATCTCACCCCAAAGTTTAGCATCTCACCTCAATTCACATCTTGCCTCCATTTGATATCTTACCCTAAAATTCAGCATCCTACTTCAATTTACATCTTATCTCCATTTTATATCTCACCCCAAAATTTAGCATCCCACCCTGAAATTTAGCATCCTCTCTGCATTTTATACCTGAGTCTGAGGCAGTCTGAGGGAGCAGCCCAAGAGCAAAGCCCTGGTTAAGCTTCTCTCACCTCTCTGGGCTAGTTGGGACCTTCTTATGCAATCCCAGAGGACACTCCAAGGACAGGACGAGTCCTGCCAAGGCAGCTGAATGGATTCAGCTCTGTGGACACTAACTGGAAGCACAATTTAGATCACAGCTCTGGTCCCTGGAGGCCTCTGGTCCCAGCCCACTGAAAGCAGAGGCAAGAGCACCACGACATGAGGTTCTCAGGTGCACTGTGGGTGCCCTCCAGGGAGGCTTACACAGGCTGGAGATGGGTGGGGAGAACTCAACGGGAACCAAACAAGGGCAAGACTGCTCAGGCCACACCTTGAGTGCTGTGTTCAGCTCTGGCTCCTCAATTCAAGAGAGATGTTGAGATGCTGGAACGTGCCCAGAGAAAGGTGACAAACCTGGTGAGAGGCCTGGAGCAGAGCCCTGTGAGGAGAGGCTGAGGGAGCTGGGGGGGTGCAGCCTGCAGCAGAGGAGGCTCGGGGCAGAGCTCATTGCTGCCTGCAGCTGCCTGCAGGGAGGCTGTGGCCAGGTGGGGTTGGGCTCTGCTGCCAGGCAGCCAGGGACAGAAGAAGGGGACACAGCCTCAAGCTGTGCCAGGGCAGGTCTAGGCTGGATGTGAGGAGGAAGTTGTTGGCAGAGAGAGTGATTGGCACTGGAATGGGCTGCCCAGGGAGGTGGTGGAGTGGCTGTGGCTGGAGGTGTTGCAGCCAAGCCTGGCTGGGGCACTTAGTGCCATGGTCTGGGTGATTGGGCAGGGTTGGGTGCTAGGTTGGGCTGGATGAGCTTGGAGCTCTCCTCCCACTTAGCTGATTCTATGGTTCTAAGGGGAAAGAACCACCCCATGGACCCAGATAGGCGGGAGCCTGAGCTGCTGTAGAGCAGTGAAGGAGAAAGGGACCTGGGGGTCCTGGTGGCCAGAAGAGTGCCCATGAGCCAGCAGTGTGCTCTGGTGGCCAAAAGGCCAAGGGCATCCTGGGGTGGATTGGAAGGGCTGTGCTGAGTAGGTCAGAGAGGCTCTCCTGCCCTTCTGCTCTGCCCTCCTGAGGCCACATCTGGAATCCTGTGTCCAGTTCTGGGCCCTTCATGTCAAGAAGGACTTCAAGGACCTGCTGGAGAGAGCCCAGTCCAGAGCCCCCAGGCTGCTGCAGGCAGTGAGCATCTTCCTTGCAAGAAAAGCCTGAGGGTACTGTCTTGCTCCTAATTCAAACTCCCAGAGACTCAAACATATGTGATAGAAGCAGTAACAACTGTACAGAGTGCCCCTCCCTCTTCCCCCTTCTTTCCCAAAAGAAAGGAATCAGATGTACAGAGAGGAGAGGTAAGCAGGCCCCAAACCAATCTCAGTCTGATTTGGAAGTTAAGAAAATTTTAACAAGATATTAAAACTTCTCTGAGGCAGGGAAGTTACAAAGGCATAGGGAAGGGAAAACAAGACACAAAATGTGCCAATACAACCAGATTTTGATGGCAATGGCTTGCCTGCCTCGGGGGTGGTGGCCACCTGATGGAACAAAGAGGAGCAGGCACAGGATGGGGATGCTGGTAAGCAGGGAGGCAGGGAAAGAGGAAGCTGCCCCTGCTTTTACAGACCCGCAGGCAGGCAGGGGGAGTGGAGTGGGCTAAGCGTGAGCCACCGCTGGGGAGGGGTCGAGACTACCTAGGGTCAGGTTCAAGGTCACTCCCCCTGGAGGGTTAACCCTGTGCAGGTGCTGAGGCTCTGCTGCTTGGAGCAGAGGCACCTGAGGGCTGCCCTCATTCCTGTCCATAAAGATGTGCAGGGCTGTCTCGGCGCCAGGTTAAATTCCCAGAGCCTCAGATAAATTGGATAGAACCAATAACAATTTGTAGAGTGCCCTTCCCTCTCCTCCCTCCCTTCCCAAAAGAAAGGAGTTAGAAGTAGAGAGGAAAGGTAGGCACAGCCAAATAAACCAATCTCACTCGATTTGGAAGTTAAAAGTTTAACAATAACTTTAGAGGTACCTGAGGTAGGGAGGTCACAGAGGTACAGGGAAGGGAAAGCAAAATACACAATGTGTGACTACAACCTGAGCTGGTGATGGCAGCTTTGCCTGCCTCGTGGGTGATGGCAGAGGGATGGAATGCAGGGAGCAGAGTGACGCGGAGAGAGGGAGAGAGAGAGGGAGAGAGAGATGCAGAGAGCAAGGCAGAGAGAGGAGCAGGAGGTCCCTGCCTTTACGGGACAGGAAGGGGCACTGAGCTAACCACCACCTGCTGGTGTTCAGACCCACGCCTGGGGAGGCGTCAAGACCCCTAGGGTCAGGTTCAGGGTTACTCCCCCTGGAGTCTTAACCCTATACAAGGGTGAGTGCCCAGAGGCTGGAGCCAGCTGTGCCCAGCTGTGCCCAGTGGCAGCACAAGGGCAGTGGTGGAAGCTGAGGCACAGAAAGCTCCATGGAAACGCAAGGAAAGTTTTTTTCACTGTGCGGGTGCCAGAGCCTGGAGCAGGCTGCCCAGGGGGGCTGTGGAGTCTCCCTCCCTGGAGATACTCAACTTCCACCTTGATGTGGTCCTGGGTGACCTGCCCTGGGTGCTCCTGCCCTGGCAGGGCAGTTGGACTGGATAGCCTCCAGAGCTCCCTCCCTGCTGCACTCTCTGATCCTGTGACTCTTTGTCCTCGGAGCCTCACCGCCATGAGGGAGGCTCCTTCTCTCACACAGGGACTGGCAGGTTCATTCTCCAAGCCTCTGCCTGCTCCTGAAGCAGTGTTACTGTGGTGAGCTCACTCCTGAGCCTGTGAGGGATTATGCAAAAGGAACAACCTGTATGAAATTTGCTGTGCTGGAGATGGTTGTTAACAACTATGAAACTTTATCAACATTCAAACTCGCCAGAAACTTATTCACAAGGTTCAAAATGCACAGGTTGGAAATTCCTACAGGCAGGGCACAGGCAAAACCTGAGCACTTATTTCTGAAAGGGGCAAAAGCAAATACTGCACAGGAAGAGCCTTTAAGTACTTACACACAAAATTATTATCACCTGGCTCACGCCAGCTGCAGCCTCAGGCAGTGCCCAGTGCCTTCAGGGGACTCTGTGTGTCGGCCACTGAGACTTGATTCTTCCCAGGCTTCTGGGGAGAGCAGGCAGACAGTCTCTGCCCTCGTCTCCTGGCTCCTCTGGACGTTCTGTGTACCTCCAGGACTCCTCATCTTGGCAGGAGCCGTTGTGCAGGCAGGGTGCAGTGCCATGTGCAGTCTCAGCACGACGCCACGCTGGCTGTGCGAGCCGATCGCGTCCAGGCACTGAGCCTGCTCCTGGTCAGCTCTCCAGGCAAATCCAGGATGCAAAATGAGGCACAGCAGCCCTGTGCTACCTGCTTATCCCATCCAGCCCGAGGCCAGTGGGGTATTGGACACCCTCAGCCTCTCCTCACAGAGCTGTGCTCCAGATTGGACGTTAGGAAAAGGTTTTTCAGGGAGAAAGTGGTCAGGGACGGGAAGGAGCTGCCCAGGGAGGTGCTGCAGTCCCCCAGCCTGGCTGTGTTTCACGTGGTTTGGATGTGGTGCTTGGGGCTATGGTTTAAGGTGACCTTGTAGAGCAGGGCTCTAGGTTGGGCTTGGTGGTCCCGGGGGGCTGTGCCAGCCTGGGTGGCTCTGTGCTTTCTGCTCGAACTGGCTCTAGAGGAAGGCTCTGCCGTGCTGCGAGCTGCCCCATGGCAGAGGATGTGCAGCTCCGCAGGGGGTGGTGTCTGCCCTCCTGGCTGAACTCTCCTCTCTCCTCCGCGGCTCAGCCTTTGCCAGTCCTTTCCTTGCTGGATTAGTACAGCGAAGGCCTGACAAATCCTCCAGCCTGCTGCTCTGGATGCAGCCTCCGAACACACTGAGCCTGCCCCTGGGAAGGGAGCTGATGAGTTACGATCAGCCCTCAGGCCAGGATATCTCAACCTCCATGTAGGGATTTAAGCGAGGATTTGCCCCACAGCGAGCTGAGCACTCACCACCGCCCACCAGCAGCGGCTCCCTGCTGCCCTCCGCCCGCCCGCAGCGCTGCAGGGTTCAGAGCGACCCCGGCACAGCGGCAGGGCGCTGGGAAGCAGGGCCGGGCGGAGGCGGCAGCCACCGAGAGCTCGGGGTCGGCAGCCGCAGGCGATCTCCGGAGCTGCTGAGCTGTGCGTGGGGGAAGAGCTCCAAAATAGCAGCCTGGGGTTGGAAAGCAGCTCCCGGGACCGCACCCCCGCGCCGGCGCCAGCACCCGGCAGGGCCGGTGCCAAGGTGTTCACCTTCGAGGGCGAGACCCATCCCCAGCACGCTGTGCCCCGCGCCCGCCCGCACCGAGACAAAGCCACTTTAACGTCTGTCTCGAACCTCCCCAGACCGAGCAAGCCCCGGCCGCGCCCGCCGCCGTGCAGCGGCCAGCTCGGCACGGCTTCCTCCGCTGCTACGCGGGAGCGCTCGGCCGCGCTAGGGCGCGGCACCGCACCCCCGGCCCGCAGCGGGGGCGGCGCAGCACTCCCGGCCCGCAGCGGGGGCGGCGCAGCAGGGCGCGGCGGGGGCGGCCCGCGGGGCCCGGGCCGGGCCGGGCGGGGGCAGGAGGTCGTTGCCTGGCAACGGCGAGGTGGCAGGGCGGGGCAGGCGGCGCCGCGGCGCGATGACGCCATCAGAGTGCGCCGCGCGGGGAGAGGGGAGGGCGGGGGAGGAGAGGAGTGCGGGCCGGGGCCGCTCCCGCGGCGGTGAGTGCGGGCCGGGGCCGCTCCCGCGGCGGTGAGTGCGGGCGGCCGCGTGTCGGCGGGGAGAGGGCGGCGCGGGAGAGCCGTGGCCGCAGGGGGCCCGTGGGCCGCGGTCGCCGGTGCGGGGAGGGGGCGGCGGCGGCCCGGGCGGGGCAGGGAAGGGGAGCGGGAGGGAGGGGCGGCGCGGGCGCGGCGGGCGGGCGCCCCCTGGCGGCGGGCGGCGGGCGGGACATGTGGCCGTGCTGGCTGTGCCCGCAGGTGCCGGGCGCCATGGCCCCCCCCAAGGACATCATGACCAACTCGCACGCCAAGTCCATCCTGAACGCCATGAACGCGCTGCGGAAGAGCAGCACTCTGTGCGACGTCACCCTGCGCGTGGAGCACAAGGACTTCCCCGCGCACCGCATCGTCCTGGCCGCCTGCAGCGACTACTTCTGCGCCATGTTCACCAGCGAGGTCGGTGCGCCCCGGGAGCAGCGCCGCGGGGGCAGGCGACGGGGCCGCAGCACCCTGTGGCGGCCCAGGGGGCCCGCGGTGGTGAGCCTGGAGCCCTGCGGATCTCTCCATGGTGGCTCTGGGTTTCCCTGCAGCCACTCGCAATGGGCCAGGATCTCGTGGCCCCGGATCGTCTCCTGGTAGCCCTGGAGCCCCTGCGGTGATTCTGGGTCTCTTCCTGGTGACCCCAGAGACTTTTTATCGTAGCGTGGTGGGAGTTGGAGGCTGCAGTTTGGGGCTGCTGTCTGGTGTGTGACCACTCTGTGCACCACAGACTGAGCTTGCAGACCAGGAGGATCCTTTTGCTGGGTTTTGTGGTGGTGGTTTGTGGTCTTCATGGATCTGGGCATCTTTCTGGCTGAGGATGCCAGGCCTGGTGCAGGTCTGTGAGCCATGCTGTGTGCTGAGGCCGGGAGGTGAACTGGGCAGCCCGTGCAGACCGAGCAGAGGGCATTTGGCTGCTGCCCTTGGCCTCGGTTGTGCCCTGGCTGTGCTGCTGTCGTGGAGGATGCCCTGCAGCACTGGGTGAGGGGCTGAGGTCCTCGGGAGGACCTTTGGTGTGCTGCCTGCCTGCTGTGTTTCTGAGTCACTGAGCTCTGCGCTGCAGCTGCTGCTCCTGCGCACTGTGAATTGGAGATGCTTTGCCTGGCTTTGTCTCCTCCAAGTTTGAATCAGCCTTTGTGGCTCCATCTCCCAGGAGGTGCTTTCCTTACCAGCACTGCTCAGGCCACACCTTCAGTGCTGTGTCCAGTTCTGGGCCCCTCAATTCAAGAGAGATGTTGAGGTGCTGGAAGGTGTCCAGAGAAGGGCAACAAAGCTGGTGAGGGGCCTGGAGCACAAACCCTATGAGGGGAGGCTGAGGGAGCTGGGGGTATTTAGCCTGGAGAAGAGGAGGCTCAGAGGTGACCTCATTGTTGTCTACAACTACCTGCAGGGAGGCTGTAGCCAGGTGGGGTTGGCCTCTTCTCCCAGGCAACCAGCAATAGAACAAGGGGACACAGTCTCAAGTTGTGCCAGGGGAGGTCTAGGCTGGATGTTAGGAGAAGTTCTTCACAGAGAGAGTGATTGACATTGGAATGGGCTGCCCAGGGAGGTGGTGGTCTTCAGGAAAAGCCTGGCTGAGGCACTTAGTGCTATGGTCTGGTTGACTGGCTAGGGCTGGGTGCTAGGTTGGACTGGATGAGCTTGGAGCTCTCTTCCAACCTGGTCGATTCTATGATTCTACCCTGGCAACTCCTCCCTTAGCAAGGAGAAAAATGACCAAGCAGCTCGAGGTTCCCAAGTTGCTCCCTGCTGGCCCAGCAGTCCTTGAGGAGAGAATCATTTCCTTCTCTCTTTTGTCCAGACAGGGCCACTGCTGGCACAGCTTTCTGTCTGGAGCTTACCTCTCTGCAGGTGCTTCAGTTTCTGCAGTGCTGTGCAGAGCAGCCAAGAACAGCCATGTGTGGCTGTCCACACACCAGCATCTTTCCTGCCCCTGTCTGCAGCAAAGTTGAACATTTGTCAGGCTTCTGCTTTCTGCATCCAGCAAATGTAATTTAAAGGAAAATCAGAGAAGCCAACTTCAGTCCCTGGAGGTTGGAGCTGTCTGGTTACCAACAGCTTGGAAGTGCTCAGCACTAGAGCAGTCTCTCTCTGCTGATCTGTGATGGCCTCAAGGTTCCTGTCAGTTCTTTTGGACCTCGTTCTGCTGAGGTCTGTGTGCTGCAGGGTTCCCTTTGTGGCCACTACCAAAGGCTGAGGATCCACTTTGGACCTAAGCTGAGATCATCTCTCCTTCCTTCTTTACATTCTTGATTGGACATTGTAGTGGCCTTCATTTGTACATCTGACTTCCTGCAGACATAAGTGTGTGCAGTGGGGAGGTTGATCTGCTGTGAGGACAGGCTGAGGCAGCTGGGATTGTCCAGCCTGGAGAAGAGAAGGCTCCAGGCAGACCAAGTAGCAACCTTCCAGTGCCTGAAGGGGCTACAGGCAGGCTGCAGAGGGACTGTTTCTAAAGGCCTGCAGGGACAGGACGAGTGCAGTGGCTGCAAAGTAGAGCAGAGCAGAGTGAGACTGGATGTGAGGAACAAGTTTAGCAGTGTGGGTGGTTGAGCACTGGAGCAGGTTGCCCAGGGAGGTGGTTGAGGCCCCATCCCTGCAGATATTCAAGATGAGGCTCAACGAGGCCCTGGGTGACCTGATCAAGTTGAGGATGTCCCTGCTGAGTGCAGGGGGTTGGACTGGCTCAGGTTTGGAGGTGGTTTCCAACCTGGGTGATTCTCTGACCCCTCACACCTGCTCTGCTCTGTTTGGTTTTCTTCCACATTCCTTGTGCCCCAAATAGCAAACCTGCCAGGTGGCTCCCATGGTCACTGAGTGTTTGTGCAATGCCTTCTTTCCAGGAAATGGCAGCCTGGTGAGCCTCAGGGTGCAGCTGCTTCCTCTGGGTGCCAGTGACAAGGGGGCTGGGGATGGCATGGGACAGGCTCTGGCTGCCCTCCGAGCTCTGCTGGGCACAGAGCGCTTTGGCCATGGCTGTAACTTGGGGGAGTTCAAAATGCTGTGCTGCACAGTGGGGCTAAAAGGCTCTGAGAGGGCTTGCCTTGGGTTTCATCCCTCACCTCCAGGTGTGGGGGACTGCCTGGCTGTCTGCAGAAGGCTTAGCTCAGAGCTGACCCCCTTGGGTTATGCCTGCTGTGGTTCCTGGTGTTGTGTCTGTGCATGGCCACTGTGGCACTGAGGCTGCCAGCAGTTTGTCACCATAAAGGCCTGCATTTGCCAGGCCTGGCCCTCTCCTCCTTTCACTTCTGGCCCTCACATTTACTTTTAAAAGTTCTCAATCTTACTTAATTTCTTCCCATTTCCAAACTGAGGAGAAGCCACTGATCAGCCCTGGCTGTGACAGCACTTTCCTCTGCCCCTGTGCTCAGCAGCATGGGAGAACCACAGCAGCCATCAGCGGTGCCTGCAGAGTGCTTCGTGGGGCAGCTGGTGAGCAGCTCTAGCAAATGCTGCCCTGGCTCCTGACTGCTGCCATTTCTGTCTTCATTTGGGCAAGGCAGCACAACCTGGGATGTGTCGGGAGCTGCTCCATGGCTCCACCTCAGGAAGAAATTGGTCAGCAGTGACTTGCAGCTGGATTCTAGAAGCTGAAGGGTTTTTAACAGCTTCTTTTTCCAGGTTCTTATGTGGTCATCTCCTGTGTGCTGTGAGCAGCTCCCAGGGTGCAGTGAGCACACACATGCAGCATCAGGACAGCATTTCCTGCCCCCTCTAGGCGAGGAAACAATGGAGGGCTCTGGCACAACAGCCAAGAAGGCAAAACCAAGAAGTGGGCTCCAGATCTTAGATCCATTCCCACTGACTGCATCAGCTGAGTTATGGAATGGGAGACAGCAACACTGTGGCACAGCAGAGTGTGACCTGCAGCTGCTGCTTTAAGGCTCTCAGCAGTTTGGACTTCCTGGGGTGGAACTCCTGCTGCCTCCAAGTGACTCTGCTTCATTCTGGGAGTTGGTTTCCTGGATGCTTCTGCTGCTGTCAGGTTCTGTGCTGCCACATGCTTGTGAGAAGTGTTTGTGTGAGGCAGCATCAACCCCTTCCTGCTTCACTTCCTGCTGCCTGGCAGAGCTCTGGGGTTGAACACCTGGAACTGGCAGGGCAGGAGTGCAGACATGTCCTGTGCACCGGCACCTGCAGAGGGGAAGCTGCTGTGCTGTGTTGGGGTCATGCTGATTCTCACTGCTCAGTCCCTGTGGATTCGGTGACAGAAGAGGGACTCTGTCCCAGCAGCACAGCACCAAGTGCACTGCTCCAGCACTGCCTCTGCTGTCTGGAGCTGCTGCTCAGAGCCCAGATGGACTGTGCAAAAACAGCTCTCAGATCTTTCCCTAAGGTATGATGCTGGGATCCAAAGTTCTTCTGCATCATACATTGGTGAAAGAGCTGAAATTCTTTCTTCCTCCAAGCAACCTTAGCATGAGTGAACTGTGAGGCAAGTAACAGGCAAGGAGGAGTACGAGGGAAGCAGGAGGTGGTTGTCTCTACACCTTAGTGCTGTCCATGTGGTTGTGTTTTGGCTGATGATTGAGTTTTGGTCATGGGAACAGGAGCTTCTTTCCCAGCTGCAGGCTGATCTGTGGGGAGCAGAGGTCTACAGCTTCCAGCTCCTGCTTCCCAGGGGGTCTGGTGCCCTTCCGATCTCCTGTCAATAGATGTTTGTAACCTCTTACCCCTTTCCTTCTACATAGCTGTGGTTTCTGTCTGCATTTGCTTGTTGGGAGCATGTCAGCCTCCTGGCTGCTCAGTTCTGACCTCTGCTGACATCCTTTATGTGTTGGACCAAACAGCTTAGTCTTCTTTTGGGAGTGTTCTGTCTAGCCCAAGCTAGGACCTCAGCTCAGCTTCCAAGTGCCTGTCAGAGAGCAGTGCAGGTGAGGTCATTTGCTGTTGCTTTGTGACTCTGGATGCCATAAAGTTTATTCACTCTCAACAGACCTGAGGCCTCCTCCCTCTAATTACTGCCTGTGTCACCATTTCCTCCTGTGTCTGTGCAGCCACCCCTCAGTGCTGTGCTCAGCTCTGGGCCCCTCACTGCAGGAAGGACACTGAGGGGCTGCAGGCTGTCCAGAGCAGGGCAGTGGGGCTGGAGAAGGGCCTGGAGCAGCTGGGGGTGAGGAGGGGCTGAGGGAGCTGGGGGTGTGCAGGTGGAGCAGAGGAGGCTGAGGGCAGAGCTCAGTGCTCTCTGCAGCTGCCTGCAGGGAGATTGCAGCAAGCAGCTTCTGCTCCATGGGGGCAAGGGACAGCAGCAGAGGGAATGGCTCCAAGCTGCCCCTGGGGAGGCTCAGGCTGGAGCTCAGGAAATATTTCTGCCCTCAAAGCTTGGCACAGGCTGCCCAGGGCAGTGCTGCAGTGCCCATCCCTGGGGGTGTTCCAGCAGCTGTGGAGCTTAGGGCCATGGTTTGGTGCTGAGCCTGCAGTGCTGGGTGGAGGCTTGGCCTGGATGAGCCTGGAGGCCTCTTCTAACCAGAGCTATTCTGTGATCCTGTTTCTCCTCTCTGCTGTGCAGTGCCTCTGTCTGTGTCACAAATGGCTCAGCCTCAGCAGACACATTTCTGCCCTTCTGCTGCTGTCATGGAATGCCTCTGCAGGAACAGCCTTGACTGCTCTTATTTGATCTACTTTTGCATTACCACCTTCTTTTTGCCCAGCTGTGGCAGGTTTTAGGGCAAGTGATGATGTTTTGGTCATGCTTTCTGGTCACTGAGTCCCTGCTCAATCTGTAACCAGCTTCAGGCTCGTTCCTGGCAAGAGAAGTGCTGCTCTGAGCCATGCTTTCACTGACACTGACTGCTTCAGAAGTGCTAGGAGAAAAGGCTGGGTTTGGGTGTGCTGCTGGAGACCTTCAGTTGAGGTCCACTCAAGCTGATGAGCTTGCAGCTCTGTGCAGAGTGTGGTCAGTGAGTGCACTGCTCATGAGCCATCAGGTGCTGTGCCACAGCTGTGTGATGGGCACCCTGAGCCACCAAGCTGATCTGACCTGGCTCAGGTTTATGCCTACAGAGATGTGCATTTGGGGAATGGCTGTTGCTGAGTGCTGAGAGGGTAGCACTGCCTGGAAAACAATAACCATTCCCAAAAGCTGGATATTAGAGGAGGCAGAGTGGCCAGGGCACTAGGGCAGGCTGGTGGAAGTGCCAGTGCTGCATGTGCAATCAGTTGGCTCCCAGGTGTGAGAGCCAAGCCTCCATCCCAGCCTGCCTCTGAACCTCCTGGGCCGTGGCTGTTTAGAACCCTTCAGCATGAGCTTGCAGCATGGCTCAGGAGCTGAGCAGTTGGGAAAGGTTTTGCTTTGGTCTGCTTTCAGAGCAGAGTGCTGAGGTGAGGGCTGCAGGATGGCACAGCAGGAAGCTCCTGGACACTTCCAGTGAAGCCTGCAGCTGCTGCATAGGGAGGAGGCTTAGAATGGAACCCAACAAGGACAAGAGCTGAGTCCTACATCTGGGGAAGAACAACCCCATGGACAGGACAGGTTGGGGACTAAGCTGTTGGGGAGCAGTGTAGGGGAAAGGCAGCTGGGTGCTGGTGGCCAGAAGGGTGCCCATGAGCCAGCAGTGTGCTCTGGTGGCCAAGAAGGCCAAGGGCATCCTGGGGTGGCTTGGAAGGGCTGTGGTGAGCAGATCAGAGGAGTTCTTCTGCCCCTCTGCTCTGCCCTGCTGAGGCCACATCTGGAATATTGTGTCCAGTCCTGGGCCACTCAGGCCAAGAAGGAGCTCAGGGAAGTGCTGGAGAGAGCCCAGCCCAGAGCCCCCAGGCTGCTGCAGGCAGTGAGCATCTCCTGTGGGGCCAGGCTGAGGCAGCTGGGGCTGGCAGCTGGCAGCAGAGCAGCCTGAGGGCTGCCCTCAGTGCTGTGCTCAAGCTGTGCAGGGCAGTGTGGGCAGGACGCAGGCAGGCTCTGCCCAGGGGTGGGCAAGGGCAGCAGAAGGGGCACTGGGGGCAAGGTGGAGCAGAGGAGGTGGCAGGGGAAGAGGAGGGGAACCTTTGTGAGTGTGAGGGTGCTGGAGCCTGGAGCAGGCTGCCCAGAGAGGCTGTGGAGTCTCCTGCCCTGGAGCCTTTCACAGCTCACAGGATGTCAGGGGTTGGGAGGGACCCCAGGGGATTGCAGAGTCCAGCCCCTGCCGGAGCAGGACACAGAGGAGCACATCCAGACAGGCCTTGAAAGTCTCCCTAGAAGGAGACTCTCCTGGATGTGTTCCTGAGTGCTCCTGCTCTGTCAGGAGCTTGGGCTGGGTGACCTCCAGAGCTCCTTTCCAGCCCTTAACCTTCTGTGGCTCTGTGAGGCCTCTGCCAGGTCACAGCCTGACGCTGCTGAGCTGTTGCTGTTCGATCGCTGTGCTGCAGGCTGAACCTTTGTCTCTTCTCATTCACAGCTCTCAGAGAAAGATAAACCTTATGTGGACATCCAGGGCCTGACAGCCTCCACCATGGAGATCCTGCTGGACTTTGTGTATACAGAAACTGTCCATGTGACAGTGGAGAACGTCCAGGAGCTGCTCCCCGCAGCCTGTCTGCTCCAGCTGAAAGGTAATGCCAAGCATCAGCACCAAGGGCAGCAGTGCTGCTGCCTGCTTTGACCCTCGGCACGCTGTGGGAGGGGTGGCCTCTGAGCACTGGTGGCAGCCTCCTGTGGTGTGCTGTGCTCTCATGTCTATGGGAACTGACCTGAGTGGAGAAAACAGATGATAAACCAGGACAGTGGTCCCTGCTGTGAGCTACTCTATTTCTGCCTGAGGATTCCCGAGAGGAGCTGTGGGCTGTGGAGCACAGAAATGTTACAGCTCAGTCAACCTCTAAGAGCAAGGAAATCCTGGAGCATGGAATGTTAGAATGGCTCAGGTTGGAAGGGACCTCAAAGATATCTACTCCCACCTCCTGCCATGGGCAGGGACACCTCTCAACTCAGCTGGGATGCTCAGGGCCTCACTCAGCCTGGCCTTGAACATGCCCAGGGAGGAGGAATCCAAAATCTCCTTGGGCAGTCTCCCCACCTTCCTACTGCAGAACCTCTTCCTCAGCTCCACTCTAACCTTGCTCTGCCTCAGCTCCAAACTATTCCCCTTGGCCTGGCTCAGACACCCTCAGCAAAAGTCTCTCTGCAGCCTTCCTGCAGGATCCTTTCAGCTGTTGGCAGGCAGCTCCAAGATACCCCTGGAGTCTCCTCTCCAGGCTGCACACCCCCAGCTCCCTCAGCCTGTGCTCACAGCAGAGCTGCTCCAGCCCTGGGAGCATCTTTGTGGTTTCCTCTGGCCTCCCTTCACAGCTCTGTGTCCTTCTGTTGGGGACAGCAGAGCTGGAGGCAGGATTTTAGGTGAGGTCTGAGCAGAGCCAAGAGGCAGAATCCCCTCACTTGCCCTGCTGCCCACACTGCTCTGGCTGCAGTGCAGTACACAGCTGCCTGCTGGGCTGCAGGAGGGCACTGCCAGCCCGTGGGGAGTTGCCACTGGATGTGCCCTGTCTGGACTGTTGACAAGCAGGTTCATGTCGTTCCATGAGCACCTCTGGTGCTATCCCAGGCAATGATCCCAAATCTCAGGCAACATCAGAGAGAACTCAGAGCTTAAGCAGCTGCAGGTTTTGTTCATGACCTGTGAAGTGCAGCTCACATTGGAGTCTTTTCCTAGTTCCAGAGTTGACAGGACCAGAGGCTGTTAGGGGTTGGAAGTGACCTCTGCTGATCTTCCAGTCCAAGCCCCCTGCTAGAGCAGGAGCAGAGAATCCAGCACAGGTCACCCAGGCAGACATCCAGACAGGGCTGGAAATGCTCCAGAGAAGACTCCACAACCTCTCTGGGCAGCCTGCTCCAGGGCTCTGGGACCCTTTCAGTCAAGAAGTTCTTCTTTATGTTGAGGTGGAACTTCCTGTGCTGCAGTTTCCATCCATTGCCTCTTGTCTTGTGCCAGGGCACAGGTGAGCAGAGGCTGTCCCTGCCCCTTCCTTCCTGACCCTCAGCCCCCAGATATTCATGGACATTGCTCAGATCTCCTCTCAGCCTTCTCCTCTGCAGACTGACCTGCCCCAGGGCTCTCAGCCTCTCCTCAGGCAATGCTGCAGTCCCTGCAGCATCCCTGCAGCCCCCCCCGGGCTCTCTCGAGTAGATCAAGTAGAACAGCCCAGACCTGGCTGCTGCTTCGTGTGCCCATGCTCCCAGCGCTGTTTGCATGCCTGTTCCTGTAGTGCTCTGCAGCTGCCTGCTGGGTTGGGGTTTGATGCTTGCTGTGACCTTTCTCTGCTGACGCCCTCGGCAGAGCAGTGCTCGTGCAGTGCTCATGCAGTGCTCATTCACCACTCCAATCTTCCCTAGGTGTGAAACAAGCTTGCTGTGAGTTTCTAGAAAGCCAGCTGGATCCATCCAATTGTTTGGGCATTCGAGATTTTGCTGAGACACACAATTGTGTGGATCTAATGCAAGCTGCAGAGGTCTTCAGCCAGAAACACTTTCCAGAGGTGGTTCAGCATGAAGAGTTTATCCTCTTAAATCAAGAAGAGGTTGAAAAGCTCATCAAGTGTGATGAAATTCAGGTAAAACCTGAAAAGTACCATACTGTGCAAAGCATTGAAACCAGCCCAGGCCTCTCACACGGTTCCTGCTTTGAAATTCCATTCCCAAGAAGCTTCCTCTTAATCTTTCTGGCCATGTAATCCAGAATTGATCAGTGATGTGCAGCTCCTGGGGCAGAGTTTGGTGTGGCAGCAGCCTTTGTTGCGAGGCCATTACAGTGAGTTCCCTCTGCAAAGGTCCTACCTGGTGCCCTCCTTTCCCTGGAGGGGCTCTCAGAGGCCACTCAGCCAGGCTGGCTCAATGCCTGCTTTTCAGAAATGCCCCCAGGACTTGAAGTTCTGTTTCTAGGCCTTTGCCTGCTGCTGAGCAGCAGCAGGAACGCGTTTGTCGTGCCAGGCATTTGGTGTCCTCTGCTGTGAGAAGCAGCAGGATGCCTGCTGGTGCAGGTCACTCTGCCTCTGCAGGGAGTCTTGTGCAGATGTAGCTCCCTGAAGGCTGCTTTCTGGAGGATTTGCTGTTTGCTTGGAAGTTGTGGAGTACTTTATTCCTGTGAATAAGATGAACATTCCCTGGCAGTGGGCAGGGGACTTGACTTTTCCTGGAGGTGAGGTTTGTCAGGAGTTGATGTTTGCTTCAGTTCTAAAAGGGGAGATTGCAGCAGTCCCTGTGCAGAGTTGGCAGGAGCAAACCAGAGTAAGTGACACCTGCTGGAATTCCTGGAAAGCCAACACAGGGGCAGCCAGGGGAGAGTTCCTGATGTGTGCCTTGAAAGTGGCCTTGTGCCAAGCTGCTCTTGGCAATGAGCAGGCAGGACAGCAGTGAAGGGCCCTGGTGCAGGCCAAGGCGAGCAGTGCAGAAAGGTTGCATGGCTTTGGTGTTTGAGAGGCCACAGGTTTAATGCTGGGAGGGTCTGAGCTCGTTTGGGTTGTGCTGAGTACTGACAGAGGAGGCAATCAGGAGGAGCTTGAGGGTGACCCCAGCAAGCTAAGCAGGCAGGGTGGAATTCACTGTGGAAGGACTGGCCCAGGGCTCGCAGACACACAGAGCTGTGGGTTCCTTGGAGCACCTTGAGGGAGCCAATGCAGCTGTGGCTGTGCAGTGCTGGGGTGAGGTGCCCTGGGAAAGCCCCTGGCTGCTCAGGGGGTATCATGGCAGGGCCTCACTGTGAGGCTGTGCTTAGTGCTGGTCAGCAAGCAAAGCAGACCAGCAAAAGCTTGCAGTGTATCAGAGGAGAGGCAGTTTGGAGGCAGTGAAAGGAGATTATTGCATTGGAGGAGGAGGTGGGGGGAGGTTGGAATCAATCAAGTCGTCTGCCCTCTTTTTGTGAGCTCTGGCTGCCCTTCCCCTCCAGCTCAGATAGAAAGAGGCCACTTCCAATTACACACAGATAAATCAATGGCTGGAAGAGTTGCCTTACATCGTTAACCTCTGTGGCTCCTGCTTCAGAACAGCCTGCAACAGACAGCTTCCAGTTGAACTTCAAAGTGGGCCAGGCACGTCTGGGTGGTGAGGCTCCAGCTCCTGTTATCTTCATCTTTAGTAGCAGCTAACGGAGCTCATGGTAACAAATCCCTGCCTGCTTTGCTTTCCCTTCAGCAGAGCTGATGATGTGCAGAAAGCAAACCAAGCCTGAAGGATACATCCCAGAGCTTTTCACCATTTGGTAATCTCAGGTTTCCAGGGACCTGAGGTTCTCTGCGAGTATCAAGCTTAAGTGGCTTAGTGTCACCTCTGCAAGTCCTGAGTGGAGAGAGGACTGAGCTAGGTGGAGCAGAAGGTGAACAGCAGGAATGTGTCCCCGGGGTGCCCACTCTGACCCCCACTTCTTTATAGTTTCTTTAATGAGTGTTGAAATAAAAACCCTTACATGTGCCTGGGCTGGCTCGGGTGTGGAGGGGGCAGTGCCTGAGCACAGGGCTGCAGAGGGGTAAGGAGACACTGCTCCACGAGAAGGAAAGAAGCCTGGTTCTGATCATGCCCGCGGCGCTCCTGCTCTGCTGGGGAGCTGCCCCGCGGGTGCCTGCCCGTGGCTGTGCTCTCTCAGCAGCCTCTGGCTCTGCTGCCTGCCGCAAAGCTGAGACTCCTGCTGCCGGTGGTTGGGCTCAGCTGTAAGGACAAAACAAACCCTGAAGGAAACGCGAGAGCCTGCGAGCGCCTGTCGCTGCGGCCGGTGGGTGCTCGGCGCAGGGCTCGCCGGGGCGCTCTGCCCTCTTGCTGCCTGCGAAGCAGCGGCAGCAGCCTGGGCGCGCTCCTTCCGCGGCAGCGCTGAGCCCCCGCAGCCTGCTCAGCCTTGCCTCTGCTCGCAGGTGGACTCGGAGGAGCCTGTGTTCGAGGCGGTGATCAACTGGGTGAAGCACTCCAAGAAGGAGCGGGAGGCGTCGCTGCCGGAGCTGCTGCAGTACGTGCGCATGCCGCTGCTGACGCCGCGCTACATCACCGACGTCATCGACACCGAGGTACCCCTGCCCCTGCCCCCTGCTCCTGCCCCCTGCTCCTGCCCCCTGCTCCTGCCCCCTGCTCCTGCCCCCTGCTCCTGCCCCTGCTCCTGCCCCCTGCTCCTGCCCCCTGCCCCCTGCTCCTGACCCTGCCCCTGCTCCTGACCCTGCCCCTGCTCCTGACCCTGCCCCTGCTCCTGCTCCTGCCCCCTGCCCCTGCCCCCTGCTCCTGCCCCTGCCCCCTGCCCCCTGCCCCTGCTCCTGACTCCTGCTCCTGCCCCCTGCCCCTGCTCCTGCCCCCTGCCCCTGCTCCTGCCCCCTGCTCCTGCCCCCTGCCCCTGCCCCCTGCTCCTGCTTCTGCCCCCTGCTCCTGACCCTGCTTCTGACCCCTGCCCCTGCTCCCTGCCCCTGCTCCCTGCTCCTGACCCCTGCCCCTTATCCTGACCCCTGCTTCTGACCCTGACCCTGCTTCTGCCCCCTGCCCCTTATCCTGACCCCTGCTTCTGACCCTGCCTCCTGCTCCTGCCTCCTGCTCCTGCCCCTTCCCCTGCCCCTGCTCCTGCCCCCTACCCCTTATCCTGACCCCTGCTCCTGACCCTGCCCTTGCCCCCTGCCCTGCCTGCACTCTGCTGCAGGCTGCCTCCTCTGCTGGGGCTTGCTGGTGCTTAGGCTGTGGAGCTGTCCCTGCTCAGCTGCAGTGCTCACAGCCATACACAGGATCACAGAATGGCTCCGGCTGGGAGAGGCCTCCAAGCTCGTCCAGCTCAAGCCTCCGCCCAGCACTGCAGGCTCAGCACCACACCATGGCCCTAAGCTCCAGCTCCACAGCTGCTGGAACACCCCCAGGGATGGGCACTGCAGCACTGCCCTGGGCAGCCTGTGCCAAGCTTTGAGAACCTTTCCAGGGCAGAAACATTTCCTGAGCTCCATCCTGAGCCTCCCTTCGGGGAGCTTGGATCCATTCCCTCTGCTCCTGTCCATTGCCCCCAAGAAGCAGAGGCTGCTCCCTCCTCACTGCCACCTCCCTGCAGTGAGCTGCAGAGAGCCCTGAGCTCTGCCCTCAGCCTCCTCTGCTCCAGGAGTATCACCTACCTCAGCCCCTCCTGGTAGGTGATACTCAGCAGGAGATGCTGTGCCAGCAGTCACAGCTTGGCAGCTGGCAGCATGCCCTGTCCAGAGCAGTTGGTTGCCATCTCTGAGCTGTGCAGCACCTCTCTGGTGCCATCCATTAGATTTCCTACTGAGGCTCTCTGCCTGTAGATCACCAGCACCAGCAGGTCTCCTCTAGGCTTAGGGCTGCTGCTGTGCAATCCTAGGGAGGAATTGGCTCCCCAGATGTTCTTTTAGGTGCAAGCCCCAGAGTGCCAGGTTGGAAGGGACCCCAAGGATCATCTGGGCCAACCTTTCTAGGTGATGGTGGAGTTGAAATGAGCTGGCCCAGCAGCATGGCAAGCTGTCCAGCTTGTGCTGTGCTCCTCATTTCTTCTCTGATGGCAGCTGTGTGCTCAGAGCTGTTGGTGTGGGGCAGCTCCAGCCAGGCTGACTGCAGGTGCAGCTTCACTGCCAGTCCCCCTTCTCACACATGCTTCTGCTGGCTCAGGTGTAACAGCACTGGCTTTGCCTTAGCTTTCCAGAGGAGTTACAGTGGAAGCTGCAGTGCCAGATTTGGTTTGAGATCTGAGCCAGCTCCTCCCAGCAGCACTCTGCATTCCCTCATGTGCAGTGTGTGCACCACTGCTGCCCACAGCCTGCACACAGCTCACTCCTGTGCTGTCTCAACTGCTGAGGGCTGCCTTCAGGGCAGTGCTTCTGAGGGGTCTCCCAGCAGCTGGCCTGTAGCAGTGACTCCTCTTTCCCCTCAGCCCTTCATACGATGCAGTCTGCAGTGCAGAGACCTCGTGGATGAAGCTAAGAAGTTCCACCTTCGGCCTGAGCTGCGCAGTCAGATGCAAGGCCCCAGGACAAGAGCACGTCTGGGTGAGCAGCAAAGGACAGGGCACTGAGAAGGTCTGGGGCCCTGGCAGGTGTTGTGTTGTGCACCACATCCAGTGCCTTGTCACTGTGCTGAAGTGCCTCGCAGCAGTAACTTGTCAGCCCAGTGCCTGTGCTGCAGAGGGGACTGGAGCCAAGGCCAGGGTGGCTCTTTCCTCGGAGCACGACTGCTTACTGCCAGTGTGCAGACCACTTGGTTGCCTCATCCCAGGCCTCTGCTGTAACCATGGCCCCAGTCCTCAGAGTTGCAGGTGCCTCCAGCTGTGTTTTCTCAGCATGCAGCTGCCTGTGTGGGAAGTTTCCTCCTGCCTAAAGGCAGGTGTCAGTGTCAGGAGCAGGAAGAGCTGTGAGGTTTTCAGCAGGGAGTCTCAGAGGGGGAGGCACAAGGAGGCAGGTGGAGAGGTCCTCTGCTGTCAGAGGAACTTTTCTGTCCTCCCTAATCTTGTTAAGGCAAACAAATGCTGATTTCTTCCTCTGTTTTAGTAACCACTGCCAAGTGCAGTCCTTGGATTGCTGAGGAAGTGCTTGGCTTAGGGATCTTGGCTTTCTTGTGGCTGTGCCCATTCCCTGCTTCAGACTCGCTCTCAGGACTCTGCCACACATTTACCCCAGGCACACTCACAGGGCACTGCCAACAGTGCCAGCACTGCCTGCTCTTCTGCAAGCAAACCTCTCTGTGTGCTCTGCAGTGCTGGTGCTGTGGAGAGGGACTGTGACAAACCCTTCCGAACATTTCCTGCCCACGCTGGTTTAGGAAGCAGCTTAACCACTGGAGGAGGAGGGCAGATCAGGTTTGTCAGAGAGACAATGACAACCATTGCTGGCCTGCAGGGAGAGGTCTTCTGATCTCATCTGACCTGCAGCGTAGTCCTGGCCACAAACTCTCCCCTCTGTGGGAACATCCTACCTGGGTTTCAAGAATCATTGTGTGGCTCAGTTGGAAGGGACCTCAGAGAGCATCTACCCCAACCCCCTGCCGTGGACAGAGACACCTCTAAACTAGCCCAAGTTGCTCAAGACCTTATCCAGCCTGGCCTGGAGTACCTCCAGGGAGGAGGTATCCAGAGTCTCCCTGAGCAGCCTGTTCCAGTCTCACCACCCTCACAATGAAGAACTTCTTCCTCAGCTCCACTCTAACCCTGCTCTGCCTCAGCTCCAAACCATTCCCTCTTGCCCTGTCTAGACGCCCTCAGGAAAAGCCTCTGCATCCTTCCTGCAGGATCCCTTCCTGCAGGATCCTTTCCTGCAGCTCAGCTCAGACACATTTCAGTCTGCTCCTAGTTCAAAGGCTTCACATCACCAAACTGCTGTAGTGCTGCATTGTGCAGGTTAAAGCTCTGCACCTTACTGCTGAGGTTTATCTTCTGGCTTCAGCCCTACCTTTTTGAGCTGATTCAGTGCCACCTGCTCTCAGCAGTGCTCACAGTGACCAACTGTGACCAGGCTGTTTATTAACTATGGGTGGGATGGACTGAAGTGGTTGTGCTCCCAGCTGCTCTGCCGGGTGGGAGTCTTTCCAAACTGTTGCTGGAGCATTTTGTGAATCCTTTGCAGCTGTGTTTTTTCCCTTAACATTATTCTTCTTCCTCTGCTTTGCTCTGTGCCAGGCAGGCTCTTGTTAAATCTTTGGTGCTCGGTGTTCAGTTCATTCTGTGGTGAAAAGCTGGAGAGGACTGAACTGGAGTAAAACTCCCTGTTACAGAAAGGGCCCAGGGGGCTCAGGAGGTGCTCCTCTGCTGCTGCTGGGGCTGGTAGAATGCAGCCTTCAAGGCAGTCTTTGCAAGGGGAGTGGGAGCTCTGCAGGTCACAGGTGTTGCTTAACAGCTACAGAGGAGAGAGGGAGAAATCAGAGACCAGCTCAGGAAAACCAGGAAAGCAGCTCTGAAATCACATACACAAGGGGCAACTCCTGGGAAAGTATTCTATTGGTGTTTCAGGCTTCAGTCAGCCTGAGTGGTTTGTCAGTGAAGAGGTGACCAAAGATGCCTTCTGGTCTGGATGCAGGCAGGTGCAGAAGGCCTGGTTTTGTGAGGAGGCTGCAGGGCAGCAGCCAGCCCCTGCAGCTTCCATGGGGGTGAGAGGATTGGGGAAAATCACGAGGGGAGTGCCAAAGATCAAAGGGAGCCAGCTCCACCCCTGGCCTAGCCAGCCTGTCTGCCCTGGGTGCCTGTAATGCTGGGAGGGGCAGCCCTGCAGCAGCCAGCTCCTAGCACCTGGGCTTGCCCTGCTGCCAGGCACCCTGCAAGGGTTCCTCTCTCTCTCCTTCCCCACAGAGGACTGAGAAGCCCAAGTCCAGGTTTGGTGCCTGCTCCAGAGCAGAAGCAGCTTGTGCACCGAGGAGGGCTCAGGTGACTCCCTTGTGCTGACCCTTTGGCTGTGAAGGGGCTGATGAGGCTTTGCTGTCCCTCTCTGTTCCAGGAGCCAACGAAGTCCTGCTGGTGATCGGTGGCTTTGGCAGCCAGCAGTCACCTATCGACGTTGTGGAGAAATACGACCCCAAGACTCAGGAGTGGAGCTTCTTGCCGGTGAGGACCCATTGTGGCCCACCACTGGGCTGGCCAGGCTGTGGTCAAGCACTGAGCCTGTGGCAGCAGCTCTGTGGTGTTTCCCTTTGCCTTCTGCTTGGAATTTCTGGCAGAATTCCTCCTGTGTGGCTGAGGTTTGAGTGGTGAGAGCTGGAGCTGCCTGCCATGTGCAGATCTGCTCAGGGAGCTGTGTGTGAGGTGCTTGTCATGTTCTTGAGCCTACAGGGCCCCACAGCTTTGTGGTGGGAGGGAGAGCTGTGATCTGCCTCCCGAGGGGCTGCTAAGCTCTGAGGTTAGTGCTGTCAGTAGGAGCAGTGGGATTCTGCTTCCACTGTTTCTCAGCATCCTAGAGACAGAATTCCTGAATTCCTGCCCTGAGGACTGTGCCTACCCAAATTTAAAATCCCCTTTGTCAGTGTGGCTGGTGGAGAGCCTCTTCCTGAGCAGCACTGAGCACAGGGCCCAGCAGCACCTGCTGCCCCTAAAGCCTCTCCTCCTCTGGAGCCTTCATGGAATATGCTAAATCGTTTTCCCCTTAGCAGTCCCTACAGGGAGCCAGTGAGAGGCTCACAGACCTGCGGGGTGCAGGAGCAGCACAAGGGCCGACTGCTGCATGCAGAGAGCAGGCCAGGAGGAGAGGGCAGGGCAGAGGCTCAGGGAGGCAGAGGCAGTGGTAGGAGAGGGCAGGGCAGAAGCTCAGGGAGGCAGAGGCAGTGGTAGGAGAGGGCAGGGCAGAAGCTCAGGGAGGCAGAGGCGGTGGTAGGAGAGGGCAGGGCAGAGGCTCAGGGAGGCAGAGGCAGTGGTAGGAGAGGGCAGGGCAGAAGCTCAGGGAGGCAGAGGCACTGGTAGGAGAGGGCAGGGCAGAGGCTCAGGGAGGCAGAGGCAGTGGTAGGAGAGGGCAGGGCAGAGGCAATGGTAGGAGAGGGCAGGGCAGAGGCTCAGGGAGGCAGAGGCAGTGGTAGGAAAGGGCAGGGCAGAGGCTCAGGGAGGCAGAGGCACTGGTAGGAGAGGGCAGGGCAGAGGCTCAGGGAGGCAGAGGCAGTGGTGGTAGAGGGCAGGGCAGAGGCTCAGGGAGGCAGAGGCGATGGTTGGGCCGTGGCTCCTCCAGCCCACGGCGCTGTTTGCTCTCTGCCGGCGGGGCCAGAGCAGCGGAAGGGGCTGGGGGAGCCACGGTTGATCTCCACCTGCGGGTGCCTTGAGCTGCCCTCGCCCCTGCCGCAGAGCATCACGCGCAAGCGGCGCTACGTGGCCACGGTGTCGCTGCACGACCGCATCTACGTCATCGGCGGCTACGACGGGCGCTCGCGGCTCAGCTCGGTGGAGTGCCTGGACTACACCTCCGACGAGGACGGCATCTGGTACTCCGTGGCGCCCATGAACGTGCGTCGAGGCCTGGCCGGAGCCACCACCCTGGGAGGTAGGTCCTGCTCGCCGCCGTGACGCAGCCACGTCCCGAGGTGCCCTCAGCTGCTCTCTGCAGAGTGGGATGGCTCTGGGGAGGAGGCGAGCCTGAGGTTCTGCCTGCTCAGCGGTGGGATCTAGAAATGGAAGACTCCCACTCACATCCCGAGGGGAGCTCTGCCTCCTCTGCATCCCTGCAGCGCGGGGGAGAGGCTCTGGGGTGGGGACTGCGCCGTGTGGCTGCGTACAGCAGCGAGCGTCCAGCGCTGGGGAGAGGCTGAGGTGAGCACCTGCAGAGAAGGCTTTAGGGGTTGGATTGGATCCCCCCAATGACCTTTCCTGGGAACCTGCCCCTCGAAGAGCAATTTCCCTGCACTTGGAAGCAAAACCAGAATTGGGTTTATAGAAAGAAACTAAATGCAGGAAGGTCAAAGGCGACAGGCACAAGGTAGGTTTGCACCCACATGTGCCCTTGGGTCAGCTCCTTTGCCCCCTCCTGGCCTACACAGCCACTCGAGCTGCCTTCCCACCCACCACTGTGTCCTGTGGAACCCAACGTGGAGAAGCTGCAAGGTCAGGGGGAGGAAAGCACAGCCTGAAGCCAAGTGGAGCAGTGAGAGAGCGGCAGTAGCTTGTTCCAGAGCAGTGACTACTTCAGCCAAACTGAGTGAGGTGAATTTATCTTTACTGTGAAGTGAGCTCTGAGGAGTCCACCCCTGCCGCACTGTGAAAACTCTGGAAAGTTCTGCCTGCAACTAAACTCAGTTCCAAGCAGTAACAGAAGGGTTCTTGGGGCAGACTTGAAAGGAGAAAACAACTCCACTGAGCACAGCAGAACACTTCAGCTTGCTCATGCTGGCAGAGCAGCGCCAGGAGGGGACAGGACTGTTCTGTGTGAACACAGCTTGGCACGAGAAGGAGGTGGGCAGTGAAGAGCTGAGGAACAACAAATGGGTATGAACAGGACAGAAGAGAGTTGGGGTGGAAATGAGAGGAGGTTTTGCAGCCATTGGCATAGCAGTGACTCCAGTGTGACTGCTCTAATGCCTTGGGCAGAAAATCTTCCTAACCCCTGGCACTAGTTGAATGCTGCCCAGGCAGATTGCTGGTCTGGTGGGAAGGCAGTTTGGTAGGAGTGCAGCTGCTGTGGAGGCACTGCAGGAGTTAGGTCTTCAAGATAAGAGCAGTCCCTTGGTGACCCAGGCCCGGCCCCAGATCACAGAGTTACAGAAACATTCAGGTTGGAAAAGCCTCCTGGGATCAAGTCCAACCACTGACCCTGCTCTGCAAAGTTCACCCCTGAGCCAAATTCCCAAGCACTGTGTCCAAACCACCTTTAAACCCCCCCCCGGGGATGGGGATTCCACCACCTCCCTGGGCAGCCTGTGCCAACATCAGACCACTCTCATGTCCAGCCTAAACCTGCCCTGCTTGAGGCCTTTCCCTCTTGTTCCATCACAGTTACCTTTGAGAAGAGACCAGCACCAACCTCCCCACAACCTCCTTGCAGGGAGCTGTAGAGAGCAGTGAGGTCTCCCCTCAGCCTCCTCTTCCTCTAACCAGCCCCAGCCCCCTCAGTCACTGCTCACAAGATTTGCTCTTCAGGCCCTTCACCTCCCATGCCCTCTGCACTGGCTCCAGCTCCTCCACATCTCACTTGTGTGGAGGTGCCCAAAGCTGGGCACAGCACTGGAGCTGTGGCCTCAGCAGTGCCAAGCACAGGAGGACAATCACCTCCCTGCTCCTGCTTGCTGGGCACAGCATATCTGGTGCCAGCCAGAATGCCATCGTTTGCCTTGGCCTCCTGAGCACTGCGGGCTCATACTTAGCCTGTGCCTTGGTGACCCAGACTGAGTGTTCTGCCCTTTTGCTGCCAGTGTGTTTCGTCCTTGTGAGCATCTACCCCGGGCAGGTGCTGACCTGCTGACGTGGCCCTGGGGTGTGCCAGTTCTGCCACCTGCGGGCGGGAGGCAGAGCCGAGCCAGCTGCGTGCCCGGGGCCGGTCTGGGGTCCGTGTGCGGTGACCGCGGAGAGCCGGCGGGAGGAGGCTGCTCCGCCTCGGCTGCCACCCTGCCGCGACCCGCGGTGCTTCCCGGGCCCTGCAGCCCCAGCCGCGGCTTTGCTCCCCCGGTGCTCGCTGGCGGCGGGCCCCTGCCCGGGGCCAGGCTGCTGAGCGCAGGCTGTGCCCCCAGACATGATCTACGTCTCCGGAGGGTTCGACGGCAGCCGGCGGCACACCAGCATGGAGCGCTACGACCCCAACATCGACCAGTGGAGCATGCTGGGGGACATGCAGACGGCGCGGGAGGGCGCGGGGCTGGTCGTGGCCAACGGAGTCATCTACTGCCTGGGTGGGTACCCCTGGCACCTCCGGGCACTCTGCCCGGGCAGCACTGAACTGTCCCGTCCAGGTCAGAAGCGTAACCAGCAGGCACTGCTCCTCTTGGCACTGCTGCTGCCGCCGTGGCTCGGGCTGGAGCTGCCAGGAGCAGGCTGGGCACATCAGCCAGTGTTGGAGGGATGGCTGAAGCAGGAGGGATGAGCTGAGCTCTGTGGGGACTGGGAAGTGGCTGAAACAGCCCAAAGGTGAGGCAGGCAGCTGCAGGGCACAGGCTGCATCTGCCCCACACAAAGCCACCCTGGCTGCAGTGCTCAACAGGTGTCTCCTGAGCTGTCCCAGCTCCTTCCTGTAGCTCTCATTCCACCTTCACAGGCCCAGGCCAGCTGTGAGCACAGTGAAGGTGCCGCAGGGCAGTCACTGGAGGCTTCAGTAAGCTCATTCTGGAGCCCAGGAAAACAGCTCAGCACTGTACCCACATCTGCAGCCCTCTTCCTGGGGAGTCACAGGTGTTGGACACTGCTCTGAGGGGTTTGCTTCCATCTCCCAAGTTCCTCTTCCTTGTGCTGCCTCCCAGGGCAGGTGCCAGCACACTGCTGCTTTGCTGGAGCTGCACAGGGAAGTTTCTCAGCACAACCTGCTGAGCTGCCAGCCTGCTCTTGGTGTGGCCTCCTGGCATCGGCACAGCACACAGCCCGGGCCAGTGCCAGGCCTGCTTTGGCAGGACAGCACCAGCATGGGCATCAGCTTGCTCAGCAGTGCAGTGCCTGCCTGGTCGTGCTGGTCTGGAGAGAGGACGGCCTGGGCAGTGCAGGGCAGAGCTTGCTGTGGCTCTGCAAGCTGCACAGATCCTCTCTGTGCTGCTGGCTGTGGGGTGAGGCTGAGCCAGGCCTGTGCCTGCTCTCTGCAGCTGTTTCCTGGAAGTCTAACTCCTGGCTTGCTCCTCTGCCTTGTTGCAGGTGGCTATGATGGGCTGAACATTCTGAACTCTGTGGAGAGATATGATCCCCACACTGGGCACTGGACAAACGTCACCCCCATGGCCACGAAGCGCTCAGGTGAGAGCCCTCAGTGTGAGGAAGCAGCCACTGCTGGCTTGTTCTGCCCTGGGCAGGGAGCCTCACCCTGCAGGTGCTTTGGCTCTGAGAAGGCTGATTTTAGGACATACTGACTGAACCCCCCCAAGGGCCTGGTGTCCTCATCCCATGCTAAGGTGTATGTGGGTGACAGGGAGGGAGAGGCAATCTGTGACTTCTGTACCTAGGAACTGTGCCTGGCATGGGGGCAGGCCACAGGGCAGGAGAATGGGACACTGCTAGGTCACTGCACAGGGCACTGCAGAGGCTCCTGCAGGCTGCTCCTCTCCTCAGCTCATCTCTGGGGCCAGCAGGAGAGCAGAGCAGCACTGCCAGAGCAGGGTCACACTGCAGCAGTCTTAGCTGATGGAACCCACTGCCTGTGCCCTGCCAGCCCCAGTCTGCTGCTTGCCATTTGTCTGAGCAGTAGCTAGGAGAAAAATACACCTTTGGTCCTCCTTGTGAACTGCCTTCCTGTCTCAGCTCTCCTTCCTCCAAGGAGCTCTTGTGTGCTCTGCACTCCAGGCCACCTGCCCCAGACCTTCCTGGCTGTGCTGCCCAGCAGCTGTGGCCCTGCTCAGCCAGCTGTGGCTGGGCTGCATGCTTGGTGCTCTGCACAGCTCTGTGGCTCTCGTTGGAGTGGTTCTGCTGCACTCAGAGCCTCTTCTGAAGCTGTTTTTGCTCTTGTCCTTGCCAGAACTGTCCTTTAGCCAGCCCAGGCAGCACTGCCTGTTCCCTCTGTGCTGCTGTGAACTTGCTCAAGCAGCAGTGCTGAGTGCCAGCTGAAGGTGGTCTGTTCTCAAAGCATTTCAGCTCCCTTCTGCCTGCAGTGGCAGCAAACCCCAAAGCTTTAAATAGGAAACCATTTAAATGTTAAGCATCACTGCTGTGACAGGCCTGGGAAGTGCTGGGAAGTGTGGGCTGGAAAGCATTTCCCAGGTGCCAAGGGAGGATTTGATTTGGAAGTTGGTTGCTTTCCACACCCAGGCAGACCTCACCTTCAAACACAGGAGAAAGTCCCTGAGGGTTCCTATGTCAGGCAGCCTGCAGGACCTGCCCATGGCTGTCCAGGAAGCTGAAGGATGGGACAGCTCTGCCCCAGAGGAGGCAGCCTGAGACAGAACAGAAGCAGGGGGCTCAGGAGTTTCCCACACTTAGAAGAAGCTTTTCCCAGATCCAGGCTGACTTTCCACAAGACTTGGAGGCTGCTGAGCCTCAGCCCTCAGGGCAGGTTCCTCAGTGCTGCAGGTGAGCAGGACCACTGTGAGCTTCATGGCCCAGCTAAGTTCCTTCCTCAGGACCTGGGGCACTGAGGTGTGGAACAGAGCTGTGCCCAAGAACATTCCCTGGCCCAGGCTTTTCTTGCTGCCATTCTGCCTTGCTAACACCCCCAGGCACTGACAGCTCAGGTACCAGCTGCACTCACAGCCTCCAACCTGCCCTTAGTTCTAGTCCATCTGTCCTGGTGACCTGGATGTGTACCTGTCTGACCCTGCCTCGGCAGAGGGTTTGGACTGGATGATCTCCAGAGGTCACTTCCAACTCCTGCCATTCTGTGACCCCTTGGACACTGCAGGACTTCTGCTGCCGCGAGGCTTTGACACTCTACAGCTGTCTGTGTGCAGACCAAGACCAGGACTAGCACTAATCCTGTGTTCTTCTCCTTGTGTCTCTTAGGACAGTTCTGGAGGTAGACTGGTTCAAAAACTTTGGTCTAGACCAGACTTTCCTGATGAGGCTTTGGTGTGGCCAAAGTCTTCCTCACTGAGGCTGTCAGGTCATCAGGGCAGCCTGGCCACTGCCAGCTGCTTGAGAGCTCTGAGCTCACAGTGCAAGTGAGGTTGCACTGAGTGGTTCAGAAAGCCTCTGACTTTAGTGAAGGCTCTTAGGAAGTCTCTTGTTAGCTTGTAGAAGAAACAGATCAGTGCCCAAGAGCTGCAGGCCTGTTCCCTTCAGGGTGTTCACCGTGCAGCAGTTCCCTGCTGATGGAGGCAGCCTGACAGGGTCTCCTCTGCTCTCCAGACACAGCCCCCAACAGCAGCAACTGCTGGCAGGAGCACCTGAGGCCACCACTGCACTGCTGCCTGCTGCACTCTTTGGCACTTCACCTGGTGAGGAGCAGGCAGAGGCTGGCAAAGGTTTATTGCTGCTGCCACAAGCTCCCAGCTGGGCCAACTGCCTGGTGGTGAGAATGGAGCCATGTCTGGGACAGCAGCGCTGCTTTCCCTGCCCCCCAGGGGAGCAACGTTAGAGCAATCTCTGCTCCAGCTTCCCAGGGAGCAGCGTCAGGGGCTGGGTGAGGTCAGGGAGCCGGAACCAGCAGACAGTGGTGGCAGTGGCAGGCAGCTGCCCCACAGCAGAGCCAGCTGTGCCACACTGCTCAGAGCACTTCCACCGGGGTGGGCACCTCCTGTTGCCACAGTGGTGCTCAGGCCCCTCGGTGGAGCTTCAGCAGCGTTGGTGGTGGCAGGCAGCAGCAGAAGCCAGGAGGCTGTGGCAGCTCTCCTGTGGCAGATGCAAGCACAGGAAGATGTCCTGAGGAGCATCTGGCCTGGCTCAGTGCCCCGCAGCGAGCCCTGAGCATGGCTCCTGGCCTAACCCTGCCATCTGCCCTCCTCACAGGGGCTGGCGTGGCGCTGCTGAACGACCACATCTACGTGGTGGGGGGCTTCGATGGCACTGCCCACCTGTCCTCCGTGGAGGCCTACAACATCCGCACTGACTCCTGGACGACCGTGACCAGCATGACGACCCCGCGCTGCTACGTGGGCGCCACGGTGCTGCGGGGCAGGCTCTACGCCATCGCGGGGTGAGCGCCTGGCGCCTGCTCGCTGCAGGTGTCGGAGGTGCTGCTGGGAGGGCTCCACAGGCTGAGGTGATCGTGCTTGGGCTAAGGAAGAAGTCAAACACTGAGGTGCTCACTGAGCTGGAGAAGAGACAGCAGAGAGGTTGCGCTGGAAAATGTGTGCAGGAGCCCTCTGCACCTCCTGAAGGCACAAGACACACAACTCCCCCAAAACCTTCCCCCCAAGCAAGCCAAAACCCCCAAACCCCAGTGCTCACCTTCTCCCACCCCCATTGTCTCCCATGAGGCCCCTGCAGGCCAGATTGGCTGCCTACAGAGCACTGCTTGCCTCATTACTTAGCCAGAGAAGGATCCCTCTGGAGGGCTGCAAGGCAGGAAGAGAACAAACTGCTGCTGCAGGACTGAAGAACATAGTGACAGTATCTGGGGCTCAGCAGTTCAGCCCCTGGGACAGATCTTGGTCTCCTCAGTTCTTGTAGGGATAATCTGGAACCCCTCAAACCACGAGAGCAGGAGGGAGATGAGGTGACCCAGCCTGCGGCCCTGCCCCAGCTGCTTTCTGCTCTCATCTGTGTTTGAAGCTGTATGGGAGGAAGCAGCCCTCAGCCACTGTGCCAGCCCAGACAGGCAGGGGAGCAGCAGCAGACAGCAGAGGGGAGCTCGGTGCAGTGGGTTCACCTCAGGCCCTTCCTGCTGTGCAGCCTCCCAGGAAGGGCCCTGAGTGCCCTCAGCAGCGTCCCTCACCTCTACCTTCCTGTCCTTGCAGATACGATGGCAACTCCCTGCTGAGCAGCATCGAGTGCTACGACCCCATCATCGACAGCTGGGAAGTGGTGACCTCCCTGGGCATGCAGCGCTGCGACGCTGGGGTCTGTGTCCTCCGGGAGAAGTGAGCCAGGGGGAGGGGGGCTTACAGAGAAGCTTCTGAAATGTCTGGGCTGGAGGAAGAGTCCCAGGAGGTTGCAGTGGCTGTGCTCGAGTTGTGGATGCTGTGGGAAGTGGCAGCAGGAGAGCAGCTTTCTGTGCTGCTTCTGACTAGAGCATGTGCAGAGCTGCGGCACCTGCACAGCCGGCTGGGAGCAGGAGCTCTGTGCAGCCAGAGGAAGGTGTTGAAGCAGGTCAGAAGCTGCCTTCTCTGCTGTTCCTGTTGGCAGAGCAGATGCCCCTGGCCTTAGTGCCAGGCAGCCTGGTGAACGCTCCCAAGGACGTGTACATAGAGCTGGGTGGGCTCTGCAGCTCCACGCAGCTCCTCTGGTGGCTCTCAGCCGTGTGAACTCAACTGCTCTTCTGTGCCAGCTTCTGCCCCTGCTGTACATACTGAATGTGTGCCCTGCTCCTGGCGCAGCGCAGAGCCAAACCGGGGAGCAGGGCAAGGGGTCCTGCCCTGGAGCTGCGTCAGCAGGGCCCTCAGCTCTGCACCCAAAGGAGTCACAGATGAAAGCTGTCAACTACTGAGACCCAACAGCCTGAGGCTGCAGGGGCAGAGGGCAGGGGGCAAAGCTCATTGCCTGGCATAGCAGCAGGTCTGCAGCATTCCTGCTCCGCTCCAGGGCTCAGCAAGGCTCAGCACCTCACAGCTCCCTCACAAAGCTGGGCAGCCCTGGCTGCAGAGCTCTGCCCTTGGTGGCAGCAGGAGCCTTGCGGGGATGCAGCAGTGCCTTTGCTCCCACCCCTGGGGAGAGGTCATCCTGCAGAGCCCTGAAAGTAAGGGACAGTTGCTGCTGTCCCTGCAGAACTCGCTGCTCAGCAGCTGGGGTCGGTCCCTCGGCAGCCTCCCGGTCAGGTTCCTTGTGTTGACCTTCAGCTAGGATTCTTCTGCTTCCTGGGCCAGCTCCGAGTGGAATCCAGGATCCTGTCCTGCCTTCGTCCTCAGCTGTCCATTCCCCAGCCTCCTAGCTCCCCACCCCCTCCACTGTCCCCCTTCAACTGCCCCACAAGCCCCAGGTGAGAGCCTCCCCTGCTGCTCACAGAGCTCTCAGCATGTCTCTGGGAGCTCTCCCGTACCATCCGCTTGGCCCCCGCAGTGCCTGGGCTCTGTGTAGTGCTGCTTGTTGAGCTTCCTGCTGACTCCCGCTTGGGGACAGGGTGGGATCAGGGATGTGTAGCATGACTGCGATGATGCACTTTCAGCCGACGCTCCGACCCTCTGCGTTCGTTTCTATCACTCAAAAGTGTTCTGTGGGTTTGGTTCCTATGTTTATTTTTTAATGAAAATACACAGAATAAAATATTTCCTGAGCCAGAGGGAGCTCTGCTCCAGTTCTCTGCCTGGCTGCAGGCTCTGCAAGCCCCGGGGTGGAGCAGGCAGACACCATCAGCTGTTCTCTGCCCTCCAGCTTCAGGGTGGTCAGGAAGAGAAACTCCACCTGCTGAAATCACAGCTCAGGAATGGTGGAGAATGGAGCTGAGTCCAGGTGAGCACCAGCGGAGTTCCCCAGTGCTGTTTGACGTCTTTGTCAGCGACCTGGAGGAGGGGATTGAGCAGGGCACCTGCAGTCAGTGTGCAGAGGACACCGAATTGGGTGCTAGTGTTGATCTGCTGGAGGGCAGCAGTGCTCTGCAGAGGGACCAGGCCAGACTGGATCCAGTGGAATGAGACTTAACAAAGCCAAGTGTTGGGTGGTGCTCTTGGGTCACAGCAACCCCAGGAAGGCTCCAGGCTTGGGGCACAGTGGCTGGAAACAGCCCAGCAGAGAAAGACCTGGGGGTGCTGAGTGACAGCAGCTGAACAGGAGCAGGGCAAGGATTGTGCTTTTGTACTGGGCACTGCTGAGGCTGCACCTTGAGGCTGCTCCCAAAGGAGCTCAGTTTTGGGCCTTCACTCCAAGAAAGACATTGAGGAGCTGGAGCAGGTCCAGAGAAGGCCAACAAAGCTGGGGAAGGGTCTGGAGAACAGGGCTGGGGAGGAGCAGCTGAGGGAGCTGAGGGGGTGCAGTGTGGAGAAGAGGAGGCTGAGGGCAGAGCTCATTGCTCTCTGCAGCTCCCTGAGAGCAGGCTGCAGCCAGCTGGGGGTTGGGCTCTGCTGCCTGGGCTCAGGGGATAGAAGAGGAAATGTCCTGAACTTGTGCCAGGGGAGGGTTAGGTTGGAAAGGAGGAAATATGTCTTTGTGCTGCAGGAGTGGTCAGGGACTGGCAGAGGCTGCCCAGGGAGGTGGAGTCCCCATGCCTGGAGGTGTTGAAGGAAGCTGTGGCCATGGCACCTGGGGCAGGGTTTGGTGGCCATGGGGGTGTTTGCTCCTCTCCCTTCCTGACAAACTCTGCTGTCCTGCAAAGGCCTCAGAAGGGATTCAGCTACAGCAGCGACCAATGCTGAACAAAACTGTCTGGCCTGTGCTTCTGCTGAAGCTCTGCAGGCTGAAGTGCCAGCATCAGAAGTCACAGCAGGACATCACCCAGTTCACAGTGGCCAGCAGAGCCCATCGCTGCCTCCCTGGGACAAGGTGTACCACAGCGTTTGGAAAGGAGCTGGCATCTCCAGCTGGATAGTGAGCAGCATAAATCTCCATAGCTGGAGACAAGAAAACGTAGAGGCCACTGCTGAAGGCACAACAAAGGGATAAAAAAGTTCCACTTGGAAAGAAGCTGGCATCAATTCTCACGGAGCAGCAGGAGGGAGGTGCTCAGCTTCGTGAACAGTCCTGGAGAAGATGCTAAAATGCAGAACTCAAGCATGAACTCCCAAGCCCAGCAGTGTTGGGAACTGGCTAAAGTTGCCCTGGGTAGGTTAGTTATCTCTGGAGGAATTCCAGAGGACTGTCCCTAAGACAAGCCCCAGGCCAGCAGCTGCCCCTGAGGACCCTGCCCAGCAGCAGCTGTGCAGCATGGGCTGGGATGCAGCAGGGGGTGTCGGGCAGGGGATCTTCGGGAAGCTGCAGCTCAAGGCACTCTGACTGCCAGGGGGTATCGAGGTGCTGATGCAACCTGCAGGACTTCACCTGGGCCACGCAGAGGGCTTTGCTTTCCTCTCCCCCACCATCCCAGCAGGATCTTCCTCCTCACTGACGGTGTCACCATCGCATCAGTGTCCGCTCTTCGTGCAGGCAAGCTGCAGCGCTGCAGATGCTCCACAGGGAGACAATTTCCTTCTGTCCAGCATCAGCTGAGCTCCACTTCTCTGAACACTCTGACGCCTCAGGCATCTCCATTCTCATGCCTGGGAAGTGCCAGTCCCTGCTGGGCCCACCTGGCAGACAGACAGCACCAGCATGAGACAGCCTGGTCCAGGCTGCGGTTGTAGAATCTCTGAGTGGTTTCGGGGGGAGGGAGCTCACCCAGCCCAGCCCCCCCTGCAGCTCGCAGGGACATCCCCAACAAGAGCAGGTTGCTCAGAGCCCCAAACAACCTGACCCGGCACGGTTCAGGGATGGGGCAGCTCTCACCTCTCTGGGCAACCTGGGCCAGGGTCTCACCACTCTCCGTGTCACAGCATGGACCCTCCGCACCGCAGCGGTGCTCAGCTTCTGCTGCGCTCCCACCTGCGACGCGGGGCCGGGAAGCTTTTCCAGGCTCCCATGGCCTTAGCGGGGAAGTTCCAGAGCGGCTCCGGGGCGCTGGGGTCAGCTAACCCCCGCGGCTCCCCCCCCCGCCGCCGCCGCCGCCGCCGCCGCTCGCAGCGGGCGCATGCGCACGGGGCCGCTGCCGGCGCTGCCCTGGCCCCTCCGGACGGGCGGCGGCGGCCCCGGGTGCGCCTGCGCGGCCATGGCGGCTCCCTGCGCTGAGATGGAGCCGGCCGCGGCACCTCCGCCCTCTCCTCCGCCTGCCGCCGCCGCGCTGGATGCTGCCGCGCTGGTGTGCGCGCAGGGCCGGAACCTGAAGGCGGTTCTGTGTCAGCGCTGCGGGTCCCGGGTGCTGCTGCCTGGCGCCGCCACCTTCGCCCGCCGAGAGGTACCGGGACGCGGGGAGGGAGGCGGGAGAGAGGGAGCGGCAGCCCCGGCGGCGGGGGCAGGGCAGAGCAGGGCAGGGCAGGATGCCCCCTGCGGGCGGGGCAGGGCAGGGCAGGGCAGGATGCCCCCTGCGGGCGGGGCAGGGCAGGATGCTCCCTGCGGGCGGGGCAGGGCAGGGCAGGATGCCCCCTGCGGGCGGGGCAGAGCAGGGCAGGGCAGGATGCCCCCTGCGGGCAGGGCAGGGCAGGATGCCCCCTGCGGGCGGGGGGCAGGGCAGGGCAGGGCAGGATGCCCCCTGCGGGCGGCGCTGACGCTGTGTCTCCCGCAGCTCCTCTTGCCCGCCATGAGGAAGAAGGCGGCGGCGGCGGCGGCGGGCGGCGGCGGGGACGGGGACGTGGTGCGGGAGCACTGGCTGGTGCGCGACATGTTCTCCTTCGAGAACGTGGGCTTCACCCGCGACGTGGGCAACGTCAAGTTCCTGGTGTGTGCCGACTGCGAGGCGGGGCCCATCGGCTGGCACTGCCTCGACGACAAGGACAGCTTCTACGTGGCGCTGGAGCGCGTCACCCACGAGTGACAGCGGCGCAGGGAACGGGGCCGTGGCCCCGGGCACCCCCCCGGGGAGCTGCACTCGGCCACCGGGAGCCCTGCCTGCCCTGCCGCCCCGCAGCGACGGCCTGAGCCCAGCCCCACGCCCTGACCACGCCTTGGCCACCCACGGCCCTGCTGGTCGGCACCTCACGGCCTGGCTGCCCACACCTGACCGACCGCAGCCTGCCCGACCTGCAGCGCCGCTGCCCACCCGCGGCTCGGATCCGCCGAGCAGTGCCGCCCCAGCGCCGCCCCAGCGCCGCCAGCCTGAGCCTGCCTGCGACAGACCTGCTGGCGGGAGGATCCCCTGCCACCTGCGGGGACAGCTCACCATGGCAGCTGTGCCATGCAGCTCAGCCCCTGGCTGCCTGGCAGCTCTGCCAGTCCTGCCTTGTGCTGCTGTTTCTCAGACGTGCTCAGATGCCTCAGGCTGGGCAGTTTGTGACACAGTCCCTGTGGGCGCTGGCACAAGGCGAGGGCAGAGCTGCTGCCTTGGGTCTGAGCTACAGCCAAAGCAGGCACAGGCTTTAAGGCTTGGCCCTTCTGCTGCTTCAGAAGAAACATTGCCTGCCCAAACCCGTAACGTTTAGGCTCTCTGAACCCCATCCCACCTGGCAGCTGTCCCCTCTGAGAACATCTGGCACCTGCCCTGTGTGCCAGGCCTGGCAGCTGTCCCCTCTGAGAACATCTGGCACCTGCCCTGCATGCCAGGCCTGGCAGCTGTCCCCTCTGAGAACATCTGGCACCTGCCCTGCATGCCAGGCCTGGCAGCTGTCCCCTCTGAGAACATCTGGCACCTGCCCTGCGTGCCAGGCTGTGTGGCCAGCATCGAGCTCCGTCACCTGAGTGATTCAAACACTGCAGGCAGTTTGCAGGCAGCCTGGACTGGCAGGTTGGCAGATAAAGAAACTGGAAGACCATTGCCAGGCAGCAGGAAAGAAGAGATTGCAGCCTGAAAGGACTTGAGTGGGACAAGCTGTGCCTGGTGAGCAGGGGTGGCAGAGCAGGATGTGACCACAGCTCTGCGCATGTGGAAGGAGTTTCTCCTCTGTGGCAGCAGAGCTGGGATCCTGTGCCCAGTTCAGGTCTCTGCCTTGCCAAAGCTGGGCACAGAGCTGGCTGGAAAGGGGAGGCTGCAGCAGCTGCAGTTCTTTGTGTGCCTCCTTTGGGAACCGAGGCGCAGTTTGCAGCCCCCACTTGCAGACCCCTGTAGGATGGCAGCAGCTCTGGTGGCCAGCGCAGGGGACAGGGCTTGCTGCAGGTGTGTCACTGTGCTATGCTAATAAACAGTTTTGGTACCAGTGCAGCTGTGAGGCACAGCTCTCCTTGTGCTGGCATGGTGAGGTTGTGGTTAGCACCAAAACCAAGGTGGGGTCTGTTTAAGGCTTGGTAGCACTGCTGGCAGAAGGCTGTGGGAGGGACCTTTCCATCAGTCCTCCCCTGGCACAGCCTTGCTGGCAGGCACAGCCTGGAGGGGATCTCCCAGAGGAGCATCCTGACAGTAAGCAAGGCTGAAAAGTCCTTTCTTCTGCCAGGGCTTGGGGTTTGCAGTCTCTGCCTTCATGCAGAAGCAGAACAACAAAGATCTTGGCTGCTCTGAGGCTGCCCTGTCCAAAACCTCTGCTGTGGGTAGTCAGGATTTTGGATGTGAGGAACAAGTTCTGCAGCAGGAGGCTGCTAGAACACTGCAGCAGGTTGCCCAGAGAGGTGGTTGAGGCCCCATCCCTGGAGATATTCCAGGTGAGGCTGGGCAGGGCTCAGGGCAACCTGCTCCAGGAGGTTGCCCCTGCTGAGTGCAGGGGGTTGGACTGGATCAGCTTTGGAGCTCCCTTCCGGCCCAGAGCATTCTGTGATTTGTTAGTGGGAGAGAGACAGAGCTGTGAGGGCTCTCCGTGGGGTGGGAGGTGAGTCTGGTGCTGGGTCCTTGCTAAGGGTGGCAGATGCACATCTGGAAACTGCTGCTTTCCTCCTGACCTTGTCTCTATCCCAGAGCCCAGTGACTGAAGAGGTTCCTCTGGGAAGGGTACCTGGAGGGGCAGGAGAGCTCCATCTGGGTTCTGCAACACACAGGGCTTGGCTTTCCTGCTCTGGGCTGGCAGCTCTGTGAGTGCAGAGCGAAGGCTGCTGTGCAGCAGCTGCGGTTAGAAGGCAGCGCTGAGCAGGGCAGTCCTGTGGGCATCAGCTTGATTAGTGCTGAGTAATTGATGCTTCTCAAAGAAATGGTCCTTCTGTATTCATGGCCCTGACACGGAGCTGAGGTGGTGGCAGCAGCTTTTGCCAGTCAGCAGAAGGCTTCCTGGAGAGTTGGGAGACCTCGGGTCAGAGGTGACCTTCACATCACTTGGGCAGTGATTTGAATGCGTTTCAGAGCAGCACTGCTCAGCCATGGGGGGTGATGGAAGCTCCTCGGTGTGAAGGGCTCGTGGGTACATCTCCCACAGGATCCAGGTTTGGTCTCTGCTGGATCTAAGTGTAAATCAGGATCACACAGCCTGTGGAAATGCTAGGGAGAGATGTGCAGTCTGTTGGGAATTCACAGGGGCAAACGCTTGGGCTGTAAGACCTTGGAATCTTTCACCTTCAGCAGGACCTTCCTGCAGCTTGGAGAAGCCCTGAGAGACCTCTGAAGTCCAAGCAGCACAAGAATCATAGAATCAACCAAGTTGGAAGAGACCTCCAACCAAGAGAGACAGCCCAACCTGTCCCCCAGCCCTGTCCAGCCAACCAGACCATGGCACTAAGTGCCCCATCCAGGCTTGCCCTGAACACCTCCATGGATGGTGACTCCACCACCCCCCCGTGCAGCCCATTCCAATGCCAGTCACTCTCTCTGAGGAGCAAGGGCCTGGTGCAGCCATGCAGTTCGACTGGGGATGCTCAGGACCCCATCACCTGGGGTAGTTCCTATCTGAGAGGTGGAGTGAGGACTGGGGGTGAGGGAAAGAGTGAAGAGGGCAAAGGAGACATCACTGCGAAGTCTGAGCCCAGGCAGCTCCACTCTGATGACAATCGAGCTCCAGAGGAGGGAGGTCTGCAGTGGCAAACCTGCTGTAGGGGGAGGGTGTTCGTGCAACAGCCTCCTCACTTGGGAGCACCTAATGAAGCGCAGGTTTAGTGTTCATGAGCTAATGAAGGCTTGGGTAGCCTCACAAACCAACACTCTTGTCACTGGTGGTGATGTGATAAAGTCTCCCAGTTGCCTGCAGGGAGAGGATGGACAAGAGGCAACCTAAATCCTCCCTGCTCCAATTTCAAACCACTGTCCCTCACCCTGCCCTTCCCAGCCCCTGTCCAAAGTCCCTCCCCCGCTCTCCTGCAGCCCCTTCAGGTGCTAGAAGGCAGCTCTGAGGTCTCCCTGGAGCTTCTCCATGCTCAACAGCCCCAACTCTCCCAGCCTGACCTCATAACAGCCTCTGATCATCTTTGTGGCCCCCTCCAGCAGGTCCCCTCACTCATCCTGCCTTTGATTTGGCAGTGGATTTTCCCCATCAGCAGCTGCACAGACTGCACTCCTCAGACCCAGCCTGTGTCAAACTGTGGCACTGCCAAGAGGGGGAGCAGTGACAGAGCTGCACCCCTTGTGCCAGCTGATCCCACCAGCAAGGTGGGTGAGGGGACAGAACCTCCAGCACCTGGGGCCTTGCCTCAGTGCTGCTCTTGAGTGGGGACCAATAACAACCGTGGTGGCTGGTTGCTCTGGCCAGGTGTCCATGTATCACATGCAGTGTGTTTAAGATGGCTGAGAACATCTTCTTCCACTGTCCTGAGTACTCAGGCTGGTCCACAGCCCCCAGAACCAACTTCTGGCCTTAGGCTGATATTAACAGCTGGAGACTTTCAACTCTGGACACTTTCCAGCCCTGTCTGGATGTGTTCCTGTGCGACCCGCACTGGATTCTGTGATCCTGCTCTGGCAGGGGAGTTGGACTGGAAGATCTCCAGAGGTCCCTTCTAACATCCTCTGATCCTGTTTAACTTCACCTCTCTCCTCCTCCTCCAGCCAGCTGATGAAGCCTTGGCTGAGACTTGTACATTCTGCTTAGGCTAAATCTTTCCTTGGGTGGGAGTCTGAGCTCTGCAGCCTGCCGAGGTGATTGGGAGGCAGTGGCAGGATGAAGTCTTCCCGTTTCTGGCAGCAGGAGGCTGGGAGTTCAGCCTGGCAGTCCTGGATAGCTGCCACCAGTCCTGCCTCGCTAGCAGGCCACATTTGAACACTTCCTGGCCTCAGCTGGGTGCATTTCACTGCAGTGGTCAAGTGGTTCTCGGCGCAGGAGCTGCAGTCTGGGCTCCTGGTTGCTGGGCCTGACACCCAGGGTCTCTCCGTGAGTGCTCATCCCTTAACGAGAAGCCTTTGGCAGAGCAGTTGTGACAAGATGGACTTTGAAGTCATAGCTTGCAGGAGGCTTTGCTGTTTGCCTCCCTGCTGAGCTCCAGAGCTCTGCTTTGCAGCTGCTCCTCACCTGGGCAGCCAGGAAGTCTTAAGGTAGTGTTTGCAATTGCTGCGGCTGGGTGAGCCTGCAGAACCTGCTGCCCCCGGGGGTGGGGAGCAGGAGCTCAGCAGAGAGCAGAGCTGTGCATTGAGAACAAGGCCACTTTTGCTAGGAGTGCTTTGAGCATTCCTCCTTGGCCTTGCTGCTTTCCCTAAGCCACCAGCACCACGGAGCAGCAGTGTTAAAGAGTGTGGCAGACACAGACAGGTTCTTCAGCGTGGGGGTGCCTGGGAGAGGAGAGCATCTGAAGCCTATTGTGAGTGTTTTCTGAAGGCCATTTGGCAGGTCTGACTTTACACTCCTTGGCAGGAGCGAGGAAAGGAAAGAATAGAGAGGAAATAGCTTCAGGGTCCTTCCACAAGTGGTGCAGGGAAATGCCTCCTTAGCCTCCAGCTAAGCCAGGTTAGTAAAGGCCAAACCCTAACATCAAAGGAGCACTAAACCACCAAATATTTGGCCCAAAACCACCAAGTCCTCTGCAGCTGCAGGGGAGCACAGGAGGAAACCACAGCAGATGAGTGGAGCTTGCCATAAATGTGCAAAGAGAACAGGAGGGCTTTGGTAAGAGGCAGCCTCCTGCTCCTCCTGCCCAGTGAGCTCGGTCTCCATTCAGCACAGATCCTTCTGCGCTGAGCTGCAAGTCAGAGAGGTTCTTGAAGAGCAGCTGGGCCTGGGGAGAGGGAGTTGGTACCCAGCAGCCCAGATCAGCTGCTGGGCTGCACCCCCGGGGGGAGGGAAGCCAAGGCTGCTGCACAGCAGGATGCTCTGGGGGCTGACAACTCTCTGGCCATGCCCCAGGTCCCAGTCAGTTGCTTTGCTGCCTGGATGCAGTCCCTGTGGAAGAGCGAGCTGGTTCCTGGGGCAGCCCTTCCAGCAGCAGGCTCTGCACAAAGCATTTCTTGCACCTTTCCTAAAGCCTAACCCGGAGAGCACAGTCCAGCCGAGGGCTTGCTGCAGCCGAGCTCCTCGAGTCTGAGAGCTGCACGGGCAGGAGCAGCCTGTGGCAGAGCACTGATGTCTTGATCATCACACGAGCCCTTCCTAGGAGCTTTGGGCTTTCTCTTCAGCTAAACACAAGCACATGGAGAAACACTGAGTGCCCCTGCCCTCCTTGGCACAGCTCCATCGGCCATGCCCAGCAGCTGGGGGTGGAGGGGAGCAGCCCAAGGCAGGCTGTAGCCTCCCGAATGCAGCTGGGGCTGGAAGTGGGACATGTTGTGGCCACAGCAGCTGCTGAGCAGCCGGCAGAGGAGGCCAAAGCTTGTCTGCTCCAGAGCCTGCCTGCGGGTGCGGGTCTGGCAGGGCAGGGCAGCGCCGGGCTGCAGGCAGAGTCTGTCCTTCAGAAGACTTTCAGGGCCATTTGTGGAGCCGATGAGAGCCACAGGGCCCAGGGCTGGGAAGCTGTGCTGAGATCCCTGCACCGCTGTGTTGCTCCAGGCTGCTGCTCGCCGCCGAGGCAGCAGGGAGTGTGCGAGCTGCTGTGCTGCTGCTCCCCCTCCTGCGTTATCTTCCTGCAGCCTCCCAGCTGGCCGCAGGAAGGCAGAGAGCTGCCGGTCCTGTGCGTGCGGAGCCGGAGCCATGCGGAGTGCTGCCAGGAGCCTCCCTCTGCCGCCGAGCAAACCCAGCGGGAGGAGATGCCCTGAGCGCAGGGCAGAGCGGCAGAGCCCTGTCAGCACAGGTACCCTTCCCCCGGCGCAGCTGGCTCTGCAGGCAGCCTGGAATGCTGTCGGCAGCCTGCTCCTCCCATGGCACACGTCCAGAGTGCAGCTCGCTGCAGAGCCCCTGCTCCATCTGGAGCCTGAGGACTTGGCTGCAGGAGCTTACTGCTGTGCTGGGCAGGGAGCAGCCTGTGACTCCTGCTCTCTAGAACAGGAGGAGGGGCAATGGTTTTATATTAGAGCAGAGCAGGCTTAGGCTGGGTGTGAGGGGGAAAGTGTTTACAGTGAGGGTGGTTGAGCACTTTAGTGGAGGATGTCCCTGCTGACTGCAGGGGGGTTGGACTGGATGAGCTTTGGAGGCGCCTTCCAACCTGTGATTCTCTGGCTCCATTCTGGCATGCTGGCTCGGGTCCAAGGGGCTAGCAGCAAAAAGAGCAGTAGGAGAGAGGTGTTGGGACCCAGCAAGCACAGGGCTCAGCTCCTGTGGTGAAAAGATGCTTGGAGAAAAAGAACAGCTTCAGACTCTAGAGCAAGGAGCCTCCCTTGGTAAAGAGTTACCAGGCCTGAGAGATGTAGCTGCAGGTGCCAGCAGCAGTGTGCAGGGGCAGTGCCCTTGGCAGCTCGATCCCTGCTGCAGCCCAGCTGCCCCTGTCTGGCTCTGGTGCTGATGCTCCACAAGGCCCTCACAGTGCCAGCAGTACCCATGGGATGTGGCTCTGTCTCTTCACGCCCCTGCTGGGGTGAGGGCACTGGAAGTGCTGGCACCAAAAGGCAACATCTGCATGGAGCTGGCCTGCAGCTGAGGCACATCCTGCTTTTGGGAGAGGTGAGGTTCCAGTGCCCAGTACTCAGCACCACAGTATAAAGTGCAGCTTCTGTCTGCTGAGAGCCTCTTGCTCTAGTTCAAGACAAGGAACAACAGGTACAAGCTGGAACCCAGCACCTTCCACCTCAACATGAGGAGACACCTCCTTGGTGTGAGGGTGCTGGAGCCTAGAGCAGGCTGCCCAGAGAGGTTGTGGAGTCTTCTTTGCAGACTTTCAAAGTCAACCTGGATGTGTTCCTGTGTGACCTGCCCTGGCTGATCCTGCTTTGGCAGAGGGGTTGGACTGGATGATCTTCAGAGGTCCCTTCCAGCCTCTACCATTGTGTGATTCCATGAAGATAAGACAACAGAGAGAGAAAATGAATCCCAAAGAGGAGCAAGTGATGCCCAGGGAAGCAAGTGCTCACCACTGACTGACTGAAGCACAGCCAGGCCCCAGGCAGCAGCCTCTGTTATCCTCCAACTGCCACCTTTTTAGCTGGCTTTGGTCACTTGGGATCAGCTGGGCCAGGTGTGCCCCCTCCCAGCTCCTGGTGGGACAGAGTGAGGAGCACCAAGTGGTGCCCAGCAGCACCTGCCACAGCCCCAGGCTGTCACCGTGTTCATCGCAGGCCCAAAGCACAGCCCCAGCAAGCTGCTGTGAAGAGCTGCAGCCAGCCCAAACCACACTGCTTTGGCACAGCTTTGCCACCCTCTCTAACTGTGCCTTCAGCTGTCTGGTTTTTGGTCAGAAGGAAGACAAACCACTACAGACAGCAGTGTCCAGACACTGGACAGGTCAACAAGTTGTAGATGCTGCAGGGGAAGGTTAACTCCCCAGGGAGAGATCTGCTCTCGTGGGTAATTTTAGTGACCCCCAAAAGAAGAGGCCACTTCCTGCAGCAGGCAGCCTCATTTTCAGTGTCCAAGCCCAGAGTCAGCAGTGGAGAACACACCACAGCTTCTAAGCTAGGGTAGTCCTGGGAAACAAAGAGAACCTGGGCCAAGAGGGTTCACCAGCACAGCCAATGCAGCTCCCAGAGGCTCCCCCCACCTCAGGGGGGAGCCAACTAGCACAGCACCACGGAGCCTGCACTGCTGCAGGGTAACTCAGAGGGTCTTGGAGTGGAGCTGATGGAGAAGCTGTTTCAGCTTTGGCAGATGTCAGCCCCAGGTTTGTTGCCCTAGAGCAGCAGGGAGGTGCAGTGAGCAGCAGCCAGGGCTGAGATGGTGTTTGGAGCAGGCAGAGATTGGAAGTAGCTCCTGCAGCATGGACCTGCAGAGAACTAAAGCTAAGGCAGGCAGTCAAGCCCATGCTTGCAGGAGCAGGATTAAAACAGTTGGAAGAACAAATAATGTAAGATTTAAAAGCAGGGAATGTATTTAAGGCCATTAAGCCCAGGATCTCATTTAAGGATTACCAGGAGAAGCCACACTAATAGCACATTAAGGCTCCAAATTCAGACGGTGCTGGCGGAGAGCTGAAGGTGCTGCTGACAGCTTCACCTCCTGCATGCTCCCCTGCAGCACTGCTGACTGCTGAGCAGGGAAGGCTCACAAAAGGAGAGCCACAGCCCTTTGGGCTTCCAATTTGGCAACTCAAGCACATCCTTCTCCTTGTTTTGACACTCCTGCAGGGGCAGGAGCAGGAATGAACAAGGTATGATCAGGTAATTAGGGATATGCCTATTGCACATGTCCAGTGCTCAGCAGAGGAATGATTCCTTTCCTTGTGCAAGCTGCTTGAGCTGTGGCTTCTGCACTTGTCAGTCACACACTTAAGGGCTTCCAGCCTATGTGGAACAAGGAATGTTTAGGTCAGAAACTACTGCAGCTCTGTCTAGTTGGACAGTGTTCAGCTCGAAATGAAAGCCACTTCTTGGCACCCAGCACACATTCTCCACAGCCTCCTGGGGAATGCCTGTCCTGCCAGGGTGGCTTGGCTGGAGAGCAGGGCTTGAGCATTTCCACCTGTTGTGTGCTCTCCCCTGCAGCACCTGAGATCACCATGCAGAGACAAACCCCTGCCCTGCCAGCACAGCCCTGGGCACTGCTTCCTGACAAGCTCAGTGTCCTGCTCAGCCCTGAGCCTCCCCGGTGGTCTGCTCACCACTGCCTGCTCACCCAGCTCCTCCACAGCCCTGGCACACAGCAATGCCCACCTCCCTTTGCAGCAGGGCTTGTTGGTGACCCTCTGTACCCTGACCACCAGGCTGGCAGAGGTCTGCAGTGAGAGCTGCAATGGTTTCTGACTGCAAACCAACCCACCACAAGTGTGCATACTGGATGGCAGTGCTGAGTCAGTTCACATCAGTGCACTCAGGCAGAGCTGGGCACAGAGCTGCTGTGCACTTGTGCCATGCAGCCCACGGGTGACATCCAGACCTGCTGTGCACTTGTGCCATGCAGCCCACAGGTGACATCCAGACCTGCAGAGCAGAGCACAGACCTGCTGTGCACTTGTGCCATGCAGCCCACAGGTGACATCCAGACCTGCAGAGCAGGGCACAGAGCTGCTGTGCAATTGTGCCATGCAGCCCACGGGTGACATCCAGACTTGAGTGGCCAGATGAGCTGGTTTGGCAGAACACAGCCACAGCTGTGACACAGCAGAGGGCAGTTCTATTGTTCCTTATCTTGCCAGCAGGGCCTTACACAAGAGCCTTCCTCACCTGCCAGTCCTTTCCAGTCTACAGAGAAAAAGAGGGCACAAAGTCCCTGTTTCTCTTCCCCCTCCAGCTCTCCAAAGGCTAACAGAGGTGCTGCTTTACCTGAAGCAAAGAACCTTGTCCCTCTCCAGCCTCTGCAGAGCTGGGAGTGTGTTTTGCAACAGCCAAAGGTCAGGGCTGTGCAATAGGAGGCCCCAGAGGAGGCCAGCAGCAAGCTGCCCTAGAGAGGGTGTTAGTTCTGCCTGCTAGAGCTTAGCTCACATCAGATGATCCCAAGTGAGCTGCACCCAGCATGCAAAGGAAGATCAAAACAAAGCCAAACGATGCCAAGATCTCTGCTCAGACAATGCAGAAGGAATTCCTTGCCAGCACTACAACCTACCTGTGCCTGTAACAGTGCAGGAGGAGACTGGGTCACCTGCACAGACCCTGGCAGGAGATTCAGCTGCCTGTGGGGAGCAGGGGAGGATAAAAGAGAAGCACAAACCTGTAGCCAAATGATAGTCTGGGGTGAGAAATGTGGATTCTCTGAGAGGGGAATCCCTGAAGGTGGAAGGGCTGTCCTGAGGCAGTGCTGCTGTTACCTTGCTCCTCTCCTGCATTCCTCCCAAGACTCTTGCTATGGGCTCCCGTGAGGGAAATCCTGCTGAGCTCAGCAGGGCATGGCTGATCCACTCTGACTCCTACGTGATGGCCTCAGCAACTTCCTCACCTGTACAGTCATGCCAGGATCAAGACAGATACCTAACGCCCACCTCTGGTTCGCTGCCACACCACCCGAACAGGCAGGAGGCATCAGCAGGGTGAAGAGGGACCCAGAGCAGCACAGCGGCTGGCACAGGAGCTGGCTGGCACAGGAGCTGGCTGCTCCTGCGTCAGCCTGTGACGGAGCACTGGGGAGCAGCAGGGACGTGGCCCCTGCTGTGCACACGCCGAGGAGCTCGATCCCTGCTCTGGCACGCAGCTCCCATCAGCAGAGAGCCCTGCAGCCTGCTGGCTAACCAATAACCTCTGGGAAGGGGCCAGAGTTAATCATTCCTCTGGGAACGATTAACTGGGTTATACCTTCCCCTGCTCTGAAACTCAGCCCCGTCTCCAACCTCAGCCTTGTGCTTCCTGGTGCTGATGGTGCTGCTTGAAGGTCCCTTCAAGAAAAGCCTGGGGAGGTGCTGAGGAGAGAGTGGGAGCAAAGCATGGGAGTCCCTGGGGCAGCACTCGTGCCTGTGAGCTGAGAACCAAGATCTCAGATGTCAAAGGACACAGGGAATCTGTGCTCTGCCCTGCTGCAGTGAGGGAGAGGTGAGGGAAGTGCCCAGTCCCAGCCCCCGGGTACACAGTGCTGGGAGGTAAAGCCACCCTCGGGAACTGGCTGCCGAGAGCAGCTGCAAGTGTGACAGTTCCTCACCAGCTCCCTGCCAACATCCAGGGGCAGTTCCAGACCTGGCAGCCAGTAATGAATTAATAAAACAAATCACATTACAGAGCCACAGACTAAAACCTATCCCTGAGGGCCTCATGCTGACCAAGTACCTTCCTGACCCCGGACTGAAATGGGCTGAAGCATCTCCTGAGCACAGCTTAAACCAGAGCAGGAAGAACTGCAGAGGCCAGGGGCATGCAGAGCCCCTTCCAATCTCACTGCTCTGTGGCAGTGTTCCAGACAGGCATCTGGGTTTGGTTTGCTCAGCTTCACAAAGGAGCCGTTCGGGCGGGAGAGCCTCTGCTGTGAAACAGTCCGAGGGGCTGGGAGGAGCCAGGTGTGAAGCTAGGCTGATGCACAGGGGCTGGGGATGGGTGTTTGAAACAGGATGGACCTGCACTCAGGGAGGAGATGAACCTGGGAGCCAAGGGAATGAGGTCTCAGTGTGCCCTTAGTGAGGAGGTCCAACCTTTTACTCCAGCTGGACACAAGCTCACCAATCCTCATAGCCAGACAGTTGTCTGTGAGGAGGAGGAGTTGAGGCCTCACTGAAATCTCTGCAGAATGTTGCTGTTGGCAAGCTGAGTGCTGGAAAATGTGCATGGAAACCCCAGGTGATCTCCGAGCCAGCAGAGAGGAGGTGAGCAGGCAGCACAGGATCAAGGCTATCCCATATTTAGGAATTCACTGCCAGAAGTGCATCTGCACACAGGAGATGCCCAATGCTCCTGAGAGAGAACAGAAAGCAAGAGCTTAACAGCTGCACAGTCAAAGAAGGTTCATTCCAAAGCCCCCAGGATCCCCACACTGACCCACTGGGCAGCTACAGAGGTTTATCACAAACACACAAGGCCAGCATCTGAGAGTATCCTGTTCCCTGGATCCATGGTAAGCAGCCAAAGGCTGAGCTCTGGGGGCCTCAATAGCATTACCAGACACAGAGAAACCCTGGGCAAAGGTAAAAAGCTCCCTCGGTGCTCCCAGAAACCACCTCCAGCAGGGAAGGGGAACGTGTCCAAGAAATGCTGGACACATGTGGGCCCCTTGGCCCTGCCATGACTGTTTAGCCAGGCTAAATCCAGCATGTTTCAGGCCCCAGGAAATGTTTTTCCAGGTGTGCTGCAGCAGCAGTTTCTCTAAGACTTGGTTACTTGTCACTTGGAAAGGCAGACTGAGGCAAACCAGCTGGAAGCGTCCCTGCCCTGCTGCCCTCTTTCCTGCCATGAGAGGAGGGCACTGAACCTGGTGAACGAAGCTTCAGTGCAGCTGCTGCAGCACAGCAGCAGGGATGGCTCCAAGCTGCCCCAGGGGAGGCTCAGGCTGGAGCTCAGGAAATATTTCTGCCCTGGAAGAGTTCTCAGACCTTGGCACAGGCTGCCCAGGGCAGTGCTGGAGTCACCATCCCTGGGGGTGTTCCAGCAGCTGTGGCCCTGGTGCTTAGGGACATGGTTTGGTGTTGATCCTGCAGTGCTGGGTGGAGGCTTGGGCTGGACGAGCTCAGAGGCCTCTTCCAACTGGGTGTTTCCTGTGGTTTTGTGATCTCAGCTGCCCAAGTGGCTGCATGAAACCTGACAAAGCAACATCAAACCCTGATCTTCTCCCCAAAGCCTCACAGACAGGGTGACAGCCTTTGTGCAGCTGGAGCAGCCCTGGTGAGCCCCCACCAGCAGGGACAGCAGCGCTTTGCAGAGCCGAGGTGCGGGTCGAGAGTCCATTTCCCTGTTCAGACAAATCAGAGACTCCTGAAGCATGTGAGAACCTCGGTTCAGGCTGAGCAGGGCACCTTATCACAGCCCACTCTGGCCCAAATCTCTGCTTTGACTGGACAAGTAAGCTGAAGAGACACTGCCTGCACTCACCAGCTCAGCCCTCTGCTCCAGCAACGTATCCAGCCCTGAGAGCTTCACGGGCCTGGAACAGGCTAAAGGAGGGGGAAATAATGCAGTGTGATTCTGTGCCACTGACAAGCCATGGTCTGCCCCGCTGCCAGGCTGCCCTGGCAGAGCTGACAGGACAGGCAGAGCATGGTGAGTGTTGTTTCAGGTCAGAGCACTTCAAAAGCCTGAATCAGATGGTTCAGACTGCTGGGGCGGGCTTAAAAGTCCTGGGAGCTGAACAATAAACCACTGTGGGCACTCTTTTTCCATAGCTTCCAGAGCTTAGGTCAAACTCTGCTCAGAGGTTGAAGATTTCCTTAGGAACTTGAAAGAGCAGACCTGGAGAAGTCTCCTTGAATGAACACAAGGAATGGTCCCAGACTCACCTGCTGCCTGCAACGGAGGCTGCAAGGACAGGGAGGGGAAAAAGCACTGCAATGTTTGCACGCATTTGTAATGCAACTGCAACATGTGGGAGATGAGATCCAGCCTGGGCTATCCTCTAGCTTACAATCATCACAGTATCACAGTATTATTAGGATTGGAAGAGACCTCACAGATCATCAAGTCCAACCCTTTACCACAGAGCTCAAGGCCAGACCATGGCACCAAGTGCCACGTCCAGTCCTGCCTTGAACAGCTCCAGGGACGGTGACTCCACCACCTCCCCGGGCAGCCCATTCCAGTGCCCAATGACTCTCTCAGGGAAGAACTTTCTCCTCACCTCCAGCCTAAATCTCCCCTGGCACAGCCTGAGGCTGTGTCCTCTCGTTCTGGTGCTGGCCACCTGAGAGAAGAGAGCAACCTCCCCCTGGCCACAACCTCCCCTCAGGTAGTTGTAGACAGCAATGAGCTCCCCTGAGCCTCCTCTTCTCCAGGCTAACCAACCCCAGCTCCCTCAGCCTCTCCTCGTAGGGCTGTGCTCAAGGCCTCTCCCCAGCCTTGTTGCCCTTCTCTGGACATGCTCAAAAGCCCTCTAAGGTCATCCAGTCCAAGCATCAACCCAACACCACCATGGCCACTACACCATGTCCCCAAGTGCCATGGCCACAGCTTTCTTCAGCACCTCCAGGGATGGGGACTCCACCACCATCCTGGGCAGCCTCTGCCACTCCCTGAGCACTGCTGCAGCAAAGGAGTTTTTCCTCAGTTTCAACCTAACCCTCTCCTGGTACAATTTCAGGCTATCCATTCTCAGGTCAGTGTTCGTCTTGCAGGAAAAGGATTCCCAAGGCTGGGTGTGGAAAGGTTCCATCACTTGTGTCCTGCTGACACTTTTGTATCCAGATGAGAAGAGCACAACAAAGAGTGAGAGAAAAAAACCCAACCCAACCCCACAAACCTTGAACAAAAACCACACACACAAATACCCAAAGCAACCCAACCACCCAGAAACCACCCAAACCAAAACCCAGCCAAACACTTCAGGCCTTTTTCTTCCTTCAAAGAGAACAAAAGAAATTAAACTCTTGTACCTATTTCCCTCTTTCATCTCCCACTAGCAACTGCTGTGACAGTTCATGATCACCTGTAGGTCTCAGCTCTGCCTGTCTCAAACAGCTTGGACTGTCCTGGTCCTGCTCTTGTTCAGCCAGAAGAGGAGACTCCAGAGGAACCTTAGAGCTGCCTTCCAATAGGTGAAGAGATCCTACAGGAAGGCTGCAGAGGAACTTTCTCTGAGGGTATCTAGAGACAGGCCAAGGGGGAATGGTTTGAAGCTGAGACAGAGCAGGGTTAGACTGGAGCTGAGGAAGAAATTCTTCAGTGCTAGGGTGGGGAGACTCTGGAACAGACTGCCCAGGAGTGTTGTGGCTGCCTCCTGCCTGGAGGTGTTCAGGGCCAGCTTGGATGAGACCTTGAGCAGCAGAGTCTGGCTGAGAGGTGTCCCTGCCTATGGCAGGGGGGTGTGGAGTAGATGAGCTTTGAGGTCCCTTCCAACCTGAGCCATTCTGTGATTCTTTAGCAAACAGCTTCGCTCAGGAGCCTGAGCTAAAGGCACTTTGCAGCCAGGGAAGTTCAGCTAAGCAATTAGAAGAGAGCAAAGGAGATGAGCAGCTCAGGACAAGTTCTTTCAGGTCTCGGAGCAGCCTGCAGCACGTTACAGAGGTTAGCTGGAGCAGGGGCGGGGGCTAGCACAAGTGTGATGCTGATTGGGCTCTTCAAACATACACCGAGCAGAGTTTGTGCTTGCTGAGGATTAAATGACATAAAAGAGGAGATTGAAAACCAACAACCGCAGAGCTGTGTGTGCTGCCCTGACGGCCACTGGCCCAGCCCCCGGCCCGGGGGCCAAAAAAAGGCTTCTGCTGCATCCTCACCGTGAGCAGGAGCAGGAGGAGGTTGGTCCTGAGGCTTTCTCCTTGATACAGGTACTTATGTCTGGGATCGCCCCCGACCATCCCTCAAGCGCCGGACAACCTCCCTCTGGCCTGGAGACAGCCAAACCCTCCAGCACAGCACAGTGCTCCTCTATCTCTGCCCTGGTTTGCAGCCCCTGGTGACCAGCGGCAGAGCCTTTGTTCAAGGTATCGGCGCTGCCTCTGGCTTTGCCCTTCACGTCTGTCCTCCCTCCACCCCCTGAGCCTGGGGTTCTGGAGGCCTTTTGCCTGCCCTTCTTCCAGTAACTCTGAGTGTGCACCCACGGCAGGTTTATCTGCACACCTTGTGTCGAAATGCTCAGTGAAATTGCTGACAGCGACAGCAGCACCCTGAGCAGCTTTGGGTTACCCTGCCCTGGAGACTAGCAGGGGTCAGGGGCTCCATCACCTCCCAGCACCCCTTCCAGCTGGCTGTCACCCAGCCTGACACCCATCACACTCCTGCTCAGCTGCTCACAGGCCTGGGGAGCCGCGCAGCGAAACTGAGATACTTTGTTATGGGTTAAGTGTCTCACCTACCTACCCTGGCACAGCGCAGAGGGGAAGAGGCAGCTTCCTGGAAGCGATGCTGTGCAGCCCCGGGAAGGGGGTGCTTGGGGCACCAAACCCTCGGGAGGCACTGCAGGGTTTCACCCTTCCCTTGTACACCTCCAAAGCAAGTTGGGGCATTTAGGCACCAAAGGTAGCCTCTACAGAACTTTCCAGATCTGGTTCTTAAGCCATTGTGCGACTACTCCAGCGAGAGGTGGCACAAAGCCTTGCTTTGCCTGGCAGCCGTGCAGCGGAGCTGCCTCCTCTCCTCCGAGGGCACAGAGGTTTGCTCTCGTCTCTCTCCTGCACCCTCGGAGACGGCCCCAGAGCCTGCAGGCCCAGGGGGCTTCGCATGCCCACACTGCTACCCAGGGGCAGCCCCTTCGCCTCCCACAGCCTGGCCGCTTCGCTCGCCCCGAGGCGCACAGCCGGGACCGCAGCCACCGGCGCGGCCTGGCTCTTGAGGCACTGCCAACTGCCCGCAGCTACCCCGGGCTGAGCTCTCGACTCCTCGCCCGCCCCAGGCCAGCGCTGATCACCGAGCCTGCCGCAGCCGCAGCGGGCCTGGAGCTTTCGGGTGGGCAAAGCTACTCTGCCCTCCCCTCTCTTCCTGCGCGTCAGCCTTTGGCTGCGGGCACAGCGATCCCCGGCCAAGGGGACAGCGAAGCGGCGCGGAACGGACGAGCGCCGAGACAGAAGGGAGGCGCTGAGCTCCCCCGGCGGGAAGGGAAGCCTCGCTTGTGCCCCGCCCCTGGTTACGAATCAGCCAATAGCGAGCACGGAAACGTGCAATTCATACCAGCGGGCCAATGGCGCACCGCGGGGTGCATTCCACGCGGCCGCTGCCCGATCCCATTGGGGGAGCGGGCGGCCTCCATGCGCAGCCGTCCAATAGCGCCGCAGGAGGGGCACGGCTGCGGGAGCGCCATAGCCAATGAGCAAGGCGTGGGGAGCCCTCGGCGCCGCCCCGCTCGCTATATAAGATGGCCCCGAGAAGGGCGTCCGCTTCCGAGGTGCTGCTGCTCAGACCCGTTGCGCGTCTGCCGCTCCCAGCGCTGCCTGCTACCGGCCCGAACCATGGTGAGCGGGGCCCGGGGGAGGGGGCTGCCGGCGCCGCTCTGCTCGCTCGACGTGAAGGGAGGCGGGGCAGCTCCGCCCGTGCGCGGCGGCAGTCGCGGGTCCGCCCCGGCCCGCGGCGGAGGGGGTGGAGGAGCAGGCAGGGCGGGAGGCACGGGCACCGCGCCGGGCCCCGCTCGCTGCCGGGCCCTGCTCCGCGCCTCCGCCGCCGTCTCTCGCCGTGGCACGTCCTGCCGAGCGGCTTCGTCCCAAAATGGTGGCGGCCGCTCCGAGAACATGGCGGCGGGCGGCACTCCCCCCGGTGGGGGTCTGGCAGCGCCCGGCCGGCTCTGAGGCCGTGGCTCCTTCGGAGGCGACTCCGGACCGGGCCCAGCGCAGCAGCGGGGGAGCCCAGCCCGGGGAGCCTTAGGCGGCAGCAGTCCCCGGGGCCGCCTCGCCCGGTGTCCTGTGCCGCTGCAGCGGGACGTGGCTGAGCATCCAGCCCGGGTAGGGGGTGGGCGGCTGGGGCGCACTCGTGGGTGCCCGTGGAACGTTAAAGTGAGGAGAGAGAACCTTCGTGGGGTGCGTGAGCCCCGGGCTGGCAGCGCCGGCCGCCGGCTGCGCCGCTTCTGCTCCCTGCCCCCGCCGGCCGGGCGCTGCGGGGCGGTCTGCAGAGCTCGGGGCTGGGCTCCTGGCAGGGATTGCCTGGAGGACTTTGTGAGGCCGGGGGGTAATAAAGGTGAGGCGGAACCACCTCGCAAGCTAAGAGTCATCTTTGCAGGGATCTCGCTGGGACGTGAGGCCAGGCCGGGCCAGCCGCGGGGCTGAGCAGCACTCGGGCGGCTGTCAGCTGCGGCTCGGGGGCCAGCCCGAGGCCATCTCCGGGCATTTGCCCCTGTGGCTCTCTTTGAGACGAGGTAGTGGCTGCCCAGGGCTTACACCGGGGGGACGCTGGAGGCTGTCTCAGTAGGGAATGGCTCCTTCAGTACTTGTTGAACGGACGCTGCGGGAACTCAGGACGATCTGGGGGCATGTTTTGAGGGTCTTGCTTGTTCTTCCTTCGAGGGGTCAGACCAAGAGCACGAATGCAGTCCCTCCCCCTGCAAAGGGTGCAGCTTCCCTTGAGCCGCACCCTAGCGAGGGCACACTGCTCGACACGGGGCGGTGTGGAGCTGGGTCTGAGCTGCTGCCGCTGTTCTGGTGAAGCTTGGCTTGCCAGCAGCCTTACACGGGTGAAGCTGTACCCGAAGTACCTGGGGGGGACCTGCTCTGCCAGGGCAGCCAGTAGCAGCTTGCAGCTGCTGAAGGGACAGTAACAGGCCAGGCCAGTGCTCAGGCTGCTGCACATCACTTAGCAACGGGAAGCAGGTGACAGAGGCTGGAGAGGGTCAGGGTGGGCTTGGAAAGGTCTCTGCTTAAAAATAGTGCCTGTAAGTGGGAGAAGGCACTGCAGCGTCAGGCGCTTGAGCATTGCATCCTAGCTTGTGGCCCGAGGGCAGCGCTGAGCGGTGCTGTCTGTAGGACCTGCCTAAACCTCCTCAGCTGTGAAACTGCCAGCGGTGATGTGTAAAGGCCCAGGCTGGCAGGAGTGTGACAGCTGCCTCCTGCCTGCCCTTGCACCCTGGAGATGGCTCAGAGTTTGTGCTGTTCTTCAGTACTCCTGGCACGGGGAGGCTTCTGCTCTGAACAGGCTATGCAAAGTAGGCAGAGTCTCTTGATCTGGCATTAAATAGCCACCGAAGTACTGCAGTGCTCAGGGCTGCAGGAGAGCAGCTGAAAGAGCCCTCAAGGCAGGGTGAGAACAGCACCAGGCCAGGGGTTTGCGACTGATTTTGTGCCGAGTTTTGCAGATCTCCAGCGATGGAGATTCCTTCTCCTCTCTGGTGACCTCTTCCAGGGCTGTGCTTCTCTGCTAGCGCAGCTTTTCCCAGCACCCAACCCAAATCTTCCAGCATCCTCCAAACCGCTGACCTGGACCCTCCTGCAGAGCAGAGGGAGGGCTTCGTGGTGCCTCCCTTTATAGCCTGGCACATTGTTTGCCCTTTGGATGTTCAGGATGGCTTCTGTGGTAGCCCCTAGGACCTTTCCAGCAGGGCTGCTTCTCTGCTACCTGCTGCTTTGTAGTGACCCAGGAGCGCCTCTGCCCGAGAGCTGACCTTTGTGCTTTGTCTGAATAAACAAGGGCATGCTGCTCACCTGGCACCGGCGGCACCTGCTGTGGCTCTGTTGCACAAGTTGTGCCCTCAGAGACTTGCATTTCTGTTTGAAACACAAGTAGGTGTTGCTTTGTGTGGGCTGAAGTCGTGGCACTGCTGCCTTTGATGCTGGCAAGCTCCTGCACAGTCCCATGGCTTCCTTGGGCAAGCAGGGTCCTGCACACTGCCTTTCAGTGACCTTCCCCAGCTGCTTAGGAGCTTCACTAACAAAGTCTGGGTCGCTGGTGGGACCTCTGTGCAGGTGTGGGTCTGATGTGGGTCTATCATAGCATCTCAGAACTGTCAGGGTTGGAAGGGACCTCAGGGATCATCTAGTTCCACCCTCACTGCCGTGGGCAGGGACACTTCCCACTAGGTCAGGCTGCTGTTCCAGTGCCTCCCCACCCTCTTCCTAACTTCTGAATCTCCCCTTCTCTAGCTTGGATCCATTCACCTCAGTCCTGTCACTACCTGACACCCTAAAAAGCCCTCTCCAGCTTTCCTGTAGCCCCCTTCAGATACTGGAAGGCCACAATGAGGTCTCCTCAGAGTCTTTTCCAGACTGAACAGCCCCACCTGTCAGCCTGTCCTCATAGCAGAGCAGCTCCAGCCCTCTGAGCATCCTCAGAGGCCTTTCTCCAGACCCCTCCTGTACCAGAAGCTCCAGAACTGGACACAGTGCTCCAGGTAGGGTCTCACCAGAGGGGCAGGATCCCCTCCCTTGCCCTGCTGCCCACACTGCTCTTGCTGCAACCCAGGCTCTGGTTGCTCTCTGGGCTGCAGATGTGCCCTGGTGTGGCCTCACTCGTTGCTGTGAGCTGGCTTCTGTGGCAGTGCAGCTCTGGGCTGCATGCTGGCTGCTGCCTTTTCTGGCAGCCTCCTGAGGGTGCAAGTTGGCTGTGCAGTGCAGAACTCAGTGCTTTGGCCTGGAGAGCAGTAGGGTGGCAGCAGCTCTGGGCGAGGCTGCTTGCAGAGGGGTTGCTGTTGGTGTGGACTATGTTCAGACCTTATGACTGGGTGACACAGTTTGTCCCTTGAAATTCCACATCAGCAGCTCCAGGTCCTGCTTCTGCTGGACCATTGCAGGACAGGTTAGCAGCCATGCAGCTGCAGGGCCTGGACAGTCTTCAATCAGCTGCTGTGCGTGCAGCCTCTCCTAGAACACGGAGCTCTGTCACTCGAAACTGAAGTCAGAAAACACCACAGGTGGCCCAGGAGCTTGGTGAGGGTTCTCTTGTGGTTTGACTTGCAGTGCTCAGCCCAGGGCTCAAATGTTAAGGAAGCTGTCCTCCTGCTCTGGGGGTCAAAGGCAGCTTGGGAGTCCTTCCATTGCTATGGTCAGAGCCTTCTGCTGACACCAACTACTTTCTGCACCGCTTAAATGAGGTCCTGCCTGGTGGTAAGGAGTTTGTGCTTTGCAAGCAGCAGTGTGGTGTAAGCCCTCAGGCTTCATAAATTCATAGATTGGGTTGGAAGGGACCTTAGAGCTCATCCAGCTCCAACCCCTTGCCATGGGTAGGGACACCTCCCACCAGCACAGCTTGCCCAAGGTTTCATCCAGCCTGGCCTTGAACACCTCCAGGGAGGAGGCAGCCACAGCCTCCCTGGGCAACCTGTGCCAGTCTCCCCCACCCTCATTCTCAACAATTCCTTCCTCCTCTCCACTCTCACTCTCCCCTCTCCCAGCTCAGAGCCATTGTCCCTCATCCTGGCACTCCTAGCTCTTGTCACAAGTCACTCTTCAGCAGTCCTGCAGCCCCTTCAGGCACTGGAAGGCTGCTCTGAGGCCTCTTTGGAGCCTTCTCTTCTCCAGGCTGAACAGCCCCAACTGTCCCAGCCTGTCCCCACAGGGGAGGTTCTGCACCCTCTGATCATCTTTGTGGCCTCCTCTGGACCTGCTCCAGCAGTTCCATGTCCATATGCCAGGGTCACCAGAACAGGACACAGTGCTGCAGGTAGAGTCTTACCAGGAGAAGCCTCTCCTCTGTCCTGCTGATCACACTTCTTGATGCAGCCCAGCACACAGCTGCCTTCTGTGCTGCAAGTGACCATTGCTGGTTCCTGGGGAGTTACTCATCAACCAGCACCCCCAAGGCCTTCTCAAGGCTGATCTCCAGTCCCCTCTCACCCAGCCTGGCTTCTGCTTGGGACTGCCCCAACCCAGGTGCAGGACCTTGCACTTGGCCTCGCTGACCTCCATGAGATTGGCTTGGGCTGTCCTCACCAAGCTGTCTGTCTGGATCCCTTCCCTCCAGTGTGGCAACTACACACAGCTTGGTGCCAGCCACAGACCTGCTGAAGGTGCCTCAGTGTCCCTGTCACTGGCAGATGTCACACAGCACTGCTGCCATGCTTCTGAAGCCAAGCTAGGGCTGGTCCCAGAGTCCCTCGGGGTTGGCAGAGCTCTCTGGAGTGAGCAGAACTCTGTTGTTGTTCTGTGCTTCAAGCAGGCTGCCCCAGAGCCTGCAGCAGGCTGTGCTCCTGGGGCTGCAGCTCCTCAGGGGGTGCCCAGGCCCGTGGCAGGTGAGGCACTGGTGGAGAGGAGCTGGCTGGGGGGTTTGGAACTGCTGATCAGACTCCTCCAGTCTGGCTGGAGATGGGAACGAGGAGGAGGAGGAATGGGCTGGAGGAAGCCAGTCTGAAAGGGTCTTTCTAGGCGGATGGTGACTGAAGGAGGCTTTTGTTGTGTTGCCCCCGGGGCGGGGTGGGTGCCGCGGGCCGGGCGCTGTCCCTGCTGAGCTGCTCTGCTCTGCTCTCCCCACGCAGCGTGAGTGCATCTCCATCCACGTGGGCCAGGCGGGGGTGCAGATCGGGAACGCCTGCTGGGAGCTGTACTGCCTGGAGCATGGCATCCAGCCCAACGGCACCATGCCCGGCGAGCACGGCCTGGGCGGCGGCGACGACTCCTTCAACACCTTCTTCAGCGAGACCGGCGCCGGCAAGCACGTCCCCAGGGCTGTCTTCGTGGACCTGGAGCCTGCCGTCATAGGTACGCGGGGACCTGCGCCGGGGCGGCAGAGGCTGCTCCGCGGCTTTCTGCTGGCTAAGGACCTGCTTTTTCTGTCCTGTGACATCGCAGCGCTGGAAGGGACCTCAAGGATCATCCCCCAGGGAGGAAGGGGTCCTCAGGGATCAGCTCCAGCCCCCCTGCCTTGGGCAGGGACACCTCACACTAGATCAGGCTGCCCAGAGCCACATCCAGCCTGGCCTTAAACACCTCCAGCGATGAGGCTTCTGCCACCTCCCTGGGCAACCTGTGCCAGGCTCTCACCACCCTCATGCTGAACAACTTCTTCCTAACATCCATTCTGACTCTACCCATTTCTAGCTTGGTTCCATTCCCCTCAGTCCTATCACTACCTGACGCCCTAAAAAGCCCCTCCCCAGTTCTTGTAGCCCCCTTCAGGCACTGTAAGGCCACAATAAGGTCTCCTTGGAGCCTTCTGGTCTCCAGACTGAACAACCCCAACTGCCTGAGCCTGTCCTCATAGCAGAGGAGCTCCAGCCCTCTGATCCTCCTTGTGGCCCTGCTCTGGACACCCTCAGCACATCCAGGTCCTTCTAGAAATAGTGGCTGCAGAACTGGACAGAGTACTCCAGGTGGGGCCTCACCAGAGTGGAGAGGGTGTCATAGCTTTACATTGCTGCTACCAGACTCTTGCCTGCATCTTCCTAGTGATGGGAAGTACTTGGTGAGCCTGGCAAATGTGTACTCTGCAGCTCTAAAGCATTTAAATGTGACCTTCTGCCAGCCTGTGGATCTCCTGGATGTGCCTCATGCTTTTGCTATGCAAGGAGCTAGTTCTGACCTCCTGAAACCATATGGCTCAGCGTGCACAGCAGTCAGCAGCAGCTTTTTTACATGTGCTGTCATTAAACTCTTTGTGCACTGCAGTGATTCTGTGCCTTCCCCAGGCAATCTTCTCCCTGTGGCTTTGAGAGTGTTTGCAGAAATGAGTCTCAATCCCTAGCCTCAATTCAGGGCCTTCCAGATGTGCCCTGCTGCATTCTCATTGCCTGGTGAGCACTACCCTCCTGGAAATCAGCTGGCTCCTGTGCTCTGAACACAGAATGCTGCCAGATGTGATCCCCTGCATCAGCCACTGATGGATCCCATTAGGCACACTGCCAGCCCAGCCTCAGCTCACAAGGCCCTTGCTGCCTGTGTCATGCGGTTTGTGTTTGCTCTCGCTGTGTGCCTGCAGGGGCCAGCTCTGTGGCTGCATCACCTTGGTGCTTTGGGGCTCACAGAAGAGGGGCCCTGATGCCTGTGCTTGTGCTCTTGCTGTTTCTTGCTGCAGTGCACAGAGCTGGGAAGGAGAGACAAGGGAATAGGCTTAGGCTGCTCCTGCAGACTTGCTGTGGTTCTCCTGCAAGCTGCTTTCATTGTGACACCTCAAAGCACTTCTGTGGCTACTGCAGTAGAATGGACTCCTGCAGGAGAGCAGAAGGGCAGGGGTGACAGTGCTGGCCTGGTAGCCTTAAAAAGAGCCAAAGCAGCCTTGGCTCTGCACTGATTCCCAGGAGCTGTGGCAGGTCTGGCTTTGTTTTCCTGAGCCCCATGGCTTTTGCTTCCTCTGCTGCTGGCCAGGTGGTGGCTCTAAGCACCCAGAAAAGGCTGAGAAATGAGGTGTGGGAGAGCAGGTGGCAAAGCTCTCATCCTGCCTCTGGGGGTGGGTAGCTGGTGAGCCTGGGGACAAACGGTGAAAGGCTCCAGTGCTGGTTCACAGTGCCAGTGCAGCATGGGGAGCTGGGCAAAAGGCTCTCATGGAAGAGCTGGCAGCAGGAAGAAAGGCAGGACTTTGTTACAGGTTACATCAGAGCCTTAGCCAGGGCTACCCTCCTGAATTCCTGCCAGCTTCTTGGGAATGAGGAGTCCAGTTCCCTGGGTAGGGCTAGCATGGCTCATCCCATTCATGCAGTGTTTCCCTCTGCTCTGAGTTCATGGAAACTCAAAGTATCTACAAATCAATAACCTATCCTGCAGTGCTGATTGGTTCCCTTCCTTCATCCTGCCCCAACAGGCCAGGCCAGACATGCAGAGATGTGGTGCTAAGAGACGTGGTTTAGCACCAGCCTTGGTAGCAGATAATGGTTTGGCTTAATGATCTTAAAGGTGTTTTCTAACCAAGCCAACTCTGTGATGCTGCTCTGTTGTGCATGCAGCAGCTCTGGAGGTGCCATGGGTGTAGAGGAAGAGCTCCCAGAGCTGCTCTGAGTGAAAACAGCAGGACTGCTGCATGTGTGCCCCAGCTCTGTGGATGTGGTGCACCAAGAAACAGGGCAGTGCTGTTTGGGATCAAGCAGCAGCCATGCAAGCAGGCAGCTTCACCTGCAGTTAAAGCTCTTTGCTTTCCACTTGATTTTAGGTGAAGGCTGCAGCACTACACTAGCACACAACTCGGGAATGGCTTGAGCTAAAGCAGAGGCAAAGCTGTGCTGAGTTTCTTTGTGGCAGGACAGGTCTGCAGCCTGCTGGATGCAAGTGCAGGCTTCTACTAGCTGGGCGAGGTCATGACTGAAGCATTCCTTAGATCTAACTGCTAGGAATGCTGCATCCAGAGTCACAGAATGGTCAGGGCTGGGAGATACCTCTGAAGGTCATCAAATCCAAACCCCAGCTGTACAAGTCAAGGAGACAAAGTTCTCCCTGCTCTCTAAGCACCCTCCAAAGTTCCAGAGTTTCTCAAGTGCAGAAATCATCCTGCTGGTGACCACAGCAGAGCTCTCTGTTAGTAAAGAATACTGCTTCTGCTATAATTCTGATAACTACAGATCAGAGATCAATAATTAACCCACTCTGAATTCACCCAGCATCACCCCGCGGCGCACGCATCGAGCACTGCCAATCCTCTGCCTGCAGTGAGAATGTCCTGAGCAGCTCTGGGCAGTGACTGCTTCTCTCCACAGAATTCCATAGCACATGAGCAGGGAGCTCAGCACTCAAGCACCTTTTCCCCAGACCTGCCCATTCTTGATCCCAAAGGGCCAGAAGTGGGCAAACCCACTCACAGAGTACTCTGGGCTGGAGGGGAGCTCCAAAGCTGATCCAGCCCAACCCCCTGCACTCCACAGGGACATCCTCCACTACAGCAGGTTGCCCACAGCCCTGTCCAGCCTCACCATGAACATCTCCAGGCATGGGACATCAACCACCTCCCTGGGCAACCTGCTGCAGTGCTCCAGCAGCCTCCTGCTGCAGAACTTGTTCCTCACATCCAGTCTCAATCTGCTCTGCTCTAGTGTGCAGCCACTGCCCTCGGCCTGTCCCTGCCGGCCTTTGCAGACAGCCTCTCTCCATCCTTCCTGTGGCCCCTTCAGATACCACAGGGTCATTATTAGGTCCCTCCAGAGCCTTCTCTTCTCCAGGCTGAACTCCTGTCCTCTGGGTGTTTTCCCCAGCAGCTGATCCCTTCCATGCCCTGGGGTCCCTTTACTCCAGCACTGCTCCTCAAGCCCAACACACACACAGCACCTATGGTTTGCTGCCCGTGAGGCTCTGTCAGACTGTGGCTCCGGGCGCTGTGCTCTTTCCCCTCCGGGGCTCTGGGTGCTGTGCTCCTTCCCCTCGAGATAATCTTTAGTGCAAGGGGAAGATTTGTGCACCTGGAGATGTGAGCAGAGGGAGGGTCCTGCTCTCTTCGCCTGGGTTGCCTGGCAGCCCGCACCTGTGTCAAACAGGAGAGTTGCTTAGGCAGGAGCACCACGTTCAGGCCATGCTAAGGTTTTGTCAGCCCTGGCAGCTGAAGCCAAGCTGCTCTTTGCCTCTGAGCTCAGTACCTTCCCCTGGACACCCTCGGGTTTGGAAAACCTGTTCTGCATAGAAAACTAACTTGAAAATCTTCATCTTGTCTCCCCAGATGAGGTTAGGACTGGGACATACAGGCAGCTCTTTCACCCTGAGCAACTGATATCTGGCAAAGAAGATGCTGCAAACAACTATGCCCGAGGGCATTACACAGTTGGCAAGGAGATCATTGATCTTGTTCTGGAGCGCATCAGGAAGCTGGTAAGAGGTTTTCCTCACTGAGGACTCACTTTTCTCACTGATATTTTATCTCAATGTTAGAGGGCAGGGACCCATCCAGAGGGACCTGCACAGGCTGCAGAGCTGTGCCCAGCCCAACCTCATAGCATTCAACAAGGCCAAGTGTAAGATCCTGGACCTGAGTGGGTGCAATCCCAAGCATAAATACAGGCTGGGTGGGGAATGGCTGAGAGCAGCCCTGAGGAACAGGCCCTGGGGGTCTGGGCTGATGCAAAGCTCAACAGGAGCCTGCAGTGTGAGTGCAGCCCAGACACAACCCTGTGCTGGGCTGCAGCAAGAGCAGTGTGGGCACAGGGCAAGGGAGGGGATTCTGCCCCTTGGCTCTGCTCTCCTCACACCCCACCTGCAGTCCTGGGTGCAGCTCTGCAGCCCCCAGCCCAAGCAGGAAGTGTTGGAGCCAGTGCAGAGGAGGCCACCAAGATGCTGAGAGGGCTGCAGCAGCTCTGCTCTGAGCACAGGCTGAGAGAGTTGGGGCTCTGCAGCCTGCAGAGGAGAAGGCTTCCAGGAGATCTTGGAGTGGCCTTGCAGGATCTGCAGGGGGCTGCAGGAGGGCTGGGGAGGGACTATTGGCAAAATCTGGTAATGGCAGGAGGAGGAGGAATGGGTTTGAAATGGCAGAGGGGAGATTGGAACTGGATGTTAAGAAAGGGTTCTTAACAGTGAGGGTGGTGAGACACTGGCACAGGCTGCCCAGGGAGGTTGTGGAGCACAGAAGCACAGAATGGGATCTTCAATCTTTGACCTCCCTGGAGGTGTCCGGGACCAGGTTGGATGAGGCCTTGAGCGACCTGTTCTAGTGGGAGGTGTCCCTGCCTGTGGCAGGGGCTTGGCACTGGCTGAGTTCCCTTCCAGCCTAACCCATTCCTGCAGACCTTTCTTCAGCCTGTTCCACAGGATTTTTGGAAGTTAGATTACCAAAACCACATAGCCCTGCAAGTTGTGCTCCCTTCTACTCCATGGCAGGAGAGTCTGTGCACTTAGTCTGCATCTGGTTTTATTCTTAGCCAGCTGGGAATGGTTGGATTATTCCTGTCAGAGATGACTTTCAAGTGGTTTAAAATGTTGATGAGGCTCACAGACCTTTATTGTTTCATATTCAGTTTCAGAAAGTCAGGGCTGGGAATGAGGATTTGCATAGTTCCTGCTGGAAAAGGACTGGTCTCTTGCTGAGGAAGTTTCCTTAGGAGTGTTTGCTGCTGTGGCTCAGACTTCTGTTTGTGTTTTCTGCTGCTACAATTCCTGAATTAATTTGCTGGTAATAACAGCAGAGAAGGAAAAGAGGAGGTTGGGGTGGTTCAGGCTCCCCAGTACTTTGATCTTGTGGCAGATGTGTGAAGGTGTCAGCCCAGGAGGTTGGAGTTCCCCTTCAAAGGCTGCTGTGTCCTGAATCCATGTGGCCAAGCTGAGCAGTGCTCAGTGCACACAGCTGCAGCTGCTTTCAGAGGCAGTGCTGAGGCTGAGGTGGGCACCTTCTGCTGCTCAAACCTGGGCTTGCTCTGGGCCTTGCTGCCACCATCGTTAATGAAGGCTGCCTGCAGCAGGCTGTACCTGAAAAACATGGAGGGAAAGCTGCTGGAAGTCCCTGTCAGCCCTGGGAATGCAGCTACGGTGTGGCACTTGAGGGCAAAGCAGTCTGGTCCTTCACCCGAGGAGAAGAAGCTGCAGTGGCAGTGTAACACCTCCTGGCAGCTCACTGGCCTGGACTGACTCGGTGCAGCTCTGGCAGGATGGCAGCAGTGGTTCTGGGCTGGAGCCGCTCCATTTCTGTGCAGGCAGAGACTGTCAGGTCAAAGGGGTAGCTGCTCTTGGTCATTGCTGGTGGCCTTGGCCTGCGAACTGGGGCTAAGGGAGCTGCTGGGGTAGCCATTTGGAGCGGGGAGGTCACCCCCAGTATGTAGGGGGCTCAAAGCAGACAAAACTGTTGCAGTCAGGCACCTCCTGAATTCTTGGCAGAGGAGTCAATTTCAGTGGCACTTTTCCGAAGCTGGACCGGGCACTGTGTGTCAGAAGGGAGTTGGCTGCCTGGCGCCCGGCTCTCGGCGTGCCCCGTGCACTCTCGGCATGCCCCACGCTCTCAGTGTGCCGCGTGTTCTCAGCGTGTTCTCGGCGTGTTCTCAGCGTGCCCCGTGTTCTCAGCGTGTTCTCAGTGTGTTCTGAGCGTGCCCCGTGTTCTCAGTGTGTTCTGAGCGTGCCCCGTGTTCTCAGTGTGTTCTCAGTGTGTTCTCAGTGTGTTCTCAGCATGTTCTCAGCGTGCCCCATGTTCTCGGCGTGCCCTGTGTTCTCAGTGTGTTCTCAGTGTGTGCTCAGCATGTTCTCAGCGTGCCCCGTGCTCTCTCAGCATGCCCCGTGCTCTCTCAGCGTGCCCCGTGCACTCTCAGCGTGCCCCGTGTTCTCAGCGTGTTCTCTCGGCGTGCCCCGTGCACTCTCAGCGTGCCCCGTGTTCTCAGCGTGTTCTCTCGGCGTGCCCCGTGCACTCTCAGCGTGCCGCGTGTTCTCAGCGTGCCCCGTGTTCTCAGCGTGTTCTCTCGGCGTGCCCCGTGCACTCTCAGCGTGCCGCGTGTTCTCAGCGTGTTCTCGGCGTGCCCCGTGTTCTCAGCGTGCCGCATGTTCTCAGCGTGCCCCGTGTTCTCAGCGTGTTCTCGGCGTGCCGCGTGTTCTCAGCGTGCCCCGTGTTCTCAGCGTGCCGCGTGTTCTCAGCGTGCCCCGTGTTCTCAGCGTGTTCTCTCGGCGTGCCCCGTGTTCTCAGCGTGCCCCGTGTTCTCAGCGTGCCCCGTGTTCTCAGCGTGTTCTCTCGGCGTGCCCCGTGCACTCTCAGCGTGCCCCGTGCACTCTCAGCGTGCCCCGTGTTCTCAGCGTGTTCTCAGCGTGTTCTCAGCGTGTTCTCAGCGTGCCCCGTGTTCTTAGCGTGTTCTCAGCGTGTTCTCAGCGTGCCCCGTGTTCTCAGCGTGTTCTCAGCGTGTTCTCAGCGTGCCCCGTGTTCTCAGCGTGTTCTCAGCGTGTTCTCAGCGTGTTCTCAGCGTGCCCCGTGCTCTCTTGCAGGCTGACCAGTGCACAGGCTTGCAGGGCTTCCTGATCTTCCACAGCTTCGGGGGAGGCACCGGCTCGGGCTTCACCTCGCTGCTGATGGAGCGGCTGTCGGTCGACTATGGGAAGAAGTCCAAGCTGGAGTTCGCCATCTACCCTGCGCCGCAGGTCTCCACGGCCGTGGTGGAGCCCTACAACTCCATCCTGACCACCCACACCACCCTGGAGCACTCTGACTGCGCCTTCATGGTGGACAATGAGGCCATCTACGACATCTGCCGCCGCAACCTGGACATCGAGCGCCCGACCTACACCAACCTGAACCGCCTCATCGGCCAGATCGTGTCCTCCATCACCGCTTCCCTCAGGTTCGACGGTGCCTTAAACGTGGACCTTACCGAGTTCCAGACCAACCTGGTGCCTTACCCCCGCATCCACTTCCCGCTGGTGACCTACTCCCCGATCATCTCTGCAGAGAAGGCTTACCACGAGCAGCTCTCTGTGTCCGAGATCACCAACGCCTGCTTCGAGCCCTCCAACCAGATGGTGAAGTGCGACCCCCGGCACGGCAAGTACATGGCCTGCTGCATGCTGTACCGCGGGGACGTGGTGCCCAAGGACGTCAACGCCGCCATCGCCGCCATCAAGACCAAGCGAACCATCCAGTTCGTGGACTGGTGCCCCACGGGCTTCAAGGCAAGTCCAGGCCTGCTTTCTCCAGGCTTCTCCTTCTCTGTCGTGGGCTTACGAAGTACATTTGCTCACGGAGATGTCATGCAGGTACCTGGGTTGTGTTCTGAGAGGCCTCCCAGCTGATCCAGCCCAAGCCTCCACCCAGCACTGCAGGCTCAGTACTCAACCATCTCCCTGAGCTCCAGCTCCACTGCTGCTTGAACATCCTCAGGGATGGGGACTGCAGCCTGTGCCAAGCCTTGGGAACCCCTCCAGTGCAGAAACATTTCCTGAGATCCACCCTGAACCTCCCCTGGTGCAGCTTGGAACCATCTCCTCTGGTCCTGTGGCTTGCCACCAAGGAGCAGAGGCTGCCCCCTCCTCACTCCAACTTCCTCTTGGGTACTTTGCCCTGGTGAGGCCTCACCTGCAGTACTGTGCCCAGCTCTGGGCTCCCCAGCTCAAGAAAGACAGAAGTGAAGTGCTGGAGAGGGTTCAGTGCAGGGCCACTGCGGTGCTGAGGGGACTGGGACAGCTCTCACATGAGGAGAGGCTGAAAGCTGGGGCTGGTTAGCCTGGGGAAGGGGAGGCTGAGAGGGATCTGAGCAATGCTAACCAATATCTAAGGGAGTCAGGGAGAGCAGAAGAGGCTGCCCCCTGCTTGCTCCAACCTCCCTTCAGGTAGCTGTAGAGAGAAGTGGGGATAGGTTCTCATGCAGAGCCATTTCCTTGGGTGTGAGGCATTTCATTCCACTGCTGTCTTGTTTGGCTCTGGCCCCTGCCAAAGGCTTGAAGGACACTCATGGTCTCTTGCTCTCCTCCTGCAGGTTGGCATCAACTACCAACCCCCCACAGTCGTTCCTGGGGGTGACCTGGCCAAGGTGCAGCGGGCAGTGTGCATGCTGAGCAACACCACAGCCATTGCTGAGGCCTGGGCTCGTCTGGACCACAAGTTTGATCTGATGTATGCCAAACGTGCCTTTGTCCACTGGTATGTTGGAGAGGGCATGGAGGAGGGGGAGTTCTCAGAGGCCCGTGAAGACCTGGCTGCACTGGAGAAGGATTATGAAGAGGTGGGCACAGACTCCATGGATGGAGAAGATGAAGGTGAAGAATATTAACCAGCCAAGGGACGTGAATTGCAAGGCTCTGCCACCTCCCTGCCCGCTGGGTAGCAGTGTAAATCCTGTGGGATCTTTGGAATAAACTTCTTTTAATCAAGACCTTTTGTGGTGTCCAAGCACTCTGCCTCCACCAGTGGCACCCAAGCAGTCAGCCCAGGAGGGGGATTCCTTTGAGAGAGAAATAAAACGATCATGCTCCAGCTAGATGAGACCTTGGCTCAAGGCAGTGCTCGTTGAGGGAGCAGGGCATGTTCCCCCCAGAACCCAGCCCAGGAACGTGCTTGAGCTGCTGCCACAAGAGCAGTTGTGTTCTTCAAGGCTCTAAAGCTACTGTGGCAAGAGGCAATGGGAACAAGCCTTGGGTTCCTGTAGAGATGGAAGAGCTTTCAGAGCCAAGGCTGCTGCATTGCTTTCTGCTGTTCTTGCTCAGCCATGGGCAGTAACTGAGATGTGGTAACCTGGCAGGGCAGGAGATGCACAGGTAGGGTGTGCCATGGCATGAGGAACCTGCCACTTCTGTCAGAGCCACCACAGGAGCTGCAGTCCCTGTCTGCCTTTTGCTCCAAGCTGTCTGCAGCACAGTCCCTGGATGAGGGCTGAGGCTGAGCACTGCCTTCCCCTGCCAGTGGCAGAAGTGGTTAGCCCTTGGGTCAGGTACTAAAATCACCTTCCTCTGTGTAAGCTGATGGAGCAGGGCAGGACTGGGATAATCAGGTTACCCTCAGATGTGGGCAGCCTCTCTGAAGCTTTCTACAGAGTCTGAGTGAGAACCTGGGGACACAGGACAATGATTCACCTCCCAGACAACCTATTGCTAACTGTCCTGGAGCTGGGTGACTGAGGACTCTCCCACAGAAGTAGCAAGGGTGGAACAGTCAAATATGCCAAGATGCCACTGGGCTGCTGAATGTGATTGAGATCCCAAAGCCTGACTCCAAGACTAGATTGGAGCTGGAGAGTTCCTGTTTCAGCCTTTACCTGCCTCTCTGATGTAGCAGCAGAGCCTGGTTCAGGCCATGGCTGTGGTGAGGAGGCACATCCATGCTCAGCAGGGGGCTTGGCTGTGCCATGGAAAGTGTCTTAAGCTCCTTTTGTGTGGCAGCCTGGAGTGCTTGGGCACTGCTGCAGGAGTGACATCAGCTCTTGGGAGCTTTCCCTAACCTCATGTGGTGGCTTAGGGGTCCTTGTCCGGGGTGAGGCCTTGAGATCAACAGGCTGCTGCTGTCGTTGGAGGGTTAACCACAGCCTGGGCTGCCAGGGCCGATCAGTACTTTGTTCAGGATGGCAAACCTGCTGTGCTAAACGACTCTGTGCTTGCAGCTGTTGGATTGAGTCAGACTGATAGGGAATTAACCCCTTGGAGATGGAAGCTACCAGTTTCATGGAGAGGGGGAGCAGAGTCTTAAGGTTTTGTAACCTAGCTGTGTGCCTCAGATGCTTGCCAGCCCTTGCAGAAGGCGCAGGCAAAGTCATTCCTGCTGCCATCCAGCTTAGCTCAGCACCTCCTGAAGTTTCAGGGAGTTTTGCATTTGGTTTTCTTGCTTTCATGTCCCATGGCAGGCAGAAGGGAGAGAATTTCAAGTCCTGTTGCCTAACTTATTTTCCTGTTTGCTGGGTGATTAAGCAAATGTGCTAGGCACAGCCCAGGAGAGAGTCACATCCTTGCCAGGCAGCACAGGCTCATTTCAGAGCACACACTCATGTTCCATGCAGTGGCAGTGCCCACAAGAGGAATATGCCCAGGGCTGTCTCATGCCTTGCAGATGTCTCCATCCTCAGGGTGAAATCCTCTGCTGCTGGCAGGCCATGAGGAATGCTGTGGTGCCAGCAGGGCAGTTTCCTGCAAGAGCTCTGCAGGAGTGGATTTCTGTACTGGCCTTCAGTGTGAGCCTTTAGCAGTGATTTGGCTTCTCCATCTGCAGGTCTCCACTTTGCTGTTGGAGGCTGCCACGCTCAGCTCCCTGCTGGTGCTGCCTGCTTTGCTGCTGCACATGTGGGCTGCTCCTATCCAGGGCACTGCTGCCATGCTGGGAATTGGCTTGCAGCGTGTCGGTGTTTCTGCTGGGCACACAGGGCTGTGCTGAATGCTGAGCCCTGGGAGAAGCCAGGCCTGCCTGGGCAGTCCCATGGTGGAGGCACTGGAGCTGAGGTGCACTGTGCTTGGAGTTTTTAAGAGTAGGCTGTGCTGCTGCTTTGAGGTGGAGGGAAGCTGGAGCATGGCAGGTGTCTGCTGGGGACAGGTCTGACACATGCTGAGAGGGCTGCAGCAGCTCTGCTCTGAGCACAGGCTGAGAGAGTTGGGGCTCTGCAGCCTGCAGAGGAGAAGGCTTCCAGGAGAGCTTGGAGTGGCCTTCCAGGATCTGAAGAGGGCTCCAGGAGAGCTGGGGAGGGACTTTGGACAAGGTCTGGGAATGGCAGGAGGAGGAGGAATGGGTTTGAAGTGGCAGAGGGAGATTGGAACTGGATGTAAGAAGTTCTTTGCAGCGAGGGTGGTGAGACACTGGCACAGGTTGCCCAGGGAGGTTGTGAAGCACAGAGTGTGATCACATTCTGTGCTTCTATGCTCCCCAACCTCCCTGGAGGTGTTCAGGACCAGGTTGGATGAGGCCTTGAGCAACCTCTTCCAGTGGGAGGTGTCCCTGCCTATGGCAGGGGGTTTGGAACTGGCTGAGCTTCGAGGTCCCTTCCAGATGAACCCATTCTATGACTATTCTGTGACAGGAGATGCTCTGTCACTTGTGAGCTGTGGGACTGCTGCTGCAGAGCTGTTCTTAGCAGGCAGCTGAGATGCTCCTCATGGGCATTAGGAACCACTCTTGCCTTAGCTGGTGGGCAGTCAGCTCCCTGCAGTCATCCACAGCCTGAGCTCAGGTAAGATCTAGTGATAGTGATTTTCCCAGAGAGGGAGCCAAGATAATTGCAGCAGGAAAATCCTGCTAAAACTGCTCTTGCTTCAGCTAGCTGAAGAAACCCTTAAACATAATTACTGCCTGGATGGTCGAATCCACAGCTGAGTGCTTCATCTGTTCCCTGAAACGTGGAGGAGATCCTACACTGGATTAAAGTGGAAGGCTCAATGCCTGAAAGTTGCAAAGGATCACTCTCTAAAAGAAAACCCTTTCCTTGCATGCTGCTGAATGCCTTCTGGAATCCTGAACTTCCAGTGCCTCTCTTTGGGAGCAGCTCCCACACCCCTGCTTTGGGGACTCCTGTGTCTGCTTGCCCTGGCAGCAGTGCAGGCACCAGCCAGTGGCAGCTAAATATATCTTTACCTGTGGGGTGACACAGCTTTCTCCAGTGCTGAGACCGGCAGCTAACAGCCATCACCTGATGCAGAACAACTTCTGTGACTCATGAGGAGGAGGAGGAGGAGGAGGAAGTGAGCTGGAGCCAGTGGTGGATTGGTTTGAACTTTGTTGCCAGTTGCTGGTCTTATCTGTGAGATCTGTTCTGGCGCAGTTCCAGGGGAGCGCAGTGCAGCACAAGCTGACTTCCACCCCCTCTGCCCTCTGCACCAGCAGTGCAAACACTTCTTGGTGTTCCATCTGCACCACAGACAGTGCTGGAGCCTTCTGCTCAGGGAGCAGGCCACAGTGGGACTGCAGGCTGGCACATCTGCCCTGGCACTATGGGCAGCACAGGCACCACAAGCACACAGCTGCACCTGCTGCCATCTCCCTCCAGAGCAGGCATTTCTCAGTCACCAAAGGCTCCTCTGCCTCAGGCATCTTGAGCCCTGCCAGACAGGGGACAGTGACCCCAGCAGAGGAGCACAGAACTGTGTGGGTTGGGAAAGGCCTCTAAGATCCTCCAGTCCAACCAGCAACCCAACAGCACCGTGGCCATTAAACTGGCCCCCGGGGCCATGGCCCCCTTGACCACCTCCAGGGATGGGGACTCCACCACCTCCCTGTTCCAGTCCCTGAGCACTCTTGCAGCATAGGCTCGTTCAGCAGAGCTGCTGGAAGCTGGCAGTGGTCTGGAGGAGCAGTCAGGTGATTCTAGTGGGCAAAGCAGAGGTCAACTTGCAAAGCAGACTGCCTCTGGCAGTGCCTTAGCAAAACACAGCAGCATCTGCAGAAAATGGAGTGAGAGACTGGCACAGGCTGCCCAGGGAGGCTGTGGCTGCCCCTCCCTGGAGGTGTTCAAGGCCAGGCTGGCTGAGGCCTTGAGCAAGATGGGCTGGTGGGAGATGTCCCTGCCCATGGCAGAGGGTTGGAGCTGGCTGAGCTTTGAGGTCCCTCCCAACCCACTGTGAACATTCTCTGGCTTTCCCTTCCTGTCTCCAGAGCACAGTGGTGAGGAGTCAGAGCCATGATGTCTCCTGGGCAGTTCAAGGTGACTCCTTGTGAGAAGGTGAGGAGCAGGTGGCAGAGCAGAGGGAATGGCAGTGCCAGGTCACTGCTGCCAGGATGCAGTGGTCAGGGGCTTTGATTGCCTTGCCCAGGCCTTCTACTGCTGTGCTGCTTCCACTCTGGCAGGCTCCAGGACATGCAAGGAAGGTGTCCCTGGCTGCTTTCCAGTCAGGCCCATGTGAACGTTGTGGCTGGAGATCCTGACCTGCAGGGCAGGGCTGCAGGGGGTGCTCCATGCCCTTCTCTTCCCATGTTTTCTCTTCCCTCTGTTTCTGCCACACAAAGCTTTGCCTCTGCCTTGCTGCGGGAGGTGTTCCACAGAGGCAAGGCTGCCGTTGGCACAGCTGCCCTCACATCGTGGGGTGGCCTCTTCTAGTAACTGAAGGCTCCTCCTGTTCTGCAGGTCGTTCAGACAATGCTTTTGTGTCCTTGCACTCACCACATTTCCTTAGCCTTAAAAGCATGGGAAGCACAATGAGCCACGAGGATCCCATCTCTTGGGTAGGGACTGGAAATGACCAAGGCTGAGCGCAGAGGAGGTGGAATTCAGGCTGCTGGAGGGAATGAGATGCTGGATTAGATGACTCCTGAGCTGTCAGCATGCAGGGTCCTGCCTCTGGGTTGGGCCAGCCCCGGGCACAGATGCAGGCTGGGTGCAGAGCGGGTTGGGAGCAGCCCTCGTTAGACTTGGGGGTGTTGGGAAGCTCCCCAGGAGCCAGCAGTGCCCTCCTGCAGCCCTGCAGGCAGCTGTGGTGCCCTGGGGATGCTCTCTGTGGCAAGGTGACAGTGATTAATCCCTTCCCTCTCCATCTGAACTGCAGATTCAGGCCGTGCAAAGACTTTGATCTACAAACCCCTTCTAAGAGCAGGGCAGGAGGATGAAAGGTTTGCAGCTCCTCTGTCTGCAGTGGGGAGAAGGAATGAGAGTGTGGAGAAGGGGGAGAGAGGACATGGCTCTGGAGGTGGTGTGGGTGCTGGCTGAGGAGACTAAAGAGACGTAGAGAGGGAAGGAGCCAAAGTGGTGTCTCGTGTGGAGCTCTGAGCTGTGACTTTCACCCTTTGGTTCCCTCTCCTGCCGCCTGGCTCGCTGCAGCCCCCACGCACTGTGACAGGCCAGGGAAACCTGGGATGTGCTCTCAGCTCCTGGGGCAGTGTCCTCTTCCCTCAGGGATTTAGGACCCTTCCAGCAGCATGTTTCAGTTTCTGTGTAGCATTGTTTGGGTTTCCCTGGTCTGGGGCACAACAAAAAGAGAAATTCTTCTGTGCCAGTGTTTGCTAGGAGAGGAGAGCTGTGGCTGCTCGGTGTCAGGGGCTAGGAGATGTTCCAGAAACATCCAGCAAGTGCATTTTCCTCATTCTCAGATGGTTAGAAATGCAGGAGCACTGAGGTAAGTCCTAAGTGGCTCTGAATAAGGAAGAGTGTTGTAGTCCCTTTAAAATGAAGTGCTTCAAGCTTGGTTCTGCTTTAAGGCCACCTCAGGCTTGCTCTGTGACACCTTGAAGTGTTTGTGGCAGTGCTCTCAATGCTGACCCTGTGTGCAGCAGCAGTTCATAGGGAAGGGACCTCAAAGATCTTCTAGTTCCAACCCCCTGCCACAGGCAGGGACACCTCCCACTGGGAAAGAATTGTGCTGCTGAGTGGGGCTTGAGGCTGAGAGAAGCAGCAGAGACCTTCAGATTGTTCATACATCAGGACTGGAGATCAGATGGTCATGGGGAAGCTGACAAAGAAATGGGAGACTTTTAGAGGCCTGTTTGTCCATATGGATGCAGTCAGAGCTCCAGGAGGGACATCCCACTGTGCTGCATTAGTCCAGGTTAGGATTGCTCTCACTTCACCTTCCTTGCCGTTGGGAGGTGGTGGCTGATGCTCAGCTGGCGTTGCACAGTGCTGGGGGCCTGTCTGCAGCCATTCCCAAGGAGCTGCACTGTGCTCTCTGCTAGGGCTGAGGAGGTGAGGTGCTGTTGCTGGCCTCTATCTGCTCAGCACTAAGCAGCAGCCAGCTCTGCTGATGACTTCGTGGACTGGAGAGCAGTGGATGCTTGGGCAGCTGCTGGCTCCCCCACACTGCCTGGTATTTGAATCAGCCTCACTTCTCCAAACAGAGCATCGGCAGAGGAGCTGCCTGTGCTCTGAGCTGGGGGCAGCAGGGTTCTGCTGTGGTGTCAAGGAGAGTAGGTGAAGGAAGCTAACAGGAGCAGGGGGCTAGAATTAAATGGATTTCCCAAGTTCCTGTTGAAGGCCTAAGGTGTCAGGTCCAGAGTTATGCATTTGCCTTCTGGAGGCTTGGATTTGGAGCAGTTCACCTGTCCAGAACGGCTCAAATGTTCTGAGAAGCTGTCCTCACCCTGCACTGAGCCTGGGGACTCCTCAAACACCCTCTGGGGAGCTGCTTGTTGATGTTCAAGCTTAGGAACAAGTTCTGCACCAGGAGGCTGCTGGGACACTGCAACAGGCTGCCCAGGGAGGTGGTTGAGGTCCCATCCCTGGAGATATTCAAGGTGAGGCTGGGCAGGGCTCTAGTGGATGTCCCTGCTGAGCACAGGGGGTTGGACTGAGCTTTGGAGGTGCCTTCCAGCCCAGAGCATTCTGTGGTTCTGTAGGCTCAGAGTTTGGTGGGTTTCTGCTCAGAGGTGGCTGCTGTGAGTGGCTGCTGCAGGGCTTCAGCTCAGGGGTGAATTCCAACCAGTGATCAAGAAGGCTGATGAGACCTTAAGCATCTTTGCCTTGCTTTTTCTGTTAGAGCCCTGTGGCTGCAGCTGTCAGATGTGTTTTGGAGCCTTGCAAAGGCTACTGCTCAGCTCCTGTGCTGAGGTCTCTGTGGCTTTTCAGTCATTTCCCCACGCAGACTGTAGGACCTGCCTTGGGTGACAGATGCTGCCCATGGCTTCAGAGATGCTAATGTACCCTCTGGAGCCTGCCGTTCTCATCACAGAGCCATGCAGCTTGGAAAGCCTCCGGGGATCAAGTCCAAGCATTGACCCTCCTCTGCAGAGCTCACCTCCAACCCAGAGCCCCAAGCACCACATCCAAACCACCTTTCAACACCTCCAGGGCTGGCGACTCCATCAGCAGCCTGGGCAGCCTCTGCCAGTGCCTGACCACTCTTGCTGGGAAAAAACTCTCCCTGATGTCCAGCCTAAACCTGCCCTGCTGCAGCTTGAGGCCTTTCCCTCTTGTTCCATCACAGTTACCTTTGAGAAGAGACCAGCACCAACCTCCCCACAACCTCCTTGCAGGGAGCTGTAGAGAGCAGTGAGGTCTCCCCTCAGCCTCTTCTTCCTCTAACCAGCCCCAGCCCCCTCAGTTACTGCTCACAAGATTTGCTCTCCAGGCCCTTCACCTCCCATGCCCTCTGCACTGGCTCCAGCTCCTCCACATCTCACTTGTGTGGAGGTGCCCAAAGCTGGGCACAGCACTGGAGCTGTGGCCTCAGCAGTGCCAAGCACAGGAGGACAATCACCTCCCTGCTCCTGCTGGGCACAGCATTTCTGGTGCCAGCCAGGATGCCATTGGCTTTCCTGGGCACTGCTGCCTCCCTTTCAGCTGCACTCAGGTCCCCTTCTTTTCAAGCCTGCAACTTTGCTTGCAGTTGTTGTGGCCCAGGTGCGGGACCTGGCACTTGGCTTTGCTCATCCCATTGACATTGGCCATGGACCCAATCTACCCAAGCCTCTCTGCAGACCCTTCCTGCCCTGCTGCAGATCAACTCTGCCACCTAACTTGGTGTCCTCTGCCAGCTTACTGCTGACCCACTCTGTCTTTGCCAAGATGTTAAACTGAAGTGGTCCCAGCAGCGAGCCCTGAGGAACACCACTTGTGCCTGGCCAGCAGCTGGACTGAGCTCCACTGACCACACTCTGTGTCCAGCCAGGCAGAGCCTTCTCCAGACCTCCTGGAGCTGCTCTGGTGTAGTCCTGCACAAGGTCAGGGCTGTGCCCCAAGCAGGGCTGCTCTCGGCTGTGCCAGCTAAGCTTACCTCCAGCCCTGCCTCTGCTCTTGCCCAGGCAGTCTTTCTTTGCCCCCACACTGCCTCTGGCACCAGGCTGGTGTGGAATTGGCATCCTGTGGGAAGAAGGGGAATGGTTTTCTTTCTGCCTAAGCTGTGGGGCCAGCTGGGTGCTGGAGCAGGGACTGGGGTCCATGGGGTACCCCAGGCCAGCTGCAGCTGATCAGACCAGAGGCTGGGCTGGGCTCTGCCGGCTGGGGCCTTTGTTCTTCACAACTCACATGCAGTGTTTCTGTGGATGGAGGGAGGGAAGTGTCCCAGTCACGTCCCACAGCACATCAGAGCAGTTTCTGCCCCTGTCCACAGGTGCTTTTGCCAGTGGTGCTGGTGCCTTGCAGGAAGCACATATGGCACCCAGGGGCGCAGGGCTCTGAGCTCTGCCTCCCCCCCTGCAGCCAGCAGCTCCTGGCAGCACTCAGCAAAGGCTCTGCTGCCTCTTCTCTCACATTTGGCTGTTTAGTGTTTATCTTCCTCTCTCTGTTTTCCAATTCTGTGTCTGTTTCTGTACTTGTTCACTGCTGTTGCAGATATCAACAGTGTGGTGCAGCCTCAGCTTTGTCTCTTGCAGCATATGTGCACTGGCTTCATTATCCTGCCTGCAAGACTTCCATGTCTGCTGAGTGTCTGCACGTGTGAGATTTGCCTGCCGAGGCTGCTGGGGCAGCCTGATGGCTGCCTGCTGCTGCAGAGCTTGTTTGCTTCCCACGAGCTGTGCTCCACTCTGCTGTGCTCCACTCTGCTGTGCTCCACTCTGCTGTGCTCCACACTGCTGTGCTCCACACTGCTGTGTTCCACACTGCTGTGCTCCACTCTGCTGTGCTCCACTCTGCTGTGTTCCACACTGCTGTGCTCCACTCTGCTGTGCTCCACACTGCTGTGCTCCACACTGCTGTGCTCCACTCTGCTGTGCTCCACTCTGCTGTGCTCCACTCTGCTGTGCTCCACTCTGCTGTGCTCCACACTGCTGTGTTCCACTCTGCTGTGCTCCACACTGCTGTGCTCCACTCTGCTGTGCTCCACACTGCTGTGCTCCACACTGCTGTGCTCCACACTGCTGTGTTCCACTCTGCTGTGCTCCACACTGCTGTGCTCCACACTGCTGTGCTCCACTCTGCTGTGCTCCACACTGCTGTGCTCCACACTGCTGTGTTCCACTCTGCTGTGCTCCACACTGCTGTGCTCCACTCTGCTGTGCTCCACACTGCTGTGCTCCACACTGCTGTGCTCCACACTGCTGTGTTCCACTCTGCTGTGCTCCACACTGCTGTGCTCCACTCTGCTGTGCTCCACTCTGCTGTGCTCCACACTGCTGTGCTCCACACTGCTGTGCTCCACACTGCTGTGCTCCACTCTGCTGTGCTCCACACTGCTGTGCTCCACTCTGCTGTGCTCCACACTGCTGTGCTCCACACTGCTGTGCTCCACACTGCTGTGCTCCACACTGCTGTGCTCACTGGAGCACCCCAGAGCTGCTGAGCCCTTCTTTGCCAATTGTAGGCCTGGCAGATCAGGAGCAATCCTCCTCCTTTTCTGGTTCAGTCTTGTACTTCACAGAATCATCCAGGCTGGCACAGCCCCTCAGGACCACCAAGCCCAACCTAGAGCCCTGCTCTGCAAGAGTCACCTTAACCCACAGCCCCAAGCACCACATCCAACCCACCTGAAACACAGCCAGGCTGGGGGACTGCAGCACCTCCCTGGGCAGCTCATCCCAGCCCCTGACCACTCTCAACAGGAAAAACTTCCTCCTAATGTCCAATCTAAACCTCCCCAGCCTCAGCTTGAGGCCATTCCCCCTTGCTCTGCCTGCAGTTCCCTGTGAGCAGAGCCCAGCAGCAGCCTCTCCACAGTGTCCCTTCAGGCAGCTGCAGGCAGCAGTGAGCTCTGCCCTGAGCCTCCTCTGTTCCACACTGCCCATCCCCAGCTCCCTCACTCTCTCCTCAGCAGATTTACTCTCCAGGCCCTTCACAGCTTTGTTGCCCTCTTCCGGACCTGCTCCAGCACCTCCACAGCTCTGCTGCATTGCAGTGCCCCAAACTGCACAGCACACTCGAGCTGTGGCCTCACCAGAGCCCAGCCCAAGGGCACAATCCCCTCCTGCTGCTGCTGGGCACAGCACTTCTAATCCCAGCCAGGATGCCATTGGCCTTCTTGGCTGCCTGGGCACTGCTGGCTCACACTCAGCCCCCTGGGCACACTGCTGGCTCACACTCAGCTCCCTGGGCACTCTGCTGGGCTCACACTCAGCTGCCTGGGCACACTGCTGGCTCATGTTCAGCTCCCTAGGCACACTGCTGGCTCACACTCAGCTCCCTAGGCACACTGCTGGCTCACACTCTGCTGCCTGGGCACACTGCTGGCTCACACTCAGCTCCCTGGGCACACTGCTGACTCATGTTCAGCTCCCTGGGCACTGCTGGCTTGCACTCAGCTCCTGTCTATTACAGTCCCCAGCTCCCTTTCTGCCAGCAGCTCTCCAGCCACACTGCCCCAGGCCTGCAGCGCTGTGGAAGATGCTCTGCAGCCTGCTGAAGGCATGGAGCTGCTGACACCACCTCCATCCGATGTGAGTGCTCCCAGCCAAGCTTCCTTTGGGAATTGCCTCAGGATTTGGTGCATTGAGGGTGTGGGTTCTGTTTACTTTGTTAGTTGGTGGACTGCAGAGCTCCCAAGTCCTTCCCACTGCCAGGTTTACCACATCCTTTCCCCTCTGAATGCCTTCTGGCTGCCCAGCTGGTTTGACACCTGTGCCCTCTCCCAGCTTCTGCCCCACTCTGCCTGGTCTGCTTCACACAGTTCCTTAGCACCTTTGCTTTGCTGGCACTGGGACTGCTGCCAGCAGCCTTGTCTGAAGCAGTTTCTCTCAGGTTCTGCAGCCTGCCTGAGCACTCTGCAGCTGTTGTGCAGGGTTTAGTCCCTGCCAGAAGCAGTTTTTAGGTGGCCCTTCAGCAGTGGCTGGCAGTGGTTTAAAACCCAGGCTCTTAGTTCTGATTCTTTGCCTCTTCCACCTCAGACTGCAGATTCTTAGTCTGCTTTAGTGATCCACGGGGACTTGGATGACTTTGCCCATGTTTGCCATTTGAACTCTGGACAGCAACTTGCAGAGGGGGTTGGGCAGCATCTGTTTGCCCTGGGTACGCAGATCCCTCTGAGTGCAGCTGCAGGTTACCTGCACACAAAGGTCTCCTGAACCCTGGGCTCTGGCACAAGCTGAAGAAGTCTCCTTGCTGCCTCTCTTCTCACCCTTGCTGTGTCTAAAAGGCATCCTGGAGCATGTGGATGCTCCCTCCCTGGAGGTGTTCAGGACCAGGCTGGATGAGGCCTTGAGTGACCTGTTCTAGTGGGAGGTGTCCCTGCCTACGGCGGGGGGCTGGAAGTGGCTGAGCTTTGAGGTCCCTTCCAGCCCAAACCATTTCGTGTGTCTGGGGGTTGAGGAGGGTTGGGCTGCAGCAGAGGCAGCAGAGGCTTTGGTAATGAAATGCTCGGGCAGGGGGGCGCAGGGCAGTGGTTTGGCCGTGCCGGTGCTCGGTGTCACCGCCGCGAGTGGGCTGGGCAGGGGTCACAGGGCAGTGGTTTGGCCGTGCCGGTGCTCGGTGTCACCGCCGCTAGTGGGCTCTGCAGGGGGGCACAGGGCAGTGGTTTGGCCGTGCCGGTGCTCGGTGTCACCGCCGCTAGTGGGCTCTGCAGGGGGGCGCAGGGCAGTGGTTTGGCCGTGCCGGTGCTCGGTGTCACCGCCGCTAGTGGGCTCTGCAGGGGGGCGCAGGGCAGTGGTTTGGCCGTGCCGGTGCTCGGTGTCACCGCCGCTAGTGGGCTCTGCAGGGGGGCACAGGGCAGTGGTTTGGCCGTGCCGGTGCTCGGTGTCACCGCCGCGAGTGGGCTCTGCAGGTCTGCCAGGAGAGGAAGGCTCTGCGAGGCTGAGCGCTGCTGCAGCTCACCCTGTGCACAAACCACAGCCCAGCTCCGGCGCTGGGGGAAGGGCTGAGATGGAGCCTTCTGGTCTGCAGCAGCTGAGGGCGGGGGGAACTGCCTCTTCATTGCTGCTTTTCTAAGCAGGAGACACTTGGTGCTTGGTGCTGTGCCCGAGCTGCTCTGCTAGCACCAGGGCTTGTCAGGGGGCTTCACTCGCCCAGGCATGGAGGTCTGGACCTGAAGCAGTCGCTCCAGGCTCCCTGCGCAGAGGAGCGAAGGGACTCCAGGGTGAGGCTGCTCTGACCTATTTAGACACCTGTAAGATAAACCTTCAAGCCTCGCCCTGCCTGCCCAGGTGCTGCTGACTGGGACTGTGTCTGCCCCCGCACTTCCCCGGCAGGATCCCACCCTCTGGCTGCCCTCTGGCAGCAGCTCCTGCCCCACGCTGCCCTGTGCCGTGAGGAGCGGAGGCACAGCCCCAGCTGCGGCGTGAGTCAGCAGCTGCCTGGAGCCAGGGGAGGCTGCCAGCGGCGCCTTGGTGCTGCCTCCCCCTCCCGCCGCAGCCTCCCGGGCTCCGCTTGCCTCGTCCCTGTCCTTGTGGCAGCCTGGCCGAGGGTCTGGAGTGAGGCTTTGCTCAGCCCTTAATGATGGCTAATAGAGGGCATGGGACATGAGGAGCTTTATCAGTCGGAACAAGGCCGAGGGCAGCGGCACAGCTGCAGAGGGATCTGAGCCGTGCAGCTGCTGGGCAGCTGCTGCTACCTGCCTGCTGCCGCCGGCCCCGCCGGGAGCTGTGCGCTGCTGGGGACCTCCCTCCTCAGCGGCTCGGCTGCAGTCCGCAAGCGAGGCTCAGGTTTCCTGCCTGCCCCTGCGGCGTGGCCCCCCCGCATGGCTCCCCCCATGGCTCCCTGTGCCTGGCAGCTCCAGCCGCAGCCCGCAGCGCTGCCAGACACCGCGGCCGGGGCCGGCATGGAGACGTGGAGCAGGCACAGCAGGGCAGGGGCATGGAGCGCAGCAGGGGGGACAGGACATCTTTGCATCTCCCGGATCCATTTTGCTTCTCCTGGAGCAAAAGTTGCCTCTAAGTACCCAGGTGGCCACCTAAGAGTGCTGCTGGTGAGGCCCAGTTAGGCAGCACACAGGGAGCCACCCTGGGCAGCAGTCGGCAGGCTGCAGGCTGTGCTTGTCGAGTGTCCCCAGCCAGGGTACTCCACACCTGCACTCAGGGCCCAGAGCCTGCAGCTGCTCAGTTCCAGTCCCTTCTCTCAAGGACTGTCTTGCAGCAGCAGTTTGCTCTCCCCTTTCCTAGCCCTGGTGAGGAAACAGCTTTGCAGGTCTGTGCAGGCTGCTGCTCTGCCCAGGAGAACAGGTTTGGTTTGATCTGTCACAGATTCTGCTTACTAAATCTGCTTGTTCCCAGGAACCTATTTTCTTAAAAGGGCTGAGAGGCTCCAGCAGATTTCCCTCCCTGCCCTGTGCTGGGATCACCTGAACCTGGAGCGTTTCAGTGAGCCAGGCCCTGCCGAGGCACTGAGTGCTCTGCCTGCAGTGCAGTGCCACAGCTGGCACAGGCAGCTGTGAATGGGCTCCTCCCTGGACATAGAATCACAGAATCAAGCAGGTTGGCAAAGAGCTCCAAGCTCATCCAGCCCAACCTAGCACCCAGCCCTGCCCAACCAACCAGACCATGGCACTAAGTGCCCCAGCCAGGCTTGGCTTCAACACCTCCAGCCACAGCCACTCCACCACCTCCCTGGGCAGCCCATTCCAGTGCCAATCACTCTCTCTGACAACAACTTCCTCCTCACACCCAGCCTAGACCTGCCCTGGCACAGCTTGAGGCTGTGTCCCCTTGTTCTGTCCCTGGCTGCCTGGCAGCAGAGCCCAACCCCACCTGGCCACAGCCTCCCTGCAGGCAGCTGCAGGCAGCAATGAGCTCTGCCCTGAGCCTCCTCTGCTGCAGGCTGCACCCCCCCAGCTCCCTCAGCCTCTCCTCACAGGGCTGTGCTCCAGGCCCCTCCCCAGCCTTGCTGCCCTGCTCTGGGTATCTCCCAGCACCTCAACATCTCTCTTGAGTTGAGGGGCCCAGAACTGGGCACAGCACTCAAGCTACATGGCAGTCTAAAGCTTGGACTCTTGGGCAGGATTTCCTCCAGCCAGTTCTGGAGTGCAGCCTGTGGAATTCCAGCTTCTTTTCTTACCTTGTTGCTATCTGTGGAGCTTCTAGAGCCAGTTTGGCTTTTGCAGTGTTCAAAGTGCAGATTCCTCCTGTCTGCTTGAAGGGCCAGGGCAGAGCCTTTCCTAAAGCTCATCTTGGTGTCCAGCAGGGCTAGGGAAGTTCTCCTCCTCCTCCCCTACTCTGCTCTGGTTCACTTCTGGGCTCCCCAGTTCAAGAGGGACAGGGATCTGCTGGACAGAGCCCAAGGGAGGGCTAGGAAGATGCTGAAGAGACTGCAGCAGTGCCCTGTGAGGAGAGGCTGAGGGACCTGGGGCTGTTTCATCTGGTGAAGAGAAGACTGAGAGGGGATCTGATCAATGTTTATAGATACCTGAGGGCTGGGGGACAGGAGGCAGGGGACAGACTCTGCTCAGTTGTGCCCTGGACAAGCAGCAATGGATGGAAGCTGCAGCACAGGAGGTTCCACCTCAACATGAGAATGAACTTCTTTATTGTATGGGTCCCAGAGCCCTGGCACAGGCTGCCCAGAGAGGTTGTGGAGTCTCCTCTGGAGCCTTTCCAGCCCTGTCTGGATGTGTTCCTGTGTGACCTGCACTAGGTTATGATCCTGCTCTGGCAGGGGTCGTACTTGATGATCTCTTTGAGTCCCTTCCAACCCCTGACATCTGTGATCCTGTTGTCTGAGCACTGTGGGGGCCAGGGAAGCTGGCTATAGTTAGAGCCTTTGCTGCGTTAGGGGATTCAGCTGAGCAGGCTCCAGGCTGGTGAGATCAAAGTGCCTGCTCCTGGCTGGCTGCTCCCTGTCAGGACTCCCCTTGCCCAGCCCTGCCTGTGCCTGGCAGCAGGTGGGATGTGACTCCAAGTTCCAGTGCCAGCCAGTGCAGGCTTCTTGGGCACTGCTGTGAGCTGGTAGCCAGCCCTTCCCCGAGGAGGGAGGGTGGTCTGGGCAGCATCAGCAGGTGCAGAAATGGGGGAGCCAAAGCAGGAATTCCATTTCTCTTCCCAGTGTCTGAGTCAAATAACTGCAAAGAAATCACTGTGGGCTTGCTGAAGAAGGTGGCCCAGAGGGATGATATCTGCTGCAGGAGAGTGCAGGGGAGGCAAGGCTGCACTGGCAGGAAAGATCACAGTATGGTTCCCAGCCAAGAGAACACAAATTGGGATGAGCTACAGCCCTACAGGCTGGTAGGACTTCTGCAGGCAAATGAGAGGTGAAGCAAGCTGTGCTGGATAGAGGAGCTGCCCAGGAAAAACCCTGACCCTGGTGGAGACCTAATCACGACCTTCCAGTAGCTGAAGTGGGCTACAAGAAGGATGGAGAGAGACAGTAAAGTCCTGCAGGGATGGGGTGAGGGCAGTGGCCGCAAACTAGAGCAGAGCTGATTGAGATTAGGTGTTAGGAACAAGTTCTGCACCAGGAGGGTGGTGGAGCAGTGGAACAGGTTGCCCAGGTTGGTGATTGAGGCCCCATCCCTGGAGATATTCCAGGTGAGGCTGGACAGGGCTGCGGGCAACCTGCTGTAGTGGAGGATGTCCCTGCTGAGTGCAGGGGGTTGGGCTGGATCAGCTTTGGAGGTCCCTTCCAGCCCAAACCATTGCATGATTGAGTTTCAGTCAGGATGCTTTGATGCTCCTCACCCTGGGCCAACAAATGCCTTATTCTTGATGTCTGTGCTCAGTCTCTGCCAGGCCAGCATCTGCTGCGTCTCTTGGGCACAATTCTGAGCAGCAGCAAATGGGGAAATTCTGCTCCCTGGGAACAAATAGAAGAGGCTTGAAGAAGGCCTGTCTAATAAAAGGGTTTAATTAATGACACTCAACTGAACCATGAAGAAGGAATGCCTGCGTGCTCCTTCCAGCCCAGGGAGATCTGCTTTCCTTTCTGCACTTTGTGCTTCTGTAATACTTGGGGAATTCATCACAGAACCCAGAGCTGCTGATTTCTGTGCCACGTTAATCCCCTGGACACAGCACACACTCTGCAGATGTCACAGCAGAAGGAGGATGGATCCAAGAGAAGGCAGCGTGCAGAGGTCTGTGTGTGTTGATGAAGCACTTGCATTAGCAGGGAGCAAGCTGGGAAGACAAGAGAGACCCTCTAGGGCTTGCTCCTTGCCTTAAATCTCCATCTTACCCAGACCTGAGCCACCTCCCCCTCCCTTCAAGGCTCCTCGGGTTCTGTCCTGTTCTCCCTGCTCTGCTAGCCACTAGATCTTTGTGGCAGGTGCTTTTTCTCCTCCATCAGAACTTCCCAGTTAAAGGATCTGTGTCTGCAGTATTTTTTCCCCACCAGAATCCCTCAGGAAGCATTTGTATGTGGTTGTATCAGCAGAAGTGGTCCTGTTAAACGTGGTCCTTCCAGCTCCAACAAGAGGTCCTCGGGGAGCTGCTACCAAACAGCTTTTCTCTGCTGCACCCCAGGACTCACTGCCATGTAAGCATCCTTGGAGCTCCTGGGGAAACTGCCAGACCCAGAGTCACAAAAGTGGTGCTGCTCAAGATGTTCTCCTCTGTGCTGGAGACCCTGGAGGTTGGGATGTGATGCAGAGCAGCTGTTTGAAGGTGGCTAAGCAGCTCAGTTCTCTCACCAGACTGTGGGCTGAGGTAGGAGGTTTATACTGGAGGTGCAAGATGAAAGCACAAACCACCAGGCCTGGTGTACTTCACACACAGGGCTCAATGTTTGTGCCTGGACTTGCTGCTGCTGTTGCCCAAGGAAGGGGGGCCGTGGCCTTGCCAGCTGTAGACAGCATTCAGCAAAGAAGCAGCAGGAGCTCCTTCCAGAGCCCGTGGAAGTTGGAGATGCCCCCACTGGCTGAGAGGTCCCCAGGGCACTGAGGACAGGAGCCTGCAGCAGGAGTGTGACTCCTGGACCCTGTGTGTCCCAGCCAGAGCCTCTCGTTCAGAGGAGCTCAGCTCTTGGTGCTGACACCCAGCACTGTGCCCAGCACAGACCTGGCACACTCTCTGGCTGAGCATGGCCTCTGAGCTCTTGGCACGTGGGCTGGGGCCACGGTGCTGGGCTCAGGGCACATTCCTTGTCTCTGCCCTGGGCAACAAATGCTGCAGTGCTGGGGCTGGGGATGTCCAGCAGCCCACAGTAGTTCTGTCCTGCCCATGTCCCACGTGGAACTGGAAAGGCTCCAGGGCTGGTGGTGGGAGCAGAGCTGCCCTCCCTCTGCCATCGCACAAATGCACCTCACAGCAGTTCCCTTTTTCCTTCCCCCTCCATGTGTGAGGAGGAGGAGGTTCCTCATCCTTAGCTGGCACCAGGTGCCCTGGGCATGTTTTGTTATTTATTCTGGTGTCCAGCAGAAGTTCTCACAGCTGACAGCTTCCTCCTTCCTCTGGGCACTCCACCTGGAAGTGTTCAGTGGTACAGGGGAACAACCGAAGGCTCCAGGACTGGTGTGACCAGGGTGGGTGGCTGGTGGCAGCTTCCACTGGATGCAAACACCTGAGAGCCTCAGACCTGTTGCTTCTGTGCTTGGGAGCCACATATGGCTGTGACTTTATAGAATCATGGAACTGTTTGGGTTGGCAAAGCCCTCTGAGATCATCCAGTCCAACCAGCAGCCCAACACCACCATGGCTACTAAACCCTGTCCTCAAGTGCCATGCCCACAGCTTTCTTCAACACTTGCCAGGCATGGGGACTCCACCACCTCCTTGGGCAGCCTCTGCCAATCCCTGACCACTCCTCCAGCACAATTTCACCCCGGCACAATTTCAGGACATTTCCTCTCCTATCACCTGGTAAGAGGGAGCAGAGCCCAACCCCCACCTGGCTCCAGCCTCCCCTCAGGGAGCTGTAGAGAGCAGTGAGGTCTGCCCTCAGCCTCCACACTGCACACCCCCTCCGGCTGCCTCAGCTGCTCCTCCCCAGCTCTGTTGCTCTTCTCTGCCAGGCTCCAGACCCAGGACTCAAGGTGCATCCTCACCAGTGCCCAGCACAGGGGCATGGGCACTTCCCTGCTGCTGCCCGCACCGATGCTGATCCAGGCCGGGCTGCTGGTGCCTTTCTTGCCCACCTGGGCACTGCTGGCTCCTGTTCAGCTGCTGTCACCCAGCACCCCCAGGTCCTTCTCCACAGGGCATTTTCCAGCCACAGTGCCTCAAGCCTGGAGCCTTCCTGGGGTTGTTGTGACCCAGCACTTGGCTTTGTTAACTCCCATCCCATTGCCCCCTGCCCGCGGATCCAGCCCGGCCAGGTCCCTCTGCAGAGCCTTGCTGCCTCCAGCAGACCAACACTGCCACCCGACTCGGTGTGCCCCGCGCTAAGCGGAGCCTTGCTCCGGGCCGCGGACGGAACCTTGGCGCGGGCAGCGCAGCGTTACTGAAGCGCAAAGCCTCGCTCCCCGCAGCAGCTCCCCGGGGTAACGAAAGCCGCTCGGTGACTGCGGGCCGGGGCCGCCGGTCCCCGTTAAATGGCGGCCGGGGCGCTGCGGGGGGGGGGGGGGGGCGGGGCGCCCGGCCACGCACGTGCGCTACGTGCCGCGCCTGCTGCTGCCCCGCGGGGGAGGGGCTGCCGCGCCGGGCCCCCCCCCAGCCCCGTTACCGGGGCAGGATGAGCCTCACCGTGCCGGCCGCGGGGTGAGGAGGAGCCCCGCGAACCGCCCGTGCCGGGGGAGAGGCTCCTGACCGCGCTCCCTCAGCAGCGGGGCACAAATCCGTTATCCCCGTTGACGGCCGGGGGGCCTCCTCGTGCTCCCCGGGGCGGCGCAGGGCCTCCGCCGTCCTCCCGAGGCGGCAGGACAATGGGCCCGGGGGTCCCCCCCCACCGCGGGCCGCGGAACAAAGGGGCCGGGCCGGGGCCGGGCCCAGACAATGCGGCCGCGCGGCGCCCGCGGCCCCGCCCCGCCGGTGACGCAGCCGCGGCCCAGCCAATGGCGCCCAGCGAAGAGGCTCTTTAAAAAAAGAAGCGCCGGCCGGCGGTTGCTGTCAGCTGTGGCGGATTCCTCCGCGCATGTAAACAGAGCCGCGGAGGGGCCGCAGCTCCATGTGCCGCTCGCCGACGAGGGGCGGCTTAAGGGCCCCGAGCTGTGCCGCATCCGCCCGGGCCCGTCCGTGCAGAACTGAGCGGTCCCCGGAGCGGGGGTAGCTGTGCTGGGGAGCAGTGTTGCCTAGAGGGGAGGGCACAGAGTCTGTGAGTGTAGCGTCGAGGGTCCTCTCGAATCAGCGGTGCTGTGGGGAGCGGCCACGAAAGGGGCCGGGCGAGCCTGAGGTCCGGGGCGAGGGGCCACGCACAAAGGCGGCCGTGTGCTGGGCCGAGAAAGGGGAGCTGAGGGCTGGGGCCTGGCCAGGAAGCAGCGCTCCGGGAGGGCGCTTGGGTAGCCATAACGAGTAGTGCTCTCCAGGCCGTGTTCAGCGCCGAGCCCGGGCAACGGCCTGAGGGCGGCGCGGGGGCCGAGGCGGTACTGACCGGACCCGGCCTCAGCCCTCGGTAGGGGTAACTGCCAGAGACTCTTCCGCCCTGCCCACCTCCCTAACAGCTGCCCGGCAGGTGGGAAAGCATTGCCCGTGGGCCGCCCCGGTGGCACCAGGCCCTTCCCGGGGGTCCAGCCCCGACGCCCCCTCACAAAGGCGCGTGACTGGGCGGGGCGGCCGCGCCCCCTCCCCCCGCCCAGGCCGGGGCGGACTCTTTTTCTCTCGCTGTCGAGCTCCTTGCCCCCCCCGCCCCCCTCCCGGCGGAGGCGCACGTCCCGTTCAGAGGCGCTCGGCGGCCCAGCGGCTGTTGGATTGTTCAGAGAGCGGCAGAGCGGCGGCGAGCGGCCCCTGGCCCGGGCCATGGCCGAGTTCCTGCCCCCGCCCGAGTGCCCTGTCTTCGAGCCCAGCTGGGAGGAGTTCGCCGACCCCTTCGCCTTCATCCACAAGATCCGGCCCATCGCCGAGCAGACCGGCATCTGCAAGGTGCGGCCGCCGCCGGTGAGTGCCCGCATGGCGCCGCCGGGGAACGGCCTTTGTGTGCCGGCCCGGCCCGGCCCGCACCGCCGACCACCCGCCCCTTCCCCCGCCCCCACTCAGGCCGGAGGCCGCTCCGCTGCCCTCGGGCGCGCAGGTGACCCCCGGGCAGGTGGGGCCGGCCGGGGAGGGCTGGCGGGGCCGCCCCCTCCGCCTCTCTGAAGTTTCAGCGGCCCCCGGCCGGGGGTGCGAGTCTGGGGGGCAGTCGCCCTGCTGTCCTCTCCGCTTCCCTCCCGTAAAGTCGCTCCTAAGTGCCGGAGTTGCCCGGCAGGAAAGTCGCCGGAGTGGCCGGGGGTGCGGTGGGGGAGCGGCTGGCCCGGCCGCTCCGCGCTCCCCAGTTGCCGGGCCCGGCCTCCCTCTTGCCCCCGTTGCTTGGCCCCCAAAAGTTCCAAGTTGGCCTGACCCCCGTGCCTGGAGCGGCGGCGGGGGGCGAGCGGTCCCCGTGCCGAGCCCCGGAGGAGGCAGCTGCCTGGGTGTTGCCCTCCATGTTGGCATTGTGGTAGTGGAGGGCTGCGGGGACCTCTCCTCGGCCGCCCCTGGCCCCCCGGCGGCCTTCCTCGGCCCTGCCCGCGGTCTGGCCCGGGTTCCACACAGGTAACTGTTCCTTCAAGTTGAACAACAGCAAACTCCGCAGCTCTGAGTTTGGCTGGTGGCTTTGCGAGTCGAATCCTAGACAGACATGGCCACCATTTTAGAATGCAACACACAGTGGGAAGAGTAATAAGCCTTCATCTTCATCATCATCATCGCGACCTACGGTGCAGTAAGCTCAAAACTGGGCTGTGAATTTGGATTTCCTTTTGTTGGTCGACTCAATTTCCTGAGGAATGGCTGTGGAGACCTTAGAGCCTTAGTTTGTGCAGTCCGAATTGTTAGTTCATTTAAAGGGACAACCAACGGCGCTGGTGGGGAGAAGAGGCTCTTGGGGTGAAAATCTCAAGAGCGAGCTTGTGGCATCCACCTTTATTGTGAGCGAATTGGTGCTTCAGTGAGCGGAGGGTGGTGCGAGCCTGGGGTGGTGCGGCTGGTAGTTGGCTTCAGGTAGTTAACCTGACGGCAACAGCTAGAACGCTCAGCAGCCACTGAGAGCCTGAAATCCCATCCGGCAGGAGCTGACACTGACGAAACACTTCTGCAGCCTGAAGTTTTGTGAGAGACACTTTGAGTTCAAAGAAATACCCTTCAGAAACGCACACTCCTCAGCTCTGGGGTTTGGTTGTTGCTGGGACTCCTGTCGGTGAGCATCCTTTGCCTCCCGAGTGGAAAGAGAAGCGCCTGGACTGTGTTTCTGAGGCAGGAATGCTCGTGGCAGAGGCGGTAACGCGGATCGCGGCGGAGAGCAAGAGCTCTGGAGGAAGAGTCCCGGTTGGCAGTGCTGTGGAGGCTTTTCGCACAAGGACGCTCCTGAACGTGTGTCTGGGTGGCAAGTGGCAGTGCCCCTTCTCTGCCAGAGCAAAGGGGGTGAGATGGTTCTCATTACACAGCCACCAGTGAACTTATGTAACGTTTCTGAGTAGAGGAATCTGCCTTCTGCATCTCCGCAGCTGAGAGCAGAACTCAACTTTGGGCAAGGGGTTTTTAATTAGGTTTTTTTTTTTCTTCTCTTGTGATTTTATTCTTCTTAAATCTCAGCTCTGATTCTTGGCCGTGTGTGTTTTAAAAAAACCAAACCAAAACCGAACAAGCAGCAAACCCCCCAAACGCTTTAATAAAGGCTTCATGCGAGCTGTGTTATCTGTTAGAGACCTGAAGAGCTCTCCCAAGGAACGAGTCCCTCTGCCCGGCTGCCTTCGCAGCGTGCCCTCGGCCTCTCTGAAGAGCCAATACCTGCCTGTGAGATGCTTCCCTGGATGGATTTAGAAGTGGGATGAAAATAGTTCGAGCTGCTGAGGACTGAACACCTCACAGTTGCGCGCAGCTTAGCTGCCGTGGCTCTTCTCTCCCGTCGCTAATGCCTCTGCTGCTGGCTCGGAGCATAGAGGGAGCTCTTCCAGACCCACCAGAAGCAGCCTTCCAGTTGACGTAGCTGCTGGGAGCCGCAGTGAGCCTTCCCTGATTGTTCTGCTCGCCGTGCTCCAGGGGCTGGTGGTGCCCTCAGCTGCAAGCTGCAGCAGCCCTTTCAGAGCACTCTGCGTGTTCCATCGAGGGCATTGTTTAGGGACAGTGAGGTCTGCCTGCGCACCTGGGCCGGGGACGTGCTGGTGAGCAGGCAGGCAGCGCTGCCAGCGGCTGTGCCCGGCCAGCGGCTGTGCCCGGCCAGCGGCTGTGCCCGGCCAGCGGCTGTGCCCGGCCAGCGGCTGTGCCCGGCCAGCGGCTGTGCCCGGCAGGGAGTGACAGATTTGGGTGCTGGGCTCGCGTTATTTCAGCTTGAACTCTGCCGAGTGCTGGTCAGCAGATGGGTTTGTGCTTTTGTGTCAGAGCCGTGGTATGAAATACTGTAGTGTCAGGCTGCTGGAGCCCAAGGGGAGCTTCACAGTTGGCTCTTGAAGAAGTCCTTACTCCTGAGCTAGCTTTGGTGGTTCAGCTGTAGACCGCCAAGCAATGAGCTCCCCTCACTGAAGGACCAAGCTCATCCTTTCCTCTGGCATCATTTTGCTAACATTAGCTGGCCACCAGGTGAGCTTGGAGAAAGCCACATCTGTGATGGCTTTTCTTCTGTGGCAGGTTTTAAGGGCAGTGAACTGTTCTGTGAGGGGCTATGAAGGCATCTGGGTGGAAGGTGTGGTGGGTTCTGGATGCTTGTTGCGTGGCTATGGGGTGAAAGAAGGTCCAAGGATGTAACAGGAGGTGCAGTCTCTGCATGGCAGCTTCCAGTTGGGCACTCACAAGAAGCTTTCTTCCTTTTCATTCCAGTTCAGTTTGTTGCAGGCAGCAACACTGGCTTGGTTTGCTCTTGTTTGGATGGTTCTGGGATTCTGCAGTGGCTGTCTTGTGGAGGGTGCAACAATGCCCCTATTCACTGGCACTGCTTGGTGTGGACAGCCAAGCAAAGGCATTCTGCCAGCAGCTCCAGCAGAAGCAGACAGTCCCACTGGCAGCAGAGTGTGCAGATGAGGTACAGGGCTTGACCTGTGGCTTCTTGTAGTTGAGATGCTGTGTAAACTGAGGTGGTTTGACTCTGTGCTGCTGAGCTGAAGATGGGGAGACAGGCACAGGAAAGCAGATTGGTGTGCAGCAGGTTTGCAGCCCATCAGGGGCTGCTGCTGGAATCTGCTTCTAGGAACTGCAAATAGCCTTTGCCAGGCTTTCCTTATTAAAAACTTGGTGTCAAGTGGTGGGCTGATAATCCTGGAGGAGATTAAATTATTGAGGGCATTTAGAGGAGTCAGCACTGTTGTCAAGTGATAGTTGAAGTAGGCAATTAATAGCAATTAATGAAAGCAAACAGTCCAACAAAGAACGAAAGGTAAAAGGCCGAGCAGGTGATGCTGCTCTTGGGAATGAGCTCCTCCTCCCAGTTCATTGTGTAGTTGCTCTGCTGCCATGAGGAACCAGCCAGTGACCATTCCTCAAGCACTGCCTGCCCTGTGAATCTGCTTCCAGCTCTGCACGGTTGTACAGGGGCCTGGACACATTGTGATTTCCTGGAACAGACCAAATTCCAGTGCTTTACAGTGCTGTGGATGTGGAGATGTGCTACTGAGGCCTTCCTACCCCTGCCCTGGTGAAACTCAGCCCAGAAAGCTGCAAGCTTGAAGGAATTGCCACTGGGGTTCTCTGCATTACTGACTGCCATTTTCCAGTACATCCTGGAGTAATGGGAAACTTTCAAGAGGACAGGAGGAATTCACTTCCTTAAGGGTGGAAATTCTTTATGGGTGCAAGAGCTGCTGACCACTTCTCAGTGCAGGGTAGAAGAGCTCCTGGTACAGCCCTGAGCAGGAGCTCCAATGTAGCTGTATGAGAAGTGGCATTGCCAGGCTGGGGTTGCTGTGCAGTGAGGCTGGGTTAAGGCAGTTGTGTTGTGGTGGTCTGAGATCTAGGAGTGTGCTTCAGCGTCCTAATTATGGTAATTGTTATTGTGCAGAACTGGTAGCATGCTGGAGGAACTGCAAATCATCTCAGCTATCCATGGGAGCTAACGAGGAAGGCTACGACTCCGATGGTCTGTCAGGAATCTGATTTTCATTAGGGGTCCAGAGGAACAAAGAAATGGTTCCACGGAGCTGGCAGGTTCCAGGGGCAGCTCATTGTCAGAGGGATCCTGCTTGCCTAACAAACAGTGGATGTTATGAAACAGTAATCACTTAAGTAGGACTCCATCTGAGGTTCTGCACTGAAGAACAAAGAAGCATAGATCAGTCTTAGAGGAGGGAGGCTTGCAGGAACAGAACTGTGGATCCTCAGGGGGATCTGTGTAAGGGCAGAGGAGATGCTTTGGCTGAACTGCTGAAGGCAACTTAAGAGGACCTGGGTGAGAAACAGGATTTCACTCTGAGGGAACAGGAGAGCAGCAAAAGCTGCATTCAGAAAGCTGCACCAGCTCCAGAATGTTAAGAAGATTGTCAAGTAGAGAGGGCAGGGAGAAGGATCAAGAAAGTTCTGCGCAGGAAAGGGCAGAATTTGAAAAACCCAACCTGGGCAAAGCGTGAGAGGGGAAGCCCCAAGGTGCAGGGCTGGCTCCTGAGAATGGAGCTGCTGCTCCAGGGATGAGCTCTCAGGAGCATCCTTGATCCAGGCAGTCTCTGGTCCAGCTGCTTGCTTGTTTTCTTGTCATCTTTATGCAGGCAATGTAAACCCAAAGCAACCCAAAGCCTCTTCCCTAAACTCAGGACCAAACCCAGGACCCTTTGGGAGCCACTCTGCTGCAGGCTGCGGCGATCTCCCATGCTGGAGCTGTGAGACATTCCAGGGCTAAAGCAGGAATTCATGCAGAGGGTTTCTGTACTTTGAGCTGAGCAGGAAGCTGACCATGGTGATCCTCTGCTTTGGGAATGCACAGAGGCTCAGTCAGTTGATGCTCTCAAAAAGAGAGCAGGGAAAACTCCACCACAGTCTGATAGAGCCTCATGGGCAGCAAACCATAGGTGCTGTGTGTGTGTTGGGCTTGAGGAGCAGTGCTGGAGCAAAGGGACCCCAGGGCATGGAAGGGATCAGCTGCTGGGGAAAACACCCAGAGGACAGGAGTTCAGCCTGGAGAAGAGAAGGCTCTGGAGGGACCTAATAATGACCCTGTGGTATCTGAAGGGGCCACAGGAAGGATGGAGAGAGGCTGTCTGCAAAGGCCGGCAGGGACAGGCCGAGGGCAGTGGCTGCACACTAGAGCAGAGCAGATTGAGACTGGATGTGAGGAACAAGTTCTGCAGCAGGAGGCTGCTGGAACACTGCAGCAGGTTGCCCAGGGAGGTGGTTGATGTCCCATGCCTGGAGATGTTCATGGTGAGGCTGGACAGGGCTGTGGGCAACCTGCTGTAGTGGAGGATGTCCCTGTGGAGTGCAGGGGGTTGGGCTGGATCAGCTTTGGAGCTCCCCTCCAGCCCAGAGCACTCTGTGAGTGGGTTTGCCCACTTCTGGCCCTTTGGGATCAAGAATGGGCAGGTCTGGGGAAAAGGTGCTTGAGTGCTGAGCTCCCTGTTCATGTGCTACGGAATTCTGTGGAGAGAAGCAGTCACTGCCCAGAGCTGCTCAGGACATTCTCACTGCAGGCAGAGGATTGGCAGTGCTCGATGCGTGCGCCGCGGGGTGGTGCTGGGTGAATTCAGAGTGGGTTAATTATTGATCTCTGATCTGTAGTTATCAGAATTATAGCAGAAGCAGTATTCTTTACTAACAGAGAGCTCTGCTGTGGTCACCAGCAGGATGATTTCTGCACTTGAGAAACTCTGGAACTTTGGAGGGTGCTTAGAGAGCAGGGAGAACTTTGTCTCCTTGACTTGATCTCTCCCAGTGAGGGGTTTTCAACTCTTGCTCTCTAAAGCTCATTGAAGGTTTTAGATGAAACAAATTACTCTGGAACTGTCTATATGGGGCCATGGTAGGTGCAGATTTGGGGAGGTTTGGGAGTTTGTATTTCAGCTTGAGAGAAACAGTTTCAGACTAAGCACAAATCTGCCCCAGCGTTGAAACTAGAGCTGCCCATCTGTGGAGCTCACTGATGCCCGCAGATCCATGGGGCCCACATGACGGTGCCTGGGGCTGCTGGTGGTGGGAGCAGTGCTGCACACATGTGTGGGAGACCATGGTGAGCGTTTTTAAAAGCTGTGGAGAGCTTCCAGTATCTCAGGATGTGTCCAGGGAAATTGCTGGGAGGAGATGCCTTGCAAGAGGCAGTGAACCTGAGTGGCTGCGTGCAGGGCTGGGGGCAGCTGCTGCGTGGGGAGCCCCTGGGCAGAGCGGAGCTCTGGTCAGCTGAGGCTCCATGTCTGCTGCTCTGGAGCCAGTGGCATTGGCTGTAGCTGCTCTGCTTCTGTTCTGGGCTGGCTCTTATGTTCAGATCTTTGCTTAGTCTGAGTTATGCTGGACTGAAATCCAGGTTTGAAAGCTGCTGGATGCAGATTTAGAGAAGGTACAGACTGTCTGCAAAGAGCTCCAGAAACATTCTGTGCTGTGCCACTCCACTCCCTCTGGGAATGTTGTGCAGGAGCAGACCAAAGGTCCATCCCCAGTGGCTGTAGATGGGAGAACCTCTCGTGGCCTTCTGCTCTTGGACACTGACAGCCAAGTCTGGCCCCGGGCTCTGCTCCAAGGTCTAGGTCAGTGCCTCTGAAGCGAGCTGGGGATCTTAGATTCACTGCCAGTGCCCTGACCCCATGCCCCATGCATCTCCAGCTGTGTCTGCAGTGCTGCTGGGACCCTACTCATTCTTGCCTGATGCTGCCAGAGCCTCCATATCTGCTCCTCGCTTGCAGTGGCCTCCCTGGAGACCAGACTGGTGTCTCCTGCATGTCTCTAGTCTACCCATGCCATGTTGGGGGGCAAACACTACCTATAGATTTCCTCCTCTGCCTTTGTGTCCCAAGGAGCTGTAACTCTTGAGAATCATCCCCAGTTTACCTGAGCTTTTCTCTCCCTACAAGCTGGAGCTGGCACAGGAACACTGGGACCTAAGGAGATGATTCCCATCACAAGCTTCTCTTTGGCTGAGGTTCCTGGAAGGATTTGTGGTTGTATTTGTTGTCTCTGCAATACATAGTGGAGCTCAGTTTTGTCTCAGATGAGGAATGCTCCTCCAGGCTTGTGTTAGTGAGGAGTTGGGCATGTGGGCTGCACCACTGCACCCAGGCAAGGAGCAGTGCAGTGTTTGGTGGCACAAAGGGCCAGGCAAGGACTGTGTCAGCACAAACTAGGTTAGCTGGTGATTGGAGTCCCAACTAATGTTAGCTTCCTAACAGGGTCAGAAGGGGATTAGTTCCTGTGCAGGAGGAAGCTTTGGGGCCATAAATGGCAGCTCTCCCCAGTTCTGCATGGATTCTGCCATCAGTTTCTTCTGAGCCTGTGTTTAACAGAGTCATAAAACCATGAGAGCGAAAGGGACCTCCTGAGTCACCGAGCCTGCCTCCCTCTTGGAGGCAGCAATCATGAAACACCTTTGCAAAGGCAGGACGATGGATCTGGGAACAAAGAATGTAGGTCAGGCTGGCAGGGTGGGCATCCTGGGAAGCAGTGAATTGCTAGAGTTAAGTGAATGAGTTTGTGTTTGTCTGGCAGGGAGTGCTGAGCTCTTCTTTGGGACCTTACTATGCGGCGCTGTCTGGCAGAAGAATGGCAGCGACGTCTCTTTGTGTGGCTGGCACTGGAGAGACTGCAGCTGAAATGCTGCTTCCAGTTTCAAAAGATGTTGGGGGGGAAAGGAGAGACTTCAGAGAAGGGGGAAGAAAAGGCCTGAGGAAAATCTTTATTTGCAGGGCTGAGAAGCTGCTTCTGTAAAGAGAGGCAGAAAGATATTTGGTTATTGAAAAGTGTCTTGAAACGTCGCTTCCAGGAAGCCTTCCTGAGGAGCTTCTTGGGCAGCAAACAAATGAGGAGTTTGGTTAAAGATGAGATGGGGATGGGGGAAAAGGGAAAGTGGAAGCTAACGAACCTGTAGAGCAGCTTCCCAGTGACACTGCCCATTTCTTGTTGGCTTCAGTTCGGGAGGGTGTGGGGTGGTTAAATTTTAATCAGAGGGTGAGGTTGATTGAGGTGCAAGGTTTAGCAGCTGATGAAGCTGGAACACATCTGGATGGAGGGATAGGGAAGTAGTGCAGGGATTGTTCTCCTGGGCATTTGTACTTTGCATTACATCTTGAGATCTGAAGGTGCTTTTTAAAAGTGTGGCTTCTGCTCTGTGAAGTCTGCAGAGCAGTTGGGTGCTGATGTCAGCCTGGTGTCTGGGTTAGTTGAGCTGAGTCTGGCTCACAAACCTGCAATCCTCTATGGACAATAGAAGACAGCAAAATCATTGCAGGGGAAGAGTCTGGGTGGTGTAAAACCTCCCCTGGTCTTTAGGAAACTCAGGTTTTCTTGGGGTTTGATATCTTTAATTGTACAATGTTCTCTGTCTGCTTGCTGAGAGCAAGTAGAAAGTCTTATACACCTCTAAACCCATTCCTGTTCACAGGATCACAGCTCACAGGTGTCAGGGGTTGGAAGGGACCCAAAGAGCTCATCGAGCCCAACGCCCCTGCCAGGGCAGGACCATCCAGTCTAGCACAGGTCACCCAGGAACACATCCAGACAGGCCTGGAAAGGCTCCACAGAAGGAGACTCCACAGCCTCTCTGGGCAGCCTGAGCCAGGGCTCTGGGACCCTTCCAGGCAAGAAGTTGACTCTTATGCTGAGTTGCTTTTGAGGACCTTGCAGGTGCCCAGAGGCTGGAAATGGGGAGGCTCACAGAGTTCCCATGCCCAAAGCGAGGGGAGCTGGCCCTGCAGAGCTGTTTTGTGGCTGCTCCTGGCCGCCCCTGGTGCTCTTCTCCACCTCAGAGCTCCTGGTGCGGGTCAGCAGCTCGGCAGCACCAAGCTCCCTCTTGCGGTGCCGCTGCCTCGCCCAGCTGCGGGCAGAGCTCTCCCAACGCCTCCTAACCTCCTGGTGGTGAAGGAACATCGCCGATGCCGGTGCTGTGCCGAGTTAGCAGCGCACGGAGCGCAGAGGGCTTGGCAGGGCTGTTCAGCAGCCGCGGAGCTGGCCGCACCTGGAGCGTGCACCGAGAAATGGGACTCAAAGTTGAGATGCTCCAGGAGCAGTTGAGATGCTCCAGGAGCAGTTGAGATGCTCCAGGAGCTGTTGAGATGCTCCAGGAGCTGTTGGTGCCTTTCGAGGCAGTGTGGGCTGCTTGCTCCACCTGCTGCAGCTGCTCCGGGTGGTGAATGGTTGTTTGCCTGTGCCTGTGCCTGCGACCACTGCCGCAGGAGGCAGCAGGTGACAAATGGGATGTGCAGTTGAGGCTTTCTGTAGTCAGAAAGGGGTTTGTAATAATCTTAGGTGCTGCATGGTGCAGTGCACAGCCTGTGCTTAGCTCAGCCTTGCCTGCCCACAAGTGGCCAAAGCCAGAGTAAATCCAGCGTTGCCTCCTGCTAAAACACTGCCCTGTCTCAGCAGAAGTTGTTTCAGTGACTTGCTCCTAGCTAAGAGTTAGTCACTTTGAAGGCTGTTTCTGGTCGATGGAGCCACCTGCCTGGCAGACTGAAAGTCCTGTGCTGAGTAATGAGGTTGCCAAAGCTTCTCTTGGTAAAGCAGCTGAAGTGCCATCCAAGCGCTCAGTCGGTGGTGGTAACCTTTAACCCTGCAGGGTGCAGAAGATGCCTCTTGTGGAAGCCTGTGTGGGCTGGAGCCCTGTCACTAAGCACTGCTTTGCTGGAGCCACTGTCCCTGGCCAGCAAGCAGAGTTGCCCCAAAGGTGCAGCAGGCAGCACTCAGCTGGTGCTGCTGGAGTATCCTGTGGGACATGGTGCTGCCAGTGAGTGATTTCTGTAAGAGGGCACAGAGCAACTTCTTCATTTGCTTTCATAACAGGAGGGGACAAGCTTCTGGCCTCTGGAGACAGGCTGCTTTCTAGCCAGGGGTGCTCCTGCCTCTTTCCTTGATGCTGAGTTGGGAGCTGCAGGCACAGGCAGGAATTCTGTTCCTCCTGTTGTGCCCATAGAAGGATGCAGGCTCTCCTCAGGGCTTCTCCCAGGGCAGCAGACTGTGCCCAGGGAGACTCTCCTGTCCTCCCCTCCTCCCCTCCTCCATCTTTACTGACAGTAAAGCTCTTCTGCCATGCACAGCCCTGAGCACATTGTCAGGCTTGGGAACAGTGTTGTGGCCTGTGTGAGCTGAAGTCTTGCTCCTGTCGAGCTTGTTCCTTGTCCTCTGCAGATGCTTGCTGCAGGGTGCTGGCTGAGGGCAGTGCTTGGCCTCAGGGGCTCACTCCTTAGCTAAGCAGCTCAGGCCTCTTCCCTTTCATTTACTCTCTCAGCCTATGCAAAGCACTTTGGATCTTACAGTTCTCCCTTCAGCAGGGACCCCAGCATGGCCCAGAGGTGCTGTGTGCCATCACCACAGGGTGTCCTCTCCTGGATGGGTGCCTGCACTGAGCAAGCTCCAGGCTTTGACAGCTGCTGAAGCCAGTTGGTTCAGTTAGGAGCTGGACTGGTCCTGTTGAAGTCTGCTCCTTCAAATCTTGCCCTGCATATTCCCACTTAGATCTCTCAGCTTGGGGCCATGAACGTTCATTGCCTATCAGAGCTTTACAATAGAATGGCAAACGTTTTCTGTGCCAGACTTGCTACTTTGACTGCATCTGGTGCTGTGGCACAGAGCATCCTGCCCATGCCACTTGGACACCAGTCACAGTCCTGTGGTTAAACCCAGAAGTGATGGAGCAGCACTGGTTGGGGATGGACCTGCTGCCTTATCTTTTGTCATCTTGGTCTCTCTGCTGTCATCTAACTTGCAGTTCAAATTCTAGTTTCAACCTTGCCAAGTTCTGATCACTGAAATGCTTGAAGGACCAGAACCACAATCACAGAATGTTAAGGGTTGGAGGTGACCTCCAAAGCTCATCCAGTCCAACCCCTGCCAGAGCAGGAGCACCCAGAGCAGATCACATAGGAGCACATCCAGGTGGGTTTTGAATATCTCCAGAGAGGGAGACTCTACAGCCCCCCTGGGCAGCCTGTGTCAGGCTTTGGCACCCTCACAGGGAAAACAAATTCCTGGTTTCCATGACACTTCTTATGCCTCAGCTTCCACCATTGCCCTTGTCCTGTCACTGGGCATCACCCAGCAGAGCCTGGCACTCCTCTGGGTGCCACCCTGCACGTCTTTAGCAGCCACAAGGGGGGAGCCCTCAGGCTCCTCTGCTCCCAGCCCCAGCTCCCTCAGTCTCTTGTACAGGAGATGTTGCACTGCCTGCAGCATCTCTGTGGCTCGTTGTGAGCTGCTGTGTGCTTGCTGGAATGCACAGACTGAGGTCCCTCTGCGCTCCTCAGCTTTGCCATGCTCTCAGTCACTCCTGCCTCTCTCCAGTTGTGCTCTGGGTTGCTCTAGTGCCAAGATGGGAATGGAGCTGGGTGTTTGCACAGGCAGGATTTGTGGAGCAGTTATCTCTGGGCTGGTTCTGACACCGGTTTCCATGTGGTGTGTGTCTGTTACAATAACAAATGCTCTGCTTCTGGTGCTGGTCTTCCTTCAGCTGCCTCAGGCCACAGGCACCAAGCAAATGTTGTTTTTCCTAGCAGAAAGCTCCTGTCTTACTCCACTATCAGCAGCTCTCGTGTGTGTTATCTCCCTTCTGTAATTAGTGATAAGGAGATAGCTTTCTGTGCAATAAATGACTGTCAAGTTGAAATCAAATCTAATTTGGTTTAGTGATGCTGTGCACTGCCAAAGCAGCTGCTTGGGCTGGATGTCAGAGATGCAAAAGATACAACTCCTTGTAGCTGTGTTTATAAAAGCTCTCTCACTTGCAGGTATTCTGGCAAAGCACTAAGAAGAATGGTTTGGGGTTGGTCATGTTCCAGATGTGGCTGGATGCTTGCAGACCAGGAAGCAAGGAGTTGTTCTCTCTGCTGCTGGTGCAGCTGCTGTTTGGTGACTGTTGTGAGGCTGGGGCTAGAGGCCTGTGCAGACCTTCAGCTGCCCAGCACGGGCAGGGAGAAGATGCCCTGACCCAGTGTGCAAGTGGAGGCTCAGCCCTGGGGACAGGTCCTGCTCCCCAGTGCCATTTCTTTTCAGGTGTCATTATCTACTTTAAAGGCTCAGTGACATTTTTGAAGGGGTAGGCAGTGAAGCTCACTCAGCAGACCTCATTCTTCCTGCTTCTGGGCTTGTTCACCAGGGAGCAGTGTGGGAGCAGAGCAGACCTCAGCGCGGCTGGAGCAGCAGTGGGGTGCGCTGGCTGCCGGGCTGGGGTGCAGCCAGCCTGCTGGGCAGGGTGTGGAAGCTGTGGGCACCTCTTCCAAGCTTTCCACTGGCAAGCAGAGAGGACCCTTCCATTTTCCTAGTCTTTTGATGAAGCTCTTTTCTCTTTCCAGGACTGGCAGCCTCCATTTGCTTGCGACGTTGATAAGCTTCACTTTACACCGAGGATCCAGAGGCTCAATGAACTAGAGGTAAACTGTGGAGCTGAGCATCCCTGCTGCTCCAGCATGTGTGCATGGCTGTTTTGAGAGGTGATGTTTTCCACTGCATTGGCCATGAGCTGCCTTGGACTTGAGCTGAGAGTGCTCAGGACCTCCAAACATTGGGTTTTAATTAGCACAGAAATTCGTCTGTTTCAGAGCCCAGTTAAAAACACACCCAGCATAAAAAGTAAAGTTAATGCTCGTTAAAGGAGGATAATTCAGGCCTTCTCCACAGAGAGGTGCTTAGAAGTGGTTAAACTCAACTTCTCAAGTGCCAGAGTTTTGTGCCTGCATCTTGCACGTGTGCAGCATCTTTTAAAAGTAGAAGGGCTGAGACATTTCCAGAGTGCCACAAAAATAACAGCCTCTGGGAAGGAACAATTGCAAAATCAGGGTTCAGTTGCTGCAAATCTGCTGTTCAGCAGCACTTTCACTGCCTTCATGAATTTGGAGTGGAGGAAGGGAGTGGTGAGGAGCCCTGCTTAGAGAATCACAGAACCTTAGGGGCTGGAAGGGACCTCTGGAGATCATCCAGCCCAAGCCCCTGCCAGGGCAGGGCACACAGGGCAGGGCACACAGGAACACAGCCAGGAGGGTTTGAAAGGCTCCAAAGCAGGAGACTCCACAGCCTCTCTGGGCAGCCTGCTCCAGGCTCCAGCACCCTCACACTCACAAAGGTTCCCCTCCTCTTCCCCTGCCACCTCCTCTGCTCCAGCTTGCCCCCAGTGCCCCTCGTGCTGCCCTTGGCCACCCCTGGGCAGAGCCTGCCTGCGTCCTGCCCACACTGCCCTGCCCAGCTTGAGCACAGCACTGAGGGCAGCCCTCAGGCTGCTCTGCTGCCAGCTGCCAGCCCCAGCTGCCTCAGCCTGGCCCCACAGGAGATGCTCACTGCCTGCAGCAGCCTGGGGGCTCTGGGCTGGGCTCTCTCCAGCACTTCCCTGAGCTCTTTCTTGGCCTGAGTGGCCCAGAACTGGACACAAGATCCCAGATGTGGCCTCAGCAGGGCAGAGCAGAGGGGCAGGAGAACCTCTCTCAACCTATTAACCTTAGCTCACTGCTAGCATGAATGGGAGTGATGAGGACTCTTTGCCTGCCTCAGTTTACTCCTGATGCTACTAATGGTCTGTGAAGTTCCAGGGTGTCTAAAAGATAGGACAAGTGGAATTGTTTTAAGCTCAAGGACAGTAGGTTTAGACTGGGTCTTAGGCAGAAGCCCTTCAGTAGGAGGGTGGTGAGACTCTGGAACAGGCTGCCCGGGGAGGCTCTGGATGCCTCCTGTCTGGAGGTGTTCAAAGCCAGGTTGGATGAGGCTTTGAGTTGTGTCTCTGCCCAGGGCAGGGGGGTTCCAGTAGATGCTTTCTGAGGTCCCTTCCAACCTGAGGCATTCTGTGATCCTGTGAAAAGTTCAGAGGACTCAAAGGGCAGTGCTGGCATCTGCTGGGAATGCTGTGATGGGATTTTGTGTCTGACAAGAAGGGGAATCGCAGAGTTACACTTGGCAGGCAGGCAGCTGAGCCTGCAGTGTGGTAAACACTGGGATGCAACAGCTCCATCTGCATTCAGTCTGCAGCTCATTTTTTGCTTGCTTTGTGTTTTGGTTTTTTTCAGGCCCAGACTCGTGTAAAGCTGAATTTTCTGGACCAGATTGCCAAGTTTTGGGAGCTCCAGGGATGCACACTGAAAATTCCACATGTGGAGAGGAAGATCTTGGATTTATTTCAGCTTAACAGAGTAAGCTACAAGGGGAGAAACGTGTCCTAAGGAGATGTTGTGTTACTTGGGTTGCTGTGCTGGGATCCCAGTTGTTCAGAGGAGATCTGGGGGTACACGGCTGATGTGACAGACCAGTCACAGGTGCAGGAAGCTTCCTCTGGCCTAGGAGATCAAATTAATTTCTACCTCTGTAAGACTGGAGACAAACTGGTCAGGAGTAAACTTTAGGCTTAACTGGAGAAAGCTTCTGAACAGTGACAGCAGTGGGGGGAACATTTTTCCACTAGAAAAACAGGAGAAGAAATCCAGAGGCTTTCGGGTGAAGCTTGTTAAACTTCCAGAAGTGTTTGTGTATCCTGGGGATGTGCTCTCTGTTTTCTTTAGGTCTGGGGTAGTTTCTATGTGGTTGCTTTTGAGCCTTTTTCACAGTGCTGGTGCCAGTGAGAACTGATTGTGCTGGGCTAGGAAGTGGTGCTGGAATACAAAGTGGAGCCATGACAAATTGCAGCCAGCCCAGCTCTCAAAACTAGGCTGAATTACTGTTTGGTCATCTAATACAGCTGCTGAGTTGGATGTAAAGCAATTCAACAGGTTTACATTTCCCATCCTGTTAGATATTCCAGTTACAGCTTCTGAACAGCCTCTGTGGTGTCTGTGCTTCGTTTGCTTGCCTCAGCCTCTGCTTTTCTGGTTGCCAGCAGCAGCTGTGCTGGTGCCTTGCCCTTTGGGCAGTGCTTTCCTTGCCTGCTGATTGGTTTAGTATTAAACATCTAACCAGTTTATTTTCACTTTTCAGCTAGTTGCAGAAGAAGGAGGATTTGATGTGGTTTGCAAGGAGAGAAAATGGACCAAAATAGCCACCAGGATGGGCTTTGCCCCGGGCAAAGCTGTGGGCTCGCACATCCGTGCACACTACGAGCGCATCCTCTACCCTTACAACTTGTTCCAGTCTGGAGCAAGCCTCTTGGTAAGCTGTGCTGGAGCTGCCTGGAGCCCAGGTGAATTCAGCAGCCTGACTGCTGTGGCTTTCTTGCCCTGATGGGGTCTTTGCACAGACTGCACTGGGCACTGGGGCATGCAGGTGCCAGGGTGCAGCCTGTGCTGCGATGTGAGCGATTCAGAAGGGCCACAGCAAACCTGTAATCAGCAGCAGGGTTTGTACAATTAACTCCTCAAGGTAAGCTGGGGTTGGACTGGATGAGCTGTGGAGGTCCCTTCCAACCCAAACCATTCTAGGACTCTAACCTCTTACTGACTCCTTTCGGTGCCACCTCCCTGTGTTTTCTCTCTGCAGCTCACAGAAGCCTCCTGCTAATGGTCTCCAGACTTCTGCCACAGCTTCTGCGCTGCTCTGCTGACCTCAGAGGTCCCTGCAGCCCCCCCCGACAGAGCAGGTGTGCTGTGGCTCTGCAGCACTTGCACACCTTGGCTAGGGGCTGCAGCACAGCAGGGCAGTTCTGTGGCAGTAACTCTCTTGCTTTCACCAAGGGTGTCCACACTCAGGAGTGCTCCACGGATGCTGCAGGTTGACACTGTGCCCTGTGGCTCTTTTCAAGCTTACATCTCCATCCTTCCTGCTAGGAGCTGGCCATTAAACAAACTGCAGGGCTGGTTCAGAGTGGAAGCAGCATCACCTCTGCTCAAGAAGAGAAGAAGGCTTCTCTTTTAGAGCAGCACTCATTTGTCTGCAAACCCAGAGGCTGCACTTGCCAACACCCAGATTTATTTCTCTGCAGTACTCTTGCCATGATCTTTCAAAGAGAGGAGCCTTGACCTTTTTTAAGCAATAAATGCCCTAATCCTGTTACAGACCTGTCTCTGGGCACAGAAACCAGCTGCAGCCTTTCACAGAGACTTACAAACATGAGGGAGAGTTTTTGCCTCTGCCAAGCCAAGGTTGGAGTGGAAGAGTTTGTGGTTAGCTCCATGGTCATGTGGGGAACAGCCTCAGTCTGCAGACTCCTCAGGAAGACAAACTGGCTTGTGCAGGCTGGAGGGGTTTGCAGGTGGAGATCCACACAAACTGTGGACATGGGGGAAATAGTTTGGAGCTGAGGCAGAGCAGGGTTAGGCTGGAGCTGAGGAGGAAGTTCTGCAGTACAAGGGTGGGGAGAGCCTGGCACAGGCTGCCCAGGGAGGCTGTGGCTGCCTCCTGCCTGGTGTTCAAGGCCAGGCTGGGTGAGGCATTGAGCATCCAAACCTAGTTGAGAGGTGTCCCTGCCCGTGGCAGGGCGTTGGAGTAGATGATCTCTGAGGTCCCTTCCCACCTGAGCCATTCTGTGGTTCTGTGACTAAAACTGAGTATAAAAATCTTCCTGCTGTGGGAACTGCTGCAGCAAACCCACTTGGCCTTGCCTCTGGCACATCCATGCTGAGCTATGGAAGCAACACCACTTCCTAAAGGCATTTCATGGAGAACTTTGGATTCTTTTGGGTCTGAAAAATGGGAATTCTCTCTTGGGTTTAGTTTTTTTGGGGGCTGTCTGTTTGGAAGCTGCTGTGTTTGGTGACACCTGCTGTGCTTTCCTCCCTTTGAGGTGCAGTTAAGGTGGTTGGCTTGGCCATGCAGGTGTCACACAGCTGATGTCCTCCTGGGTGCTCTTCTCAGGACTGAAGTCTTTGAGAAGAGAAAACCCTCTCAGGGGAGCTCCTGCTTCTGAAGTGGCACTCCCCAAGCCCTCTCTTGCCACTTGTTCCAAGCCAAAGTGCTCAGTGGTTGCACTTCTGGGGGATGTGTCTAGGTATGTCTAACAATGTTTTTTGACTCCTGTGTCCTGAAGCTGTCAAACCTTCCCCTCCCACGAGTGGCAGAGGAGGACCCCAGGGGCCGAGAGGACGCCCAGGAACACCTTGGCTTTGGCTCACTTTTTTATGCCAAGGTTTGACTCCTTGGGCTTTTTTCTCCCTGCCAGGGTTGTCTTCCAACTGAGTTTGCTTTACAGTCCCTTTTTTGAGGGAGCATTTCAGCTGAGCTTGCCTTTGGCTTTCCTCCCTGTGTGCTGGGGAAGTGCTGCTTTCCCAGATGCTCCTTGTGTAGGTGTCCCTTCTATTGTGTGTCTGTCGGGAGCTTCCCTGCGCGGTTGGAGCTGCCGAAGCTGAGCTGTCACTCACAGATGTCTTGGCTCCTTCTTGTGACATTTCCACAAGCCTCTGAGAGAAGCTCCTGCTGCAGGCAGGGTGCTGGTGTGGGTGACCATGTGCTGCCTTTCACTGACTGCTGCTGGCACTTGGGTAGTTTTGATGGACACTGCTGCAGCACTCAGCGAATGTGCAGCCGATGGCAGCCTGGCTTGGGTCGGAACCAGGGTGGGCAGCAGGGCAGGAGGTGCCCATCCCCCTCTGCTCAGCACTGGGCAGGCCACCCCTCGAGTGCTGTGCTCAGCTCTGGACCCCTCACTGCAGGAAGGACACTGAGGGGCTGCAGCCTGCCCAGAGCAGGGCAGTGAGGCTGGAGAAAGGGCCTGGAGCAGCTGGGGGTGAGGAGGGGCTGAGGGAGCTGGGGGTGTACAGGTGGAGCAGAGGAGGCTGAGGGCAGAGCTCATTGCTCTCTGCAGCTGCCTGCAGGGAGGTTGCAGCGAGCAGGGGGCAGCCTCTGCTGCTTGGGGACAAGGGACAGGAGCAGAGGGAATGGTTCCAAGCTGCTCCAGGGGAGGCTCAGGCTGGAGCTCACTGGAAGGGCTCTCAAACCTTGGCACAGGCTGCCCAGGGGTCAGTGCCCATCTCTGGGGGTGTTCCATCAGCTGTGGGCCTGGTGCTTAGGGACGTGGTTGAGTGCTGAGCCTGCAGTGCTGGGTGGAGGATTAGACTGGATGAGCTTGGAGGCCTTTCCCAAGCAGAGCTATTCTGTGATCCTGTGACTCCCCTTCCTCAAAAGCCATTTGGTTTCTGCTGATGACTGCCCCAGAGCTTAAATCCATCTCTGTGTATAGCATTAATTGCTTCTTTGTGGCTTCAGTCTGTGTCAGGCTGGCTGCAGGAGTCCCTGCTGGGAATAATCCTCTGTACACACAGCTGTGAGACTGCCCAGAGGTGAGCAGCTGGCACGGGTGGGCAAAGTCCTCCTCAGTCAAGCAGCAGCAGTTCCTTCAGTCACAGCAGCTCTCCACGGGGATGTCTTTATTTGACTCTTACTTTGGAACACAGAACTGCACAGATCCTGGAGCACTGCAGCACACTCCTGGTGTTCTCCCTGCTGCCTCCAGTGTGTTCTTAGCCATAGCAACCATCAGTGTGGCCCTGCAGGGTCTGGCTGTGTGCTCAGAGGGGTAAGTGCCCCCTGCATGAACTGAGCTGTCCTGAACCCTCTGTCATGTATCCTCTGCCCATCTGCTTTGCCCAGGTGTTGGTGTGGTTTGAGGGCAGCTGCAGTTTGGGGGAGCCAGGCGTGGTCCTGGGGTGGTCTGTTGCTCAGTGCACATTCCTAGGTCAGGATCTCTGGGCCTGATCTCTTCCAAACTAAGGCTTTGGCGTCCTGAGTGTGCACATCTCTGCTGGAGGTGTTTGTGTGAGTTCTCTGGGACCCTTTGCTGTTACTGGAGGAAAACAAACACCTCTGGAGTCTGGTGGCTCTCCCCCTGTGCTGGGCACATCGCAGGGGCAGACCACTTGTGTCCTTGCTCAGGGAGCTGGGGGAGTCCCCATGGCTGGAGGTGCTCCAGGAAGCTGTGACCATGGCACCTGTGGCCATGGTTTGGTGGCTGTGGTGGGGTTGGGCTCCTGGACTGGATGACCTCAGAGGGCTTCTCCAGCTGCAACAGTTCTGTGTTGTAAGCAGAGTCACAGAATGGTTTAGGTTGAAAGGGACCTCAAAGCTCACCCAGTGCCACCCCCCTGCCATGGGCAGGGACACCGCCCACCAGCACAGGTCGCTCAAGGCCTCATCCAGCCTGGCCTTGAGCACCTCCAGGGAGGGGGCAGCCACAGCCTCCCTGGGCAGCCTGTGCCAGCCCAGGGAAGCTGACTGATTATGCTGTGTGTGAGTTCCTGCCCATGAACATCTCAGCCTGCAGGACTCTTGCATCCCTATTTATTTTTTCCCCATCTTTTGGCACCCTGGAGCCTTGTGAATGTTCCTGCTGTGTCCTCTGCCTGCCAGGGGAGCTGCTCCTTCAGCTGATGTGCTTTTAACTTGCTCTCTGCCACCATTCTGGGTGAGGTGCAGCCCTCCTCTCAGACCATAATGAGCTCATGGTCACAGGAGGTCACAGTCTGTAGGATGAGCTTATGGGAAATGATGGACAGAAGCTTAACCTTACCAAAAAGGCTCTGCTGGCTGGGAGAGGAGAGGCCTGCAGAGATGGCAGTGAGTGCCCCTGGTTAGGGAGGTAGGCTTCAACCAGGCAGTCCAGGAGTAAAGAAGGTTCAGAGCAATTCCAACCCTTCAGGCAGACTTCTGCTGCTCCTAGGTGGAGGTGAAGATGTTGATCAACAACTATTTGGTACCACTGCTTAGCTTTGAGTTCCTGAGGCCCTGGGAAGTGTTCCTGTGCAGCTGGTGCTGAGCCCCCAGGAAGCCTGCTCGTTGGCTTGCAAGGCTCCCTCGCCCTGTCCGGGAGGAGCTGAGTGCCTCCTGGGTGCTTGCTTTCAAGGCTCTTATGTCTTCTGCTACCAGAAGGAGGAGAAACTGTTTTGTTCTTTCTGAAGCTCTTGTTTGGCAGTGGGAGGTTTGGGTGCCACATGAGGGCACAGAGCAGGGCAGCAGATCTGCTGAGCCCTTCAGCCTGGCACTGTTCTGTCGCATTCATCTCCTTTGCCTTTCTCTCAGTTCCATCCTTTCACTGCCTTCTCTGTCCATTTCCTGTCACCAGAAACTGTCTTCTTCTGCTTGCTCCCACTGCTGCTCATGTGAGGTAACTCAGATCATCCTCTGTGGGGGCTCCGAGGGCAGCTGCTGCTCTGAGCCAGCTCTGCAGGCAGCGTGGGAGCAAACCCAGCCCCAGCCGGGCCTCGGTGCTGCGGTGCAGAAGCTGCAGGGCTGAGTGGCTCTGTGTGTTCTGTGCTGAAATGGAGTCAGATCTTTGCTTCCAGAGATGCAGTCTGGAGCTCTCAGAGCCCAGGCCTGAAGGCAGTTCTAAATAAAGCAGAGATTCTGGAGGTTTCTGTGAGCAGTGCTCTGGGCTGGCTGTGGTTGGTGGTCGCTGACTCCCTGCTGCTGGGAGTCCTTTTCTGTCACAGAACCCTCTAGGATGGCAAAGCCCCTCAGGATCACCACGTCCAACCTACAACCCTACTCCACAAGACCTTAACCATAACCCTAAGCACCACATCCACGTTGGCTTCTCCAGCTGCACTTTCTCCTCCTTTTCTGTCCCCTGATCTCCCTGCTCTCTGCTGAGCAGCAGCCCTCTTGCTGTGGCTCCTGCACTTCCCATCCTGCCTGCCTCTTGCTGGGAAAATGCTCCTGATGGGAGCAGATGAAGAGGACTGGGGAAAAGTGGATCCAGCAGTTTGGGTGAAAGACTTTCTGACAGCAGGAGAGTTTGCTTCAGAAGCTGTGGCCAGCAGCAGGAAGGGGACTGTCCCCTTGGACTCAGCTCTGGTGAGGCCACAGCTCCAGTGCTGTGTTCAGTTTCAGGGACCTCAGTACAAGGGATGTGGAGGTGCTGGAGAGGGTCCAAAGGAGGGCAAGGAAGCTGTGAAGGACCTGGAGAAGAAATCTGATGAGGAGCAACCGAGGGAGCTGGGGATGAGTAGTGTGAAACAGAGCAGGCTGAGGGCAGATCTCGTTGCTGTCTACAGCTACCTGAAGGGAGGTTGTGGAGAGCTTGGTGCTGCTCTGCTCACAGGTAAATAGTGATAGAAGAGGGAATGGCCTCAAGCTGCCACTGGGTAGGCTTAGACTGGATATTAGGAAACATTTTTTCATGGGAGGAGTGGTCAGGCACTGGCACAGGCTGCCCAGGGAGGTGGTGGAGTCCCCAACCCTGGAGGTTTTTAAAAGTCCTTTGGATGTGGTGCTCAGGGATATGGTTGAGGATGCACCTTGTAGAGCAGGGACATGGTCTGGGCTTGGTGACCCTGAGGCTCCTTTCCAACCAGAATGCTTCTGTCATCTGTGAGACTTTCCTCTTGTAGTATGTTGGAGAGGAGTCCACTCTTCTGTTCTGCCCTGGTCACAGAGCTGGGTCCAGCTCTGGAGTCCTCAGCACAGGAGGGAAGCCAGAGGAGGGCACAGAAACAGTTAGAGGGCTGGAAGGACTCTGCTGTGAGGCTGAGCTGTGGTTGTCCAGCCTGGGGAGGAGGTTTCAGAGAGACTTTCTCATGGCCTTTCAGTACTTTGAGGAGCTGATCAGAAAGAAGGGGACAGACCTTCTAGCAGGCCATGTTGTGAGAGGACAAAGGGTGTGATGGTTTCAAGCTAAGAGAAGGAGATGGAGTTCAGACAAAAGGGGGTGGTGAGCTGCTGTTTGCCCACGCAGCTGGGAGCTGCCCATCCCTGGAGCCAAGGTCAGGCTGTTCAGGGCTCTCAGTAACCTGCTGTAGTTGCAGAGGTCCCTGCAGACTGCAGGGGCTTGGACTGGGTGATCTTTAAAGGTCCCTTTTAACTCAGTCCAGCCTGGGGTTTTGTTGTGTACTCATTAGAGCTGTTACATTTTGCCTGCTGCTGCTGACCCTTGTGGCTTGCTGAGCTCAGGATTGGGTTTGTTGTTCTTTTGCCTGCTACACCTGTGCAGAGCCTGCAGCAGTGAAATGTGTTCCTTCAGCATTGGAAAGAACTCCAACAGGTCTTGCATCATCTTCTTCCTTGCTGCCCTTCATTCACTCAGCAGAGTTGTCCTGTCCAGAACATACCAAGGATGTGGCTTCTGCCCTGTCCTTCAGCTGCCACTGTCCAGCTCTCCCGGGGGGCCTGGGCAGCTGTCGCTGCTGTCGCACTGCTCTGTGTCAGCACTGCACTGATGCAACCCGAGGGTGCTGCAGCAGCCTCCAGAGGCACCACCTGCAAGAATTGGTGCTGGCATTCCCACAGGGAAATCTTTGCTGCTCATAACATGTACAGCATGGCTCAAGCTTTACCTAAGACCCTGACTGTGGTTAGTGCAGGCAGTAAAAGGGCAGGGAAAAGTCACTTAGTGCCTCATTCATAGAGGTGGTGCCACAGTTGTCATAAACTCTGCTCTCAGAGAGTCACAGATGTGGTTTGGTTGGAAAAGACCTGCAAGATGATAGAGTCCAAGCATTCTCTAACTGCCAAGTCTGGGGCTAAGCCATATCCATCACCACCTCTTCTAAACACCTCCAGGGGTGAGGTTTGAACTGGCAGAGAGAAGACTAAAAATAGATGTCAGGAAGAAGTTCTTTACAGTGAGGGTGGTGAGACACTGGCACAGGTTGCCCAGGGAGGTTGTGGATCAAAGATCACATTCTGTGCTTCTGTGCTCCACAACCTCCCTGGAGGTGTTCAGGACCAGGTTGGATGAGGTCTTGAGTGACCTGTTCAAGTGGGAGGTGTCCCTGCCTATGGTGGGGGGGTTGGAACTGGCTGAGCTTTGAGATCCTTTCCAACCTAAACCTCCCTGGGGAGCCCATTCCAGTGTTTGAGAACCCCCTCAGTGGAGAAGTTTCTTCCAATATCCAATCTAATGCCAGTCAGAAAGTGCTTTGCTCAGCCAGACTGGAGCTTAGCCTGGGGCCAGTACAGTAACTCCAGACCCTCTCTGCCTTCTCCCACACCAGCCAGGAAATTGTTCTGCACAAAGTTTGTATTGCAGAAGTGAAGTAACCAAACTGTGTCTCTGCAGTGCCTGCAGAAGCCAGAGCTGAGCAGTGACACCAAGGACAAGGAGTACAAGCCCCACGACATTCCCCAGCGGCAGTCGGTGCAGCCCTCCGAGACCTGCCCCCCGGCTCGGCGAGCCAAGCGCCTGCGAGCAGAGGTGAGAGGACCTGGGGGCAGCTGCTCGGTGCTGCCTGAGCCTGGCACGGTGCCACAGCAGCCTCTGGGTCGAGTTACAGGACAAATGTCATTTGGATCTGCTCACTGATGTCCAAGCACAGCAGAGAGCTGTGGAGCTTGGTCCCTGCATTGCAAGTCGTACTGAAGTGGTTATAAATACCTAAACCATCCCTGGTGGAGCTGATGTGTGTGGAGTGCTGCCAGGCTCTTGTGCTGGAGCTGTCATCTTGTCTGATGCAGGATTATAGGGTGGGGCTCAGGTGAAAATACAGGTGAGATATTCTAGAAGTGAAGGTTCTTAGCTCCCTGGTGTGCCCTCAGCACACCCAGAACAGCAGCAGCAGTTCTTTACATGTACTGGGAGGTGTCTGTGAGGCTTCATGGGCTGAAAAATTCAACCTCAGCCAGCAAAGTGCTTTTGCAGCTCAGAAGCCAACCATGTCCTGGGCTGTATCCAGAGCGGGGAGAGCAGCAGCACAGGGAGGGGATTCTGCCCCTCTGCTCTGCTGAGACCTCTGCAGCACTCTCTCCAGTTCTGGGGCCCCCAGTACACAGACAAGGATCTGTTGGAGTGGGTCCAGAGGAGAGCACAAAGACAGTCAGAGACTGGAGAACCTCCCCTGGGGACAGGCTGAGAGAGTTGAGGCTCTTCAGCCTGGGGAAGAGAAGGCTCCAGGGAGACCTCAGAGCAGCCTTCCAGTGCCTGAAGGGGCTGCAGGAGAGCTGGGGAGGGACTTTGGACAAGGGCTGAGAGTGCCAGGATGAGGGCCAATGGCTGGGAGCTGGGAGAGGGGAGAGTGAGAGTGGAGAGGAGGAAGAAATTGTTGGGAGTGAGTGTGGGGAGACCTGGTTAGGTTGGATGGGTCCTTGAGCAGCCTGTGCTGGTGGGGGTGTCCCTGCCCATGCACCTGGATGAGCTTTAAGGTCCCTTCCAGCCCAAACCGTTCTGTGAAGCCAGGAGTCAGAGCAGAGAAGGTTTATCACAGTGGTGGCTTTGTTGGCTTTGAGTTTTTAGTCCAAGTTCTGTCGAGTTGAGGTACTTTGACTATGCAATATACAGACAAAACTGCCCAGCAGTAACGTCCGTGGTTGTGCACAGCCAAAAGTGTGCTTCAGAGCTAACATTTCTTTGCCTAAGCATAACCTTTATGGTCTCTATCTGTGTAGAGCTCTCCTGTGCAGGCTTCTTTTAGGGGACTGCTGTGTGCTCTGCTGGAGAGCTGCAGTGCAGTGACTTCAGCCTTAGAGAGTTTACTGCTGCTTTTGTTGGAGCAGATGGAGAGTAGGGGAGGCTCATCCCCAGGAGATGGCCTTATTAGTGATGACATCATGAGCTGGAAAGGTCCTGCTTGCCTCTTCCTTTCTAATTCAGATTCCTGTTTCAGTTTGTTTCAGACCCTCTATTATCTCAGATTGTTCTAGGCTTGGTCTTTGTTGCTGCCAAGCAGCTCAGCTTAGCTGTTGCAAATCCTGCCTGTAGCTGTTCCTGGCTGGTGAGTTACACTGAGGGCTTTCTAAAGCCTCTGCACTCAAATGCACAGCCAGCAGCAGATCTGTGATTGTGACAAAACCTCAGCAGCTTGGTCTGAAACTTTCCACTTGAACATCTGCCTGTGGTTGGAAGCTGCTGGTTCTCAGCTCTGCTTTAAAGAGCAAACCCACACCGAGCGTGGAGCTGCTGCTCTGGCACTGCTGACACTCCCAAAGTGCATCTGTTTGTCATTGCTGACTGCTCAGACTTAGCCCAAAGGCAGAGCTACCCTCCCAGCTCTGTCCCTGCTGATGCTGTGCTCCTGGTTTCTGTGCAAGTGTTGTGGGCTGGGTTTGCAGCCCAGCAGACTGGAGATGTGCTCCTCAGAGTTTCCCACACTCACTCAGAACGGTGGAAGGTAAATAATGTTCTGTTTACAAAAGTAGACTAAGTATAGAAGTGCAAAAGTTATGCAAGGTGAACATTTACAGCTCACCCAGGAGCACAGCACCCCCCCTGCAGGACTTCAGCTCTCTCTTCCCCCTGTACAGCCAGCACTGGCTCTGCCTCCCCACCTGCACCTTCTGAAAACCCAAGCAAGAAGACCAGAGAGGAGCAGGCAAGGTCAGGAGCAGAGAGAGAGAGAGAAGCCAGAAGCCAAGCAGGAGGCAACCAGAGAGACAAAACAAGCTTCTGCTGCAGAGCACAAGATACTCAGCAGCCCAGTGGGACAAGAGAAACTTACCTTGCATTGTTCTGTGCCCTGAAACTGCTTATCCTCTCTGTTCAAATCTCTGGAAAAGATCAGGCACAGCCTTACAACTGCAACAGGAAAGAAAGTACTAAATTAAGGAAATCAAGAGAGAGAGAGAGAGAGCCAAGGCTGAGCCCAGCGGCAGGGGGGCAGGGACCCAGGAGCCCAGCAAGGAGCTGTATCGTTGTAGGGCACTAACTTGCAGAAGTGGAGGTATGTTACTGTGATTGCTTCTGTGCCACTGGAGTGCCAGTGCCAGGGTGATTCAGTCCCTGTTACTCCACACAGAAGCCACACGCAGGTGCATTTTGCACTGGCCTGGTGGCAGAGCAGCAACGTTTGGTTAATGACTTCTTGCCCCAGTGAGCTGTACCAGGGCTTGTCAGTGCCTGGGATTGTAAGGCCTGAGTTGTTCTCCTGTTTGCTACCTTGGTGTTTCCTGCCTGTCCGAGCTCTGGTAAGCATCTACTGTAAACCTGTGAAGAAAGGAGCTGTAGGAAGGTGCTGTGAATGGTTCCTGCCAGCAAGCAGTGCAGCCTGTGGGGTGAGCATTAGTTGGCAGCTGTGAGATGCAAACAGTTTTGCCTGATGAGTTAATGCTGAGGAGAAGGTGTTCAGTTAGCAAAGGGCAGGGAGAGCTGCAGGCTGGTTGTGAAAGGAGAAGGACTGTGATGGTTTTGGTGTTCCCTGCCCCTCCACACTTTAGAAATCACCCAGACTAGTCTCAGTCGGCTCTGGGAATATAAATGAAGCTATTTATTTACAGCTGGCACAATGTACAGGCAGATATTTACAGTACATACAGTTATAGACAGAAATAGACAAGGTAAAAGGTGATAGAGAAGCACATCTCCCCTCCCAGAAACCTGAGTCCCCAGGAGGGGCTCTCAACCACCCCTGCACCTTCCCCCTGCCCCTTTCAACCTTACCCCAGTCCTAAAGAAGAATAGAGGTTCAGCCAAGAGGTTAAGAAGCAAAGGTGGGTTAGTCCAAATGGAAGGTGAGGTTAGGGAGCTGCAGCTCAGTCAGAAGCTCAAGGCAGAGTGTGTCAAAATGGTGAGAGAGTTATCTAATGTTTTCCTTTCTTCTTCAGCAAGACTGAGGGCAGTAGACATCATCCTTGTTTTCCTTTCACAGCCTGTGATCGAGTTCTTCTCACCAAAACATTCTAGCCTGCTTCAAACTAACACAAGGACTTAGCTGTTTGGTGGAGAAAAGGATAAAAGTAGAGACCAGAGCAGTGCTGAGGAAGTGGAAGTGAGATAAATCCATGTGATGAGAGGCTTGGGCTGAGCTGAGTTGCTGCTCCTGCGAGGCTTGAGCACAGAATCCAGACACACTCCTGGCAGTGCAGGGCAGGGACTGCCTGAGGATCAGTGCAGGCTGTCCCCAGTTCACTGTTACTGGACACAGCAAATGGCATTGTTTTGGCAAGTCTTAAGCAAGAAGCTTAAGCTGCCTGTGTGACTTGGGCAAGGAGAACACAGAAGGTGAAAGGAAACTAATGTCAAAGCCACCCCTGTGAAAACTGAGCCCAATCAAGCAGCTGAGCCCACAAAGCCCCCAGCGAGGACAGAGGCAGCCCCCAGCCCCTGGCACAGCTGAGGCTGCGTTGGGCCAGAGGTGCTGCAGCTAGGGCCAGGCCAAAGGGTCCCAGAGTGGGCTTCAGGGAGGGGTCAGTACTGGCCTGGCCTCTGGGAGTGTCCTTGAGAAATCAGGCTTTAAAACTACAGGGTTGGAGAACCCTTTCTGTGCACACAGGCATTTGAGAACTGTTTTCCCACAGTCTGAAAACTTGGGAGAGGAAAGGTGAGAGTGAGCTGGGAAAGCATCCTGTGAGGAAAGCTGCACAGGGAGCTCCCTGCTGAGGAGAGAGAGCAGCACAAGCTGCTCCAGAGGGAAGGAGCAGCTCTGAGAGCAAAGCCCCTGGTGCTTTGCTGTCCCCTGAAACTGAGGTGACCCTGAGGTGTTACTGGCACAGGCTTTGCAGGGTTTCATTTCACATCTCTCTTGCTCCTTCCCTTGTCAGTTCTCCCTGAGCTTTTCTAAAGACTCAAGTAGAAGCATTTCACAAGTGCAGGTTGGCTCTTCAGACTTGGGCATTTGTAGGTATGAAAAGGTTCTCTGAGTCTAAATGAAGGCTCCAAATCTTGGTCTGACTTCCACCTGCCTGCCTTGCCTACAGCAAGCCAAGCTGCAACCCTTCAGACCTCTGTTGCACCTCAGTGATGAGCTTCTGCCCTGCATGGCCTCTGCAGTCCTCTCTTGGCATTTGTCAGAGTGCTTTGAAAAAATACGTTTTTCATTTGAGATTCAGAACTGTTCTTTCCCTTCTTCTCTTCCCAGCTCTTGAGGATTGAAATCTCTATTTTAAATCTTGGAGGTGTCCTCTCCCTCTGCTCTGCCCTGCTGAGGCCACATCTGGAATATTGTGTCCAGTTCTGGGCCCCTCAGGCCAAGAAGGAGCTCAGGGAACTGCTGGAGAGAGCCCAGCCCAGAGCCCCCAGGCTGCTGCAGGCAGTGAGCATCTCCTGTGGGGCCAGGCTGAGGCAGCTGGGGCTGGCAGCTGGCAGCAGAGCAGCCTGAGGGCTGCCCTCAGTGCTGTGCTCAAGCTGGGCAGGGCAGTGTGGGCAGGACGCAGGCAGGCTCTGCCCAGGGGTGGCCAAGGGCAGCAGAAGGGGCACTGGGGGCAAGCTGGAGCAGAGGAGGTGGCAGGGGAAGAGGAGGGGAACCTTTGTGAGTGTGAGGGTGCTGGAGCCTGGAGCAGGCTGCCCAGAGAGGCTGTGGAGTCTCCTGCTCTGGAGGCTTTCAAAACCTCCTGGCTGTGTTCCTGTGTGCCCTGCCCTGGCAGGGGCTTGGTTTGGATGATCCTCAGAGTTCCCTTCCAGAGACTTGCAGAGAATGGTTTAGATCTCAATGAGCCCTCTCTGGTCAGGACTCCTAGAGCTGGACACAGCCAACTTTTCCCCTTCTTCAGAGCCAGAGCAGCTCTGAGGGCTGGCAGGGCTGCTGCAGGTGGCTCTCTTTGGGTCTGCAGCCTTTCCTGCAGCCCTGCAGGCAGATGCCAGCCAGGTGGAGTCCCAGGGGTTGGTGTCTGTGCAGGCAAGTGCCCTGAGTACAGGTGGCAGAGAGCCTTGTCCCATGCAGAGGTGTGGAACCAGAGTGTTCCACTAAGGACATTGTTGATTTTATTCTTCTCCTTTTCTTCAAGGCAACCAACATCAAAGCTGAATCTGACCCTGCAGAAGGCAGAACTCATAACCTGAGGCGCAGAATGGGATGTGCACCTCCAAAGTGTGAAAATGGTGAGTGGCAGCTGGGGAGTGAAACAAGAGCTGGATGCAGTTCCTGGTCCTTGATTAGGAGCTTGCTCTCAGAGCAGAGTTAAGTTCAGCTGCAGATGGAGCAGTTCCAAATAGCTACAAAGAGTATTTCTGTTCATTTGGTTTTTAACCTGGAGTTAATGGTAACAGTTACCTTCTGCATCTGAAATGCTTTGCTCTGGGTTTCAAGTGCTTGGGTGCCCTTGCAGAAGATATTTTCGGTTCCTACTTTCTTAAACTTGTTTCTCTCCTGTGAGCTCACCTCAGTGTCCTCCCTCTAGGGAAAGTGCTGGGTTTAAGTCTAGAGAGGTTCTTCTCCCCCTCTGCTCTGCCCTGGTAAGGCCACACCTGACATATTGTTTGGGCATCCAGTTCTGGGCTGCCCAGGTTAAGAGACAGAGACCTGCTGGAGAGAGTCCCAACAGGGTGCTGAAGGGGCTGTGTGGTGCTGAATGCTACCAGGATGCTGAAGGAACATCTCTGTGAGGAGGAAAGGCTGAGAGCCCTGGGACTGGTTAGTCTGGAGAAGAGAAGGCTGAGAGGGGATCCTGTTGATGTCCATAAGTATCTGAGGAGTGGGGCTCAAGAAGAAGGTGCCAGGCTCTTAACTGTGGTGCCCAGTACAAGGAGCAATGGGCACAAGCTGGGACCCAGCAGGTTCCGTCTAAACCAGAGGAGAAACTTCTTTGGTGTGAGGATGCTGCAGCCTGGAGCAGGCTGCCCAGAGAGGTTGTGGAGTCTCCTTCTCTGGAGAGATTGCAAAGCCACCTGGATGCACTGCTGTGTGACCTGCCCTGGGTGACCCTGCTCTGGCACTGAGGTTGGACTCAGTGGCCTCTGGAGGTCCCTTCCAAGCACTGCCATTGTGTGGCCTTTCTGCTCACTGATCCTGTGTCTCAGAGTCCTCCAGGCTGGCACAGTCCCTCAGGGTCACCAAACCCAACCTAGAACCCTGCTCTGCAAGATTCACCTTAAACCATAGCCCCAAGCACCCCATCCACCACCTCCCTGGGCAGCTCATCCCAGCCCCTGACCACTCTCAACAGGAAAAACTTCCTTCTCATGTCCAATCTAAACCTCCCCAGCCTCAGCTTGAGGCCATTCCCCCCTGCTCTGCCTGCAGTTCTCTGTGAGCAGAGCCCAGCAGCAGCCTCTCCACAGTGTCCCTTCAGGTAGCTGCAGGCAGCAATGAAGTCTCCCTCAGCCTCCTCTGTTCCACACTGCCCATCCCCAGCTCCCTCACTCTCTCCTCAGCAGATTTACTCTCCAGGCCCCTCACAGCTTTGTTGCCCTCCTCTGGACCTGCTCTGGCACCTCCACAGCTCTCCTGGATTGCAGTGTCCAAAACTGAACACAACACTCAGGCTGTGTCCATGGGCACAATCCCCTCCCTGCTCCTGCTGAGCACAGCATTTCTCATCCCAGCCAGGATGCCTTTGGCCTTCTTGGCCACCTGACATCCATCCTCTAGGTTCATCCTTTAGCTTCATCTGTGTAGCTGGCATCCATCCTCTAGCTTCAAATAGAGGAAACTCTTTTAAGGAAGGTTTCAGATGCTTAGGAAAGGATTTGTGTTTGGAACTGGGGAGTTGAGCTGATGAAGGCAGAAGAAGGTATTTTGTGAGCTGAATGATGAAGTTGCCACGATAGGGCTTTTAAACTGCTTCCCTTCATAGTCCTGAGCTGTCCTTCTCTGAGCTTAGGAAACCATCTCAGGCTGGGAAGAAACCTTTAATGCCATCAAGCAGAAGACTCTGCTTGTTGGCAGGTAACTTGGCAAAGCAAACACAGGAACCATTTTTGGTGCCTCAGTAACTGGCACTGACTAAGCAGGCTGCCAGCCTCCTTTGGTTAGTTTCGATATTCCATCTCGGCTGGGGGCTCTTTTGCCTTGGTAATTTTCTTTCTTTAAGCAGAGGCATTAACCTTTTGTTCCTTTACTCCCCTGAAGAGCAGAAAGACAAAGCTGCAGACGTTCTTTGTAATGCTTCTAGGTCTGATAGGTGTGGACCTCCTCCTCTTCCTTGTCTTTGTTAGCTCTGGTGTGCACCTCCTGTGCAGCTGTGAAGGTCTCTGACTCTGTTGTAACTTCAGCTAGGACGGGCAGTGGGTGCCAGCTGGGGCAGAGGAGGTGCCACGGGAACAGGAGGGAAAACTTTCTCATTGTCAAGATGACAGAGCCTGGAACAGGCTGCCCAGAGAGGCTGTGGAGTCTCCTTCTCTGGAGATGTGCTCCTGTGTGCCCTGCCCTGGGTGATGCTGCTGTGGCCTGGGGTTGGACTCCATCTTGTCAAGGCCAACCCCTAACATTCTGTGTTCGTTGTCCCCTTGCCCTCAGCAGCAGAGCCCTGACACTCTCAATGCTCTGTTGGATAGATTTGGGCTGGGGGCTGCCCTTTGTTGTCGTTTGGAGGGGGCAGGTTGGCTTTTTGGGTTTGGTGGTTGCTGTAGAGTTGTTCTTTTGTATAATGGCAGGGATGAAGACTGGAGGAAGGATTTGCTTGGATTAGGCAGGGGTATAAGAATGCAGAGGAGCTGCTGCTTCCTCAGGCCACTTTGGCTTCCTGCTCACCTTCTGACAGGCTTTCCTGCAAGCTGCCACTGCAGGAAGCTGCAGTGTGAGGATGGTCAGAGGAAGCTGTGGGCCTGTTTCATGTCTCCACGTGACTTGTGCTGTGAAACCAAGGGAGGGATTCAGCCACTTGGTTAACACCACCTGGAAACTAAATCTTAGCTTATGAAGATGCTCAGAGTTTCATTTCAGTGGGATTTAAAATGCCCTTGGTGGAACTTAAAATACCCTCTTGGATGTGGTGCTTAAGGCTATGGTTTAAGGTGAAGCTTGGTTCCAGGTTGGACCTGGTGATGTTGAGAGGCTTTGCCCACCTGTGTGTTTCTGTGACTGTGTGGCCATCAGTAGCCATTGCTGGCTTGGTGTTTGTGAAGCAGAGTTCTGGAGGCACTGCAGGGGTTGCAGTCTTGCCTTGGACTGGAAAAGTGGAAACAAGGATAAAACCCTCAGCAAGGGACTTGGAGAGAGGCAGTCTGCTGGCTGATAACAAGGAGCCAGAAGTGCTAAGCATAAAACCATTCTGCAGTGCTCTCTTTTGGTTTTGTTTTCTTCTGTTCCACCAGAAAAGGAACTGCACAGCACAGTGAAGCCTGCTGAGAAGAAGGAGCATGCAGGGGAGCCAGAGAAAGACAAAGCCAAGCTCCGGTCCAAGAAGCCCACTAATGCTGTGAGTACTTCTGCCTGCTGCTGCTTTCTCTTGCCTGCCTCTTGTATCCTCGTGGCACCCTCTGCTTGAAACAAAGCAGTTCCTCTGCCCGTGGGATCCAGGTGCTGCTGTGCTCCTGAGGCCTCATGCTCCCACAAAAAACAGGAGAGAGAAGTTTCTTGTCACTTGTTTCCTGCTCTCAGGGTACAGTCTCACAACAAGCATTTGGTAAGAAGAGTCCAAACTGAAGTGGTTCGTGGCTGAAATCACCCCTCTCCCTCTTGCTCTTTGCTGCCAAGCTTGGCACCTGCTGTCCAGCAGACCTGCCACTTGCTGCCCCATTTCAGCACTGCCTTGGAAGCTTTGTTCGGATGCTTCTTAAAATGCCAGCCCTGTCCCTGCTCCAGCTCTCCACACATCACCACTCACCTCCAGAAACCCCCAGACTGAAAGCCATGGGAGGTGATGCTGAGGTTCAGGGAGACCTAACAGCAACCTTCCAGTACAAGAGGCTACAAGGAGGATGCAGAGAGACTGTTTGCAGAGGCCTGTAGGGACAGGATGAGGGCAATGGCTGCAAACTGGAGCAGAGCAGATTGAGACTGGATGTGAGGAACAAGTTCTGCAGCAGGAGGCTGCTGGAACCCTGCAGCAGGTTGCCCAGGGAGGTGGTTGAGGCCCCATGCCTGGAGATATTCCAGGTGAGGCTGGCCAGGGCTGTGGGCAACCTGATCTGGTGGAGGATGTCCCTGTGGAGTGCAGGGGTTTGGACTGGATCAGCTTTGGAGCTCCCTTCCAGTCCAGACCATTCTGGGATTCTTCCTGTCTGTGTCACTGCTTGAGTCCTTCCTGAGCCCAGGAGTGTTCTTTGGGCTACCAGCAGGTACTCAGGAGTGATACCTGCAGCCACTGGAAGCTGAGGCCCTCACCTCCCAAAGAAGCTTGTGGGGAGCAGGAGATGCTGCTGCTGCTGTTGACAGCATAACCCAACAGAAGCTGCTTGTCCTCACAGCTCTGTTCTGGGCATGGGAAGAGCTTTCCAGTCTGCTGGAATCCAAGGGTGGTGTGGGACAGGCAGCAGACCAACCTCTGGAGTGCCTGCACCTGCTCCGTGGGGCTCAGTAGCTGCTGTGTGACCTTGCCCCAGAGCACACAGCTGTGCTGGGGACTGAGGCTTCTCAAAGCCCAGTGCAGGTCTTGGGCAGTGTCTCTGGGTAAAAGAGGACCACTGCCAACAAGAGAAGGCCTTTCTGAGGCTTCAAGCAGTTGGCTCAGAGGAGGGTGAGGTGCAGGCACACTGCAAGGAGAGCAACAAGACAAAGGAGTTGTGAGCCAGCAGCCAGTGCTGGGCAGTAGCTGCTGAGCCCCCAGGGCTGCTGCTTTGGGCTGCCCTGCCCAGGCCAACGCTCCTGTCATGCATGGAGGGGCTGGCAGCTCTTGTGGCCTTTACTTGAACCACAGAGGGAGTGATTTTGTGTCTGCTTGTCTCATTTCTAGTTCAGAGAGAAAGTAACATGAAAGTGAGCAAAAGTTACAGGTGCTTGAGCCCCCAACCTGCTCTGGCACCCTGAGTTCGCTTGCAGTGCTCCCACTGTTGGAGAGCAGTGAAAGGCAAAAAGGATCTGGGGGTCCTAGTGGATGGAAGGGTGCTCATGAGCCAGCAGTGTGCTGTGGTAGCCAAGAAGGCCAAGGGCAACCTAAGGTGGACTGGAAGAGCTCTGCTGAGTAGGTCAGAGAGGTTCTCCTGCCCCTCTGCTCTGCTGAGGCCACACCTGGAATATTGTGTCCAGTTCTGGGCCGCTCAGGGAACCAGAGGAGAGAGCCCAGCCCAGAGCCCTCAGGCTGCTGCAGGGAGTGAGCATCTCCTGTGGGGCCAGGCTGAGGCAGCTGGGGCTGGCAGCTGGCAGCAGAGCAGCCTGAGGGCTGCCCTCAGTGCTGTGCTCAAGCTGGGCAGGGCAGTGTGGGCAGGACGCAGGCAGGCTCTGCCCAGGGGTGGCCAAGGGCAGCAGAAGGGGCACTGGGGGCAAGCTGGAGCAGAGGAGGTGGCAGGGGAAGAGGAGGGGAACCTTTGTGAGTGTGAGGGTGCTGGAGCCTGGAGCAGGCTGCCCAGAGAGGCTGTGGAGTCTCCTGCCCTGGAGCCTTTGAAACCCTCCTGGCTGTGTTCCTGTGTGCCCTGCCCTGGGTGCTGCTGCCCTGGCAGGGGCTTGGGCTGGATGATCTGCAGAGGTCCCTCCCAGCCTCTAAGGCTCTGTGCTTCCCACTGTGGCATTCCTGTGTCCCAGGTGGATCTCTACGTGTGTCTGCTGTGCGGCAGTGGTAACGACGAGGATCGGCTGCTGCTGTGCGATGGCTGTGACGACAGCTACCACACCTTCTGCCTCATCCCGCCCCTGCACGACGTGCCCAAGGGGGACTGGAGGTGTCCACAGTGCTTGGCTCAGGTAGGCTGGCACAGCATGGAGCCAGGCTGCAGGGCTCTGCCTTTGGGTTTAGTTTTGGGGTTGGGCTTTTCCATGTAAGTTTGGTGCTAGGGATAGAAGAGACAATTTCAGTGGCACATGAACCCAGGCTGTGCAGCCTGCTGCCCGGGGAGAGCTGAAATGGAGCCTGGGCACACTGCAGAGCTGTCACTGATGGCTCCCAGTCAAAGCACAGAGCAGAGCTGCCTTCAGTGAGCACCCTGGGTTTAGTGGGCAGCTCTGCTCTGTGCTCCAGACTGGAGTCCCACCAGGTGAGAGAGACCTCCACAAGCATTCATGGAGCTCAACTCTGCAGGGTCAGGGCTATGCATTTTTTGTCCTTAGCTCTAGTGGAGGAAGCAGATCCTGGCTGCTGGCTGTGTAGGTGATGAACATTTATGCACTTACAAATCAATGTTGTGACTTGGAGAATTGTAGCTCTTGGTTCACCAAGTAGGCCTGGTGAAGAGTGGTTTCTTGTTCTGACCCCCAATGACTCAGGGCACTCAGCTGTCCTGCCCTGCTCACCCAGCAGGTGCTGCCACAGCAGCCCAGCTGGGTGCAGCCTGAGCCAGGTACTACACTGGCAAACAGTGATCTCAGGCTTGAGGAGGGCAGGTTTGGACTGGAGCTTAGGAAGAAACTGTTGACAGTGAGGGTGGGGAGACACTGGAACAGGTTGCCCAGGGAGGTTGTGGATGCCCCCAGGCTGGATGGGGCCTTGAGCAGCCTGGGCTGGTGTGAGGTGTCCCTGAGCGTGGCAGGGGGGCTGGAACTGGATGATCTTTGAGATCTCTTCCAGCCCAAAGCACTCTTTGAACGTCTGAGTCTCTCCCATTGCAGGAGTGCAGCAAGCCTCAAGAAGCATTTGGCTTTGAGCAAGCAGCCAGAGACTACACCCTGCGCACCTTCGGGGAGATGGCAGACGCCTTCAAGTCAGACTACTTCAACATGCCAGTGCACGTAGGTCCAGCTGCCCCCGGGCCCAGCCAGCTGCTTGCTTGGCTTAGCTGCACTCTGTGACCTTTGAGGGGGTGGCAAAGGTCCTGGCTGTGAATGCAGTGAAATCCCAAGTCAGAGGCTGTCATGGATCACGGAGCCACAGAGATAGCCAGAGTGGAAAAGACCTCCAAGATCATCGAGTCTAACCTATCCCCTAACCCCTCTAACTAACCCCTGGCACTGAGTGCCTCCTGCAGCCTCCTCTTAAACATCTGCAGAGATGGTGACTCCAGCAGCTCCCTGCAGCCCATTCCAGTGCCAGTCATTCTCTATGGGGAGAACTTACTCCTCACATCCAGCCTGAACCTGCCCTGGCACAGCTTGAGGCTGTGCCCCCTTGTTCTGTCCCTGGCTGCCTGGCACCAGAGCCCAACCCCACCTGGCTACAGCCTCCCTGCAGGCAGCTGCAGGCAGCAATGAGCTCTGCCCTGAACCTCCTCTGCTGCAGGCTGCACCCCCCCAGCTCCCTCAGCCTCTCCTCACAGGGCTCTGCTCCAGGCCCCTCCCCAGCCTTGCTGCCCTTCTCCAAACACCTTCCAGCACCTCAGCATCTCTCTTGAACTGAGGAGCCCAGAACTGGACACAGCACTCCAGGGGTGGCCTGAGCAGTGCTGAGCACAGGGGCACAAGAACCTCCCTTGTCCTGTTGCCCACACTGCTCCTGAGCCAGCCCAGGATGCCATTGGCTCTGCTGCCCACCTGGGCACTGCTGCCTCCTCTGCAGCTGCTCTCTGCCAGCACCCCCAGCTCCCTCTCTGCCTGGCTGCTCTCAGCCACTCTGGCCCCAGCCTGCAGTGCTGCTTGGGATTGTTGCGGCCAAAGGGCAAAACTCAGCACTTGGCCTTGTTAAAGCTCCTGGCATTGGACTGTGCCACTCTGTGCAGCCTTTGAGGCCTTGCCCTTGCTGCTGCCATGGTGTCCTCTGCCCTCAGCTTCTCGGGGTTGGGTTTGGTTCTTTTCACTTCCTGAGTGGTGTCTGACAGGAGAATACTCTCCAGTTGCAGCTCTTCCTGAGAGAGCAAAGCAGCAGCAGCATGTCCAGAGCTGTGGTCAGTGGGCAGAGGCCTGGATCTAGTGGAGTGTGTCAGGGGTCAGTGCTGGACCCAGTCCTGTCCAGTCTGTCCATCACTGGCCTGGATGAGGGCACAGAGGGCACTGCCAGCCACTTTGCTGATGGCACCAACTGGGGAGCAGAGGTGACACACCAGAGGGCTATGCTGCCATTCAGCCAGACCTGGCCAGGCTGGAGAGTTGGGCAGGGAGAAACTGAATGGGATTAGAAGGGCAAGGATAGAGTCTTGCACCTGGGAAAGAACAACCTCATGGTCCAGGATAGGTTGGGGCCTGACCTGCTGTAGAACAGTGAAGGGGAAAAGGACCTGGGGAGTCCTAGGGGGTGGAAAGTTGCCCATGAGCCAGCAGTGTGCTCTGGTGGCCAAGAAGGCCAAAGGCATCCTGGGGTGAATTAGAGAAGGGCTGTGCTGAGTAGATCAGAGAGGTTCTCCTGCTCCTCTGCTCTGCCCTGCTGAGGCCACACCTGGAATCCTGTGTCCAGTTCTGGGCCCCTAAGTCCAAGAAGGGCCCCAAGGAACCACAGGAGAGAGCCCAGCCCAGAGGCCCCAGGCTGCTGCAGGCAGTGAGCATCTCCTGTGGGGCCAGGCTGAGGCAGCTGGGGCTGGCAGCTGGCAGCAGAGCAGCCTGAGGGCTGCCCTCAGTGCTGTGCTCAAGCTGGGCAGGGCAGTGTGGGCAGGACGCAGGCAGGCTCTGCCCAGGGGTGGCCAAGGGCAGCAGAAGGGGCACTGGGGGCAAGGTGGAGCAGAGGAGGTGGCAGGGGAACATAAGCTTCTTTTTTTCCCTGTGAGGGTGACAGAGCTCTGGAACAGGCTGCCCAGGGGGGTTGTGGAGTCTCCCTCTCTGAAGATACTCAAAACCCTCCTGGCTGTGTTCCTGTGTGCCCTGCCCTGGGTGCTGCTGCCCTGGCAGGAGGGTTGGGACTGGATGATCTCCAGAGGTCCTTTCCAGCCCCTAAGGTTCTGTCATTCTGTCCTGGGTGGAAACTTCTCTGCTGCATTTTCTTCCCTCTTGTTGAAATGCTTTTGGCACAGGGCAGTGTTTCAGCTCGGGGAGGTTGCTCCCTGAGCTGGTTTCCATGCACATGAGTTTCATCTGTGTCCTTTCTCTTCTCTGCACATCCAGATGGTCCCCACCGAGCTGGTTGAAAAGGAGTTCTGGAGACTTGTCAGTACCATTGAAGAGGATGTGACAGTAGAATATGGAGCTGATATTGCTTCAAAGGAGTTTGGCAGTGGCTTCCCAGTCAGGGGAGGGAAATTCAAAGTTAGAGCAGATGAAGAGGTAGGTCCTCATTGGCTCACTGTAGAGGTTTGTGTTGCAGTTCTTTGCTCCCGAGCAGAACCATGGAACTGGTTTGCAGAGTGTTTGCCTCCTGTATCTGGCACAGTATTTGAGGAGGAGAACTGCAGCAGAGTTTTGGATAACCTCAGTTTGCTGTGCTCAGACATTAATGGCAGAGGTTTATCCTGGGAGCTAATGAGTAACTTCCCAAAAAGCCCAAAGGAGTTCTCGTTTCAACCAAGCAGCAGAGCTGAGATCTGTGGAAGGAGCAGACGATGGAGCTTTGTTCTCTGCTCCATTGACCTGTTTCTTCTGCTTTTCACTTGGGGAGGATGCACTGCTGCTGCTGCTCTCCTGACAGCTTTGTCTTCCTGGGTTCTTTTGCTTCATGTCCTGTAAACCTGTGGCTGCTCTCTTCCACTTTCAGGACTACCTTGACAGTGGCTGGAATTTAAACAACATGCCTGTGATGGAGCAGTCTGTTCTTGCTCACATCACTGCAGACATCTGTGGGATGAAGCTGCCCTGGCTCTACGTAGGGATGTGCTTTTCTTCCTTCTGCTGGCACATAGAAGACCACTGGAGCTACTCCATTAACTATCTGCATTGGTGAGTTGGAAGAACATGCTCAGCCTGAGAAGCAATTTCCCTTTCATTCCCCTCTTCCCCTCTCTAATTAGTGGACTAAAAGCAGATTGCTGGAGTTCAGGCCAGACAAACCTGTGTGATCCTCAGCAACGGGGTGAATTTGTCACCCTGTGATTGCTGCACTGATCTGCCCTGGGACAAGAGGTCATGTTTTGGAAAGAGACATCCATTCCCAGTGCTGCAAACCCACGAGAGCCACAGCAGACTCCATCCAGTGTTTGATTCTGCTCAGTGTGACGCTAAGAGCCATGCAGGTTTCGTTTGAACTCCACCTAGCTTCGACTGACAAAGGCAGGGCCCTGCATACCTTCTGTCTGTGAGACCATCCTGTCATAAATCCTCTCATCAAGCAAACTCTTGCCAGCTGCAATCAGGACAGATCTTTGCCATCCCTTTGATATTCTAAGCAGATTGAACATCTTAAACTCCTCACCTTACAGCAGCTTCCCTAGAGTTTGAATTATGCTTCTCACTCTTCCTGAAACCTGGCAAGCTCTTTCCCTTGCCTCGCTCACGCAAGGCTTGCAGCAGAATGGGCAAGGCACAGCCCAGCTGCTGTGCAGGAGCTTTTCTTTGTGGTGGTTGTTCAATTGCTGCTCTTTGAAAGAGCTGCTGCGTGCAGTCAACAGCTTCATTCACTTGCTTCCTGCTACTTGACATGAGTCAAATGTTGGAGGGAGCTGAAGGAAATGAGTGATCAGGATTAGCAAAAGGAGCTGCTTTGCCTTTTTGTTTGGTCTGGTTCTTCAATCTGGCTGCAAAATGTGGGAAGGAAAAGAGGTTGTTTTGTTTGCAGTAGGAGCATCTCTGCTAGGAGAGCTTCCCTCACCGCTGCTGTTGGGATGGCATCCTGTGCTCTGGGACTGCTCCTGCCTTGCTCGGTGTCTGCAAGGCCAGAAGCTGTGGAAGTGCCCACAGGGGTGCACCTGGGAGAGCTGCCCCACAAGCTTTCAGTTTAGTTCTCCTCCAGCAGGCAGGTCCTTGATGCCTTCACATTTGCAGCTCTCCTCTATTTCCCTTCAGCTCAGAGTTCAGGGCTGGGTTTAGCCTGTTGAAGAGCAGTGCTGGTGAGGTTAATTCTGTTCTTAGCCACAGCAGTCACTCTTCAGGACCTGCTGCTGGACACAGTGCTCTGAACTCTGAAGAGCCTTCACAAGGGAGGACTTGTTCTTGTGACAACCTAGGGGTGGCATCTCCATCTTCAGGGTTCCCTTGTGCTTTAAAGGAGCTTTCTCTCCTGGTAGAATATTTTGAGCAGAGTCCCAAGGGAGCCAGGCTCCAGCAGCAGACCTTTTGCAGGGCTGAAGACAACAGTTCTCCTGCATGCCTCTGAATTCTGTTTGGGTTTGAAGTAATGAAAGGAGACAACCAACCTCTCTGACTTCTGAAGATGCAGTCCTGGTCAGAGGAAGAACTTCCATCACTCTTGGTAGCATTTCTGAAGGCTGGAATGTGGATCTGTCAGGTGTGGAATCCTTACCTTTATGCTGCCTTCCTAAGGCTGACCCCTGAGCACCCCACTAGAATTGGATCTTTCTCCCTGGATGCTTTCCTGAAGTCCACAGGTCCCTGGTGGCAGCATTCTGGTCCAAGTTCACTGCATCCATTCCTTGGCACTGACATGTATCAAGGAGCAGAGTTCCTGGCCTGGTCCTGGGTCAGGACCTGGGGCAGTTTCCAGCTGCATCTGTGGCTGGTCCTCATGAACTCGTGGAATTGTTGCAGGGTGATGGCCAGGTCCAAGGCTGCTCTGCCACTTAGCACTGGTTAGTGACCACTTGTGCTGCTCCTGTGGCAGCAATGTGGCTGCCCAGCCACAGTGCCTCCCACAGGCTGTCCTCTTCATCAGGACAGAGCTGCTGCTCGAGTACAGAATAAGCTCCTGGGTGTGAGGGATGTGCTTCTGGACTGGTACCACTTTCCTTCTGGAATCCTCCCAATTGCTTCATGATCTGTGTGGAAAAGGAAGTCTGCTGGGACAGCTTTGCTCTGCCAGCTCCTCAGGTGATTTGCTGTTAGCTTGTCTGAAGACCTTTTCTCCCATGGTTCTTCAGCAGGGCCTGGCAGGCGCCAGTGCTGCAGTGAGCCAGCTCCATGGTACCCAGGACGGCTGCACAGCCTCCACTCTCTGGGTCAAGCTCTTGCTAAAAGTTCTTTGTTGCTACTCTGGATATGGCTTTTTTTATCTTGATGCCTTTTGCATAATGTGGAATTTAAGTGCTCCTTAGGACATGTTGCTTTCATGGCACAGAGGCAGAAGGGGCTGTCTGCTGCTCCAAGGGTCTGTTTGTGGTGAAGGACAGAGAGCTCACTTTTGAGGTTGTGCTGCCATCAGCAGAGCTTCACTGAGGACTTCTTCAGGCTCTTCTTTCCCCTCATAGCATTCTAAGTGTGTGCTCATAAGTGCAGGCAGTTCAAAACTTGGTTCTGGAGGAGGGAGCTGTGTAGAATGGGAGGATTAAGGAGGTTCAATACTCCTTGCATTCCTTCCTGGTGATGGAGCCTTCTTTTGGCAGGGTGTGTTTGAAAGCAGAAGAGTGAAAATGTGACTGACAAGATTGCTTATACTTAACTGTTTTTAATGATCTTGCAGGGGGGAGCCTAAAACCTGGTATGGAGCCCCAGGGTATGCAGCTGAACAGCTGGAGGATGTAATGAAGAAGCTTGCTCCAGAGCTCTTTGAATCTCAGCCAGATCTCTTGCACCAACTTGTCACCATAATGAACCCGAATACTTTGATGGCCCACGGAGTGCCTGTATGTCGTTGGACTCCTGTGCTACCCCCAGAGCCAACCCTTGCCCTTGCACTGAGTTCTGCTGCAAAGCTGCTAATGGAAACCTCCCCTATTGCAGAGATGCTGTGGTAGTTCCCATGTGTGTTGTATCTTCCCTGTCTGGTGTAATGGGCCAGTGTGAGCAGCTGGGCAGTGGCAGCATTGCTCGTGGAGCTGCTTGGCAGACTCTTCTCTGGAGATCACCTTAGTCCCTGTCTGGTTCAGGAGCTCAGATGGGAAATTTGGTCTCCACTTTTGAGGCAATGGCAGGAGCTCTTCCTGGGTCTGGCTAATCAGACACCAGTGGTTTTGGCAAAGCTCATTCTTCCATTGTTTGTCATCCACATCCTCTTATTTTTCCTGGATAAGTTCTTAGGTACATTTATCATCAGTTTCCCTCATATTCCATGCTAGGTTATCCATGGGAATTATGTCCCTTTACAACTTGATTAGCTTTTGATTACCTGACCTTGGGACTTGAAGGGAAATCTGGGAAAAGGAGCAAAATTTGTGGTGTCCTCTATGCTTTGAGAGACTCCTGAATGGAGAGGTGCAGGCAGCCCTGCCTGCTGCCCTGCCTGCTGCCCTGCTGGCCGTGTGGCACCAGCAGCAGCAGCAGATTTGCAGCAGGATGAACTTTGGAGTGGATTGCAAATTCCTCTTCCCCTCCAGCTGCACGTTGAGCAGAGCCTTGCCTGTGCTTCACCCATGTAACTGCCAGGGAAGTGCAGGAGGCACAGACAGCTGACTCAGGGTGCCTTAGGGGGTGGGCATGGCTGGATGAAAGCCCTTTGCTTTCCAGGGCTTTGATTTGAAGTGCTCCAAAGTCCCCACAGCAGTTACTAGGAACTGGAAATCCTTCTTCTCTTCACAGCCTCAGCTCTGTTCAGCCTTGACCTAATGCTTCTCTGTCTCCTCTCCCAGGTGTATCGAACCAACCAGTGTGCTGGAGAGTTTGTCATCACCTTCCCCAGGGCTTACCACAGTGGCTTCAATCAGGGGTTCAATTTTGCTGAAGCTGTGAACTTCTGCACAGTCGATTGGGTATGTTCCCAGCACAGCTGCTCCTGGCTGCTCTGCAGCTCTGATCCAGTCCACAGACCAGGAGCACAATGTCCTGCTGAGGGTCTGTCTTTCATGTAGTGAACCTTTGTGGTTCCAAGGTGCTGGTTTGAAGTCACACATTAGGGCTGATGCATCTTCTGCTGCAGGAGGTAGGCAAGGTCCTGTGCTAGGCTTAGGGTACAGGAAGCACCACAGCTGTTGGGACCTGTGTCCCCAGATTCCCTCCATTGCATTGGGAATTCTCCCAGAGATGCTTTGTAAGCTGAAGAGCAAAGCCAGCTCAGACTTCTTTTCTGCAGCAGCTCTGTGCTGAGGTCGGTGACACATTTAGCACCCAGGAAGAACAGTTAAAGACCCTGATGGAGTCCTCCTGAGGAAAGAAGAGGGAAGCAGAGTTGCATCTGGTGAGAGTTCAGCCTCTTGGGTAGCAGAGCTGCTGCTGTAGGTTTCTAGGGGAGAGAACCTTCCCTAAAAGAGAAGGGGAGTGAGAATGTGAATGCTCAGAGCAGTCCAGAGCAGTGCTTTCTCCCTGGGGGCTTCACTCAGCTCACTGAAACGAGGCAGGCACAGAGGAGCAGACACTCGGCAATTGAGGCAGGCACAGAGGAGCAGACACTCGGCAATCGAGGCAGGCACAGAGGAGCAGACACTCGGCAATCGAGGCAGGCACAGAGGAGCAGACACTCGGCAATCGAGGCAGGCACAGAGGAGCAGACACTCGGCAATCGAGGCAGGCACAGAGGAGCAGACACTCAGCAATCGAGGCAGGCACAGAGGAGCAGACACTCAGCAGATGAGGCAGGCACAGAGGAGCAGACACTCAGCAATCGAGGCAGGCACAGAGGAGCAGACACAGCAATCGAGGCAGGCACAGAGGAGCAGACACTCGGCAATCGAGGCAGGCACAGAGGAGCAGACACTCGGCAATCGAGGCAGGCACAGAGGAGCAGACACTCGGCAATTGAGGCAGGCACAGAGGAGCAGACACTCGGCAATCGAGGCAGGCACAGAGGAGCAGACACTCGGCAATCGAGGCAGGCACAGAGGAGCAGACACTTAGCAATTGAGGCAGGCACAGAGGAGCAGACACTCGGCAATTGAGGCAGGCACAGAGGAGCAGACACTCGGCAATCGAGGCAGGCACAGAGGAGCAGACACTCGGCAAATGAGGCAGGCACAGAGGAGAGTGAGTGAGGCACAGAGGGGAGTGAGTGGGCCCCAGGACTGCAGCTGGCTTGGCCTTTTTCTAGGCAAAACCAAGTGCAGGATGGTTGCTCCAAAGGTGCAGGCAATCATTTCTCCTCCCAGCACATGTCAGACACACAAGGTTGCCTGAGCCTCAGAAGACCCTTTGAAGCTGCTCACACTTCAGATTACTCCTGTTAGGATTTCTTTCTTTCCCCCCAGAGCCAGGTCTGGGCTAGTTGTAAACACAGCCCATCTGAAAATGCTGCTGGAGTTGAAAAACCATCACTTGGAAGTGGAAGATGAATGAAATTGGAGGGAAGGTTTCTGTGCTGTGCTTGGTTTTGGTTTGGTTTTCCTCTTGGCTTCCCATGAGGTTCACACTGGAGCCTAACACCTACCCTCACATTCCAGCATCTCTGTGTGCCTGGCCACTGACAGCCTTAAAATAAACCAAGTGACCTGCCCAGCCCCTGGGGAGTTGTTTGCTCTTCCTGGGGCAGGTTTGGCACTGCAGTGGTTCATGGAGTCAGCAATTCTGCTGCAGCACATGAAAAGCTGCAGCGTGCCCAGAGACCTGCCTTGGACAGGGCAAATGGCAGATCATGGAATGGCTCAGGCTGGAAGGGATCTCAGAGATCATCTTTTCCAACCTCCCCACTGCAGGCAGGGACACCTCTCAACTGGAATCAGCTGCTCAGGCCTCATCCAGCCTGGCCTTCAACACCCCTAGGGAGGAGGCAGCCACAGCCTCCCTGTGCAACCTGTGCCAGAGTCTCACCCCAGCTTCTGTGTGTTTTTAGCTTGGATTTTCCTGAGCCTTCTGTGGTTCAGTGACTTCAGTTACCTTCAGGACAGCTCTCATCCCCCCCTTGACCCCGGCTGAACAACTGCAGGCTCCATTCCAGCAGCTCTGAGCAGTGCTGGTGTACAAGAGCTCAGGGCCTTGCCTCTCTAGGCTTGCATGGAGAACATTGGTGTCTTGGTCTTGTCTTGGTCTTTCAGTAGGGTGGGGTTTGGGCAGCAGCACAACAGGTCCTGCAGTGTCATTCCCAGAGGATCTGCCAAGAGCAGTGTGGGCAGCAGTGCAAGGGAGAGGATTCTGCCCCTTGTCTCTGCTCTCCTCTGGCCCCATCTGGAGTCCTGGGTGCAGTTCTGGAGCCCCCAACACAAGCAGGACATGGAAGTGTTTGTGCCAGTCCAGAGGAGGCCACCAAGATGCTGAGAGGGCTGCAGCAGCTCTGCTCTGAGCACAGGCTGAGAGAGTTGGGGCTGTGCAGCCTGCAGAAGAGAAGGCTCTGAGGACACCTTGGAGTGGCCTTGCAGGATCTGAAGGGGGCTGCAGGAGGGCTGGGGAGGGACTATTGGCAAGGTCTGGTGGAAATGCCAGGAGGAGGAGGAGGAATGGGTTTGAAGTGGCAGAGGGGAGACTGAAACTGGATGTTAGGAAGAAGTTCTTTGCAGTGAGGGTGATGAGCCACTGGCATAGGTTGAGGATGGTGAGACCCAGGCACAGGTTTCCCAGGGAGGTTGTGGAGCACAGAACCACCCAATCTGGTCTTTGAGCTTCGATCACATTGGGTGTTTCTGTGCTCTGCAGCCTCCCTGGAGGTGTTCAGGATCAGGCTGGATGAGGCCTGTTCTGGTGGGAGGTGTTTGCCCATGGCAGAGGTTGGAACTGGCTGAGCTTTGAGCTCCCTCCCAGCCTAAGCCATTCTGTGGCTCCATCTGCTCACCTCCTGCTGTCCCCCGCAGCTGCCTCTGGGCCGCCAGTGCGTGGAGCACTATCGGCTGCTGCATCGCTACTGCGTCTTCTCCCACGACGAGATGATCTGCAAGATGGCTTCCAAGGCAGAGGTCCTGGACGTGGTGGTGGCATCTACGGTTCAGAAGGACATGGCCATAATGATTGAGGATGAGAAGAGGCTGCGTGAGAAGGTCGATAAACTGGTGAGTGGTAGGCAGTGGTCTCGTCACGAGGGGCTGGAGAGCGGCGAGAGCAGGCTGGCAGCTGTGCCACGGTGTCAGGTCCAGCAGTGGGCTGGGCAGCAGCTGGCAGCTGTGCCACGGTGTCAGGTCCAGCAGTGGGCTGGGCAGCAGCTGGCAGCTGTGCCACGGTGTCAGGTCCAGCAGTGGGCTGGGCAGCAGCTGGCAGCTGTGCCACGGTGTCAGGTCCAGCAGTGGGCTGGGCAGCAGCTGGCAGCTGTGCCACGGTGTCAGGTCCAGCAGTGGGCTGGCCAGCAGCTGGCACTGTGCCCTCACAGCCAAGAAGGCATCCTGGGGTGCATTAAGAGCACTGTGGTCAGTAGGGCAGGGGAGGTTTTCCTCCCCACAGTCACAGAATGTCTCTGATAGGAGGAGACCTCCAAGCTCATCCAGCCCAGCACTAAACCATGTCCCTAAGCACCGAGTCCAAACACTGCTTCAACACCCCCAGGGATGGTGACTCCAGCACTGCCCTGGGCAGCCTGTGCCAAGGTTTGGGAACCCCTCCAGTGCAGAAACATTTCCTGAGATCCACCCTGAACCTCCCCTGGTGCAGCTTGGAACCATCTCCTCTGGTCCTGTGGCTTGCCACCAAGGAGCAGAGGCTGCCCCCTCCTCACTCCAACCTCCTCTTGGGTACTTTGCCCTGGTGAGGCCTCACCTGCAGTACTGTGCCCAGCTCTGGGCTCCCCAGCTCAAGAAAGACAGAAGTGCTGGAGAGGGTTCAGTGCAGGGCCACTGCGGTGCTGAGGGGACTGGGACAGCTCTCACATGAGGAGAGGCTGAGAGCTGGGGCTGGTTAGCCTGGGGAAGGGGAGGCTGAGAGGGATCTGAGCAATGCTTAACAGTACCTAAGGGTGAGTGTCAGGGAGCTGGGGGCAGAGTCTCCTCAGTGGCCCTCAGTGACAGGACAGGAGGTAAACATGAACACAGGAGGTTCCACCTGAACACTTCACTCTGAGGGTCCTGCAGCAGGCTGCCCAGAGAGGTTGTGGAGTCTCCTCTGGAGGCTTCCCAAACCCACCTGGATGTGTTCCTGTGTGACCTGCCCTGGGTGCTCCTGCTCTGGCAGGGGGTTTGGACTCGATCTTCAGAGGTTCCCTCCAACCCCTCCCATTCTGTGGTTCAGTAGCTTAGAGCTCTACACAGAGCCCTCCTGAGCAGCATTGCTGGTTTCAGAGGACCAGTTGAGTTGTTGCTGCTGCATCTTGTCTCAGCAGCTGACCCTTCCTGCTGCTGTCCGTCCTCAGCTCAGGCCTGTTCTGGCACCGCGGGAGGCAGCACAGCCACAGCTGACCCCTCCCGAGCGCAGCTTTCTGTCTGCCTGGGCTTTGCAGCCTGCTTCTGAACTTCTTACGCCGTGCTAAGTTCAGCTGCTGCAGCCTGCAGCAGTGCCCTCCTGCCGCGGCAGTGCAGCGGTGCCAGCCTGTCTCTTGCAGGGGGTGGCTGACTCCGAGCGGGTAGCCTTCGAGCTGCTGCCCGACGACGAGCGCCAGTGCGTGAAGTGCAAGACCACCTGCTTCATGTCTGCCGTCTACTGCCCCTGCAAGCCCGGGCTGCTGGTCTGCCTCTACCACGTGGAGGATCTCTGCTCCTGTCCAACTCACAAATACAAACTGGGGTAAGCTTTGGAGGGCAGAAACCCCCTGGTCTGGGGCTAGATGCTGCAGTTCAGTCTAGAGCCTCCTCTGCTCTGCCAGTGGTGCCAGGCTCAGGATTCTGTTCCTCTCTGCCCTTTGCACATACAGACCAAAGCCCCTTTTTGGTGCTGGTATACAAAGACTCTCTTGATCAGCATTCAGCCTTCCTTGCTCTGGAGTGGCAAGAATTGATGGATAAATTAGTTTGCTCTTCTCTTTATAGCAACCAGGTCGTCAGTCCTTAGCCAGTCCCTGCCAAGCCACTTTTGCTTCCATTGCCTTCCCTGCCCCCTGTCAGCCTTCCCTGCCCCCTGTCAGCCTTCCCTGCCCACATCTCTGTCCCAGGTGGCTGTAGCTTCTCTAGGCCAGTCTCTCAGTGGCTCCGGCTGTAACACTGAGATGCTTTCGGAGGCAGCACTGCGATTGTCTCAGGAGGGAGCATGGCTGTAGGCCTTACTGCTGTTACCCTGGGGGCACAGCAGATCACTTCTGTGCTCTCTGGCCCAGCGCATCTCGATGCCCCTCCCTTCCACCCTGCTGTTGCTGGGGTTTGAGCTGTGTGGTGCTCGCAGGTACCGCTACACCCTGGAGGAGCTGTACCCCATGATGAACGCGCTGAGGATGCGCGCAGAGTCCTACAACGAGTGGGCTGCCAACGTCAGCGAAGCGCTGGAGGCGAAGATCAACAACAAAAAGAGTGAGTGGCTGCCCTCCTGTCTGCTGCATGACTTGCAGTGGCCAATTTCTTCATTTTTAGCTTCTAATCTGTAGCAACAACCACAAGAATTTGTAGACACCTTCGTGGTTCAGATTGGCTGTTTTAGCTGCTGCAGTCCCAGAGGTCCTGCCTGAGAAGAGGTCACTTTGGCACCAAACAGGACCAAAGCTGAAACAGAAATAGATTGAATCTGTTGCTACTCAGCCTTAGCACAGGGAGGCTTTTAACTTAGTGTCTCTCTCCACAGGTCTCATCAGCTTTAAGGCTTTGATAGAGGAGTCAGAGCTGAAGAAGTTTCCAGACAACGACCTGCTGCGGCACCTGCGGCTGGTCACGCAGGACGCGGACAAGTGCGCCTCGGTGGCACAGCAGCTCCTGAACGGCAAGAGACAAACCAGGTAAACGTGGCTGGGGCACCAAGCACCTGCCACTGATCAATGCCAGTGCTGCTCTGCAGGGCTTGAAAATGGAAGCAGTGTCTTTGTCTTCCCAAGAGAGCCATCTTCCACAGGGGCCTTTACTGCCTGTAGGAAGTTAACAGCCTGAGCCTTCAGTCTCCTCTTCCTCTGACAGCTGGACTGTGAATTCATTCTGATGTGAAACTGGTGTGGGATTTCCAGACAAAGCAGCACCCAGTCCCTGAAAGCTCCCAGGCCACCTGTCTGTGTGCCATGGGGATCTGCCAGTGGTGCCTGTATCATTGTAGTCATCAGACTTTATGCCTCGTGGAAGAAGAAAGTGCCTTAGCTGCTGGAGCTCCCCAGGGATCAGTACTGGAGCCTCTTCCCTTTAGTGTCTTCATCAGTGCTCTGGAGGGAGGGGCTTGAGGCACCCTCGGTAAGCTTGCAGGTGACTCCAAGCTGCATGGCTGTGTCCAGCTGCTGCAGGGTAGGGAAGCCTTACAGGGGGAGGCAGAGGCTGATTGTGTGAAATTCAACAAGGCCAAGAGCCAGGTCCTACACCTGGGTCACAACAACCCCTTGGGGAGCTGCAGCTTGGAGAGGGACCTGGGGGAGTTGATTGGCAGTCACTGAACATAAGCCAGCAGTGCCCAGGTGGCCAAGCAGGCCAGGGGCATCCTGGCTTGGATTAGCCACTGTGGGCAGACAGGCAGTGCCCATCCCCCTGTGCTCAGCACTGGGCAGGCCACCCCTCGAGTGCTGTGCTCAGCTCTGGACCCCTCACTGCAGGAAGGACACTGAGGGGCTGCAGCCTGTCCAGAGCAGGGCAGTGAGGCTGCAGAAGGGCCTGGAGCAGCTGGGGATGAGGAGGGGCTGAGGGAGCTGGGGGTGTGCAGGTGGAGCAGAGGAGGCTGAGGGCAGAGCTCAGTGCTCTCTGCAGCTGCCTGCAGGGAGGTTGCAGCGAGCAGGGGGCAGCCTCTGCTGCTTGGGGACAAGGGACAGGAGCAGAGGAAATGGTTCCAGGCTGCCCAGGGGAGGCTCAGGCTGGAGCTCAGGAAATATTTCTGCCCTGGAAGGGCTCTCAGAGCTTGGCACAGGCTGCCCAGGGCAGTGCTGCAGTTCCCATCCCTGGGGGTGTTCCAGCAGCTGTGGAGCTGGAGCTTAGGAACATGGCTTGGTGCTGGGTCAAGGGTTGGACAGGATGAGCTTGGATCCAACTGAAGATACTTTGTGGTTCTGTGGTGTGAATACTGCATGAAAATACTGCTCTGAGAAATGCTGGCTCCTTCCTGGCAGCTCTGGTGGCAGAGCTTCCAGCCAGGTGCTTTGCTCAAGGAGTTTGAAGTCAGGGCAGTGTCTGGGTAATGCCTTCTGTGAGAGCTGCCTGGTCCTGCTAGCACCTCTGTGTCTGAAATGACTCGAGTCAGAAGGTGCAGAAGTCCAAGGTCAGACCTCCTCACTGCACCAGTCTGTGACTCTGCACCGACCTTTCTCTCAGGGATCACAAATGATCTCCTCCTGCTGCAGGTTCCCCACCCAGGCTTGCCATGGCCAGGGGGGAAGAGAGCCTGCCAAGGAAGGCCTGGGGCATGTGGAGGACAGTGCTGGACTTGAGTAGTGACATTAATGCTTCAGGAAAACTTCCTCTCTTGTCCCATCTGGACAATTCTCTCTGACCCTGCTGCTGTGGACAGCCTGGAGCCTGTCAGGGCAGTTGCTGCTGGGGCAGCTGTGTGGTTTGCTCAGCAGAAGCCTTGCAGCTTGCCTCTCCCTGTGTGCTTGGGAGGCCTTTGGGAGTAGAATGTTCAGCTGCAGCGTAGAGAGGGTGCTCACAGCTGTGCTCTCCTTTCCCAGTGACCCTTGGCTAAGCCTTTGCAGCAAGGGCTTGGTAAAAATTCACCTCCACTGTCTGCAAGCACAGGAGGGTGAAGCCTCTGCCAGCGCTGTGAAGCTGTGATGACAGGAGATGAAGTGAGCACTCCACCAGCCACAGCTGCCAGATAGGGCATTTCCAGAGCAAAGGCTCATGGCAGTGCTGCTCATCCCTGCCTTTCTGCTCTTGAGCCAGCTCTTTTCATTCAGGCATCCCCAGTCCCTGTGCTTCCATCCTTGCTATTTGCTCAGGCCTCCTGCCGGTGAACCTGGAGCAGCAGCCAGGCCCTTGCCAGCTGCTCGGTGCCAGATGAGCTCTTCCAAGAGTCCTTCCTGCTCTGAGCATGTGCCTGGCTTTGGGAGGAGTGGGGAGCAATTCCTCCCTTCTCTCCCGGGCTGGCTCTCTCCTCCTGCCCCCGTGGCAGTCTCAGCCTCTCTCAGCTCCTTCGGCATCGCAGAGGCTGAGCAACAACCACCCAGAGCTGCGCTCCCCGGGCCAGTGCCTGGCTCCTTTCTGTGGTTCCAGGTGGTTTTAGCCCTCCACTCACTTGGTCTTTCTCAGCCTGTTTCTGGGGAAAGTCCAGCTCCTGCCTTCAGAACAAACTCCTGGTATTTGATGGATTTGATTAGTTCTGTTTCTCTTGGAAGGTTGAAGGAATTGAGTGCCCGGAACCTGCGTGGGAGGACAGAAGGAAGGGAACAATCAGTTTAAAACCTCCATACCTGTTATCAGATGTTGTTAGCTTCATGAAGTCCACAGCTCAGCAGGGTGCTGAGCAGCCCTCATCACACCAACTGCCTCATGCTGCTTTGGAATGAGGATTCTGCCTAGAGTTTGGTTCATGCTTTTGGCAAACAGTCCTGGCTGAGCTTGGAAGAGTTATGCAGTAGGTTTGACTCAGCTGGAAAGCTCACAGAGACACAGAGCCTTAGAGGCTAGGAGGGACCTCTGCAGATCATCCAAACCAAGCCCCTGCCAGGGCAGCAGCACCCAGGGCAGGGCACACAGGAACACAGCCAGGAGGGTTTCAAAGGCTCCAGGGCAGGAGACTCCACAGCCTCTCTGGGCAGCCTGCTCCAGGCTCCAGCACCCTCACACTCACAAAGGTTCCCCTCCTCTTCCCCTGCCACCTCCTCTGCTCCAGCTTGCCCCCAGTGCCCCTTCTGCTGCCCTTGGCCACCCCTGGGCAGAGCCTGCCTGCGTCCTGCCCACACTGCCCTGCAGAGCTTGAGCACAGCACTGAGGGCAGCCCTCAGGCTGCTCTGCTGCCAGCCCCAGCTGCCTCAGCCTGGCCCCACAGGAGATGTTCCAGTCCAGCAGCCTCACAGTAAAGAAGTGAGGTAAAGAAGTTCATCCCTGTTCATTGTGGCACTCGGTGATGCTCAGGGATCTCCTGCAGAGTTTGCAGCAGTTGCTGGGAAGAAAAGCCCCAAACAGATAAATACTCTGAGAGTAAATCCTGTGGCTCCTGCTCTCCAGGTTCCCTGTTGCAGCTGAAGCAGTGCAGCAGGGCTGCACCTCCCTGTCTCTGCTTCTGTCAGTGATGGGGGATTCCAGAGTGCTTGGAGGGTTGCTCTGATGGCTCTCCAGGGCCAGAGGACTGCTCTCTGGTACTGCAGGGAGCAGTGTGACAGCAGGGCAGGCACAGAGGCATTTTCTCACCACCCAGCCCTTTGCTTCTCCAGGTCTCAGGAAGTGTTTTCTGCTTCCCAGAGTCTCAGAGATCTGTGGATGGCCCTGGGCTGTCCTGGCTATGCCTTTTTCAAGCTGCTGTCATTTCTGCTTGCCAAACCCATCCTGCAGCTTGGAGCTCTCTGTGTGTGTGGACAGAGAGGTTGATTCATTCATTCATTTATTAAGCTTGGGCTTTTTCCTGGGAAGATCCTGCAGAGCTTCCATCAAACCCAGTAAAACACTGCAGCTGGTGGTGTTCCTGAGACCTGGAATTTCATTGCTCAGCTTACTGTGGGCTTTGGAACTGCCAAGGTGCTCCTGGCTTGCCCTTTAGAACTACCTATTTTTAACAGAGTGAATAAATGAGACTTTTATTGCCCAGCATTCACATTCCAGTCCTGCTGGCACATCCTGCTGGAGGGGGGGGTTGGTTTCCTCTTTTGTTTCCCTGACAGATTGTGGATTAAATTGGAGCCAGCACTGCAAGAGAGTTCTTCCCTTTTCTGTTTGGGCTTCTCAGACCTGGTTAAACCTGGTTTGAGTTTAGAGAGGTTTTGAATGCTGAGCCAGTTTGTTAACACTTCTAAGCCCCACTCGTTGAGCCCACAGCTTTCAGCTGAAAATGGAAATGATGATTTCAGCCTCCAGAGGATTTTTCTCACAAGTGCCTACACGACCTGCAACTGTCAAAGCCCATTCAGGGCTGGGATTTGTTCTCTTCAGCTGTGGGCCTGGGGAGAGCTTAACTGCAACAACTGAATGCTTTAGCCACAGTCTCTTTGTGTTCTGGAAAAGAGCCTAATGTTAGGCCATACTAAGCAGTGCTCTTCCAAGGCTGAGTGGCTGTTCCAGAGCCCCATTTTAGTGGGAGTGCATGCAACAACAGCCTGCTGGGCTGCAGCTGCATGGAGCTTTCCAGCTGTGGAAGCCTTCGAGACTGCTCACAAATAATACGAGATTCCAAAGCATTCCCTTTGGGCTGCTTGGATGCTTTGGAATCTTCTCTTATTTGTGCCCCTGAAGCTTGGATCGAGCAGATGAAACTTCTGCCCTTTCCTCTTGCCTTTGGCATCCAAGCAGGCTGAGCTGTGTCGTTGCAGGTACCGCTCCGGAGGAGGGAAGTGCCAGAACCAGCTGACGGTGACGGAGCTGCGGCTGTTCGTCAGGCAGCTCTATGCCCTGCCCTGTGTGCTCAGCCAGACCCCCCTGCTGAAGGTAACCTGGGGCAGCCCAGGGCAAGGAGCAGAGCACTTGGCACAGGGATGGGATTCAGAGAGTCGCAAGAATGGGGATGGGTTGGAAGGGACCTGGAAGATCATCCAGTGCCAGCCCCCTGCCATGGACAGGGACACCTCCTGCCAGCACAGCTGCTCAGGGCCTCAGCCAGCCTGGCCTTGGACACCTCCAGGGAGGGGGCAGCCACAGCCTCCCTGGGCAACCTGTGCCAGTCTCAACCCACCCTCATTCTCAACAATTTCTTCCTCCACTCTCACTCTCCCCTCTCCCAGCTCACAGCCATTGTCTCTTATCCTGCCACTCTCAGCCCTTGTCCAGAGTCCCTCCCCAGCTCTCCTGAGCCCCTTCAGGCACTGGAAGGCTGCTCAGAGGTCTCCCTGGAGCCTTCTGTTCTCCAGGCTGAACAGCCCCAACTCTCCCAGCCTGTCCCCACAGGGGAGGTTCTGCAGCCTCTCATCATCTTGGTGGCCTCTTCTAGACCCTCTCCAGCAGGTGAGGGCTGAGCAGAGCAGAGGGGCAGAATCCCCTCCCTATGCTGCTGCTCTCCCTGCTCAGGCTGCAGCCAGCACTCAGCTGGCTCTGGGCTGCCAGTGCCCAGTGCTGGCTCCTGGGCAGTTTTTCTGCCCCCCCCCCACCTGCTCACGACCATTTCTTTAGCTTCAGCACCAGCTATTAAGGGCAGCAGTGGATTCCAGTTTGACAAAGGCAGTTGGGAGCAGCTGCAGCTAACAGCCTCTGCTTTCAGTTATGTATCTAACAGGAACTATGTACAGGAGGGGTTAGAAATCACCAAACTTTCAGGTCCTATTTTCCTATTTTCTCCAAGAATGAAGAGCTTTGAACCATCAGTGCTGGGCACCATGCACAAGAGCTGCTGAAGCAGGGAGCTCTCTACCCTGATGGGGGCAGAGCTCATTGCTGTCTGCAGCTGCCTGCAGGGAGGCTGTGCCAGGTGGGGTTGGGCTCTGCTGCCAGGCAGCCAGGGACAGAAGAAGGGGACACAGCCTCAAGCTGTGCCAGGGAGGTTCAGTCTGGATGTTAGGAGGAAGTTCTGCAGAGAGAGTGATTGGCACTGGAATGGGCTGCCCAGGGAGGTGGAGTCACCACCTCTGGAGGTGTTGAAGCCAAGCCTGGCTGGGGCACTGAGTGCCATGGTCTGGTTGATTGGATAGGGCTGGGAGCTAGATTGGACTGGATGAGCTTGGAGCTCTCTTCCAACCTGCTTCTATGGTTCATGGTCAGCAGGTTTTAGAATAGAATGGTTTAGGTTGGAAGGGAGCTCCAAGCTCATCCAGTTCCTACAGAAGGATCACATTCTGTGATTCTGTGCTCCACAACCTCCCTGGGCAGCCTGTGCCAGTCTCTCACCACCCTCACTGCAAACAACTTCCTAGCATCCAGTTTCAACCTCCCTTCTCCCAGTTCAAACCCATTCCTCCTCCTGTCATTACCAGACCTTGTCAATAGTCCCTCTTCAGCTCTCCTGTAGCCCCCTTCAGACACTGGAAGGCCACTCCAAGGTCTCCTTAAAGCCTCCTGTCCAGTCAGTGTTGATGTTGCACCAAGCAGTATGAAGGAAGCAGCAGGTGACCTGGATGACTGCAGAGAAGAGGTCTGGGGTCAGTTCTCTGATCTCTTCAGAATGGAGCTAGGTTTATCTGAGAGCAGTCACAACTCCACCCTGCTCCCAGGTGTCCCATTCACATCTCTGTCCTCCTTCCCTCATCCAGATTCCCAGAGCTTTGTACTTGGATCCCTCCTTGTGCTGTCAGCTCATGGCCCAGGAGAGCACAGAGAGAGCCCAGCCACAGCTGAGCCCTTGTGCTGGCAGAGGGCCTGCTGCTGGAGGAGGCTGGAGGTCACTTGGTCTCCTGCCACCATCAGCTCCTGCTGGTGTTTTGCTCACCAGATGATCAGCCCTCAGACAAGTTGAGAGTGGTTCAAAAGCTGGGTTGGAACTGGCCAAAATGTTGCATCAAAGGAAAAAACAACCCCAAAACTTCAGTTCTGGGCAGCTGCAATTCCAATCCTAAAGGAGAAAGACTTCACATAGAGTCACAGAATGGTCTGGGTTGGAAGGGAGCTCCAAAGCTGATCCAGTCCAACCCCATGCAGTCTGCAGGAACATTCTCCACTAGAGCAGGTTGCCCACAGCCCTGTCCAACCTCACCTGGAATATCTCCAGGCATGGGCCTCAACCACCTCCCTGGGTAACCTGTTGCAGTGTTCCAGCAGCCTCCTGCTGCAGAACTTGTTCCTCACATCCAGTCTCAATCTCCTCTAATTTCAAAACATTGTTCTCATCCTCTCCCTGCAGACCTCTGCAGCCTGCTTGTAGCCACTGGCAGGCAGCTCTAAGGTCTGCCTGGAGCCTTCTCCAGGCTGAACACCCTCAGCTCCCTCAGCCTGTCCCCATGGCAGAGCTCCTCCACCCCTCTGATCATTTTCTTGCCTCTCCTCTGGACCTGCTCCATAAGGTCCATGTCCTACCTCTGAGGTCTGCCCAGAGCAGAGCAGCTGTGCAGGCTGGAGCTCCCTCAGTCTGCCCTGCAGAGCTCCACCACACCAGATCTCATCCCCCTCCACTTCCCCGAGGCTATCAGCAGCTCAGAGCATTTCCCTGTACAGCCCTGGTTGGACTATTTTTGGCTCTGAGAATCAGGAGCTGCTGTGTCCATCTCTTGACCTGTCTTTTCAGTGTCCACACAACACCAAGAGGCTCTCCTCAGTGTTGTGTAACTGAGTCAGCCCAGATCAGGGCAGCTTTGTGCCTGCTGCTTGGGAGGCCTTAGCAGGTCTGTGTGGGTCAGCTTTTATGTCACCCTGTCTGCAGTTCCCTGTTTGCAGCACTGCAGCTCTGAGCTCTTACCTTGTTAAAAAGCAGAAGTTCAGCAATGCCAGGCATGCCAACAGCTCTGCTCTGCTCTGTTTGGCATCCTGAGCAGGGAGATCCCCAGCACATGGTCAGGGCATTCCTGTACATCATTCCCAGCCCTCCTGAATGCTCTGCAGCAAGTGAGGGAGTGCATAGAAATGAGAAGCAGTTCCTGGAGAGCTGCTCATCACTTCCTGCAGCTCCACCAGGGCTTTGTTCCCAGTGCAGTGAGGTTGCCTCCCCTGGCAAGCAGCCCAGCAGGCAAACTGCCAAGGTGTCAGCTGTGAGGGGAGAATTTACTGCTGGAGCAGTGCTTCAGCCAGTCCTGGAGGCACTGGGCAGGAGCAGTGGCAGCCTCTCCAGGGAGCACTCTGGCTGAATGCCTGTCACTTGGGGCCCTCACTGCAAGAAGGACTTTGAGGAGCTGGAGCAGCTCTGGAGAAGGGCACCAAAGCTGGGGAGGAGCAGCTGAGGGAGCTGGGGGGGGTGCAGAAGAGGAGGGGCTGAGGGCAGAGCTCATTGCTCTCTGCAGCTCCCTGAGAGCAGGCTGCAGCCAGCTGGGGGTTGGGCTCTGCTCCCTCGGCTCAGGTGATAAAAGAGGCAATGTCCTGGGATTGTGCCAGGGGAGGGTTAGGTTGGAGAGGAGGAAAAATGTCTTTGCTGCAGGAGTGGTGAGGGTCTGGCAGAGGCTGCCCAGGGAGGTGGTGGAGTGCCCATGGCTGGAGGGGTTGAAGGAAGCTGTGGCCATGGCACCTGGGCAGGGTTCAGTGGCCATGGTGGGGTTGGGCTGCTGTTTGGGCTGGATGATCTTGGAGGAGTTTTGCAGCCCAAACAGTTCTGATTCTGTGATGTGCACACCCACGGAAGTGCCCTGGGCAGGGATGAGCTGCAGAGCACTTGAGAGAAGAGTAAAGCTGCCTGGGAGGGGAAAGTGCCTGCGGCTCCCTGGCACTGTGCGCTCGGCTCGGCCCTGAGGTGCAGCAGAAGTGACCCCAGAAGCTCTCAGCCCTTCCCAGCGTTCTTCAAAGCTTTTGTAACCTTCACCTTGCACTTCGCAGCCTTCCTGCTCGCTCCAGCACTGAGCCAGGCAGCGCAGGCTGCTGAGAGCCCTTCGGCACTGCCCCTGAGCCGGAGGGCTCGGGAGGGGCATTCGCTGGGGCCGTGCTGAGGGCGCGGAGCGATGCTGAGCTGCGGGCGCGGAGCGATGCTGAGCTGCGGGCGCGGAGCGATGCTGAGCTGCGGGCGCGGAGCGATGCTGAGCTGCGGGCGCGGAGCGATGCTGAGCTGCGGGCGCGGAGCGATGCTGAGCTGCGGGCGCGGAGCGATGCGGAGCTGCGGGCGCGGAGCGATGCTGAGCTGCGGGCGCGGAGCGATGCGGAGCTGCGGGCGCGGAGCGATGCTGAGCTGCGGGCGCGGAGCGATGCGGAGCTGCGGGCGCGGAGCGATGCAGGCTGCCGGCGCTGCGCCGTGCGGGGCTTTGTCGTGCGGGGCTTTGCCGTGCGGGGCTTTGCCGTGCGGGTTGCGTGCCGCAGGCTCGGGATGCTTGCACTGAGACGTTTGAGAGCTCGGGCAGGGGCTTTGCTGCTCAGCTCCTGCTGCCTTCTCGTGTCCAGGACCTTCTGGATCGCGTGGAAGCTTTTCAACAGCAAAGCCAGAAGCTGCTGTCCGAGGAGCTGCCCAGCGCCGCAGAGCTTCAGGACCTGCTGGACGTCAGCTTCGACTTCGACGTGGAGCTGCCGCAGCTGGGGGAGCTGCGGGAGCGGCTGGAGCAGGCTCGCTGGCTGGAGGAGGTGCAGCTGGCGTCCGCCGACCACAGCTCCCTCACGCTGGACGACATGAGGCGGCTCATAGACTCGGGGGTCGGACTGGCTCCCTACCCAGCAGTGGAGAAGGCGATGGCGAAGCTGCAGGAGCTCCTCACTGTGTCTGAACACTGGGATGACAAGGCCAGAAACCTGCTGAAGGCCAGGTAGAAGCTACACCTTGGCGCTGCTTTGGCGGCTCAGTGAGCTGCTCGGGGCTCTGTCTTGTTCCTCCACTTCACAGCGTGAAGGCAAATCTTGTGTCGTCCAGGAGGGAGAGGGATGGAGCCTGGAGATGAGTGGCTGTTGGCTTGCAGTGTTGGTTGTGCAAACCCTCCCTTTGCCAGCAGGAAGGGTCTTAAGGCTCCTCTTTCCCTCCCACCTTCTGCCCTTCCCCAGTGCCAGACTGCAGGGCACATGTCCAGCTGGAGCTGAGATCTGTGCCACCAGCTGGGAACGTTTTGGGTTTAACTTTTTTCCAGGTTAGTTGGTGCAAGGGGGAAGGAACTCAGCCAAATGCATCCTTACTGGGAAAAAAGTCCCTTCCCTCTTGCTCTGAGCTTCTGCTTTCTAGAGGGAACTGTGGCAGAGCAGAGTCTGGCAGGGTTCAGAAGGGTAGCACAAGCTGACCTGCAGAGTTTCTTCCCTCAGGATTTCTGACTTTTCTCTTTTGCTTTTCCCCCAGCCTCCAAGCATTTGAGTGTTTCTTTGCTCTTTGGTAACCACACTGCTTAAGAATGGTAGCTTCCCAGAGCACAGACTGAGAGAAGCTTTGGCTCTCTCCTCCAGAACAGAGGAGCAGTTGTGCTTGTCCTCCTCTAAGACACCACAAGTGCTGAAATACAGAAGAAGCATCTCTGAGGGTTTTGCTCTTCCAGTGCAGAATCTCCTGGTTGGCACTTTCAGGGCTCAGGCTGTGTTTGAGGACCCAGCCAAGGGATTTACACTCGGGAGTTACTCAATGCCCACAACAGGAGGGAGGCCTCTGGGAGCAGCCCTGCCCTGGGAGCGCCCTTGGCTGCGCAGTGCATCGCTGGGGCTGGCCACAGCACCGCTGCTTGCTGCGACCCTGAGGGCTTAGTGAGCCAGCTGAGGAGCCCCCAGGTGTGCTGCAGTGTCACAGCCTGAGCTGCTCTCTTCACACAGGCCACGGCAGTCGCTGAGCAGCCTGGTGGCAGCCGTGAAGGAGCTGGAGGAGATCCCAGCCTACCTCCCCAACGGCGTCGCGCTGAAGGACGCAGTCCAGAAGGCCAAAGACTGGCTGCAGGAGGTGGAGGCTCTGCAGGTTGGTGAATTCGTGCTCTTGGCTTCTTGGTGAGGAGCAGTAACCCCTGTCAGGGTCAGAGCTTCAGGCTCTGCCCCTGGGCAAGGAAGAATTCTTCACCCCTGATGTCTCTCACCTCGCACACGGCACAGGCACACACTCAGAGGTGCTGTTACTTTCCTTCTGTCTCTGGACCTGAGCTGCTTTCCTTCCCCTTTGCAATTAACTGACTGCAATAAAAATCTATGCAGGAGCTATTGGCACAAATCTGAAGTAAAAAAGGTAACATCTGGGGACTTTAAGGTGAGTTTTGATCAGTCACTCACTGACAGCTGCCTGCAGTCATCCTGCTGCACTGCTGGAGCCCCCAGGATGGCACAGGTGACACAGTCACAGTTCTGCTTGCTGACTCCTGCATAGTCACAGCCCCTAAAGTGTTTAAAGTCACCAAGTGTAGCTTTTCACAGCCTTCATTTGCTCAACTCAACAAATAACTTTCCTCTGGCATCTTGAAAGGAAAAAAGAGGGTACTTGGTGATGGAGGAATGCTGCAGAGCAGCCAAGTGTCCTCTCCAGTTTTGAATGCAGCTGTCTGGAGCATTCCTCATGGAATGCACTGCAGGTTGTGTCTCTCCCAGACCTGATGCCATAAGGTTATTAACCCTTACTGGTGCTGAAATTGCCTCTTCTGAGGCCCTGTAGAATTCATTTCCTACTTCCATATCTGTTATCTGCAGCAGCACAGGCTGGGAGGTGACTGCTGGAGAACAGCTCCAAGGAGAGGGACCTGGGAGTGCTGGGGGAGGACATCCATGGCACAGCAATGTGCCCTGGGGGCCAAGAGGCCAAGGGGGTCCTGGGGGCCATTCAGCAGAGTGTGTCCAGCAGAGCCAGGGAGGTTCTCCTGCCCCTCTACTCTGCCCTGGGGAGACCTCATCTTGAGTACTGCCTTCAGTTTTGGGCTCCCCAGTTGAAGAGGGACAGGAACTGCTGGAGAGAGTCCAAGGGAGGGCTGTGAGGATGATGAGGGGACTGCAGCACTGCCTGGGGAGGAGAGGCTGAGGGACCTGGGGCTGAGAGTCTGGAGAAGAGAAGACTGAGAGGAGATTTAATCAATGTCTGTAACTTTCTGAGGGTTGGGGGGCAGGAGGGGGGGACAGGCTCTGCTCACTGCTCCCTGGCACAGGACAAGCAGCAGTGGATGGAAGCTGCAGCACAAGAGGTTGCAGCTCAGCACAAGGAGAACTTCTTGCCTGGAAGGCTCCCAGAGCCCTGGCACAGGCTGCCCAGAGAGGCTGTGGAGTCTCCTTGTGTGGAGCCTTTCCAGGCCTGTCTGGATGTGTTCTGTGTGCCCTGAGCTAGATTGGGTGGTCCTGCTCTGGCAGGGGGATGGACTCTGTGATCTCTTTGGGTCCCTTCCAACCCCTGACACCTGTGGCCTGTGAACAGCAGGAATGCTCCAGGCATGCTGGGATGCAGAGGCCTTCCCTCATGTGGCAGCCACTCATCATGGTCAGGCTCAAGGCTGCCTCATGTCCTGTCCCTCTTTGCTCAGCCTGGTAGCTCACAGACTGAGTACTTCTGACTTTGTAGCAGAATGTCTGAATGTTGAGGTAAGAGCTGCTTGTTGCCTCTTCTCTCTCCCCTTCCATTTTGAGGCTTCTTTCAGCTTTCATTTCCACTTCTGTGCTACACTCTGAAGCAGCTCTTCAGGTGAGCAAATGGTGGCTGGGAACAAAACCCAGAGTCTGATAAAGACCTGCAGAGGTTTCCACTTTGGCTTCTGGCACTTACTCAAAGCTGCTTTTTTCCCTTTCTTGAACTCTTCATGCAGTTTTCTTTGCCCACCCAACTTCCTTTCCTGTTTTCCTCAGGTTCTTTGCCTCTTCTGCAGTTCCATGGCAGCTTCAATCTCCCTCTCTCTTCCCCCCTCCCCCCTTGTGTTAGCAGGATTGCTCCTGCAGCAAGCACAGACTCAAGGCCAAGTGAGTAAATGTAGCCTGGGCTGACTCTGGAAGTGGTTCATGGCTTAGCCTCACAAGAACTGCAGCCAGGGGTCAGTGGGACTGCACCCATCAGGAGAGGGTGGGGCAGGGCAGCCCAAAATTCACCTTTTAGTGTAAGCTGCCAAATATTTTCTTACATTTCCTTTGTCCTCCTGTTTGTTTCCAAGAGTGAGCTGGGACTGGGACTTACAGACCTCTCTGGCCTAAACTAAGCTTCTTTTGAAAGTTTTTGTGCTGAAGAAGCAAACTGTTGTCCTGGGCTTGAAAGTTTTGTGGGAATTAAGCTCATGGAATATTCACTTGTGCCTGAGAGCTGCTCTGAGAGGGCTTCAGGTCTTGGCTTTTGCTGATTGCTTGGTTTGGATTCTGAAATGTGTCTGGATGTGCCAAGAACTTTTGCTTCAGTTCTGTAAAGGTTGTGGCAAGTCACAGAGTCACAGAAGGTTAGGGGTTGGAAGGGACCTCTGGAGATCATCCAGCCCAAGACCCTGCCAGGGCAGCAGCACCCAGGGCAGGGCACACAGGAACACAGCCAGGAGGGTTTGAAAGGCTCCAGGGCAGGAGACTCCACAGCCTCTCTGGGCAGCCTGCTCCAGGCTCCAGCACCCTCACACTCACAAAGGTTCCCCTCCTCTTCCCCTGCCACCTCCTCTGCTCCAGCTTGCCCCCAGGGCCCCTTGTGCTGCCCTTGGCCACCCCTGGGCAGAGCCTGCCTGCATCCTGCCCACACTGCCCTGCAGAGCTTGAGCACAGCACAGAGGGCAGCCCTCAGGCTGCTCTGCTGCCAGCTGCCAGCCCCAGCTGCCTCAGCCTGGCCCCACAGGAGATGCTCACTGCCTGCAGCAGCCTGGGGCTCTGGGCTGAGCTCTCTCCTACAACTGCTGGAGGGGCCCAGAGGTTGAGCTGAGTGGCCCAGAACTGGACACAATATTCCAGATGTGGCCTCAGCAGGGCAGAGCAGAGGGGGAGGAGAACCTCTCTGATCTGCTCCCCACAGGCCTTCTCTTATCCATCTCAGGTTGCCCTTGGCCTTCAGGGCCAAGTTGCTGCTGTAGTTGACTTGCAGGAAGTTCTTGGTTCAATGATTTGAGCTGTTGGGGTTGTTCTGGAGGAGTCCTCCCTCGGTCCCACATCAGTGCCTGCTTTGGAAATCAGCTTCTGGTCCTGCTTTCCTGCTGGCCTCTGGTGGCTGTGTCCCCCCAGGCACAGGCTGCAAGTGATGGATCCTGGGGCACTCGAGGTGGTTCCTTGGCATGGCAGGGCCTGGCTTAGATCATAGAATCAATCAGGTTGGAAGAGACCTCCAAGATCATCCAGTCCAAGCTATTACTCAGCCCTATCCAGTCATCTAGAGCATGGTACTAAATGCCTCATCCAGTCTTTTCTGGAACACTTCAGGGTTGGTGACTCCACCACCTCCCTGGGCAGCCCATTCCAGAGCAAATCACTCTGTCTGGCAGCAACTTCCTCCTAACATCCAGCCAGAACCTGCCCTGGCACAACTTGAGACTGTGTCTCCTTGCCTCCTGGGTCTGGTGGTGTGCTCTGGGTGCAGACTTGCCAGGCTGGCAGCTTCTCTCTGTTCCCTTTGGACTCTCTCTTGGTATCTCTGTTCTGTTCTCCCCCCAGAGGGTTTGCTTAGCTTTGTCTGTGTCCTCAGAGACCATGAGAAGCACAAATGGAAGTGCTGCAGGTGCCTCGAGTGTCTGAGCAGTGCATTTGTGTTTTCAGGCTCTGCCTTCAGCTCAGTAGCTGCTTTGCTGTGACTCGTGGAGGTGGTTACATAGCTCAGGCATTTCCTCCTTTCCCACCTGGCAGGTTGGAGGGCGAGTGCCTGTGCTGGACACCCTTGCAGAGCTGGTGACCAGAGGCAGATCCATCCCTGTGCACCTGGACTACCTGCCCAGGCTGGAGGCCTTGGTGGCAGAAGTTCAAGCCTGGAAGGAGTGTGCAGCCAGCACCTTTCTGCGTGAGAACTCTGCTTACTCTCTGCTGGAGGTAGGAGCCTCTGCTGGCCTGTGTGTGGAGCAGCAGCGAACAGGAAGCACACAGCAATTGCTTTAGGGATTAGAATAATTATTTCCTAGGATTATATTAATGATTTTATTAATTATTTAAGATTAATTCTTGGAACATAATGTTTATTGGATTGCCCTGTGCTTTTCATGGTCACTGCAGGAGAGCTGGGGAGGGACTGCTTGGAAGGGCTTGTGGCAAGGGTTTGGAGCTGGAGCAGGGCAGATTTGGGTTGGACATAAGGAGCCCAGCCCAATCCCACCACCCTTTGCAGTGGGGGTGGTGGGATACTGCAGAAGGCTGCCCAGGGGTGTGGCTGAGGCCCAGTCCCTGGAGCACTCAAGGTGAGACTCGATGTGGCCCTGGGCAGCCTCATCTGGTTGGGGCTGTCCCTGCTGCCTGCAGGGGGCTGCGCAAGACGACCTCTGGGGGGTCCCTTCAACCTGTGCAACCTGCGAGCCTGAAACTTCCCAACCGTTGAGGCTTCAGCTGTGCCCTCTCTGAGTGAGTGGCCAATGAGAACAAGCTGTGCCACAGGCTCCCCTGCCCAGGGTAGAGATGGCAGTGGTGGCACCGTGGTGCTGCTGAGTTCACTGCAGTGGGTCAGGCTGCAGCTGCTGGAGTGCAAACCTGCTTGGTGCACCTGGGGTTTAGCTGTGTGAGGGTGAGGCTGTCACTGCTTCAGCTGCACCCTGAACCTGCCTGACCACCTGAATCCCTCTCTCTGGTTTGTGCTGAGCCCCTCGTACAGCCCAGCCCTCCCTGGGAATTCCCAGCTCTGGGAATCCTCTGCTGCTTTCCAGGGCTTGCAGCTTGACTCAGTGGAGGCTCTTGAGGGTATGAACTGTCTCTGTACCAGCAAGCCAGGGGAAACCTGATGGTGTTTGTGGTCTGCCTCCTTCATAAAGCTGAGATTTTAGCCTTGCAGCTCTGCCCATTTCCCAGATAACCTCCTCCCAGGGCAGCCCTGCTGCAGGCAGTGCTTGTGGCTGTGCGAGGGCAGATGCTGCAGGCAGTGGCAGCAGTGCTGCTCTGTCACCAGGTGCTGTGTCCTCGCTGTGACATTGGGATGCTGAACCTGAAGAGGAAGCAGAAGAAGCTGAAGGAGCCAGTTCCAGGTGGAAAGAAGAAGAGCACTAAGCTGGAGACTCTGAGTGATCTGGAGCGAGCACTGTCGGAGAGCAAAGACACAGCTGCTGCGGTAGGTGGCCCCCAGCTGCTGCCAGCTGCAGCTGCTCCCCAGGCCTTTGCAGCTGTCTCCCACGCAGGAGTGTTGCCTGCCACTCTGTGCTGCTCTGCAGGACTTCCCTGTGCTGGCTTCAGGCTGCACAGAATTGCTTTTAGATGGAGGGGGGGAAGTTTGCTTTGTGTGTGGAGCAGTCAGGCAGTGCCTGCAGCCTGGCACAGCACAGGGAGGCCTGGGACACACCAACCCCTTCCCAAGGACAGGGCAGTTGAGGCTCTCCCAAAACTCAGCCCTGCACCATTTATAATTAAAGACCATAAATAAGTGAAGGAGACCTCCTGCAGAGTGCAGTCAGCAGCACTCCAGTTCTGGGTGGAGCAGACTCAGTTGCTGGTGGTGAAGTGCTTCACCCCAGGGGACCTACTGGGTCAGGTTGGGGGACCGTAGGGGACCTACGACCATGGTCAGGTTGAACAACATCCCTTAGGGGATGGGACACTGAAGTTTTAACCTATGGCTTGATACCTGGATGCCAGCTGTGGGGGTGCTCCCTGGGTGCCAGCTATGTGCTTTGGTTTTGGCCTCCCTTGTCTGCAAATCCAGACTTAGAGGCTGTGTCCCAGCAAGTGCGGAGCAGAGCCTGGCTCCTCTCTCCTCGTCCTCTCTGCCCAGATGATCTCCTGTTCACAGCTGGGATGCTGAACAAGAAGCAGACTCACAGGAGCTGCACCCAGGACAATGCATTTTGTGGGGCAGGTTTTTGCTTTGACATGAGGGGACCAAGAATCTCCTTACAGTGGGAGTTTGTCTCCTTTCCTAGCCCAGTGCTGAGCTGCAGCACTCGGCACCCATGCTCTGTCCCAGTCCTGCACCTGCCCATGCTGGGGGCCCTTGTCCAGTGTTTGCAGAGCTGATCTCTCTCCAGTCATCACATTTCATGGCCTGAATGTGTCAAATACCTGGAGTCGAGGATTTCTAACCACCTCTGTACATAGTTCCTGTTAGAGACATAACTAAAAGCAGAGGATGTGTTAGCTGCAGCTGCTCCCAACTGCCTTTGTCAATCTGGAATCCACTGCTGCCCTTAATAGCTGGTGCTGAAGCTAAAGAAATGGTCGTGAGCAGGTGGGGGGGGGGGGGCAGAAAAACTGCCTAGGAGCCAGCACTGGGCACTGGCAGCCCAGAGGCAGCTGAGTGCTGGCTGCAGCCTGAGCAGAGCCCCTCTGCTCTGCTGTGCTCAGACCTCACCTGCAGCACTGCCTCCAGCTCTGGGGAACCCAGCACAAGAAGGGCCTGGAGCTGCTGGAGAGGGTCCAGAGGAGGCCACCAAGATGATGAGAGGCTGCAGAACCTCCCCTGTGGGGACAGGCTGGGAGAGTTGGGGCTGTGCAGCTTGGAGAAGGCTCTACAAAGACCTTAGAGCAACCTTCCAGTACCTGAGGGGCTCAGGAGAGGTGGGGAGGGACTTTGGACAAGGGCTGGGAGTGCCAGGATGAGGGAGAGTGTCTATGAGCTGGGAGAGGGGAGAGTGAGAGTGGAGAGGAGGAAGAAATTGTTGAGAGTGAGGGTGGGGAGAGACTGGCACAGGCTGCCCAGGGAGGCTGTGGAGCACAGAGGCACAGAATGTGATCTTCTGGAGGTGTCCAAGGCCGGGTTGGATAAGTCCTTGTGCAAGCTGTGCTGGTGAGATGTGTCCCTGCCCATAGCAGAGGGTTGGAGCTGGCTGAGCTTTAAGGCCCCTTCCAGCCCAGACTGCTCCATGAGCCCATGGCCATCCTCAGGAGCACAGCAGAGTTCCGCTGGGGTTTGCACACTGCAGAGTGCATGGGGCAGGGCAGGGCCCTGTGCGCTGGGCAGGCTGTGCAGGGTGAGCAGCAGAGCTGCTTCGGTGTGCCTCAACACTGCCCGGGAGAGCTTCGTGCTCAGGCGGAGTTAGGTTGTGATGAGGGAAGCAGCTGCAAGGCTCAGCCGCGGCCGCTGCAGAGCTGAGGCTGCTCTCAGGCAGCCTGGTTGGGTGGAACAGAGAGGGAGGATCTGGAGCAGAGGAAGGGAGCTGCGAGCTCGTGTTTGACAAAGCAGCCAGCTTTGGGCCCCGGGCCTGGCCAGAAAGCAGAAGGGAACTGAAGCCAATCTCTGGGGTGAGGAGCTTGGCAGTGGGGTGAGGAGCCTGGCAGTGGGGTGAGGAGCCTGGCGGTGAGGTGAGGAGCCTGGCATTGGGGTGAGGAGCCTGGCATTGGGGTGAGGAGCTTGGCATTGGGGTGAGGAGCTTGGCAGTGGGATGAGGAGCCTGGCATTGGGGTGAGGAGCCTGGCATTGGGGTGAGGAGCTTGGCAGTGGGATGAGGAGCTTGGCATTGGGGTGAGGAGCCTGGCATTGGGGTGAGGAGCTTGGCATTGGGGCGAGGAGCCTGGCAGTGGGGCGAGGAGCCTGGCATTGGGGCGAGGAGCTTGGCAGTGGGGCGAGGAGCCTGGCATTGGGGTGAGGAGCCTGGCAGTGGGGCGAGGAGCCTGGCATTGGGGTGAGGAGCCTGGCATTGGGGTGAGGAGCCTGGCAGTGGGGCGAGGAGCCTGGCATTGGGGTGAGGAGCCTGGCAGTGGGGCGAGGAGCCTGGCATTGGGGTGAGGAGCCTGGCAGTGGGGCGAGGAGCCTGGCATTGGGGTGAGGAGCTTGGCAGTGGGGTGAGGAGCCTGGCATTGGGACGAGGAGCCTGGCGGTGAGGTGAGGAGCCTGGCATTGGGGTGAGGAGCCTGGCAGTGGGGTGAGGGGTCTGGCGGTGAGGTGAGGAGCCTGGCAGTGGGGTGAGGAGCCTGGCAGTGGAGTGAGGAGCCTGGCATTGGGGTGAGGAGCCTGGTGGTGGTGCGAGGAGCCTGGCAGTGGGGTGAGGAGCCTGGCAGTGGGGTGAGGAGCCTGGGATTGGGGCGAGGAGCCTGGCAGTGGGGCAAGGAGCCTGGCAGTGGGGCGAGGAGCCTGGTGGTGGGGCGAGGAGCCTGGCATTGGGATGAGGAGCCTGGCGAGGAGCCTGGCAGCGACTGGTGCCCCTGCCGGGTGCTGCCGGCCGCAGGGCAGTGCCGCTGCCTCGCAGCTGAGGTCCCTTGCTCTGGTTGCCTTGCAGATGGCCACGCTGGGCGAAGCTCGGCAGAAGGAGATGGAGGCGCTGCGCTCCCTGCGAGCCGCCAACGAGGGCAAGGTGCTGGGCGGCGAGGAGGAGGCGGAGCTGAGGGTCTGCCTGTGCCAGAAGGAGCCCTCGGCCCCCATGCTGCAGTGTGAGCTCTGCAGGGGCTTCTTCCACACCGCCTGCGTCCCGGCGCCCGCCCTGCTGCAGGGCCCCGGCGTGTGGCTGTGCCCCCAGTGCCACCGGTCGGAGAAGCCTCCCCTGGAGAAGATCCTGCCCCTGCTGGCCTCCCTGCAGCGCATCCGAGTGCGGCTGCCCGAGGGGGATGCTCTGCGCTACATGATCGAGAGAACTGTCAGCTGGCAGCACAGGGCACAGCAGATGTTGTACTCAGGGAACCTCAAACTCATACAAGACAAACTGGGCTCAGGATTGTTGTACAGCAGGTGGCAAGGCACAGCAGGGCAGCTGCCAGAGGCAAACAAGGTGAGGGGCTGCGGTGGGGGGGGGGGGTCAGCAGCACTGCTCTGGGTTGGTTCTGGATGTGGGGCTGGAGCAGCTCTGCTATGGGGACAGGCTGAGGGAGCTGAAGGTGTTCAGCCTGGAGAAGAGAAGGGTCCAAGGAGACCTTAGAGCTGCTGCCAGTGCCTGGAGGGGTTACAATAAGGCTGCAGAGGGGCTGCTCCCAAAGGCCTGCGGGGACACTGCAACAGGTTGCCCAGAGAGGTGGTTGAGGCCCCAAGCCTGGAGATATTCCAGGTGAGGCTGGACAGGGCTGTGGGCAGTCTGATCCAGTTGAGGATGTCTCTGCTGAGTGCAGAGGCTTGGACTGGATGAGCTTTGGGGGTCCCTTCCCACCCAGACAGGGCAGATTGCTTCTGCTGCTTCACAGACAGCACTTTGGGTTCTGCTTGGCTGTTAGGCAGATGAGTCCTGCAGCTGCAGCTTCTGGCTCTGCTGCTGCCATCCTGGGAGCAGTTACCCTGCAGGGCCTGTTTGCCCTCCTCCTCCCAGCTCCTGCACTCTCAGCTGGCACTGTTAACAGCAGGGCTGCTGCTGCATGCTTCCTGGAGTGCTTAGGGTCAGTTAGCTTTGCTCCTCTGTTCTGGTAGTGCAACAGACTCAAACTGTGCAGAGCATCACCAGCCGAGCTCTCGAGTGGGGCTGTTTTCAGCAGGCTGTCTCCATCAGTTGCTGCTCCTTCGTTCCCTTATCCCTTGCCCTCCCCTGCTGATACTTTGCTAACACTGCTAATGAGCTCCAGCACCTGGTGCTGCTGTCATCACAGGGAAGTTTGAAGCCTCCTCCAGCAATGATCTTTCAGCAGAACACAGAGGGAGAGTGGGCAGTTGGCTGAGCATTTCCAGTGTCCCTGAGGTGCTAAATGCAGAGAACCCTGAGCCAAAAGCTCTGTGCAGCACCAAGAACATCACCACTGACCCCCTGGAATGCACTCTTGCTTTTGAGTCAGACTCTTCAGTTTGGCTGCTCCAGCCCTGCCAGAGTTGGGCTGTGCCTTGTGCTTTCACACTCAGGGGTGTCAGAGCATTCCATGTGCCACTCACACCTGCGGAGGTGATGGAGCTGCTCCTCAGGGAGCTCAGCTGTTCCAAGGTGCTTGTGTGAGCAGATTCTTCCAACAGGCATGGGATGAAAATTGTGTTTAGACATCTAAGAACTTGTCTGATAAATTCAAAGGACCTCTTCACAGACCCACTGCAGCTGAAAACACCTGGGCAAAACTCTAGGCCTGTCAGTTGATGCTTGGGCCAGATCTGGAAGCATGGTCAGTGTGGTGCTGTGAGCTTCCTCCAGCCTGGATGCAGTCTCACCTCTCCTCTGTGGTCTGGAGCTCAAGTCAGGACACCTAAACCAAGGCAGCTCTAACAGAGCTACTCCAGATCCTCGTGATTGTACTGCCCAAGTCAGAAGTGCCAGGGGAGCTTTAGAAGAGGTCTGACCATGTGCACCAGCTTGGGTCCCTCACTGGCATGAGCTAAGGACCTTTTCCATAGACAGTGGTGCTGGGGGCAGGTCAGAGGTGGCCTCCAGAGCCATCTCAGCACAGGCACTGAGCTGAATATCTTTGTTCTTGGTGGATCTGAGGTGTGGTTTGGGTGAGTGCAGTGCCCCAGCATGGCTGTGCTGTCCTGCACCAATCCCGTTTGCTCCCTGGGGTGACCCCAGAGGAGGTTGCAGCAGTGACTGCTGGAGCTGAGCTGCTTTGGCCCTGGCTGAAGTGAGCTCTGGGAACTGATGAGAGCAGCTTTAGGAGGCCCAGACACTGACTGTGGCTTGCCAGGCAGACCACTCTGAGGCCCTGAGACATCTCAGAGGCTGTGCTGCCCACCCCACGGGTGGAGCTCTCCCTTCCCCCACTCTGGATTATCCCCACCCTGCCTGCTCCTCAGGCTTTGCCCTGCCCTGCTAGAGCAGCTGCTGCTGCACACTGAGGCTGGTTTCTGCCCTCTGGAAATGATCCCTCACAGAATTCCCTGGATTCTGACAACTGTGGCTGTGAAGCGCCTTCTGCCTGTGGGATGAGTGGTTTGGGTGTATCAGGCAGAGCAGTTTCCAGGAGCACAAGATGGAAACAGCTGCAAGACAAAGGAGTATTGATTGTACTGCAGTTAGCTGCCCTGCAGAGCTGCAGCTCCACTGACAATGTTGCTGCTTCTCTTCCCTCTGCCAGGTTTCCCAGACCATTGGAGCAATGTCCTTCTCCATGCCCCACGACTGGGACAGCAGAGCCACCTGCCTGCACTCTCCGTTCTCGACAGGGCAGCTCTGCATCCCACTTCACGGTCTGTAGCCTTCACTTGCAGTCTGCTTTCTTACCTCCTCCTTTGTTTCCCCTGTGTTTGGTGGAGAGGAGAGGGTGTGGTGGCCACCAGGAGATGGCTGAGGCACAGAGGCTCAGCTGCTGGTTGCTTCCCCATCCCCTCAGCAGCAGCTTGGGCAGAGGGGGCAGATCTCACATGGAATTAACCAGGTTGGAAAAGACCTTTGCAATCCTTGAGTCCAACCTATCACCTGACCCTGCTAATTAACTAAGCCCTGGCACTCAGTGCCTCATCCAGTCACATGTGATGAAAAGCTGTGACACAGTGGACAGGAGGTGTCAGTGAGAGCTGGCCCTGTCCCACATGCCCAGCACACAGTGGGCTATGACCAGCCAAAGGGCTGCTGGAGAGCAGAGACCACTGGAATTGCAGGGGCTGGATGGGAGCAACAAAGGGAGGCAGTGCTGGAGACCTTGGGGTACTACACCCACGGTCCAGGTGGGCTTTGCAGCACAGCTGCCACAGGCTCTGCTCAGCTGCTGTGGCTGCCCTGTTCTCCAGGCTGCTCAGTTCCTACCTCAGACTTTGTGTGTTGGACTGGCACAGACCTGCTGTGAACTGCAGCAGCTTGCAGCTGTAAGAAGTGATTTGTTGTTTCCTTCCTCCTGCTGTGTGATGCTCCAGGGACACAGGTCCAGTCTGATCTTCGTGGGTTTGAGCCCATGCAGCTTGCTCAGGCCATACTGAGTACAGCAGATGCTTACTGCAGTTCAGTGCTCAGTTAGAATCAAGCTACTGCCAGCTTTATTTGCCAGGCCCTGAATTCTCTATTAAACAACTCACTGATCTTGGCCTCCCCTAGCTGAGACTGCTTCAGGAGCCCAAGGCAAGCAGGTGGTGACTGCAGCAGGACCCAGTTGCAAGGTTCATCCTCTCAGCTTCTCATCTTCTGCTCTCTTGGCTTCCCCCATGGCTTTCACTGAGTCAGCTCATTGTACTCACTGGTTACACAGTGAGAGGATCATCACACCTCTTGTAGCTTCAGAAGGCAGAGAAAGTGCCAGGGATGGTGGAATTGTTTATCCCTGGGCCAGAAGTGATGCAAGCATGGCACAGAGCCACAGCAGGAACTTCTGCTCAAGCCTTTCTCTTTTTTAACTCTGCTGTCAAAGATGAGCAGTGAAGATCAGAGCAGTGAAGAGGGAACAGATCAGAGCTAAGAGGGAACAGATCAGAGCTGGTTCATACAGAGGCTGGCTTTACAGAAACCTTCACAGCTCCTGTAATGTGCAGCCAGAGAAGGACTTTCATTACCTCTGTTGATGCTGAAGAATTCCTCTTCTGTGTCTTTCACCACAGGCATTAGCACAGAGCTGGATGAGCTGATGATGGAAGCTCAGCTGCTACAAGTTTCCCTGCCTGAAATACAGGAGCTGTACCAGGTCCTGTTCACGAAGCCAAGCCCTGGTGCGCAGGCAGAGCAGAGGCCACCCGTGGGAGCCACCAGTGACAAGGCAAGTGTCTGCCAGCAGCAGGGAGCTCGGGGCCGCTGCAGCAGAGGCTCCACCTCAACAAAGAGGTTTGTGTGTCTGGCTGAAATGTGTTGCCTGTTCAGAGGGGGTCAAGAAGTTGATCTGGAGCTGGTTACAGACTCAGATTTGTGGCCCAGTGCATATTTGCCCTTTGAATCTGGTTTCTGTGGTCACTATTTTAAGTCCATCTGTCCTAAGCTGATTCTGGTCCTGTGTTGAAGAGGCTCCCAAGAGAGCTGCCTCTGAAGCAGTGCACTCTGTCAGTTCTGTCACTGGGCTGTGACCACATCCTTGGCTCCCCCCTTACACATCCACCTTCCAGTGGGAAGGCAGCACTCACTCTGACCCTGTGCTTGCACTTGAGCCTGGCCCTGAGGCAGGCTGTGGAGTAACAGGGCAGGGAGACTGAGCTGTGTGCTGACAGCAGTGAAGGGCAGGGAGGCTGAGCTGGGTGCTGACAGCAGTGAAGGGCAGGGAGGCTGAGCTGGGTGCCCACAGCAGTGAAGGGCAGGGAGGCTGAGCTGGGTGCCCACAGCAGTGAAGGGCAGGGAGGCTGAGCTGGGTGCCCACAGCAGTGAAGGGCAGGGAGGCTGAGCTGGGTGCCCACAGCAGTGAAGGGCAGGGAGGCTGAGCTGGGTGCCCACAGCAGTGAAGGGCAGGGAGGCTGAGCTGGGTGCCCACAGCAGTGAAGGGCAGGGAGGCTGAGCTGGGTGCCCACAGCAGTGAAGGGCAGGGAGGCTGAGCTGGGTGCCCACAGCAGTGAAGGGCAGGGAGGCTGAGCTGGGTGCCCACAGCAGTGAAGGGCAGGGAGGCTGAGCTGGGTGCCCACAGCAGTGAAGGGCAGGGAGGCTGAGCTGGGTGTCCACAGCAGTGAAGGGCAGGGAGGCTGAGCTGGGTGCTCACAGCTTTGCCCAATTCCCTCTCCAGCAGAGCGAGTGCTGCCGAGGCAGGAAGGATGGGATGAGCTCCATGGAGAGGAAGCTGAAGCGGCGCTTGGAGAGGGAGAGCTGCTGTGAGGAGAAGAGAGCCAGGGTGAAAAAAATGAGAACCCCCAAGAAGAAGAAACTGAAACTGAGCCTCTCAAAGGAGCTCTGCAGTCACAAAATGGAGCGGGAGCGGCTCCTGGAGATGCAGCGCTGCAGTGACAGCCACCTGCTGGCCTCAGATATGTCCTTCTCTGAGCAGGAGGACTCTGAGGATGAGGATGCCATCTGCCCTGCTGTGAACTGTCTCCAGCCTGAGGGAGATGAGGTCAGTAGAGGCAGAGCTGCTGAGCTGTTCTGCATGCTGAGGCCTACAGAAGTGCTGCTGTTTACCAGGAGCATGAGGTGCACCTCATGAGGTGCTCTGGTGGCTGCTGCTGGGACACTGTGGCCATGCTTCTTCCCTCCTCCGGGAGCAGCTGGGGCTGGGGAGGGCAGGTGGAGCCAGGAGAAGGAGGTGGTGCTGTGCAGACACCATGCTCAGCTCTGTTCCTGCAGCAGGGCTGGCAGCAGTGTCTGGGCTGCAGCCTATCTGCGGGCAGAGGCAGTGCCTTGGAGCTCTGCGCAGGCTCAGCCGCGCCAGAACAGGCACACAAGGGAACCTTCCTGGGTGCCTGGGAGGGCCTTGGTGATGCTGCCAGCCAGTCTGCCTGTAGAGGGCTAAGGGCAGAGTGCCCTGCTCAGCTCCACAGGAGGCCAGGGAGCAGGAGCTGTGTCCAGCAGCAGTGGGCACAGGCTGGTGGACTTCACTGGCCGCAGGGCAGCAGCGCCCAAGGGCCGCAGGTGTTTGGTCCTCCTCTGAGCGCCTCTTTGTCTGTCCTGCACTAGGTGGACTGGGTCCAGTGCGACGGCAGCTGCAACCAGTGGTTCCACCAGGTGTGTGTGGGCATCTCTGCAGAGGCAGCAGAGAAGGAGGACTACATCTGCACCAGCTGCTCGGGGAAGGACTCTCAGCACCGCAAGTGAAGCTGCCCGCGGAGCGCTCAGGACTGCAGCCGGGAAGGTGGTTAAAGGTCCCCAGTCGAGCCACAGGGGCTGGTTCCAGAACCAGGTTGCAAATGGTGCTACTTCTATCCTCATGGGATCATTTTTCCAGAACTCAGAAACAAACAAAAAAAGAAACCCAACCCAATTTTTGACACTTTTGTATTTCCCCTTGGTCTGTTTGTGGTTGTGGAGGTTTGAGATGCTGACTGTGGGGCAGGGGTTTGCAGCGCTGGGAAGGCATCGGACACAGGCACCTTTTCTTGTACAGCATTCAATTACCTCTGGCATTGACCCAGCCTATTGAACTCAGCTTGGTGAGGTGCAAACAAGGAAACAAACCAAAACCCTGCACCACCAATCTTTCCAATAAATCCTCTTTTGAGGACCTCCCTGTTTACTCTCTTAACTCTTTGGAGACTTTAGGGTTGTTTATTTTTTTTTCCACTTTGTTTTTTGGGTTTGTTTTGTTTTGGGGTTTGTGTTTTGGTTTTGTTTTGGGTTTGTTTTTGGGGTTTTTTTTTGTAGACTTAGGTTTATTTATCTGAGCAATAACTTCTATGTCTGGTTTCAGTGACTGGAATGACAACTCTCAAGAGCGTGTTTGCTTCTAGCATTGGTTGGGTGTACAGAGAGCAAATGTTAGAGCCTAGTGTCACTGAGGGCCCAGTGATGTAGAAGACAGGAAGAAGAAAAAAAGTCTGTAAAGTAATTAATTGCCACAGCTGTATTTTGGCTTTCTCCTTTTTTGGGTAGCTTGTATCAAATGTTGCAGTTTATATTGTGGAATAAACCCCTGGTTACGTTATAAAATTAAATGTTGTTGTTTTTAGAGAGCTTGAAACGCAGTTTCATTTCCCCCTGGGTCCCTGCTGCTTGCAGCCTTGGCTGTGCTCCTTCAGGAGAAGAGAAATGCTGAGATGCTTCCCTGCCACACTGGTGTCTGGGTTTGGAGGGAGGGGAGGAGGCAGATCAAGAAATTACACCCAAAAAAATTCCTTTTTAAAGTCATAGAAGGAGGCAGGTTGGAAGAGAGCTCCAAGCTCAGCCAGCCCAACCCAGCACCCAGCCCTATCGAATCACCCAGACCATGGCATGAGTGCCCCAGCCAGGCTTGGCTTCAACACCTCCAGCGATGAGGACTCCACCACCTCCCTGGGCAGCCCATTCCAGTGCCAATCACTCTCTCTGCCAACAACTTCCTCCTAACATCCAGACTCAACCTGCCCTGGCACAGCTTGAGGCTGTGTCCCCTTCTCCTGTCCCTGTCTGCCTGGCAGCAGAGCCCAACCCCACCTGGCTACAGCCTCCCTTCAGGGAGCTGCAGACAGCAATGAGCTCTGCCCTGAGCCTCCTCTGCTGCAGGCTGCACCCCCCAGCTCCCTCAGCCTCTCCTCACAGGGCTCTGCTCCAGGCCCCTCCCCAGCCTTGCTGCCCTTCTCTCAACACCTTCCAGCACCTCAGCATCTCTCTTGAACTGAGGAGCCCAGAGCTGGACACAGCACTCAAGCTGTGGCCTGAGCAGTGCTAAGCACAGGGGCAGAAGAACCTCCCTTGTCCTGCTGCCCACACTGCTCCTGAGCCAGCCCAGGATGCCATTGGCTCTGCTGCCCACCTGGGCACTGCTGCCTCATCTTCAGCTCCTCTCTCCCAGCACCTCCAGGTCCCTCTCTGCCTGGCTGCTCTCAGCCACTCTGGCCCCAGCCTGCAGTGCTGCTTGGGGTTGTTGTGGCCAAAGTGTAGAACCCTGCCCTTGGCCTTGGTCAATCTCAGCCCATTGGCCTCTGCCCACCCATCCAGCCTGACCAGGTCCCTCTGCAGGGCTCTGCTGCCCTCCAACCGATTAACCTGCTCCTGGCTTGGTGCCATCTGCAAACTTACTGATGCTGGACTTAATCTCCTGGTCCAGGTCATCAATGAAGATACTGAGCAGGCCTGGGCCCAGCACTGATCCCTGGGGGAAAAGTCTTTTACAAAGCTTTTCCAAAATGGGAATCATCCCTGGGCTGGCTGAAGGAAGGGCTGAAAGCAGGATCTGTGCTTTGGCAGGGGCAGGAGTAGGGAATTCAGACAGGAGGCAAAGATGTGCAGCAGCTCCTGCCAGCCTTGTCCAGCCCTCTTCAGGAGAGACCTTCCCTGCAGCTGCTGCTGCTGCATCCAGGCCAAAAACCTGGGAATGAGGAAATTTCAGAGCTGGTTACAACTCTGCCACTGCCTGGGAGTGAGAAGGAGCAGTGTGAGTGATGTCACAGCAGTGCTGCCTTGGTGGGCACAACCTCTGAGGGCAGGTGGCTGCATAAGCTCACAAGGGACTTCTGTGGGGCTGCACCCAAGTCCTTCGGAGAGCTCCTGCAGAGTGCAGCTGCTCCTCCCCCGGGAGTGCTGACAGTGCTGTGGCTCTGTGGCTGCTGCAGCCCTGGAGAACCTGGAAGGTGTTAGTAGCAGAGCAAGCACTGCCCTGAGGCCATCACCAAAACTGAGGCTGCTTTGGTATTGCCTGTGGCCACCAAGAGCAATCTGCTGGCAAATTTTCCCTGCTGGCTTTAGTCCTTTTCCCATGGGCAGATGTGTGCAGGGGCACAGGGCAAAGCTTTTCAGCTGCTTGTGGCTGAGAATCACAGAATCATTAGGGTGGGTAAGCAGCTTGAAGAGCACCAAGTCCAACCTCCATGACCACTAAAGCATGTCCTGAAGTGCCACAGCTGTTTTCTGAACACCTCCAGGGATGGGCACTCCACCACCTCCCTGGCAGCCTGTGGTGGTTCTCTGGGCAGGAATTCCATCTCGGTGAGTCTTGGGCTCTGTTTTAGCCCTGAGAGTGCTTTTTAGTCTCATGTTGATTTGTAACTGCTGGAGAATCTGCAGCCTGGCAGGGATGATTTGTCTGAAGACAACCTTGGGTGGGGGGGAGGAAGACAATATGAGCAGGTGCAGGTCAGTAGGCTCTGTGGTGCTTCCACGGTGTGGTTTGGCTCCTTGACTTACTGCAGTCACAGAAGGTTTGGGACTAGACGTGACCTCTGGACATCACCCAGCACAAATCCCTACCACAGCAGGAGCACCCAGGGCAGGTCACACAGGAACACATCCAGGTGGAGCTTGGAAGTCTCCAGAAACTCCACAACCTCTCTGGGCAGCCTGCTCCAGGCTCCAGCACCCTCACACTGACAAAGTTTCTCTTTTTTCATCCCCAAACAGCACAGGACCCAAGTGAGTTGCTACAACTCTGGATTTGAGGGTGAAAAATCTGATTTGATTTTGACTGCCTGCAGCATCCCTCCAGACTCTGGGGCTGTGTCTGTTGTGCCTCCTGTCAGCTGCTCCAGAGCAGGCAGGGGTTCAGCTGCAGCAGCTGTGGTCACTCCAGCACCACCAGGACAGCTAAGGAGGGGCTGGGTTTTGGTACCATCTATTTCTTGCCACCAGGGCTGCAGCTGTGCCTTGTGCTGGCCACGACTGCTCCTGCAGGATCTCGGCTGGCTGCAGCAGCCCCTCCTCAGCTGCGTAGCTTTCTGTGGGGTCTTCCTTGGTGCCACAGCTCTGCAGGGGAGCCTGAAGGGCTTGGGTGCCTCACCCAGGAGGTGAAGCATCTCAGGAGGAAACAAAGAATACTTCATGGAGTATCTTTTCCTGCTAAGAATCCAGCTTTAGGTGGCACTGAGCCCCCTGAAGCCCCCAGAACCCCTTTGGCTCTGGGGTGTTTGCAAGGCGAGCTGCAGACCACACAATGCAGTGAGCCCCTGCAGTGTGCACACCAGAGAGGGATTCAGGCCTGGAGGAGCCTGGAAATGCAAATAACCCAAATTTCTACCACTGCAGCAGGGGGAGGTGGAGCATGCAGGGTCTGGGCCTGCCAGCACCAGGGATTCGCTTCTGTTCACCACGAAGCCAAAGCAGAGGATGGTGCAGAGCTGAGGAGCTGCCCTGCGCTGCAGCAGCTGCAGCTGTTTGTGCCTCCAGCAGAAGCAGCCGGAGGAGCCAGCGGGAGGATGGAGCAGGGAGCTGTGCTGAATGTGCAGAGCAGCTCTGTGCTGCTGACGATGCGGACACAGTCTGGAGCCACCTGGGGGTGCTCGCCCTGGCCGTGCTGCGAGGTGCCAAGGCTCAGCCTCTGCCTCTGACTGCTTGAACTCTGTGCCTCTCCCCACGGAAACGCCAGCAGCCTGAGAACTGGTTGTGCCTGTGCCACGGACTGGGAGTGACCTCTGCTGTCCCCTGCCTGCTGCTGCCAAGAAGAGTGGCCTGGCACAGGGCGTGGGCAGTGCTGAGCATCGCTGAGCCTGGGCGCTGGCCCTGGCCTGGTCAGGTCAGAGGGACAGGTAGGGTCCATCAGCTCAGCTCCCTGAACTGCAGAAGAAAATCTCAGCTCGTGGTGGGGGAGGTTTTCAGGGATTGATCTCAGCAAGCAGGAGCTGGACAGCATCTAATGGATGCACAAAGGAGCTGCTGGTGCCACCTCCCCTGCTGGGAACGTGGGGTCAGCCTCTGGAGGGTTGTCACTGCCCAGGCAGGGAGACCCCAGGGCAGGGGCCCCAGGCAGGGCAGTGCAATGGCTGAGCTGAGCTCTGGCAGGGGAGCTGGGTCAGTGCTGCCCAGGTGGGGCCCAGGGCTCCTGTCCAGACCCTGGGGCTGCAGCCAGGCCGGGAGAGGGCAGCTGCAGGATGGCTGCAATGGGACACCCATACCCAGCTTTGGCTGCAGGCAGCTGAGCCCAGCCTGGGCTTCCTGCAGCCTCTTCAGTTGCTCCTTCTGCTTGAACTCGGGTTGCAGAAGTTACCTGCATGACTTCTGGGTGCATTTCCTTGCACTGCTCTTGACAAGAAGATTTAACAGAGAAAGAAAGGTCCTGGACACGATGCCCCAGGGGGGTGGCTCCAGCTCAGAAGAGCTTGGCAAAGCTGGTTTGGAATACAGCAAATGCAGCAACAGAGTGACAGGGGCTGGGGGAGTCTGTGGGAGGGAAGAAGCCTTGTGCACAAGCCAGGAGGTGTGCTGTGTTCAACAGGCCCAGGACAGACCTCTCATGGCACCACATCCACCAGGGACCACTCGATAACCCTTAAGCAGAAAGTGCTGTGGGCAAGGAAAACAGCCCCTGGGTGACCACAGGCTGCCTCTGCAGGGAGAAACTGCCCCGGGCTGGAGGGAGCCTGATTCCTAGGAGGGAAGGAGGAGAAGCTGCACAGTGCAGCCACTGCACCCTGGGGGTCATCACAGAACCAGAGCCGTGCACGCTGGAAGAGACCTCTGAGGTCATCCAGTCCAACCACTGCTGCTGAGCCACTGCACCTCCTCCCTCAGCACCACAGCCACAGCTCCTTTAAACCACAGCCTCACAGAGCTTCTCAGCCTGGAAAGGACTTTCAAGCTCCCTGAGTCCAATCCTTAGTTCCACACTGACAAGTCCTTGACTACACCAAGTCCCTCAGCACCACATCGCTATGGTTGGGGAGGACCACCAGGAGCATCCAGCCCAACCTTCATCCCAGCATCCTTCCTCACCAGACCACAGCCTCAAGCACCACAGCCACTCTCCTTTTAAACACCTCCAGGGATGGTGACTCCACCACCCCCCTGGGCAGCCTGTGCCAGTGCCTGACCAACTGCTCAGCAAAGAACTTCCTCCCAACAGCCAACCCAAACCTCCCCTGATGCAACTTGAGGCCATTTCCTCTGTCCTGTCATTAGTGACTGGGGAGCAGAGACCAGCTCCAGCCTCACCACAACCTCCTTTCAGGTAGCTGTAGAGGCCAATAAGGTCCCCTCTCAGCCTCCTCTTCTCCAGACCAACCCCCCCCAGCTCCCTCAGCTGCTCCTCACAGGCCATGTTTGTCAGAGCTCTCCCCAGCCTCATTGCCCTTCTCTGCCCCTGGTCCAGCACCTCAGTGTCCTCCTGTGCTGTGGTGACTCAAACTGGGCCCAGTGCTCGAGCTGTGGTCTCAGGAGTGCTGAGTACAGGGGCATGAGCCCCTCCCTACTGCTGCTGGTCACACCACTGCTGAGCCAGGCCAGGATGCTGCTGGCTTCTTGGCCACTGGGCACACTGCTGGCTAATGTTCACTGCTCCCCCACCTCCCTGGGCAGCCTGTTCCAGCACCTGAGAACCCCTGCTGGGAAGGAGCCAACCTGAACCTCTCCTGGCACAACTTGAGGCCCTTTCCTATTGTCCTGTCACTTGTTGCATGCGAGCAGAGCCCAACCCCCAGCCTCCTTCCAGGGAGCTGTAGAGAGCAATGAGGTCTCCCCTCAGCCTCCTCTTCTGAAGACTGAAGATTCCACATCCCACAGCTGCTCCTCACAAGACTCTGAGATTTTCATGATCTAACACAACTGCTGTCCCTGTCCCTCCCCATTGAGCCTCCAGGCTCACCCCTGGCCCTGGGCTGTGCCTGTGCACAGGTTGCTGCTGTGCTGGGGTTTGGCTGCAGGGAAGTGAATGACCAAACGATGACCAAACAGCTGCTGGGGTCAGAGGCACCCCAGGGAGAACCTTGCTCCATGGGACCTGGAGCTGCCAGGGGCTGCCAGCACCCTGCCAAAAGGCAACTCCACCCCCACCCCTCCTGTGAGAAGCTCCTGGTGGTGTGTTAATGCTGGTGAGAAGCTCCTGGTGTGTTAATGCTGCTTGGGGCATGCACTCAGCTGCAGAATTGTCCTTGCTCAGCAAACCCTCGTGCAGAGCAGACCAGGGCAGGGCAGAGCAGAGCAGAGCAGGGCAGGGCATGGCAGAGCAGAGCAGAGCAGGGCAGGGCAGCACAGTGCTGCCCTGGGTAGGTGCAGCTCACTTTGCTCACAGCTTGAGGACACTCCTGGCTCACATAGCCATGGCAGCTTCTCTCTTTTGCCTCCCCTGTGCATCCTCTTCAGAGCTGAACCAAGAACCCAAGGCTCAGTTTCCCTTCCAGCTCTGCCCTGGAGCAGCTCCACTGCAGCCTGAGCAGCCTCCTCTGCAGTCCCAGACAGGCTGCCTGCCTTGGGAATGAGAGTGGAGCTGCCATGGAGCCAGCCCTGGCCCTTGGGCTCAAGCTGCTCCGTGCCAAAGGATGCTCCTGGCGTCCTGTGTCCCCTGGAGGCAGTGCCACCACCCATCCCCTCACGCACAAAACCCCAAGCAGAAGCACAGTGGAGAACTCAAACCTCTTGCTGTGGCACCACCTCAGAGCCTTTGCACGGAAACCTGGCTCCAGGGGTGACTTCCACACCATCTGAAAGCAAACCTAAGCTGGTTTGGCCCTTCAGATGCTTCCCCTCCATCCCCAGGCCCCGAAGGGCTTCACCCAGCTCCTGAGGGCTCCACAAGGCTCATGGTGGGCACTTGCCACAGACTCGAGTGGGTAAAGGCATCCTGAAGGACTAAAAAACACTCCCCAGGCTCTGACTGGCCCCTGGGTCCTGCCACCGAATCCCAGGCTGGTTTGGATGGAAGAGACCTTCAAAGCTCGTCCAGTCCAACCCCCTGCAGCCAGCAGAGACTAGGGCAGGGTGCTCACAGCCCCACAGCTCTCTTCCCATTGCAAACCATCCCTCTTGGCCTGGCACTACACTCCCTGATCAAGAGTCCATCCCTATCTCTCCTGTACCCCCTTGCAGCACTGCAAGGCCACCAGAAGGTCTCCCTGCAGCCTTCTCCTCCCCAGCTCTCAGCCTGGCTCCCAGCAGAGCCTTTCCAGCCCTGCCAGCACTGCTGTGGCCTCCTCTGGCCCTGCCCCAGCAGGTCCCTGTCTGTGCTGAGGGCTCCAGAGCTGCCCCAGCACTGCAGGGGGGGTCTGAGCAGGCACAGCAGAGGGGCAGGATCCCCTCCCTGCCCCTGCTGCCCACACTGCTGGGTTCAGCCTGGGACAGGCTGGGGCTGGGCTGGCAGTGCTCGGTGCCAGCTCCTGCCCAGCTCTGCACCCCCAGCACCCCAATTCCTTCTCCCAGGGCTGCTCCCCAGCCCCTCAGCCGCAGCCTGCACTCACACCGGGGCTTGCCCTGCTGGGGGCGCAGGAGCTTGCACTTGGCCTTGCTGAACTCCCTGAGCTTCAGGCAGTCTCCTCCTCCAGCTCGTCCCAGTCCCTCCGCGGCTGGATCCCGTCCCGCAGGCGGCACCCTCACCACCGAGGCGCGCAGGTTCCGTTACAGTGACTGCGGGACCCCCGCGGAGCCCGGCAGCGCCGCCGCCCCGTCCCGCCGCCCGCAGCACCGATCCCGCCGCGCCGCCAGGGGGCGCTGCGAGCGCCCCGCGCCCTGCCCCCCCCGGCCCCTCCGCGCGCGGTGCTGGCGTCGCTGTCCCGCGCCTGCGCGCGTGCGGTGCGGTTGGCGCGCGGCGGCCCGTGGCCCGCGCGCGGCGGAGCGGGGCCGGGGCGCGAGGCGATGGCGGGAGCGGCGGCGGGGGCGGGCGGCGGCGGCGGCGGCGGCGCTGGCGGGCAGGGGCCCGGGCCGGTCGCGCAGGGCTTGAAGGAGGCGCTGGTGGAGACGCTGACCGGGATCCTGTGCCCGGTGCAGGCGGTGCGCGCCGCCGCCGAGGAGCAGGTGAAGGTGCTGGAGGTGACGGAGGGTGAGTGAGGGCCGGGCCGCTTTGAGGGGAACGGGTCCGGGGCATGGCAGTGTTCGGGTGGGGAAGGGCCGTGGCGAGTGTTTACCGGGCACCGGAGCCTCGTGGCCGCGCGTTGGCCTCAGCCAAAACTTCCATCTCCATCTGGGGCCGGCGGGGAGCAGGCGACGGCACCGTTCTACCGACAGTGCCGCGTTCCTCTTGAGGAGCCCCTGCCGTCCTCAGGAGTTCGTTTGCGGTGGGACTCGGCTTAAGGCTGCCTCCGGCCTGCAGCGGAGGTCACCGGACAGAGCCGCAGCAGGGCTCCCAGGCAGCGCTCCCGGCAGAGGGGCAGGAGCGGAGAGGCCTGGGGCGGTGTGGGAACGGCCATGGGACAGTGCCGGTGCTGTGCGAGAGCTGCGTGAGCCGGGAGCGCTCTGAGCTCGCTGCCGGTGGGACACGGAGGGGCAGGCGGGGCTGTGGCCGGCCCCTTGCTCTTGCCGCCTCGTTCCTCCTAAGCCACATCTCCAGGGCTGTCCGCACGATGCTCTCGGAGCCTTTCTGCTGCTCCTGGGCTGTCCTGCTCTCAGGGCTGTGCCCATGTTTGTGCCCACGTCCTGCAGGCATCGTCTCTGCGTGGTGTGGTTTATGTGGAGCATGGTCGGGATGTAGCTGTGCCCTTGTCTCGTGTGAAACTCCAGCGTCAGGGCTTCAGTCCTTGGTGCACAGCTAAGGACACAGAAGAAGCTGGAGCTGGACAGCAGCAGGTCTGCAGCTTTGCCAGGACAGCTGAAATGAGCAAGCACCCCACGCTCAGGGACTGGCTCTGCTCACTCCAGTGCTCCTCTGACCTTTTTGTGCTGTCACGAAGCTCCTTCATGTGCTCTTTGCTTTTCCTGGTGGAAGCTGTGCTTAAAACCTTAGTGATGCTGATGTTTTGTTTCGCTTCAGCTGAGCTGTGCTGTGAGCCGTGCCGCAGAACAGGGCTCTAGAGAGCACCGAAGATTTGCAGTCTGCCGGGACAGGAGCTGGGTGCTGGAGAGGGCAGCATTGAACCCCTTGGCCTGAAGTTGTTTCTCTGGCCTGTTATGGATGCTCGTGGACCCTGATGGGAATTTTGCCTTAGCTTTGTCTCGCTGTGCTGTTCTGAAAGTCTTCTGTGAAATGTTTTCAGGTCTCCCTGCTCCTGAGCTGTAGCTGGGAATTGCAAAGGAAGTTTATGGTACGGAGAAGGAAGGTGTCAGGGTGTGCCCGGGGCAGCAGTGGTGCTGGGAGGAAGGCAAATGGATGAAGTGCTGTGCAGCCCCTTAGGTGTGCTTGTAGCACTCCCAAGGGAAGCCTTCTGTGATGAGTGATGTGGTCTGTGGAGGTTTAAGGAGTGATGTGACTGTGTGAGTGGCCTTGGCCTGCTGAGCCTTTGCCTTCCACAGCTGCAGCTCTCACTGTGCTCCCGGTGACAGCTTGGTTTTCCCTGAGCACCAAGAATCATGTTCGTGCTGTGGTTTAGGTAACAGATTTCCAGAAAGTAGTGTTTTGGAGAGTGCTGGGTGTCCACAGGGTCCCTTTGGGAGCTCGGGAACACGAGAGAATACGTTGGGTAGATAACTTCAAGGGCGAGAGGAACGGATTTGTCTGTGCTTCTCTTGTGGTACTGTCTTAATAATACCCCAGACTCACCCAGTACTTCTGGTTGCCATCCCAGAACTGCACAGTCTGTTGCAGGTCCTGTACCCATGACCTGAAGGAGGACAGCAGACTGAAGAGGAGGTGGTTGATATCCCTGAGGGTAGGGCTGCTGTCCAGATTGCCCTGCAGGAATGGACTGAGAGGAACCTCCTGAAATTCAGGAAGAACAGACACCAAGGTCTGCCCCGGGGTAGCAGAACCCACCACAGGGATGTGGATCAGGCACTGCCTGGCTGGGAACCAGTTCTGCTACAAAGGGCCTGGAAATCCTGGTGGCCAGAGTGCTGGAGAGGGCTGGCAGTGTGCCCTGGAGGCCACCTGTGTCCCCAGTTATGAGAACAGGATCAGAGGCAGTGATCATCCCTCTCTGGTCAGCACTGGTAGGACCACATCTGGAAGACTCATCCAGTTTTGCTCCCCAGAACAAAAGGGGCAGTGAGGAATGTCAGTCAGCTCAGCAGAGGCCATCAGGTCAGCTGGGAGCTGCAGTGCTCCCCACACAAGGAGATGCTGGGGCAGAAAGGCTTTCCAGTGTGGAGACAAGAGGGTTTTGGGGGTGGATCTGGCAGCAGCTTTTGGTGACTGAGGAGGCTGTTAAGATTTTGAGGGAGGGGAGAGGATGAAGGAAAAGAGACAGAAACTAACATGAGGTTCAGACAGGATGTAAGGAGCCATGGAAGCTTTGCCATTTCAGTCCTTGAATGCCTCCAAGACCAGCCTAGAAAATGCTCTGAGCAACCTGATGTGATGCTGCTGATGTTGCTTTGATCATGGAGTTGAACTGGAAACCTCCTGAGGTCTCTTTCAGATGAATTATTCTGCTCCTCTTGTCCTGCTCAGGCAGCATGGGAGGAACAAGCTACATTCTCCTTTTTGTGCTGTCTTTGGACTGGAGGAAAGTGCAGAAACTCCAAGGAGGAGCTACAGGAATGCAGCCTTTGCCAGCGCTGTGTTACTGAGGAGAGGAAATTAGGTAATGGGTCAGAAGTACTGCAAAGACAGAGCATGGAGCATCACAGTGCAGTGAGAAGCAGGTGCTGAAAGTGAAGGTGAGGGACAGCAGGAAAAAGCAGAAGTGCTGGTGCTTTGAATGAGAGATAAAAAAAGGTGGAGCAAGAAGAAAACCCTGAGGGAAAGCTTGTTACAGCCTTAAAAACTTGCAGTGCTGGTGAAAGCATTTCAGAGCTGTCTCAGCCACCAGGTGACCAAAGTGTGCAGGGTACAGCCAGTGGGCGTAGTGCAGCAGAGGAGCTGAACTCCTGATGTTGACTGAGCTGGCCACGTTGAAGAGCCTCTACAGGAGATGTGGAGAGCCCAAGCCAGGGTGAAGCACGAGTAGAAGCAGTTTGCTTCAAAGAGCAAACACTGCAGGGTGGATCTCCAGGAGTTCTAAAGGGACTTAAACTTGAAATTGCTGTGCTGCAGAACTCGGTCCTGCAGGTGACTTAGGGACCAGAGAGGGTGGCAAACGAGGGACAGCTTTTAGTAAGGACTCCACAGCGAGGAGCAGAGGGAGGGATGTTGGAGCTGTTGCGGGTGCTGGTGTGGCTTTAACTGCCCATGAGAGTTAAATTCTGTCAGGAGTTGGAATGAGGAGAGCAGGGACGTGAGGCTGTTGTGGCAGAGTCGCCCTGTGTTTAACAGAAGAGCTGTTGAAGGAGTCCTGGGACTGCCAGAAAGCTTTTGGAACCTTCTCCTGCTGGAAGTTTGTGAAGAGATGAGACTGCTGTGGACAGCTCTTGGATCGAGACCTGGTTGGTTACAGGGGTGAAGAGGTAGCTCACTGATGGTGCTTCACTCTGCAGGGAGGTAATCAGGAGCCCCATGTGATGCTGCACTGCTCAGTGCTCCATAGGCCATGTGGGAAAGAGTGAACAGTGAGTGGCAAAGCTGCTGGGAGTGCTGCTCAGAGCCAGAACTGGTGGCAGAAATTGCAGCCTGAATTCACAGGAGTGGGCTCTGGGTGTGCGAAGGGTGGGTGCAGGTCAGCAGAGGAGGGGGAGGAGGATAAAAAGCAGTGGGCTGTCCTCACTGCTGAGGTGGGAGAAGAGATCCCATTGTCCTCGTGGAGGGTTTCCTGCAAATCCCCATTCACTGCTCTGCTCCCAGAGCCCAGTGGACCGTTAAGGAGGGAGCAGAGAACAAAGCCCCACACAAATTCCTCCTGCTCCTGCGATCCCAGGGCCGTTACTGGCCTGCTGCTCTTGGGGGGGTAGAGCAGAGTGGTGAAAACGCAGCACAGAGGTGTGGAGAAGCTGCGATTCTCAGGAGCTCAGAAGTGACTTTTCTGCCAGGGAGAGAGTGGAGATGGGGCCTGGAAAATGCTAAGTGACAGAGAGGGAGAGTGAGGAGTGATTGTGACTTCTCATCAAGCTGAGATCAGACGAAAACAAGCCTGGAACAAGCCAGAGGAAGTTGTTCCTGCCGGTGTGTAAACCGTGAGCTCACCTCCGTTGGATAGTAAAGGTGGAAGTGGTTCAAAACCAGTTAGGCATTCCGGGAGGGAGGAACTGCAGAACCAGTGAACACTGCATTGGCTACTGCAGCTGCCTGAGGGGGTTCTCGACAGCAGGATTCCCGAGGGGGTGCTTGCTCTGCCCTCCCCTCTGTCCTGCAGCTGCTTGCAGGTGGGGTTGTGTAAGGAGGCTGAGCCAGCAGAGCAGTTCACCCTCCCGTGAGCAGCTGCCAGGCTCTGGGCACGGCTCAGCCAGGCTGGTCTGCTGCAGGGCTTTGTGAGGACGCAGCTGAGCTCCCTGCAGCAGGCTGGCAGTGGGGCTGGCCTGTGCTGGTACAAAGGGGTGGGTAGAAATGCAGAGGTGGCCTCTGGGGCAGGCAGAACTGCCCTGTGCTGCCCCTCCTGCCTGACTGCGACTGTTCTGCAGGGAGATGGGATGCCAGCTCTGGTGGCAGTTCCCTCCTACTGTGTCACCCTTTAGCACCTTCCAGACATGTCTACAGTGACTCAGTCTCTTCCCTACTTCTACATCTTCTGTCTGTTGAGAAAGTGTGGAAACAGGCCCCAGCTGCCAGCCTGGGGCTGGGAGATGCATTGCTGCCTGCCCTGGGGAGGATGGAGTCACCTGGTGGCAGTTGTTGCCTCCAGGTTTTAATGGAACACCAATAAATGCATTGCCTGTGACTGGCAGAGCTCTGGGCTGTGGAGCAGCACTGCAGTGCCTGTGTCTGACTTGGCTCCACTCTTGACCTGCTCCAGTGGAGTGGGGTTGGTGTTTCCATTCCCCTGTGTTGGGTCAGTCTAAGTAACATCATAGATTCACAGAATGTTGGATTGGAAGGGACCTTAAAGACCATCCAGGGACACCTCCCACCAGCCCAGGTTGCTCGAAGCCCCATCCATGCTGGCCTTGAACACCCCCAGGGAGGTGGACCTCCCTGAACAACCTGTGCCAGTGTCTCCCCACCCTCACTGTCAAGTTTGCTTCCCCATCTCCAGTCTAAATCTTCCCTCCTCAGGCTTCAATCCATCCCTTCTTGCCCTTATGCACCACCTCTGGAGGTGCTGCTGATGTGTTATCACTGACATCATACAGCCAGAGGATAATTCCATAGTGTATACAAATGATCTCTTCTCTGGAAGGTCATGTCCAGGAATGCCAGAGCAGGGAGTGTTGCTCAGAGGGAGGTTCATGTCCCAGGAGGGATCACACCTTGGCCCTGTGAAGAGGAGCAGTGTCTGACACACTGCTCTGAATGGTGCTCTTGGGCACTTTTGGTGCCAGCTTGCCCAGCACCACTCTGCACATCCCAGGTAACATCTGGTGGTTTATGGTGGCAGGAGGAGTCTCCAAGCTCTCAGCTCTCATGCTCTGGAGATGTAGTGGGGGCAGATGAATAGCTCCAAGCTGGAGAATTGCTTTTGCCTGTCCACAGATTGTGTTCCTGCATGCTGTTTTTGCAGGGAGAAAAGGCACTTCTCAGGCTGTCCAGTGTGGCTCATGCTGTGACACCTTGCACATGAAAAGGTGTCTTTGGCTCAGTCCTGGGCAAGGTTGGTTGTTGGCAGAGGCTGAGATGGGAAGGTGGTGCTGGCTTTGGCAGATTGCCTCAAGTGTCACTCTGGGACTTCTCCAGCTTGTTCGGGGCTGGTTCTTTGTGGGAGACAGACAATGGTTTGATGTGGACCTGACCTCAGGTATGAGTATTGGCTTTGTGGGTCTTGTAAAAAGCTCTTTCAGTCTCCCCTCTGCAGCAGGTGGCTCAACACAGTTTGACATTCTAAAGCCCTGCTCATCCTCGCCTGACACTGGCATGGTGCAATTTGCTGTCCTTTTACGTCAGGACAATGTAGGTACAGTGGTAGCTTGGAGCTTGTGGCTTCACTCGAGCTTCACCAGCTCAACATGTTCTGCTTGTGGTCAGCTTCTTCCTGGCACCTTCTAAAGCCTATGGCTTTGAGAGGGACTTCTGCATTGCTTTGGGTGCCTCCTGAAATGCCTGCACTCATGTCCTGAAACTCAGGTGTTGTGTGGAAGGAGAGCTCCTGGAGGATCTGCATAGAATCCAAGAATGGATTGGGTTGGAAGTGACCTCAGAGCTCACCCAGTGCCAACCTCCTGCTATGGGCAGGGCAGGGACACCTCCCACCAGCACAGCTTCCTCAAAGCCTCATCCAACCTGGCCATGAACACCTCCAGGTAGAGGGCAACCACAGCCTCTCTGGGCAGCCAATTTCTTCCTCCTCTCCACTCTCCCTCTCCCAGCTCACAGCCATTGTCCCTCATCCTGGCACTCCCAGCCCTTGTCCAAAGTCCCTCCCCAGCTCTCCTGGAGCCCTTTCAGGCACTGGAAGGCTGCTCTGAAGTTTCTCTGGAGTGTTCTCTTCTCCAGGCTGCACAGCCCCAGCTCTCCCAGCCTGTCCCTGTAGGGAAGGTTCTTCAGCCTCTAATCATCTTCATGGCCTCCTCTGGACCTTGTGCTGTGTTCCCCAGAGCTGGAGGCAGTGCTGCAGGTGAGGGCTGAGCAGAGCAGAGCAGAGGGGCAGAATCCCCTCCCTGTGCTGCTGCTCTCCCTGCTCTGGCTGCAGCCAGCACTCAGCTGCCTCTGGGTTGCCACCAACCAGTGCTGGCTTCTGGGCAGTTTGTCACCAGCTGACACCCCAAAGTCCAAGGCATGACCACAGCACATGGTGGTGGGCAGAAATGTGTGGAACTCTCATGAATGGATTAACTGAGCTGAATTTCTAACAAGGAAATCAAATCAGGAGCTCTGGGACAGGTGGTGTCTGACTCCCAGGAGGAATGGTTACAGCAGCTAATGCGGCTCTGCACTGTAGGTGCTGCTGACATGTTGAGTACTGTAGCAGCTCCTGAACCAGCTCTGTATAGATGTCCTGAGCTGGACTCAATTGGTGCTGGCCAAGGCAGGATCTGAAGTGTCCTGCTCATTTATTCTGCCCTGTTGGTGTTTGGTTTGGGCTGGCTTCATTTCTCCAAAAGGTGGAGGTGAAGAGGTTCCATAAACTGGTTCAGTGGTGGCTGGAGCTTGATGGTGATGGAGGAGAGCTGCATTTCATAACAGGTTAGTGGAGAGGAGAACTGGGAGGAGATGTTTGCTAAGTGCTCCCCATGCCAGGCCCCGCTTACACTTCTCACCTCTGGAGTTTCCAAACTTTATCTTGGATAAAAAGCTTCCTTTCTGGTTTCTGGTAGCTCACAGCCACAGAGTGCGTGAAGGAAGTGCTTAGGAAAAGATGCTTTGAGCTGCAGTTACCCATGATGAAGGTAGAAAGCTCCCATCCAGCTGGGAAGAGAACAGCAACAAGCCAGTCTTTGGAGAAGAGGGGAGGCAGAGAGCTGTGCAGGGACCACAGTCGGTGCAGTCCCTGGAAAGGACTCTTGGAGCAGCAAGTTAAAGAGCTTGCTGGTGCCTGTAAGATAAAAAGGTCATTTCTGCTCCGTGGCACAGCTGCCTCGTTGCTTAAACGAACAAACTCTGCTCGTGGGGGTCTGAGGTCAGTAGAGGCCACAGCAGTGTTCATCTGTGCAGCAGGCTGGATGTGGCTTTGAGCAGCCTGGGTTAGTGGGAGGTGTCCCTGCCTCTGGCAGGGGAATTGGACTGAGATAACTGAGCCATTCAGTGGGGTCTGGCCAGGCTGGAGGGCCTGCAAAGGGGAACCTGGTGAGGTTCTACAAAGATAAGTGGAGATAGATTCCTGCACCTGGAGAGGAACACCAGCAAGCACCAGTATGGACTAGGGGTTGACCTGCTGGGAAGCATCTCCATGGATAAGGACCTTGGAGTCCTGGTGGCCAAGAAGTCATCCATGGGACAGCAATGTGCCCTTGTGGCCAAAAAGACAAATGGTCTGCTGGGGGCATTCAGAAGAATGAGGCCAGCAGGGCAGGAGAGGTTCTCCTCCCCATCTGTTCTGCCCTGCTGGGACCACATCTGAAGTGTTGTACCCAGTTCTGGGCTCCCCAGCTCAAGAGGGACAGGGAAATAATGGAGGGAGTCCAGTGGAGGGTGTGAGGATGGTAAAGCCTCTGTAACATCTGTGTGATGAGGAAAGGCTGAGACCCCTGGGGCTGGATAGTCTGGAGAGGAGCAGCCTGAGAGGGCATCTTGGTGATGTTCCTCAGTATCGTAAGGATGGGGGCCAAGAAGGGTCCAGGATCTTCCAGGGGGGTCCTGGGACAGGGCAAGGAGCAATGGACACAAACTGCAACCCAGAAAGTTTCACTTCAACATGAGGAGGAACTTCTGTGGTGTGAGAGTGCTGGAGCCATGGAGTTTGTGGAGTCTCCTTCTCTGGAGACTTTCAAGCCCTTCATGGATGTGCTCCTGTGTGACCTCCTCTAGGTGATCTTGTAGGGGGGGTCGGACTCGATGTCTGCTGGAGATCCCTTCCAACTCCTATCACTTCATGATTCTGTGATTTAAGGTCCCTTCCAACTCAAGCCATTCAATGATCAGTCAGAGCACAGTGCTGTAAGGCCTCTAAGGTGCAGAGCTGGCTGAAAACCCACTGTGGAGATGGTGCTGGGGGCTTGTGGTCATTCCCAAAGGGGCTTTAAGACAGATCTGCACCCCTGGTTTGCTGCTGATGGCACCACAGCTTTGGCAAGGCATTGGAAACCAGGAGAGCTGGCCCCAAAGCATGGAGACAGAGATCTTCAGTGCAGAGCACTGGGTGTGAAGGGAGGAGGTCAGAACCTGTGTGTAAACAGGTGTGAAGGCTGCAGCTGAGCTTTGGCTTCATCCTGGCCTCTTGGCTGATGTAGAGCCCTTGAGAGCGTGGGTGATGAGCAGTGCCACCCTCTGGACCAGTGCTCCTGCAGAAGTGGCTGCTGCAGGGAAGAGGAGCTTCTGTTAAGTATACCTTGGAATGAGGCTCCCAGCTCCTCAGATGAGAGGGTTTCCTTTGTTTGGGTTTTTAAACACATGGTCTGTGCAGAAGGGTTGAGGGAGCAGTGCCTGCTGAGTGTAAGCAGGGGAACAGGAGAAGAAATCATCTCCCAACCCAGAGAGCCTCTTAGCAGTGAGGTGGATCTCAGCAGAAATTCGTCTCACCACAGTTGGGGAGTGCTCAAATCTGCTTCTGAGGGGGAAGTGGCAGAGCTTTTGTGAAGGATTTTCAGTGTGTTCATGTCAGGGATGCTGTCAGCAGCTTTAACCTGGCCATGGGAGCAGGTTGTGGTAGTGGGACCTCAGGGCACACCTTCTGCTCCACAGCCTCTGGAACTAAATCCTCCTCGTTGCATTTCTTCAGCAGATTCATAGAACCACAGAATGGTCTGGGTTGGAAGGAACCTTAAAGCTCATCCAGCTCCAACCTCCTGCCATGGGCAGGGACACCTCTCACCTGCACAGCTTGCTCAAGACTTCATCTAACCCAGATTTGAACACCTCCAGGGAGGGGGCAGCCACAACCTCCCTTGGCAACCTGTGCCAGTCTCAACCCACCCTCAACAATTTGTTCCTCATCTCCACTCTCCCTCTCCCCTCTCCCAGCTCAAAGCCATTGTCCCTCGTCCTGGCACTCCCAGCCCTTGTCCAAAGTCCTTCCCCAGCTCTCCTGGAGCCCCTTCATGTACTGGAAGGTTGCTCTGAGGTCTCCCTGGAACCTTCTCCAGGCTGAACAACCCCAGCTCTCCCAGCCTGTCCCCACAGGGGAGGTTCTCAGCCCTTTGACCATCTTCGTGGTCTCCTCTGGACCCTCTTCAGCAGCTCCAGGCCCTTCTTGTGCTGTGTTCCCCAGAGCTGGAGGCAGTGCTGCAGGTGAGGGCTGAGCAGAGCAGAGCAGAGGGGCAGAATCCCCTCCCTGTGCTGCTGCTCTCCCTGCTCTGGCTGCAGCCAGCACTCAGCTGCCTCTGGGCTGCCAGGGACCAGTGCTGGCTCCTGGGCACTTTGGCACCAACTGACACCCCCAAGGCTTCCCTGATGCTGCTGTCAAGCCACTGCTTACCCAGCATGGATTTGAGCTTGTGCTTGCCCTGACCCAGCTGCAGGACCCTGCACTTGGCCTTTAGTCCAGTTAGCAGCTAAGTGGAAGTTGAGCTTGCAATGGGAAGCGAGTTCCTGGAGCGTGTGCCAGGCCAGAGCAGCTCTGCCTGCCTCTATTCCCTGTGCTCAGCCAGCAGCAGGATGGGTACCAGTGGTTTAATTTGCCTTTGATACAGAACTTGCTTGGCAACTAAAAGAAGTTTTTGCGCTTTCAGGAGAAATTTCTTGCCAGAGAAGGTTCCAGAGCCCAGGTGGTTGCAGAGGCAGTTGTGGTGTCAGGGTGCTTGGGCAGGTGCTCAGAGCTGGTTGGGATGTGATTTGGGACAGCTGAAGCGATGCTTGCAAATTACTCTCTGGATGAACCCAGGCTGTCCAAAAAGGGTCTACTGATTGTCACTCTTCTGTCTTCCCCCCAGATCTCATCTGTGAATCCCTGTCTGTGCAAACTGGCTGGGCTGCAGCGGGACAAGAGAGGGGATTCTGCCCCTTGGCTCTGCTCTGCTCTGCTCAGACCTCACCTCAAAATCTGCCTCCAGCTCTGGTGTCCCCAGCAGGACACAATGCTGCCAGAGTGAGGCCAGAGGATGCCACGAAGATGATCCAGGGGCTAGAACAGCTCTGCTGTGAGCACAGGCTGAGGGAGCGGGGGGGGTGCAGCCTGGAGAGGACTCCAGGGTGACCTCAGAGCTGCCTGCCAGTGCCTAAAGGGATCCTGCAAGAGGGCTGCAGAAGAACCTTTGCTGAGGGTGTTTAGAGACAGGCTAAGGGGGGATGGTTTGAAGCTGAGGGAGTGCAGAGTTAGACTGGAACTGAGGAAGAAGTTCTTCAATATGAAGTTGGTGAAAGTCTGAACAGGTTGCTCAGGGAGGTTGTGGCTGCCTCTTCCCTGTGGGTGTTCAAAGCCAGGTTGGATGAGACCTTGAGCACCCAAGTCTTGTTGAGAGGTGTCCCTGCCCATGGCAAGGGAGTTGGAGTAGATGATGCTGAGGTCACTTCCAACCTGAGCCATTCTGTGGTCTGTTCCCTGGTGTAGGATCTTGATCAATGACATCACATTGTAGGTAAGATTATTGTTATTGGAAGCAGTAAATCCTGTGCCTGCTATTAACCTGCCTTGCAAAAAACTTTTGCCCACGAGAGAAAGAAAATAAGATGCTGAGAAAATAGCTGAAGTTTGTGCAGAGAGCAGCAGGAAGAGTTCATGCTCATGATTCACTGGCGCTGTGCAGCTGCCTCCTTCCCACGTATGAGTAACTCAGTTGGTATGAAGTCTTCCTCCAAAAATCCTGATGAGTTTTGCTGTGTGGGAATAAAAGTTAGGATACCAACACTGATTCTTCTGTTTCTTTCCCTCTTTTCCCAGAGTTTGGTGTTCACTTAGCAGAGCTGACTGTAGATCCCCAGGGAGCTCTGGCCATACGGCAGGTGAGTTTTCCTGGGGCTCTAGAAGGCAATTCCCTGGCAGTTTCCTCGGGGTTTAAAATATTCTCTCGTGTTTGCAGGTGTAAGTTGGAGGTAGCTTTTTGCTCCTGCTCCTCTCTCTTCCTTGGCAGTTCTTCAGAGCCTTGCTTTCCCTTGCAGCACCACTCAGCTGTCACACTCCTGCCCCTTTGGACAACAGTGCTTTTTGCACTGAAACCTGCTGCTGGGACAGTGCTGGATGGGGCCGATGGGCATCAGCAAGCAGCACTGTGGCTCCTCTTTGCAGCAGCTTTCTCTGTCGGTGTTTTCTCCCTTGAAAAGGCAGTTCAGGTTCTGTTTCCTTAGTTACCACTTAGTGGTCTGTGTCTTGTGCCTTTTTAGAGGTGAGCAGTTAAAGCTTCTGCCTCGTAGCTGTGCTGTGCAGGCCTTCACTGCTCAGTCGATGGCCATTCCTTCACCTTTTACGGCAGCAGCTGCTCTTCTGTCTCTTTCAGTAGGGTTCTTTCCCCTCTGGCCCCTCTAGAAGCAGCAGGGTGGGACAGGAGGCTGAGCAAACTGGTCAGGGGTGTCTCTCGCCGCAGCTGTGAGATGTGTTGCTGATTGCTGACCTCTTCTCACAGCTGGCATCTGTCATTTTGAAGCAGTATGTGGAGACTCACTGGTGTTCTCAGTCAGAGAAGTTCAGACCTCCAGAGACCACAGAAAGGGTAAGGTCCAAACCATGCTGTCTCCTTTGAGAGACTTCAACCCTCAGGAATATTCAGTGGCTGTGTCCTTGTGGATTGGGATCAGTGGCCTCAGTCAAGGTTTGCTGCTGGTTTTCACTTCAAAATCTATTTCCAGTTGCTTGAAACAAGCCAGACTTGAGATGCTTGGGTTAATTTCTGTAGGAATGGCTCAGCCATATTGGTTTTGCTGCTCTAAAAGTGAGCCTGGGAGGCAGCTTTGTAAGCCTTGCAAATGGTGGTTCTGGCAGCCCTTTTTCAGAGGCTTGCTGAATCCTGCTTTTTGCAGCTTGAGACTGAAAGGCTGTGTTCCCATCACAGAGTTTGCAGTTTAGAGATCTGCTGAGTTTCATTAACTGTCTTCTCAGTGGGACTCTTCAGCAGCTAAAATGGCCACAGAGTCTACTCTCTGCCACTTTGACTATTGTCTGGAGCTTCTTTCACATCCCATCCAGAGGTGATTACTTGAAACAGGCCTTGTGAATGATGCCTCACAAGTCCTGGGGTTTTGTTCCTGTCCCTTCATGGTTGGGTGTCTACTCCTTGTTTACTAAAGCCTTCCAAAGTAAGCAAACATGGTCCCTGACACTGGAGCTGAGATTTATCTTGGCAGGCTCTGGATGTCTTCCATGTAGATATCTGCATCCTGTCCTCACTGCAGCTGGGAGTGCAGAGGGAGTCCCTGCAGGAGTGGTGGGGTGCAGTGTGCAGGGCTTTTCTGTCCTGGCAGTAAACCCAGCCTGGAGTCAGGGACAGGATACTGCTGTTTGTATAGTGTGTTTTGGTTGCACTGTTTTATGGCAGAGGATCTGCTTTTTCTCACTGATGTTTTCTCTCCAGGCAAAAGTTGCCATCAGGGAGCTGCTCCCCAGCGGGCTGAGAGAGTCCATCAGCAAGGTGCGCTCCAGCGTGGCTTATGCGGTGTCAGCCATAGCTCATTGGGACTGGCCTGAGGCCTGGCCTGAGCTTTTCAACCTCCTGATGGAGATGCTGGTCAGTGGAGATGTGAATGCAGTGCATGGAGCCATGAGGGTGCTCACAGGTAGGTCTGAGCCAGGGCTTTGGCAGCTGCACCAGGGAGCAGGTTGGGCTGTTCCTCGCTGCAGCATCCTGCTGCTTTGCACTCCAAACATTGGAGTTTGCTGCCTCTCTTCTCCTGCTGCTCGTTGATCACAGCTGAGCTGCATGCCCAGTGGATGTCATGAAAGCTGAGGAGGAAGGTTCTGTGCTACAGTTACAGCTCAGCAGCTTCAACACCCAGTTTTCCAGATGTCCACTCTATTGAGCTCTGTATTTTTCAGCTTGCCTTCAAGGATTGCCAGGAGTGAGCCAGGTGGCACTGCTCCAGCACAGCACAGATCAGCACATTTCCAGTGCTCTTAGTGCTGCCCAGAGGCTGCTGTGGTGCTGCCTGCAGCACTGCTCTGTGGCAGTAATTCCCTTCTCCACTTTCTAGAGTTCACGCGGGAGGTGACAGACACGCAGATGCCCCTGGTTGCTCCTGTTATCCTGCCAGAGATGTACAAAATCTTCACCATGGCAGAGGTATGGTCTGCAGAGAATGCTAGGGCTTGGCAAGGGACATCTGCACATCATCCAGTCCAACCCCCCTGCCAGGGCAGGGCACACAGGAGCACATCCAGAGGAGACTCTGCAGCTTCTCTGGGCAGCCTGCTGCAGGCCTCCAGCTCCCTCACACCAAAGAAGTTTCTGCTCATGTTGAGGTGGAACCTCCTGGGTCCCAGTTTGTGTCCATTGCTCCTTGCCCTGTCACAGGACAGCACTGACCAGAACCTGGCCCCTTCTTGACCCACACACTTCAGATATTTGTAAACATCAACAGGATCCCCTCTAAGTCTTCTCCAGACTAAACAGGCCCAGGGCTCTCAACCCTTCCTCACTCAATGTTCCTCATAGCCTCCCTTGGACTTTCTCCAGTAGTTCCCTGTCCCTCTTGAGCAGGAGAGCCCAGAACTGGACTCAATACTTCAGATGACTTCAGATGTGGTCTCACCAAGGCATAGTAGAAGGGGAGAGCTTCCCTTGACCTGCTGGCCACACTCTTCGTAGTGCACCCCAGGAGATGGTTGGCATCCTTGGCCGCAAGGGCACATTGCTGTCCCCTGGATGACTTCTTGGCCACCAGGACTCCATGGTCCTTGTCCATGGAGTTGCTTCTCAGCAGGTCAACCCCTAGTTGACTCTGAGATTGTTTCTGGATGGCTTTAGTGGAGCTGTTCCTTGGAGCAGAGGAGCTCTGCTCTAATGGTCAGGGTGTACTCTGGCGTGAGCTACGCTGCAAGGATCGGGTCAGTGTCTCCAGCTGATGGCAGATGATGTTTCAACAGAAATGTTGCAGCCAATGATGAAGTAAGAGAATCATTTTAAAGCCAAACCCACTTGCAGTTAAAAGCACATAAAGGGAAGTGGTGTCCTGTGTCCCTGAGCTGTGCAACCTTCTCCCCAGGTGTACGGCATCCGCACCAGGTCACGAGCAGTGGAGATCTTCACCACCTGTGCCCACATGATCTGTAACATGGAGGAGCTGGAAAAGGCAAGAGCTGAACTTCCTGCACATCAGGCTCTGAATTCAGATGGAGTCAGGTTCCAAACACTTGGCAATATGGAAATGAAACCTTGGAGAATGCTCTGACAGCTGTAATTCTGGGGAGAGGGTGGCACTTAAGAGGTGTAAAGTGGCTGACTGCCTCCTTTGCATGCATGCCTTGGTGCTGGCACCTGCCTTTCCTGATGGCCTTTAGTGTGTCGAGAGATGAGAGAAAGGAGACTCAGCTTTGGGAGGAGGTCACACTCCCTAGTTTGGAAACCCCTCAGAGCTTGCAGTCTCCAGGTCCCTCTGGTGAGCTGCCAGGCCTTGGCTGTCTGGGCTGGATGGGCACTTTGTGGCTGTTGGGTTGCTCCTGGAAGTTCATCAGGCTGCTTTAGCACATGCCAGCCCTTTGCTCCTAGAATTGGGTGATGGAAACCAAACCAAATTTCAGAGCATCCACTTGAGTCTCCTGTCTGGTCTGAGCACATCTGCATTTTGTTTTGACTGGCAAAGGCCATGTGGCCATGGCCATAACCATGTGGCCTTTGCCAGTGGGTTCCCCAGTCAAAAATTGCTCTTTTCAACTGCTTTTGAGGGTGAGGTCAGGAAAGGCTGACACAGCCTAGTGGATGATTGCTGCTGCGTGGCTCTGTCTGCTGTTTGAAGATGCAAGGTTACCTGTGCCACGCAGCTGGTGCTGCTCTAGCTCCTCACTGTTTATTCTGCAGGGGAGCTGTAAGTGTTCTTTACCTTCCAGACAAAACCTTTCCTCTGAAAATCTGGCTGGGTTAAAAAAGGCAAAAAGAGGCAATCTTGCTGCAGATGGCTGAGGTGGTGTTTGACAGCTGATCTAAGCACAGCCCTTAGCTGGCTTGGGAGGAATATCCTCAACAGAATGCCTTTTGTTCAGTGTCACTTGGCTCTGCCAAGGGCTGCTTGTGGTCCTCTGCTTTGACATCTGGAAAAATGCTGCCTTTTCCTAGGGAAGAATCATCCTGGTAATCTTCAGGCCAGCTGTTGATACTCAGCTCCCAAAAAGCTTGTTTGGACTGGGGGAGGGAGCTAAATGCCACCCGCAGGGCTCACACTGATTGCTGGAGTCACCTCAAGCTTCTTCTACAGCCAACTGAGGGGGGTCTGGGTGGTTGGGTGCAGGCCATGATTCATCTCACCTAATGGAAGCACCTCTGGAGGAGGATGTTTGCTGCTCCTGAGACTCTCCAGACTGGATTGTCTGCATCTCTAGAGCCTGAGGTGATCAGTGTAGATGGAGGGGTGTGTGCTGGAGCAGTCTCTGCTGTGTGCTGTGAAGGGTGACATTTGGCTGGGCTTAGTTCCCAGCGTGAGGAGGGAGCCAGCCTGATGCCTGAAACAAGTCTGCCCTGTGACTGTGCAGTGTTACCACCAGACCCCCTCTGCTTCTGTAGCAGACAAGTGCTTTGTTGTGCCGTGTGGGGGCCTGGCTGGGCTGCTCACCTCTGCTTCTCTTGGTTACAAGCAGGGTGCAGCCAAAGTCCTGATCTTCCCTGTGGTGCAGCAGTTCACCGAGGCCTTTGTCCAGGCCCTGCAGATGCCCGATGGACCCACATCAGACAGTGGCTTTAAGATGGAAGTGTTAAAGGTAAGGTTCTTCAGCCTGGCCAGAGAAGGAGCTGGGTACCAGCGCCCTGCTGGAGTGCTGGAGAGCAGAGCCGAGTCTGTCACCTCTGCTGGTGTTGCTCATGCTGAGAAGAGGGAAATTATACAGAATCATAGAAGGTTATGGGCTCAAGGGACCTCTAGAGATCATCCAGCCCAAGCCCCTGCCAGGGCAGCAGCACCCAGGGCAGGGCACACAGGAACACAGCCAGGAGGGTTTGAAAGCCTCCAGAGCAGGAGACCACAGCCTCTCTGGGCAGCCTGCTCCAGGCTCCAGCACCCTCACACTCACAAAGTTTCCTCTCCTCTTCCCCTGCCACCTTCTCTGCTCCAGCTTGCCCCCAGTGCCCCTTGTGCTGCCCTTGGCCACCCCTGGGCAGAGCCTGCCTGCGTCCTGCCCACACTGCCCTGCCCAGCTTGAGCACAGCACTGAGGGCAGCCCTCAGGCTGCTCTGCTGCCAGCTGCCAGCCCCAGCTGCCTCAGCCTGGCCTCACGGGAGATGCTCACTGCCTGCAGCAGCCTGGGGGCTCTGGGCTGGGCTCTCTCCTGTGGTTCCTTGAGGTCCTTCTTGACCTGAGAGGCCCAGAACTGGACACAGTGTTCCAGATGTGGCCTCAGCAGGACATGAACAAGTTCTGTCTTTGTGCTCCTCAGTGTTGTGTTGGTGTTAACAAACCACTGAGCTGAAGAATTGTGTAGCTGCCCAGCTACATTTTTGGCTCCCAGAACCATGCAGCATTGAACAGGAACTGTTCTGCCTCTACTGAAGAGAGCAGTGATGAGATCCACAGGGAGCTGTCCAAGAAGTAATCCCCAGGGAGCTGTGTCCTTGTCACTCACTCACCTGAGGCAGCCTGCATGTGCCTTGCTGGGACACTACACTAAATGGCTTTTCTGCAGAATTCTGCTGCTGTGCAGTTCTAAAAGCTTGCTCCATGCAGCTGCTTTCCTAGAACTTTCCATCTCTCTTTAATGCTAAAGTATCTCTGCCAAAGAGAAAGGGGAAGAATTTGTATTCCCCTGGCTTCCTGGCAGAAGATGATGGGATTGCAGAGCTCCTTGTGGAGGCAGCTGAGTGTGTGGGGATGAGAGTGCCAGTGTGGGTGAGAGATGCTTGCAGTGGCTGGGGAAGCTCTGGAGTGTGCTATGCAGCACTGGGGGAGAAAGAGGAGCTGAAAAAGATGAGCTGCAGAATCAGATCCAGACATTCCATGGCTCTGCATGTGTGCTGGGGTGAGCAGTCCTCAGCCTGCTGCAGGGCCCTTCAGCTGTGTTCCCTGAAGAAGACTGTGAGGACTCACAGAATCAGACAGCCCAACCTAGCACCCAGCCCTGTCCAGTCAACCAGACCATGGCACTCAGTGCCCCAGCCAGGCTTGGCTTCAACACCTCCAGGCACGGCGACTCCACCGCCTCCCTGGGCAGCCCATTCCAGTGCCAATCACTCTCTCTGCCAACAACTTCCTCCTCACATCCAGACTGAACCTGCCCTGGCACAACTTGAGACTGTGTCCCCCTGGTCTGTTGCTGGCTGCCTGGGAGGAGTTAGTGAATGCAAGCACCTAAAGTGCTTCTTAATGAGCATCTTTGCCCTGCAGCTAGAAAAGCCCTTGCTGGGAGGGTCTTGCTGCAGCACACCAACGAGCAGCTGCTCAGTCCTCTCATGGGGCTTGTTCTCTTAGTCCTCTTGAGGGCAGCTGTGGCAGCCTGGCCCTTCTCAGGCAGGGCCTGTGGTACACTGAGGACAGCAAGAGCTGGTTCCCTGCTGTGCTGCAGCAGAGGGAGTGGGGTAAGATGCTGCAGGTGTTGGGAGAGTGCCACTGGTGGGTTTTTTCCTTTCCATTCCCTGTGCACTGGGGCTCCTGGGACAGTGATGTTGGAACTCTGAGGTGCAGAGGGAGATCTGGGTTGCTCTGCAGGAGATCATGTTTTGAACAGGCTGCAGCTCAAGAGTGGCTGAGAATCTGAGTCCACATTAAACATCCAGCTCTAGCAGAAGTAGCTTCCAGCCTACACACTCTAACCATCACAGAATCATTTCAGTTTTAAAAGGCCTTTAAGACCTTTGAGCCCCACCCTGAACCCAGCACTGCCAGGTCCCCACCAAACCATGGCCCTCAGCACCACATCTCCATTGATTTGAAACCCCTCCAGGAATGGGGACTCCACCAGGCAGCCTGGACCAGGGTTCAACAACTCTTCTGGGGAAGAAACTGTTCCTTGGTGTCCAACCTAAACCTCCCCAGAGGCAACTCGAGGCTGTTGCCTCTTGTCCTGGCACTTGTTCGTTGGGAGAGGAACCACAGAGCAGTTCTCTTGTGACATTCTTGCACTCTGCAGCCTTTTTGTTCCTTACCCAGCAGTGCCTGCAGGAACTGGGGCTGTTTGCACTCTGTGCTGGTGCACAGCAGCAGTGTCTGGGAAGATCAGACAGACTGGGAAAGTGTTTGGGATGTCATCAGGTCCTTGCTCTGTTCCCGCATGGTATGTGGGCATCTGCCGTGGCCACTGCTAGCTGGGTGCGGTACAAGAGAGGATTTGGGTCTGAATCCAGAGCTGGCTGCTGGCTGCCGTTGATGGCAGCAGGAAACCAGTATGGATTTAAACAGGGAATGCTGCTGAGAAGGTTTGTGGGAGGCTTTTGTGAAGGGCTGAGCATTCTGGCTGTTGACTCAGGGCAATTCAGGCTTTTGTCTCTTAGGGCTTCTGAGCTGATGACCCCAATTTCCTTCAGGGAAAAGATTCAGGTGAAAGAGCCATAAATTGCCTTCCCTGCCAGAAAAGTGGATTTTACAGCCATTGTGATGCAGGAATAAGAGACCCTTAGGAATTAGTTAAGGCAGCTCTACAGATGAGCTCATTACAGGAACCCCCTGAAATGCTGATGCACCAGAGGAGAGGGTTGAGCCTGGCTGCAGAGTGCATTTGCAGCCAGCTGCAAACTCACCCCTGGCTTTTGTTCCCCTGCTGCAGTGCTGTGCAGCAGATGCCAGGAAGATGATATTTTTCTTCCCTGTCTCCAGGGAGTTTTGTACTCCAAGGCTGGTGGAGTTGTCAGGGGCAATCCTTGCTGTCTGTAGCAGGGCACTCTGCAGGGTGGGGTCAGAGGCTTTAGGGAGCAGTGCTGGAGTGCTGACAGCTGCCTGGCCTGCTGGGACAGCTCTGGCTAGCAGAGGAAGCAGGTTGGACCACCTCATGGCAGAGCACCAGGTGTTAATTTGTCCTCAGGCTTTCCCAGGGTAGTTGCAGGTTTGGAAGCAGTGATCAGCTGGAGTTGGTACCTTGAGCTCTGAGAGCAGATGGGAAGCTTGGCCACAACAGAAATGTTTTCAACCACGAGGACTAGAAGGCAGCAGCAGTGGTGGCATTTACTGCTCTGGTGTGTGATAGTGTCCTGAATTGAACCTGAGTCTAAGGGAGTAAACTGCACCTAAAGGGGTCTTGAATCCAAATCTCAGTGCTGTCCACTGTTGATTGCTGTGAGAGAAAGAGTGATTGACTCTGGCAGGTAAGAGAGAGAAGGCAAATTCCATAGCAAGGGAATCTGAAAATGGTCTTTGTGCTGGTCAACAGCAGCTGAAGAGGAGCCAGCAGTGCCCAGAGGGCCAGGAAGGGCACCAGCAGTCTGGCCTGGATCAGCAATGCTGTGAGCAGCAGGAGCAGGGAAGTGATTGTGCCCCTGGACTGGGCACTGCTGAGGCTGGAGTCAGTTTTGGCCCCTCACTCCAAGAAGGACATTGAGAGGCTGGAGCAGGTCCAGAGAGAGGGAACAAAGCTGGGGAAGGGTCTGGAGAGCAGGGCTGGGGAGAAGCAGCTGAGGGAGCTGGAGGTTTGCAGCCTGGAGAAGAGGCTGAGGGCAGAGCTCATTGCTCTCTGCAGCTCCCTGAGAGCAGGCTGCAGCCAGCTGGGGGTTGGGTTCTGCTCCTTAATATCAGGTGATAGGAGAAGAGGAAATGTCCTGAAATTGTGCCAGGGCAGGGTTAGGTTGGAGAGGAGGGAAAAAGTTTTTGCTGGAGGAGTGGTGAGGGACAGGCAGAGGCTGCCCAGGGAGGTGGTGGAGAACCCATACCTGGATGTGTTGAAGAAGGCTGTGGCCATGGTACCTGGGTCCATGGTTCAGTGACCATGGTGGGGTTGGGTTGCTGGTTGGGCTGGATGATCTTGGAGCACTTTTCCAATGCCAGCAGCTCCATGGTTCTGTAGCCTGGTGTGCAGTGACTGCATCCCAGGCAGCAGTTAAGCACAGCTGCAGTGTCTCAGAGCCTTGCACGTAACCCCTGTGCTTTCAGCAGGCTGGGTGAGGCACAGGAGTTTGGGTTTCTATTCCTCCTGCTGCTGGAACAAGAAGTTAGTGACATAAAATAGTTAACCACCCCCTCCTCACTCTTGTGTGGAAGACAAAGTGGCAGCCATGGCTTGGGGGCAAACCTCCCACGTGTCTGAGCTGCCTGCCCTGCACCTGCTCCATCCTACTGAACGTTCAGCTTTGGCTGCTCCTGCTGCTCTCTTGTAAGCTCTGTACCCACAAATTGGGGCATTCCTTCTCTGTCTGAAGACACAAATAGGAAGTGAAGCACAGAAAGGCTTTAATGCAGTGGCCTTAAGGAGGTGTTGAGCAATTAGTGGGGATGTGGTTGGATATTTGCTTGTGGAGCAGCTGGACACCACTCTTGGTGTCTGTGCAGTGACTCAGGCTGGGGGCAGTGAGTTACTGCCTGGCTTGGCCACTAAATGACCTGCCTGGGGAGCAGCTTGACTGAGAAGAAGTGGATAAGGATTTTCTTGGAGAGTTTACTATGCTGTGGAGCAGACTGGGGGGGCTGCCAGAGGAGGAGAGGAGGAGGATATCTCTGCAGCAGCTCTTTTAGCTCCAGCAAGCAGTGGGAGTAGACAGAGCGAGAGGCCAGGGGGTGAAATGCACCATTTGGCAGCCCAGAGTGCTCTCTTTTATGGCTTGCACTGCAGGAGAGTGGAGAACTTGCAAGTGCAGCCTCTGATTGTTAGGAGTGCAGAGCTGTTGAAGAGCTCTTAGCACTCCAGCAGTGATTGCTGCAAGACAGCTTAGAGAAGCTGACATGGGGCCCACGGCAGAGTCACATAGAGCAGGTCTCTTTAGCTGCAGCTGTGGGGCAGGCTCTGCAGCTGTGGGGCAGGCTTTGGAGCTGTGGGGAGGCTCTGCAGCTATGGGGCAGGCTTTGGAGCTGTGGGGAGGCTCTGCAGCTGTGGGGCAGGCTCTGCAGCTATGGGGCAGGCTTTGGAGCTGTGGGGAGGCTCTGCAGCTGTGGGGCAGGCTCTGCAGCTATGGGGCAGGCTTTGGAGCTATGGGGCTGGATTTGGAGCTGTGGGGAGGCTTTGGAGCTGTGGGGCAGGCTCTGCAGCTGTGGGGCAGGCTCTGCAGCTGTGGGGCAGGCTCTGCAGCTGTGGGCAGGCTTTACAGCTGCCCTGTGGGTGAGGCTCAGCTCCTCTGCCAGCACCTGCAGAAGCCTCTTACTTGATGAGGCTGTTTTTTTAGCAGGTCTTCGCTGTGCTGTCTGTCACCTTCCAGCCCCATTCTGTGTCTGGGTTATATCTCTGGCTGCAGAGACACTCTGAGCAGGCACAGTGGCTGCAGTACCAGCAGCAGAAAGCTCTTTTTTTCTGGAGGATGAATTATGATTTGATTTCTGTTAACACTCCCAGTGCTACAAACACACAGACTGGACAAACAGGCTTGAGGTTAGTATTGATTAAGCAGATACAAACTGATCTCCACGTGTCTTGTAGGAGCTGCCAGGCAGTTTGAGGGGTACTTCTGTAACCAGGATAAAATAACTGGAGCTGTGCCCCTGCAGGAGGAGATGGTGCCTGGGAGGTGGACTCAGGGACCAAGCCGTGAGAGGAGAGGACTGCCCTGAGTCACGGTGATCATTTCAGCAGTCCTGGACACCATCTTCTGTGGAGGACTGCCCTGAGTCAGGGTGATCACAGAATCACAGAACGTTGGAGGTTGGAAGGGACCTCCAGAGATCATCCAGTCCAACCTCCCTGCCAAAGCAGGATCCTCCTAGGGTAGTTTGCACAGAAATGCTTCCAGGTGGATTTGGAAAGTCTCCAGAGAAGGAGACTCCACAACCCCTCTGGGCAGCCTGCTCCAGGCCTCCATCACCCTCACTGTAAAGAAGTTCCTCCTCATGCTGAGGTGAAACCTTTGATGTTCCAGTTTGTGGCTGTTGCTCCTTGTCTTATTGCTGCTGACCACTGAGAAGGGTGTTTATAGACGTTAAGACCTCTCAGTCTCCTCCAGACTTCAGCAATCCTAGGCACAGTCTGCTGTAGAGCTGCTCCCTAACAGCCCCAGTGCTGCAGAGCTGCCTGTGTCTGCAGCTGAAATGGGTGAGGGAGTTGGTCTGGGTGGTGTCTTCACCTGCAGCCCTTGGTGGGCAGATAGATGTGTGATGAGATGTGGGCAGTGGGCTGTGATCTGGTTTTACTTGGTAGCAGAGTTCATTTTCTGGGAGGAGATAGCTTCAGGTGGACATCTGCTTCTGACAGCAGTCTGCACCTTGCCACAAAACCTTCAGCTTGTCTTGGGTGTTCTGTCAGTCTGTGAGTCTTGCCCTGCCCCTCACTCCCCTGCAGAGGAGTCGATAGGAGGAGGGCTCTGTTTGTCACGGCACAGGTGAGGGCACTGCCATGGTGGCAGGAAGATGCTGCCCTACCTCCCTTGTTAATGCTTTTCCCCATCTGCTGATTCTCTCTCTCCTCCAGGCTGTGACAGCACTTGTGAAGAACTATCCCAAGCACATGGTTTCATCCATGCAGCAGATCCTGCCCATCGTCTGGAACACCCTGACGGAGAGCGCTGCCTTATATCCTTCCTCATGGCTTCAGCTAGAGCACAGCAAAGCAAACTGCTCCAGGCACAGTGAGGACCTGCACAGAGCTGATTGCCAGGGGACATGGAGCAGTCTGCTCTGACAGGCCCCTGTGGTGTAGGTGTCCTGGATAGCTCTGCTACTTCAGGAGGCTCCATGAAGTTTCTTTTAGCTGCACAGTCCCCTTGGTGCATGCTGCGAGTGGCACAGGCTGTGGATCTGCAGCTGATCTCTGCATCGCCTCTGGTGCTCCCCAGTACCCCCAGGAGATATCCAGTCCCACTGCCAAGTTCAAGGAGAATCCACAGCATCTCTGTGCTGCAGCAGCACTGTGCCTGCTTACACTCAAAGCTGATTTGCCTTTTGGACTTTGCAGTGGTCATTACTGCCCCATCAGCCATGTCAGAGCTGTTCTCTTCTGCTGGTGTTCTTCCCACTGCTTCCAAACTGCCAAGCCAAACTTTTCCATGTTGTTCATCCCAAAGCTGTTTTTTTTCAGTAGCAATTGGAGAATATTGAGCCTCTTGCAGCTTTTTCTGTGGTTTTGAGTTAAACTCGAGAACTGGGCACTGGTGGTGACAGTAGCAGAGGGGTCTCCTGAGCTCTGCCTCTGCAGTTTCATCTGAGTGACCCTTCTGGAGATCACAGATTTTGATCTCGTTATATCAGCTGCTTGCATAGTCTTTGAGAATCCTGCTGCATGCTGGGTGAAAGGCTCCTGGAGAATGAAAATGGGCAGGAAGACCACAAAAGCAGCCTTAGTGCTGCTGCAAGCAGAGGCTGGCTGTGTGCAGGGGCAGCTGTAGGCTGGCTGTAGGCTGGCTGTGTTCAGGGGCAGCTGTAGGCTGGCTGTGTGCAGGGGCAGCTGTAGGCTGGCTGTGTGCAGGGGCAGCTGTAGGCTGGCTGCATTAAGGGGCAGCTGTCTCCATTGTGGGTTTTTTAGACCTCTGTTACAGTACCAGGAGCTGTTTGTTCAATTTTTGATGGTGTTTTTCTCCTCTCCTGACTCCCACTGCAGTCCTGCTGGCAGCTGAGCTGACAAGAGTATATGTCTGGTTGCAGGAGGGGAGAGCCTTGTCCTCTCTTCTGTTTGCTCTGGCATTTGTTGGACATTCACTTTGTCACCTCCAAAGAAACCTCCTTCCTCTCCACTCCCAGGTTATTTTCCTGCCACTTCCCAGAGTTGGAAGCTCATGGAGAGGCCTGACGGAGCCACCACAAGGTGGGGTCATGAGGTGGTTCCTCTGGCTTCAGCAGCAGCATTGAACTGAGTCCCCTGGAAAGTGAGTCTGAGCAGTTCTGTGCCTGCAGAGTTGTAGTGTAAATGAAGTTCTGAGCTACCTTGGTGGGCTTGGTTGAAGTTGATCAGATGATCTGAAGGATGTGCTGAAGGGAAGATGTTTGTGTTAGTGGTCTTTGAGGCTGGGCAGTGCAGCCAGGAGCTCCTGGGGCTTCTCTTCTGTCCAGCACAGGACTGTGCCTGAAGCAAAGGTTTGTTTTTAGGAAAGAAGAGTTCCCCAGGCACAGGAGCTGTAAGGCAGGGACAGATCTGACCCTGAGCAGCTGCAGTTCTTTAGAGAAATGCATTTCCTTAACTCCAGCCACTTATGTGAGAACAGAGGTAAATTACACAGAGGAGGTGGAGGACCCTGTGGATTCTGATGGTAAGAACTTGTTAAACTTCTTCAGCCTTCACTCTGGGCGAGGATGGACTTACCTGTTGGCAGCACAGTGACTGAATCCCTATGGGAGGTTGAGCTTAGAGGTCCATTTCTGGTACTGGAACAGTGCCCATCACTCATCTCCAGGTTCCTTGTGACTGTGGTCAGTGAAGCCAGAGAATTTAATTGTTCTAAAGACTCAGGCAGTGAGTTCTGCAACGATTTGGAGGTAAAAATAATGGGACAAAAGAAAACCAAAGAGGTTTTAGGTTGAGCTTGCTCAGTTTTAGTGAGGGGTGTGCAGTGAGAAGGGAGATGAGGTCAGGCATCTGCCTGGGGCTAGTCCAGAAGTAAGACTGAACATCAGCCCAGACAAGCTGACAGTCTGTAGCCCATTTTTGCCTTTTCTGCCTGTCAGCCTGCTCAGCCATGGGGGTTGTGTGCACTTCAGCCTTTCTCTGTGTTGGTATATCCAGGCACTTGTTTTCCCTTCCATGCCTTTGTGCAGGTGAAGTGTTGGGGTTTGAGAACCTGGTGTTCAGCATATTTGAATTCGTCCATGCCTTGCTGGATAACAACAAATTTAAGAGCACAGTGAAGAAGGCTTTGCCAGAGCTGATCTACTACATCCTGCTGTACATGCAGATCACAGAGGAGCAGGTGAGATGTCTGCCTTGGGTGGGAGGCAAAAGAAATGAACTAAAGCAGCTAAAGGCAAGGAAGAGTCCCAGTGTGTGGCAGCTGCTAGAGTCTTCTGGGCTGTTATGTCACTGTTCTGCCAGGAGCTAAGGCAGTGGCATCCAAATGTTCCTAAGTGGTGGAATGTGGACAGCAAAACACAGAATGGTTTGGGTTAGAAGGGACCACCAAAGCTCATCTGGTTCCAAACCCCTTGCAGTCAGCAGGGACATCTTCAGCTAGATCAGGTTGTTCAGAGCCCCAGACAACCTGACCTTGAACTCATTCAGTGAAGGGCCACCCACAGCTGCCCTGGGCAACACGGGGCAGTGTCTCAGCATTTCTCCTCGACATTTAATCCAATCTGCCCTCTTGTAGCTTCAAACCACCACCCCTTGTCTGTCAGAGCAGAGTAGCAGTGTCTGTGGTTTTCAGCACTGGCAAGAGCTGAGTCCTAAGCTGCTCCCAAACTCGTGATCAGTACTTAGGAACTGCTGAAAATGTAGGCTCAGTCCAGTTCTCAAGGCTGGCAGTGGCTGAACAAGGCTTCAAAACTCTAAAATTTGCCTTGGAAACTTAAAGCAGGACAGACAAGGGAGGGGTGAGTCTGGGCCCTGCTAGAACACCTCCATCTTTCTTGCAAGACTCCTTTAAGTGCTGAAAGACTGCAAGAAGATCTCCCCAGAGCCTTCTCTGGGCTAAGGAGCTCTCATTCTTCCTTCCTTTGTGAAGTCTTATGCTGTCAGAGGGGGATTATCATGCTGGCAGGGCTAGCCAGCTTCCTGGGGTGCTGAAAAGATTGTGCTGGTAGCAAGGGATAATGGGTAGTGCCATGCCCCATGGCTCCTGGCCTCCCAGGCCTGGCTGCCATCATCTTCTTGTGCAGGTAGGCATGCATGAAAACAGGCACTGCTCAGAGTCATCTGCTTCTCCCTTTCCTCAGCTGTAAACACAAGTGTGTAGCTCTGGCTCCAGGTCAGTCAGCAGCAGTGTTGGATGCTGATCTGAAATGAGCAGCAGAAGAGCAAGATGAGCTCTGCAGAGGTTTCTCCAGCAGGGTGCAGGACACATCAGCTGGAGATGGCACTTCTTGTGGCAGAGAGAAATTCTGAAAGGAGTTTCTGTTCCTGAGAACAGAAAAACTTCCTTTTACCACAGAATAACTCAGTGGTAGGGGCTGGGAGGGACCTCTGGAGGTCACTGGGTCAAGGCAGGATCCCCTGGAGAAGGTCAGGCACAGGAACACGGCCAGGCAGGTTTTTAACACCACCAGAGGCAGACTCCACAGCCTCTCTGGGCAGCCTGCTCCAGTGCTCTGCCACTCTTCAGTTAAAGAAGTTCATCCTCATGTTCAGGTGGAACTTCTGATGTTGCAGTTAGTGTCCATTACCCCTTGGGCTGTCACTGGGCACCACTGAACAATGCCTGATCCCTTCCTCCTGACACCCACCCTTCAAGTATTGATCAGCATTGATCAGATCCTCCTCAGGCTGCATTCTCCAGACTAAACAGCCCCAACTCTCTCTGCCTTTCCTCCTAAGAGCTGTTCCAGTCCCCTCAGCACCCTTGTAGCCTTCGTGTTCTGAACTCATCACCCACCCCACCTGTCCTTGTCTCCTCTCTGTTGCAGATAAAGGTTTGGACTGCAAATCCTCAGCAGTTTGTGGAGGATGAGGATGATGATACTTTTTCTTACACAGTGAGGATTGCTGCCCAGGATCTGCTGTTGGTATGAAATGTGTTCCACATTTAGGTGCCACCTAAACTGGAATAGCAAATAACAAAGCTCCATGAGGAGCCTTACCCTGAGAGCCTGCACCAGTGATCGTTGTCATTGCCTTCTGCACAGGCTGTGGCTGCTGATTTCCAGAACGAGAGTGCATCTGCCTTGGCTGCAGCAGCTACAAGACATCTGCAGGAGGCTGAGCAGGCTAAAAACAGTGGTGCTGAGCACTGGTAAGTAGATGGGGCAGCAGGCAGTGACTGCAGTAGTCTCAAACTCTGCTGCAGCCCTGCCTGCAGCACAAGTTAGTCACAGTCTGTTCCTGACGCTGCTGCTGCTGGGCGGGGGTGAAATAGGAGAACCCTGCCTAGGAGAAAAAGGCAGGGCAGGAGTTCTTCAGCCCGATGGTGACATCTCCTGTGGGATCCTTTCTGCAGTTACAGCACAAGCTGCCTATCCCCCTCCTCTCTGCCTTCCTCCAGACCCTGACAATTCCTTCAGACAAAGAAGGGAGGATTAGTTGTGCACCCTGAGGAGAAATGGCAACACTCAGCCTTTGGGTTCAGCTCATGCAAACCTTTTAGGGAGGAGAAAGCTCAGCTGTAGAAACACCTAGGTGCTGTTCCATAAGTGCTTTGCTTTGGTTTTCCAGTGCATTAGCTCAGTGTTTGCTTGCAGTGTGTGCCAGCAGCCTCTCTCTGCAGCCAGCAGCAAGTGAGTGGCTGTGAAATCAGCCACTGAGCCTCTGCCTTCATTGTGGTGATTTCTAAGCAGCTTATTTGCTTCAGAGCTACATCCAAGGAGAAATTGTGTCTGCACACAACCCTGCCTCACCATCAGTAACAAGACAATGCCAAACCAGACCTCTTGAAACCTTTCATGTGCTGGGTGTCACTGTGCTGCTGCACATGGAATGGTCCAGCAAGGCACAGCTGAGATGGGAGCCTTCAGAGAAGAGCTGCCTTGCTTTTCTTGTTCTGGGAACAAAATTGGTTTAGGAGGTGACAGTTAACTCAGTTAATGCTTTAGGAAGTGAGGAGGATGCTGCCTCTCCTGAGGGAGTTTCCAGACTCCCAGCTTGCAGAGTTTTGCAAATGTTCACTTCTTTCAGGGCCTTTTCTAATCCTCTGCTTTGGGATGAAGAGAAGAGCTGTGGGAGGAGAAGAGCTTGGAGGAAGTAGCTGTAACAGTTTCACCTCACAGCTTGTGTTTATTTATGGAGATGATGGTGGTAGAAAATCCTGAAGGCATCTGAATTGCTTTGCAGGTGGAAAATCCATGAAGCCTGTATGCTGGCCCTGGGCTCTGTGAAGTCCATCATCACCGACAGCGTGAAGAGCGGCAGGGTGCACTTCGACATGCACGGCTTCCTCACCAACGTGGTTCTTGCAGACCTCAACCTCTCAGGTGTGTTGGAGCTTGCTGGTACTCAGAGCAACTTTTAAGTGCCAGACCCAAAATCTCTTACTGATAAAAATGTCTGCCTGCTGCTGGGGCAGGTCCAGAGGAGGCCATGAAGATGAGCAGAGGGCATTGGTGAGGCCACAGCTCGAGTGTTGTGTTCAGTTTTGGGCACTGCAACACAAGAGAGCTGTAGAGGTGCTGGAGCAGGTCCAGAGGAGGACAAAGAAGCTGTGAAGGGCCTGGGGAATAAATCTGCTGAGGAGAGACTGGGGGAGCTGGGGATGGGTAGTGTGGAACAGAGGAGGCTGAGGCAGAGCTCATTGCTGCCTACAGCTACCTGAAGGGACACGGTGGAGAGGCTGCTGCTGGGCTCTGCTCACAGGGAACTGCAGACAGAGCAAGGGGGAATGGCCTCAAGCTGAGGCTGGGGAGGTTTAGATTGGACACTAGGAGGAAGTTTTTCCTGTTGAGAGTGGTCAGGGGCTGGGATGAGCTGCTCAGGGAGGTGCTGCAGTCCCCCAGCCTGGCTGTGTTTCAGGGTGGTTTGTCTGTGGTGCTTGGGGCTATGGTTTAAGGTGAATCTTGTAGAGTAGGGTTCTAGGTTGGATTTGGTGATCCTGAGGGGCTGTGCCAGCCTGGATGTTTCTGTGAACCTCCCCTGTGGGACAGGCTGGGAGAGTTTGGGCTGTTCAGCCTGGAGAAGAGAAGGCTTCAGGCGGATCTCAGAGCAGCCTTCCAGTACCTGAATGGACTGCAGGAGAGCTGGGGAGGGACTTGTGGCAAGGGCTGGAGGTGCCAGGGCAAGGGACAATGGCTTCAGGATGAGAGAGGGGAGAGTGGAGATTAGGAAGAAATTGTTGAGAGTGAGGGTAGGGAGACACTGGCACAGGTTGCTCAGGGAGGCTGTGGCTGCCCCTGCCTGGAGGTGTTCAAGGCCAGGCTGGCTGAGGCCTTGAGCAGCTGTGCTGGTGGGAGGTGTCCCTGCCCATGGCAGGGGGTTGGAGCTGGATGATGACATCTTGAAGGTCCCTTCCAACCCAACCCATTGCATGGCTCTATGCAGCTCTGTGGTGCAGATGTGCACATTGCACCTGTGAAAGGGATGAGTCCTGCCTGGGAATTCACAGCTGCTGCCAGCTCCACTGCACCTTCTCCAGTTATGGGCACTGCTTTCAGGTGATGCTCACTGTTGGCTGAATGCTTGAGCCTGCAGGACTTGGAGATGAGAGGGCATCTGCCTGGGGGTCTTGGTGGAAGATAGCAGTTGTGCTGTCTTGTATCTGCTTCTGGGAGAGGCACCAGCTGTGGTCAGCAGGCTTCAGAATTCCTGCAGCCCCATCCCATTTTCCTTGTGCTGAGCCTGACACTAGGTGTGGCAGCTGAGTTCAAGCCGGGATCCTGCTGGGAGCTCTGCAGGCTTCTGCTCTGTTATCTTACATCAGTGTGCAAGAACTTCAGGGGTGCTGTTGGAAGCTGGACCCCAAAAGTTTTACAGATGGAAACTTGTGCAGTGTAAGGCAGCAGGACCAGAGAAGTTCTCAGTGCAGGAAGAACAAATTATTGGAGTTGTCAGCATCACTGCCTCCAGTTCTGGGCTGCCCAGTTGCAGAGGGACAGGGATCTGCTGGAGAGAGTCCAAGGGAGGGCTGCAAGGCTGATGAGGGGACTGGAGCAGTGCCTGAGGAGGAGAGGCTGAGGGACCTGGGGCTGAGTCTGGAGAAGACTGAGAGGGGATCTAATAAATGTCTCTAAGTCTCTGAGGGCTGGGGGTCAGCAGTGGGGGGACAGGCTCTGGGGGTCAGGAGTTGGGGGCAGGCTCTGGTCACTGCTCCCTGGGACAGGAGAAGCAGCAGTGGATGGAAGCTGCAGCACAGGAGGTTCCAGCTCAGCACAAGGGCAGCTTCTTGCCTGGAAGGGTCCCAGAGCCCTGGCACAGGCTGCCCAGAGAGGTTGTGGAGTCTCCTTGTGTGGAGCCTTTGCAGGCCTGTCTGGATGTGTTGCTGTGTGCCCTGAGCTGGATTGTGTGGTCCTGCTCTGGCAGGGGACTTGGACTCTGATCTCTTTGGGTCCCTTCCAACCCCTGACACCCTGTGATTATCATCCTGTTACAAGGAAGGAGTTTTCCTTTTTCACTTCATTTTGGATGATGCAACTGCATAGTGAGCAGTGCCTGTGGAAAACCAACCTCAGCTGTTTCCATACATTTCCAGGTGTGCTGTTGGGCTGTAGAGAGAGCTCCTGGAATCAGGATCTGGATAGCTCTGAGGATATCCATTTCATGCTGAGCAGTGGTGGTCAGACAGAGAGCTGTTGTGTGTTGTAACTTTGGCACAGGCTTGCACTGGGCTGGAAGGGAACCTCCAAGGTCATCTTGTCTAACTCTCCTGCAGGCAGCAGGGACACCTGCAATGGGCAAGCTGCCCATTGTCAGATCTTGAATGTCTCCAGGGGTGGGGACTCAGCCACCTCCCTGGTGGGCAGCCTGTCCCAGTCTCTCCCCCACCTGCCCACTGTGCAGAGCTTCCTCCTGATGTCCAACCTAAGTCTGCCCTGCTCCAGTTCCAAACCATTGCCCTCATCCTACTCCTACAAGCCCTTGGAGACAGCCCCTCCCCAGCCTGCCTGTAGGTCCCCCTCAGATACTGAAATGCAGCTCTGAGGTCTCTGGACCCTTCTTCCCCCCAGGCTGAACAGCCCCAACCCTCCCAGCCCGGTTTTGTTCAAGACCTTTATTAAGCACTTGAGTGAGGGCACTGAGTGCACCCTCAGCAAGGTCACTGATGATACAAAACCAGGGGGGGTGCCTGACACCCCTCAAGCTGTGCTGCCACCAACCAGATCTGAACAGGCTGAGAGCTGGGGGAAGGCAAACCTCATGAAGTTCATTAAGGACAAGTGCAGGGTTCTGCACCTGGGGAGGAACAACAGCAGGCACCAGGACAGGTTAGGAGTTGCCCTTCTGGAGTGCAGCTCCATGGAGACAGATCTTGGAGTGCTGGTGGACAACAAGTGCTTCATGGAGCAGCAATGTGCCCTTGTGGGCAAGAGAGCCAATGGCATCCTGGGGGGCATCAGGTCGGTGTGTCCAGCAGGGCTGAGGAGGTTCTTCTCCCGCTCTGCTCTGCCCTGGTGAGACCACACCTGGAGCACTGTGTCCAGTTCTGGGATCCCCAGCTCAAGAGAGACAGAAACCTGCTGGAGAGAGTCCAGTGAGGATGTCAGGGGACTTGGGGGACTCTCCCCTACAGAGAGAGGCTGAGAGCCCTGGGGCTGCTTAGTCTGGAGAAGGCTGAGAGAGATCTGATCAATGTCTACAAATAGCTGAGGGGTAGGGGGCAAAGACCTAGGGCCAAGCTCCTTTGGGTGGTGTGCAGCAGTAAGCAATAAGCCAAGGAGCAGTGGATACAAAGAGGAATGTGGAAGGTTTCAGCTCAGCATGAGGAGAAACTTCTTTCCAGTGAGGGTGGCAGAGCCCTGGGGCAGGCTGCCCAGAGGGGTTGTGGAGTCTCCTTCTCTGCAGACTTTCAAAACCCTCCTGGATGCATCCCTGTGTGACCTGCTCTGGGGGATGCTGCTTTGGCACCGAGGTTGGACTGGATGATCTCTGGAGGTCCCTTCCAGCCTCTAACGTTCTGTGATGGATTCTGTGTCAATGGCCCAGGCCAAGCCTAATCAGCTGAGGGAAGAGGCTGCCTCTTCTGTTTAATTCCTTTTACACAAATGAGGAATGCTTTGGAATAACCAAGAAAGTGAACTGGATTCTGCCTGTGAGTGGAGGGTGGCTGCCTGCACACCTGTGCTGTGTCACAGCTTGCCAAGCACTGCTGGAAGCTGAGGCATAGAAGGTGCCATGAAACATCAGGAGGAGGTTTTTTGCTGTGAGGATGTCAGATCCCTGGAACAGGCTGCCCAGGGGGGTGTGGAGTCTCCCCCTCGAGGTATTCAAGACTTACCTGGATGAGTTCCTGCGTGGCCTGGCACAGATGATCCTGCTCTGGCAGGGGGGTTGGTCTGGATGAGCTTTGGAGGTCCCTTCCAGCCCCTGCCATTCTGTGGGTGTGATTCTCCTGCCGGGATGCCAAGGCTCTGGGTGGTGCCTGTGAGCAGCTGTGGTTCTGCCCTGCTGGGCTCACAGCCGAGCTGCTGGCTTGTTTGTGTCGCTGCAGTGTCTCCGTTCCTGCTGGGCCGCGCTCTCTGGGCCGCCAGCCGCTTCACCGTGGCCATGTCTCCAGAGCTGATCCAGCAGTTCCTGCAGGCCACTGTCAGTGGCCTCCACGAAACTCAGCCTCCCTCCGTGCGCATCTCTGCCGTCAGGGCCATCTGGGGGTAAGGAGAGCCTGGGGCACACTGGCGTTTGGGAGTTCCTGCCCCCCGAATTCCCCAGCCTGCCTCAGCTGCTGCAAGTTAAGGAGTGGAGCTGTGTGCACAGCCTGGCACAGCCATGCAGCCACTTCCAGCTATACTCAGAGACAAGTTAAAAGCAGAGACAAGAGCTGCCCAGCAAGGCTTTCAGACCAGCTGCCCTCCTTTCTCCTTTCCCCCCCCACCCTTGGATCAGAAGTCTCACATGCGGGGCGAGGTTGGCAGAATGATTAGTTGGAGTTGCACAGGTGCAGGCAGAGGAGTTAGTGAAGCAAGCAGCAGCCAGACACACACTCACTGACTCTGTTTATGCTGCTTGGTTTTGCAGCTCTCAGCAGAAGCAGTCAGTGATACAGACATCACTCTTATTTTCACAGCCAGTGATCTAATTTCTCTCCATTTAGCCCCAAACCAGCACAGAGACACAAACCAACACCAAACCAAGACTGTTCCCAGTGAGCTGTGGCAGAGTTCACTTTGGTGTAGTAGATGTCAGCTTGAAAAGTGTGAGCATGCAGCTTCAGTACAAAGCAGCTCTGAGGAGGAGCAGGAAACTGAGGCAGGGTTAGCTACAGTGAAATGCTCCAGTGGGTGCAGTGAGAGTGGGGAGACACTGGAAGGGATTGCCCAGAGAGGTTTTGGGTGCCCCCTCCCTGGAGGTATTTCAGACGAGGCTGGATGAAGCTCTGAGCAGCCTGATCTAGTGGGAGCTGTCCCTGCCTGTGGCAGAAGGGTTGGAACTGGATGATCCTTAAGGTCCCTTCCAACCCAGCCCACTCTGTGCTAGGGTCCCAAAGCCCAGCAGAACTCGATAGTGATGCAGAGCATCCTGATGAAAGGCAGAGTGCTCTCTTGGGTCACAGGTGGCAGAGACACCACAGGGGCTCGTGGAGCAAACCACAGCAAGGAGGAATGTGCGGGGCATTTTATCCTGTGTTTGTACCTGAGTAGTGAGAAGGACAAAGGAGGTTCTCCTGTGTGGATTCTAAAGTGAAGAATGAGCATTCATGTAAAACCCAAACAGCTACACAAAAAGACCCTTGCAGGGACCCTGCTGTCCTGCACCCTCCCCTGCAAAAACCACCTCGTGTGGCCAGCACGGTGAGAGAGGTGATTCTGCCGCTCTGCTGTGCTCTGCTGAGACCTCAGCTGGAGAGAGAGCCCAGAGGAGGCCACCGAGATGATTAGAGGGCTGGAGAACCTCTGCTGTGGGGACAGGCTGGGAGGGTTGGGGCTCCAGGGAGACCTCAGAGCAGCGTTTCAGCCTCTGAAGAGGGCCTGCAGTGAGGGACTGTTTCTGAGTGCCTTTGGGGATGGAACCAGGGGCAATGGTTTAAAGCTGGAGCAGGGCAGATTTAGGTTGAAGGTGAGGAGGAGTTTCTTCACAGTGAGGGTGCTGAGACACTGGAACAGGTTGTCCAGAGGTGCTTGAGACCCTGTCTTTGGAGACACTCAAGATCAAACTTGATGGGGCCCTGAGCCTGGTCTAGTTGGGAATGTCTCTGCTGATGGCAGGGAGTTGGACAAGATGACCTTTGAGGGTCCCTTCCAACCCAGTGCATTCTGTGATTGTCTTCCATTTGCACTGAAGTGTTAAGGAGTCAATAAAGGCAGAGCCATATCTTAGTTATTCCTGAACTGTTCTGGCTCCCTGACTCCCCTGCAGGCCATGGGGATGAAGCTCTGTAAGCAGAGTGCCTGGCTCAGGCTGCTTCTTCCCATCCACATTCTCCATCCATGGGCAGTTCTTGTGGGAGCTGCTGCTGAGAGGCAGTAGAAGGTTTTAACATCATCTGGCTCAACTCTGCTTCTGTGAACCACCAGTGGTGGGATGAGAAGAGTTATTTGAGCTGTTGAGACCAGGAAGGTTCTGGAACACTGCAACAGGTTGCCTGGGGGAGGTAATTGAGGCCCCATCCCTGGAGATACTCAAGCTGAGGCTGGACAGGGCTCTGGGCAGCTTGATCCAGTGGTGAGTGCTGAGTGCAGTGGGCTTGGACTGGATGAGTTTTGGAGGTCCCTTCCTAACCAAAACCATTCTGTGATTCTTCTGTATTGAAGGGAGAAGTCCTAGGAGTGGATTGGAGGAAGCAGGATGGGTGGGGTGAAGCAGCCCTGGTGAAATGCAGCAACCACTTCACTGTCTCACGTGGGTGTTTCTGTGTCACTTCTTTCTTGCCTAGCTACTGTGACCAGCTGAAGATCTCTGAGAGCACCCACGTGTTGCAGCCTTTCCTCCCTAGCATCCTGGATGGACTCATCCACTTGGCAACTCAGTTCAGCTCCGAGGTGCTGAACCTGGTGATGGAGACCCTCTGCATTGTCTGTACAGTGGACCCAGGCTTCACAGCCAGTGTGGAGAACAAAATCTGCCCCTTCACCATTGCGATATTCGTCAAGTACAGCAATGGTAGGCACTCAGCTTACATCCTCAGTGCTTTTGGGTTTGCTGCTGAGTCCTGGTGCTGAAAACTTGATCAGTGATAACTGACTGACCCTGACTGGGTATGGTGAAGCTGGAAGGGATGTTTGCTGCTTTGCCTGTTCATAACAGGGGTAGCAGAAATGGAGCTGTTTGTCAGTATGTGTTAGTAAATGCTGCTTTCTCTCTCCAGATCCAGTTGTTGCTTCTCTTGCCCAAGATATCTTTAAGGAGCTAGCTCAGATAGAAGCCTGCCAGGGTCCAATGCAGATGAGGCTAATACCAACTCTTGTCAGCATCATGCAGGCCCCTGCTGACAAGATCCCAGCAGGGCTTTGTGCAGTAAGTGCTACAGTGGTACATGGTCTCAGCTGGAGATGGTTCCCTCTCCTGTAACGTCTGCAGAGAGTAGGGAGGGTGCTTTTAAACTGCTTTGGAGCAGGGACTTTGGGCACTGCTGGAGGTTTTCTTTGTGGAGAGATGGCAAACTGCAGGTGGGGGGGAGATGCTGGTAAAAGGTCACTCGAGGCTGCCCCTCTGGCCCCCTCTCAGTCTCTGCAGCATTCCCCTGGTGGTTTTCCCTGTTTACTTTGCCATCCTTCTGCAGTAGCAGCCTCCTCTCCCTGGAGCAGTGCTCTCCATCAGGCTGCACAGCTGTTCCTTGCACTGCTTTGTGAGGCTTGTTCTGATTCCTGTCACGTGTGTGAACTGCTGGAGATCACTGACACAGGTTTGTCCTGTGGATAGCCAAAGGCCTCTTATAAAAGACTGAGCATTGGCTGTGCAGAGTGATTGAGTGGAACTAATCCCACTTGTGCTGCCCTGTTTGGTTGGCATGGCTAACAACTGCTGCTGGCTAATTAACATGCATTGAAATCAACATCAAACTGGGGCAGGTCTCTGGCTGAGCTGACAGCAGGCATCAGGGTGCCGTGGAACTGCCTCATGCAGGAGGTTGCCCTGCTTTGAATGTCTGCAGTGCTGTGGGCACTTGGACAGCACACCCCAAGTGTTTGTGCCAGCAGCAGTGCTGCCTGGGGCTGGTGCTCCAAGACCTGATGTAACAAGTGTTCTGGGCTGTCCAACCAGGCTGTGCCTGCTCAGAGCCCTCCAGTTCATGCCTGATGCCTGTGCCAGCAGTGGGTGGTGCTGACCCAGGGCACTGTGGCTGCTGCTGAGCAGTGTTTTCTGGGTGTTCTTTCAGACCTCTATCGATATATTGACCACAGTTGTGAGGAACACAAAACCTCCTCTGTCCCAGCTGCTCATCTGCCAAGCCTTCCCTGCAGTGGCTCAGTGCAGCCTGAACACAGATGACAATGCTACCATGCAGGTAACTGTGGGGAGTGGGAAGGGCTGCAGGGCTGTGCCAGTCCAAGAGAGGTGACAGCCTTTAAGGGGAGCCAAGGCTCCTCAGGAGTCTGCCACCTCCAGTTTGTCATGGCAGTGCTGTCCCTCAGGGGCCTGAGTGGCCTTTACTAATCATTCTGTGCTATGGAGGACTGCAGTGAGCAAAGCCTTCAGCCTTCAACTTCCTATTTTAGGCCTTGGAAACACATTACAAAAAAAAAAAAAACAACAAACAACCAAAACAACTAAGAAAAAAACAAACCCAGCCCAAAATGTGAATGAATTAACCCAAACCTTACTGCTTTACTTCCCCTGTAACACCTTCCATCATGCTTAGGAGTGGCAGAGGCTGTCTTAAGGAGTACTCAGGCATAGGGAACCAACAGAGCTCCTGCCCAGAAGACCTCCTCCACCTCTTGCCAGCTTTCTCCTGTACTCATTTGGGTTGGGAGGGGAGGGCAAACTTCTGTTTGACTGAGACAGGTGTGGAATAGAGAGCAAGGATTCATCTCAGGCAGCAGCAGTGGCTGAGCTGTGCATGCTGGCATCTCTGTCTTACCTGATGATATTTCTGGAGCATTATGAGTAAGAAAGAAAAAGCTTCAGAGACACAGTGCCAAAGGCTACTGCCTGGCATAAAGCAGTAAAGCTGCTCTCATTCCTTATGTAAGGACCTTGTGCCAGCTGCCTGTGCCATAGCAATGGCCTTCCCTAAAGAGCACAGCAGGAGGAAGAGGCTGGAGAGCAGCAGCTGTTTGCTCTGCTGGATCTCTGAAGGAGAACTCAGGCTGCAGCTCAGCTGCTGGTTCAGGTTTGCTCACTCTGCCTTTGCTGCCTTTGTCTCATGCTTGGTAGAGTCTGTTGGAGTTTCTCTGGGTGTCAAGAGTGGCACAGAAGTGCAGCTCCTTCAGGCTGTCCTGGCGCTTACCAGGTGCTCCTGGGCACCAAGGAGTTCTGTGCTTGGTAGTGACCTGAAGCCTCTAGAAATGCTTTGTAAATTCAAGGTGTTGCTGCACATCAGAGAGCTCAAATCTTTAGAGGTGCCACCAGGGTGCCCTCTGTTTCCATCTTAGTGAAGAGTCTTCTGGGGGGCGATGAAAGGGGATGTCTGCCATGCCTGCCCACTGCCTTACCCATGTGTGGTAGTTTGGGAGTTACCTGCCCCCTTCACCAATTTAGCAGACTAACTTAGGCAGCTGGAAGTTAAGGCTGAGGCTGTGCTTTGGAGCATGGCACAGCCTCCAAGCATGCATGCACACTACATGCTGGAGCACATGCACACAGCATGCAGCTCCTCATGACTGCATGCAGTTAGATACCAGTTCAGAGCACCAGAGGAGTACAGAACCCCTCCGCAGCAGCCAGAGTGCCCCAGAGGGCTCCCGACCACCCCCCCCTCCTTCTTTCCACCCCCTCTCTTATCTCAGGATCCCCTTTATCTGCAGGGTGAGCTGTGAGAGGTCAGCAAGAGGTTAGAAGAATGATGAGTTTGGGCTCCGGAGATGCAGGCGGAGGAGTCAGTGCAGCAGCAGACAGGCACTGACTACCGCTGAGGTTCCTTGTGCCTGAGCAGAGCAAAGAGGCCCTGCAGACCTCACTGGTGTCTTCTTTTCACAGCCAACATCTCATTTGTCTCATTGAAATGCTGCAGTTAGCCTCAGCAGTGCAGCGTGGGGGAGGTTCTAACAGGTGACTGTCCCCGCAGAACGGCGGCGAGTGTCTGCGCGCCTACGTCTCGGTGGCGCTGGAGCAGATCGCGCAGTGGCACGACGAGCAGGGCCACAACGGGCTCTGGTATGTGATGCAGGTGGTCAGCCAGCTTCTGGATCCAAGGACCTCCGAGTTCACTGCTGCCTTTGTGGGCAGGCTGGTCTCCACTTTAATTGCAAAAGCAGGAAGTGAGCTGGGAGAGAATCTGGACCAGATCCTGAGAGCCATCCTGAGCAAGATGCAGCAAGCGGAGACGCTCAGCGTGATGCAGGTGGGCAGGCTGAGCACCCAGGAGGGGCAAGGAGGGGAACTGCCACCTTTGGAAACTGCCTGTTGTTCATGGCAGTGCAGCTGGAGGGTCTCTGTGTCTGCTTGAAGTAAATGGTCCCTCTGGACCTTGTGCTTGCAGATTGGGATGTCAGCACAGATTTCATCCTGAAGCCCTGACTGTCCCCTAAAGAACTGTTGGTTCTTAACTGTTCAGAATGGCTCTCACTGCCTATTTTTGGGTTTAAAAGGTCCTGAAGCAGTCACATGAAGGCCTTGCAGGCAGCAGAGGAGAAACAACCCTTTCACAGTGTCTGTGCTAGCCTGAAAGGAGCCTCGGGAGCTGGTCAGCTTTGCCCTGAGGAAGCCCCCAGAGATGCCCTCAGACTTGGAGAGTGGCATTGAGACAGGCAGAGTGTGAATTCTGCCCCTGCTCTGTAGGAGTCGGGCTGCAACCTGCATCCTGTGTGAAAACCTTTCCCACCCTAGGGACTCTTGCCCTGTCTCTTGTGTTCAGAGCACAGCTAACACTGCCTCTCCTCCTGCAGTCCTTGATTATGGTGTTTGCTCACTTGGTTCACTCACAACTGGAGCCACTGCTGGAGTTCCTGTGCAGCCTCCCGGGGCCGACCGGCAAGCCTGCGCTGGAGTTCGTGATGGCTGAGTGGATGAGCAGGCAGCATCTCTTCTACGGGCAGTATGAGGGCAAAGTCAGGTGAGGTGCTGCAGGAGCTGACTGGCCTGGCTGGTATGACCTTGGAGTGGCCTCCTGGTGTCTGAAGGAGGCTACAGGAGGGCTGGGGAGAGACTACTGACAAGGTCTGGGAATGATAGGAGGAGGATGAATGGGTTCGTACTGGCAGAGGGGAGATTGAAACTGGATGTTGGGAAGGAGTTCTGTACAGTGAGGGTGGTGAGACACTGGCACAGGTTGCCCAGGGAGGTTGTGGAGCACAGAAGCACAGAATGTGTGTGTCATGGATCAATTTCTGTGCTTCTGTGCTCCACAACCTCCCTGGAGGTGTTCAAGGCCAGGCTGGATGAGACTTGGAGCACCCAGTTCTAGTGGGAGCTGTTCCAGTCGGAACTGAGCTTTGAGGTCTCTTCCAGTCTAAACCATTCTATGATTCTGTATCTCCCTGCAACCATTTGTGCCTGGACATGGGCAGCTGCCTCAGGCCTGCCTCGGTGTGTGCCAGCCTGGGGCAGAGTGAATGCATCTCTTCTGCACTGTCAGCCTGGCATGAGGCAGCTGTGGGAGCTGCAGTGCTCTGCTGTGGTCCCCACTACTGCCTGTTGCTGTGCTGGGACAGGGTGACCCAAGGGGAAGGAGGTTTCTCTTGCAGGCACAGGAGTGCTTTTGAGATTGGCCTTCTGCAGAGGGGCTGGGAGTGGCTCCCAGACAGGGAGTTACCTTTGTAGAACCAGGGAACTGTTGAGGTGCAAAGAGAACTTTGAGACCATCCAGTCCAAGCACTCACCCAGAGCTCGTGACCCCACTGCTGCTGAGCCACTGCCACTAAACCACCTCCCTCAGCACCACATCCATGCAGCTTCTAAACCCTTCCAGGAATGGGGACTCCACCACCTCCCTGGGCAGCCTGGGACAGTGCCTGAGAACCCTTTCTGGGAAGCAATTTTTCCTGATGTCCATCCTGAACCTCCTCTGGTACAACTTGAGACCATTTTGTCTTTATTAATGGTCTGGATGAAGGAAATGGCAGTGTTGATTTGCTGGAGGGCAGGAGGCTCTGCAGAGGTTTCTGGCCAAGCTGGATCCATGGGCAGGGGTCACTTGCATGAGGGTTAACCAAGCCAAGTTCTGGGACCTGCAGTTGTAAAAAGAGACTGAGGAGGAGGCCACAAAGATGATGACAGGGCTGCAGCAGCTCTGCTGTAAGGACAGGCTGAGGGAGCTGGGGGGGTGCAGCTGGGAGAGGAGACTTCAGGGAGACCTCAGAACTGCTGCTAGTATCTGAAAGGATCCTGCAGGAAGGCTGCAGAGGGACTTTTCCTGAGGGTGTCTGAAGATAGGCCAATGGGGAATGGTTGGGAGCTGAGGGAGAGCAGGGGTAGACTGCAGCTGAGGAAGAAGTTCTTTAGTATGAGGGTGGTGAGAGTCTGGAACAGGTTTCCCAGAGAGGTTGTGGCCAGATGAGGCCTTGAGTAACCAAGCCTAGTTGAGAGGTGACCCTGCCTGTGGCAGGGAGGTTGGAGTAGATGATCTCTGAGGTCCCTGCCAACCTGTGAATCTCTGCTTGGTCTGTTTCATCCAAGAGCAGAGGTTTATGCCCAGCTGGAGAGAGCAGAGCTGTGTCTGGGATCCCAGGGACTGGTGATGGCCAGAGGGAGAAGCCAAGGCTGGAGCTGACAGGAGCACAGGCAGCAGTGCTGCTGTTCATCAGTGGCTCCACGTTGTCCATGATGGGAGCTGGTTGTGAGCAGAGGACTTGGCAGGGCTCCACTCTGCTAAGCACTTTGGGTTGCTCACAGTGGTGCTTATAACGCACTAGAAACTGCTTAGGTGTCCCCAGCCCTCTGAGTGGCAATTTGCTCTCCACTTACATGCTGAAAGGATGGGAAAACTTTGGGCAGCTCAGGGTGTGAAGTGAAAGCACTGAATGAACACAGTCCATGGAGCCCTGAAACTTTAATCTGAGACTTGTGGAGCCAGGAGGGAGGTTTAGTAGTGCCTGTGGTGGCCTTAGTCTGTAGTCAGTCATCCTCAGTGTGGCTTGAAAGCAGCCTGGAGCTGGAGGGGGTTTGGAAGTGTGCAGTAGAAATCTTAGGGTGCAGAGATGTGAAGGTACTGAAGGAGCAAACTAAAAGGTCAGAGTGTGGCTGGGCCTTGAAGGACCAGAGTGGAAAAGAGCCCTGAGACTGGAGAACAGGAGAAGAGCTGCACATGGCTGCAAACGAACCAGATTGCTGCTTGCTTTCCATCATCACCTGCCCCTGGCCCTTCAGCAGAGGGTTCACCTCCTGGCCCTTCTGAGCTGGGAAACCTTCAGTGACTTCATGCACTGCTTGGGAGTGTTTAGTCCAAAGCTTTGTTAGTTCTCAGCTCGCTCTGCAGGGCAGGGGATGAGTCTCTCTGGCCTGCAGATGGACTAATTGGTGGTGGCTGACACGAAGCAGGAGAAATGGGAGGCTTCTGTAATGCTTGCTCTTGGTGGGCCTGTGGGGTGAGGGCAGCTGGAGCTGTGCTGGGGATGTGCTGCTCCTACCAGAGCTGTGAAAGCCTGACACCTGAGGGCAATCCTGATCTGTCCTTGTCCTGTTCTCTGCTGCCAGCTCTGTAGCACTGTGCAAACTCCTGCAGTATGGCATCAACACCGAGGACAAGAGGCTGCAGGACATCCGGGTGAAGGGAGAGGAGATATTCAACATGGACGAGGGGATTCGGACGCGGTCCAAGTCAGCCAAAAGTGAGTGACTGCTCTGCTGCCTTTACCAGGGCTGCTCTGCCCTCTTAGCAGATGCTATGAGAAGCCTTAAAACAGATCTTGCAGCTCACACAAAGCTACAGGAGATATTTCCTGCAGGGTGTGCATTGTTCTCCAGAGCTGATCATGTACTCGACATACTCATTGCTTGCCTCCGTTCTGCCAAGGGCTGCTTTGGAGAGCTCCTCCAAGTGGATGTCTCTGGTTTAAGCTAAAGAGTTGAGGAGATTATGGGATACAGGGAGTTATTTGCTGCTATTTTGCATCATCCTGGTCCATCTGATGAGACAGAGCTGACAATTTCCTGCTGCCCAGTAGCTGCTGTTGGAGGAAGGTTTGTGCAGTGAGTGCAGAGACTGAAAACAAGAAGTGGTCTCTTGGGCCGAGACAGCGTCGCACAAATGCCAGCAGTGACTGCAGGAGTTGGAGATCACCTGGGGGGAAGCTTGTCCAGGTCTGCAGAAACTTGGCTCACTGATTGCCTGAGCCCAGGGGTACTGTGCAGGTTCACACATTCAACTGGAGTGAGCACTGGGCAGGGGGTTTGTGAGGACTGAGCCCCAGAGGAAGACCTTGGGATGCTGCTGTCCTCAGTGGGCACTCAAATCCTCACTTCTGCAACTTGTGTGACCAGGGGAGGGGACATGACAGCTGAGTGCATCCAGCCTGGAGGCCCATCCAGGTGCTGGGTGCTCCTCAGGCCTTCAGCTCTTGCAGGCTCAGGGGGTTTGGGGTGTGAAGTAGAGAGTTAAGGTAGGAGATAAACAGGGGAGAGCACCAAGAGTGCGAGAGGTGAGCAGTGAGCACAAGGCACTGCCTGCCTGCCTGCACAGGGCACTGGCTGACTGCACGGGGCACTGGCTCCCTGCCTGCCTGCATGGGGCACTGGCTGCCTGCACAGGGCACTTGCTTTAGGCCCCCAGAGCAGCACACTGGTTCATTTCTAGTCAGACAGGAATAGTAACTGCCAGGGGCTGAGTTAAACCAAGCTTAGCAGTGCTGCCAGCTTCTTTGCTGCCAGCTTCATTTCTGTAGGCAAGGAGGATGCACTCTCTGGCTGTCCCTATGGAATAACTAAGCCCTGCAGGGACACTGGGGAAGTTGAGTCACCAGTGGGGTGCTGCAGTGGCAGGTGTGTGACTGTACTCTGCAGAAGAAAGCTTCATGAAGTCATTTGTAGCTCTGACATCCTTGGGCAGATTACAAACCCATTTGGCCCTCAAGATGTTGACCTTCATAGGTAAGATTTGGGCTTGGAGTTCAGGTCTTTGGGAACCCAGCTGTGAGGGCTGACAGAAAGGACGTTTCAGGTTTTCATGTCAGTTCCTTTCTCTTCCCAGCCTGGAGGTGTTGCTGCACTGTGAGTGCTGAGGGGGTGTGAGCCTTGGGAATGGGTGGGAAAAGTACCCAAAAAGCCCAACAAACAAGGGGGGAAAAAGAACCAACAGGAAAAGACTCAACCAACCAAATGAAAACCAACCAAACCAACCAGCTCTTTCCCCCAGCCCCCCCAAAAATAACAACCTTGGTTTAACAGTTCTTTGTTAAAAGCAGTGAGGATTTGCCCAGGGAGGTTGTGGATGTCCTCTCCCTACAGGTGTTCAGGGCCAGGTTGGCTGAGGAGGGAGGTGGTGGGAGGTGTCCCTGCCCGTGGCAGGGGGTTGGAACTGGATGGTCTCTAAGGCCCCTCCCAACCCAACCCATCCTCTGAGTCAGTGCTTCCCCTGCAGACCCTGAGCGCTGGACGAACATTCCCCTGCTGGTGAAGATCCTGAAGCTGATCATCAATGAGCTCTCCAACGCCATGGAGGCGAACGCGTCCAGGCAGACGGCTGCCGACTGGAGCCAGGGTGAGCTGCTGCCTGCCTGCTGCCGCGGGCACTGCTGCAGCCTCCACTGCCACCTCCAGCAGTGCTTACAGCAGTGAGGAACTGGCAGTAACAAAGAGCATCCCTGCAGTTACCAGGGCTCAAGCAGTGACCAGAGGCTAAGCTCAGTTTACCCTTACACCCGAACAGGCTTCTGGGCCAGTTTGGAAGCTGGGATCCGATTTGCTTGCCAGTGAAATCATCCTGCCCTGCCCTGCCCTGTCCAGCTGCCCTTCCTTCCTGCCTACTCCAAGCATCCCTTCTAAGCATTTTGCTTAGCTCCAGCTCCTGACTCACTCATTTCACTCAGTCCCAAAGGGTGCTAAGGGCTGCAGCTGTTCCCCTTCACCTGCAGGCACAGGCAGGAGTGTCTGCCTGAAAACTGCAGTCCCCCCTGGAGTCACCAAAGGGCCTCTTGGATTTGCATTAGTTCTAGAGTTACTGTTTTTTTTCCCTCCTAAACAGATGATTCAAATGATATGTGGGAGGATCAGGAAGAGGATGAGGATGAAGATGAAGGCTTAGCAGGACAGTTCTTGTCAGATATTCTTTCCACAAACAAGTATGGTAAGTAACAGCTTTGAAGTGCTGACTCAGAGCCAGAGCAGAGTTGATGCCATCCTGGTCAAAGCTGCCTGTCCTCGACAGCAGCTCAGCAGAGGCTGCAGGCAGGGGAGGGAGGTAACCAGAGTGGGATTTGGAGTAAGGACCTTTACCATGGAATCACAGAATGGTCTGGCTCGGAAGGAACCTCCAGAGCTCATCCATTCCAGCTCCCTCCAGAGTCAGCAGGGACATCCTCCTCTAGATCAGGCTGCCCAGAGCCCTGTTGAGCCTTACCTTGAGTATCTCCAGGGATGGGGTCTCAACCACCTCCCTGGGCAACCTTACCTGCAGGAGGGACCTGTCTGTGAGTGACACAGGGTTGGAAGAGCTGCATTTTTAGAGCTGCATTTTCCACCTGAGAGTCCAAATGCTGCTTGGGAGCTTTGTGTAGGTCTTCTCAAGAGAGCACTGCTGCCTGAGGATGTAGGTGTGACCTTGGAATGGCATTGGCCTAGAAGTGGGTGAGCTTGTTTGTGAGGTGACCTGCACCAAGGGGATGGAGCAGGTTCCTCAGCTGCTTCCCTACTTTGTGTAGTCTGGCAGGGGAGAAGCCTTCAGGCAAATACAGTGAAGGAGGCAGCTGACCCCAGCAGAGAGCTGGGGACCTGTCACTGGCAGACCTGCTTGTCTGGTGCCCCCTGTGTGCTCACCTCTGTGTCCTCCAGATTCCCACTATGGCCTGCCCTGGGGTTTAGTGTTCCTGATCATGGGAACTTAAGGAGTGAAGATTCTGGATGCAGTGGAGTTTTAAACCCAGCAGTGCTGAAACTGTCTGGTTTGGGATCTTTGGGATTCAACAGCAGGAGTCATTCCTGAGAGGCGCTGCTCTTTTGATGCTCACACCTGCTGCTTTGCCTCTGACAGATGATGATTACTATGAAGATGATGAAGAGGATGATCCAGATGCATTAAAGGACCCTCTGTACCAAATAGACCTCCAGGTAATGCTTTAAAGGGATTGGAGTTCAGTCCAATTCCTATCACTCTTGATGGATTTGTTCTTGTGTTGCCCTCTAACAGAACTGTAAATCCCTGGAAGCCCCAAATGGGCTCAGGTCCCTGGAGTTGCTTAGGGAAGTGCAGAGTATCCCAGGAATGCCTGGAGCCATTTTCCTTGTCAGTGTCTGCAGGTTTGACAGGGGAATGAAGAAAACTCTTTGTCATGGAGAGATGAGACACTTCTGCCCATGAGCTTCACAGCTGTTTGCTGAAGTCAGAGTATCTGAGGGCTGAACGTGGCAGAAGTTCCTGTCCCACGTGGGGCTGCTGCCATCCTCTTTGCTTTTTGCCACCACCTGGCAGCTGTTCCTTAGGGCTCTTTTTGCTACAGGAAAGAAACAGAATTCCCAAGGGGGTGTGATGTTAACTGGGCCTCTCTTGTCTTGGTGGTGGCTTTCTGCCACTCTTGGTTTGCTGAGAGCTGTTGTGGGCATTCTCTTGAGGCTTTTCAAACTGTGTGCTGACTGCAGGGCCCAGCGTGGTGGTTTCCTGAGGGGTACCAGAGCCTCTGAACTGAATCCCTTAGGATTGGGTTCCTGCCACTCCCCTCTTGTGGAACAGGGAGCCCATGCAACGTGCTGCAAAAATACTGCCAAGCCTGTGGCACACAGCAGGAAGTGTCCAGAGATGCTCAGGTTGGCCTCACAGGCAGTCCTGTAACCCATGTAAGGGGCAATCACCCAGGCAGCTGGCCGTGGGTGTTCCAGAGCTCATCTCTGGGGCCAGGCAAGGAGAAGAGCTGTGCCCTTCCTCCTGGTAGCTCCTCCCAGTTTGTAGAAGAGACCTCAGAGTTTGTAGAGTGTTTCCCAGCCCTCTGCATGGGGAAAGTCCTCTTAGCTATTCTTTCAGAGGTTGAGATGCTTGAATGTGTCCAGAGAAGGGCAGCAAGGCTGGGGAGGAGCCTGGAGCACAGCCCTGTGAGGGGGAGAGGCTGCAGCAGCTGGGGTGTGCAGCCTGGAGGAGAGGAGGCTCAGGGGGGACTTTATCACTTTCTACAACTACCTGAAGGGAGGTTGTGGCCAGGTGAGGTTGGGCTCTTCTGCCAGGACAGAACAAGAGGATGCAGCCTCAAGCTGTGCCAGGGCAGGTTCAGGCTGGATGTTAGGAAGACGTTCTTCACAGCAAGAGTGATTGGCACTGGAATGGGCTGCCCAGGGAGGTGGGGGAGTCCCCATCCCTGGAGGTGCTTAGAAGGAGCCTGGACGTGGCACTTGGTGCCATGGGTTAGTTGATCAGATGGTGTTGGGAGATAGGTTGGACTTGACGATCTTGGAGGTCTTTTCCAGCCTGGTTAATTGTGTGATTGTGCCCTCCCAGGCCTACCTGACTGACTTCCTCTGCCAGTTTGCACAGCAGCCCTGCTATGCCATGTTCTCTGAGCACCTCAACGAGAACGAGAAGCGAGTGCTGCAGGCCATCGGCATCTAGCCCGCGGCCAGGGCAGGCCAAGCACAGCTCAGCAGCAGCATTGGGGTTTGGTTTTGGGGGTTTGGGTTTTTTGCTTATTCCACGTTTTAGGACTGAACATAAAACATTCTCCAGTGTCTGCCTGCCTGTCCCAGGTGGGTGATGGCCTCGTTGCAATTCATCTTGCCATGGATCTGCTAAGGGAAGGAACATGCCGAGGCCAGCAGGCTGCAGAGCTCTGCACCTTGCTCACGCCGTGGCAGCACTTTCATTTCCACAGCAACTTTCCAGGACATTGTTACAGATGAAATTAATGTGTCCTTAAGAGTTTTAAAAGCAGACTGCCTGTCTCTGCCTGTGAAGAGGCACAGAGCTGAGCTTCCCACAGCACAGCTGGACAGAGAAAGGAACTGAGTCACTTCCAGGTTGCTTGGATGTGTCCCGAGCCCCAGGCAGGCCGTTCCTCTGTGCTCACCTCACACAGGGTCAGTCTCTCAGTCTTAGGGCATGAAGCCTTGTTACAGAGCTATGGACTCTTCTCAGAGGTGCCTGGATGGTGTGGAGCCTGTTTACAGGAGTTTGGAGAGGAAGCTGAGACAATAAAGCTGGATGCATATCTTCTTTCCTGTGTGGAAGGGGCTCTGTGACTCACAGCTGCCCAGCCCCAGGGGAGCTGTTCTTTACTGAGGCTTCTGTGTGCTCTTGCTCAAAGGAAGTTACCACTGAAAGCTCTGCTCCTGTGGCATGTGGCAACTAAAGACTTTGGGGTTCTGGAACACCAGGAGCCACGTTTTTAGAGGGGGAGAATAGAGTTCTGGTTGTATTTAACCCATTTGCTCCATGACAGCCACTCTGAACTGCTCTGCTTCCTTCACACTCCCCTGTGTGTTAATTCTCCAGAGCAGTGAAACAGCCTCTGGAAATTGATCTCCCCCCAAGAACAGTGTGAAGTGTCTCACAGCACCTCTCTGCCTTTGGTTCCCCCTTGGGGAAAGTGGAAATAAAACTATTCAAATGTACATTGGTATCCTTCTTATAAAACAGATTTCCAAGCAACTTGCACTTGTTTCCTGCAGTCACTTTGTCCAAGATCTGTTCCTCCTTAAGAAACTTTACCTTGGTGCTGGCTGGAGGCTGTTGGGGTGCTCAGAGAGGGAGTCCTGGAAGGGATGCATCTGCTTAAAAGGAAAGGCTGAGGCATCATAACGTTTCAGCTCGGGGGGAGCAGCCACGGGGAACCAGTGCAGACTGGAGAGCAGCTCCAGGGAGTGCTGGTTGGCAGCAAGGTCTGCATGGGCCAGCAATGTGCCCTTGTGGCCAGCAAGGCTAGGGAGGTTCTCCTCCCCTCTGCTTGCCTGGTGAGACCACATCTGGAATACTGCGTCCAGTTCTGGGATCTCCAACTCAAGACAGGCAGGGATCTGCTGGAGAGAGTCCAGTGGAGGCTACGAGGATGATGAAGTGTCTGGAATATTTTTGCTGTGAGGAAAGACAGAGCCCTGGGGCTGTGTAGAGAAGGCTGCAGAGGGGGAGCCTATGTCTAAATACCTGAGGGGTGGGTGTCAGGATGGAGGTGCCAGGCTCTGTGTGGTGGTGCCCAGCAGTAGGACAAGAAACATCAGGTGTAAGCTGGAACACAGGAGGCTCCACCTCAACAGGAGACACTTCTGTATGTGAGCGCTGGAGAGGCTGTGGGGTCTCTTGTGGAAGCACTCAAAACCCTCCTGGATGTGTTCCTGTGTGACCTGCCCTGGTGCTCTGCTCTGGCAGGGGGGTTGGACTGGATGATCTCTCGAAGCCCTTCCAACCCCTGACAGTCTGATTCCTGGGGAAGGAGCTTGCTGTTCCTTTGCTGGACAATGCTTCGGAGCTGTACTGAAGCCTCCTAAGAGCTGGAGTAATTCTGTGTCTTGCAGGGCTGCAGAGCAGAGCTTTCAGCTTCCTTGGCAGGAGGTGTAGCTGCATAATCTTGCCTAACATGCCTGACCTCCTTCCCTGGCAATGAGGCTTTCTCCTCCTCATCACTATCATCCATCTCCTGAGTGCATTTTCCCTTAGCTCTACTCTTTCCACTCCTCTTACCCACAGGGGTACAGCCTTCACAGCAGCCGATGGACCCTCTCCTGGGTCCTCTTCCCTTTGCTTCAGCAGTTGAGCAGACTTCTGAAGCTCCTCAACCGCAGCTAAAGGGTTCCTGACAGTTCCCTCTTCGGGATTGCCCTGCTCTGGTTTATGCCCATCGTCATCTGAACTATCTTGACCCCCAATGCTAGCTGCCATTTTTCTCCTCCAGGAGAAAAAACCTCCAGGAATCCAATCTGGAACCTGCTTTAAAAAGCACAGTCAGGACCACAGAGCTTCTGGTGATACTTCTAGTGCCCATCGGCTGCTGGGGAGGTGACCTAATGCTAGACTGACTACAGCAGAAGCCTTGATGGCTTGGCAGCACAATGCTGGGACATCCACAGGAGCAGTGATTCGACTGGAGGTGGGAACCACATGAATGTCAGTCAAATTAATCTCTGTTTAACTAAATCAGTTTGCACATCAGGGATCGGCTCTTGGGTTTTTTCCCAGAAGAGACTTTTCTCATCATCTCGCTGCCCTCACACCAAGCTATGTTTTAATTGGAGCAAGGGAGATCTTAGCTCTTCCATTTGAATCTTCCTGTTCAACTGCCATCTGTCTGCACTTCTTTGTCTGAAGTAAATCCTGTCCTGCTCTGGGAGGTGCCTTTCATTGAATCGTTTAAATCTGCTTTGTCTCCTGGCTCTGTTCCTCACAGGGTGGTGGAACAGGGACTGAGGCAGAGGGACTCTTTGCTACAGCAGCAGCAGCAGCCAGCCCGGGGCTAAGGCAGGAGCAGCGGCATTAGCAGGCTCGATGGCGTTAGTGGCTCGCACTCCGAGGGCCCCGCCGCATCTCCCGGTACCGCTGCCGGTCCCCTGGTTGCAGGCGACAGAACCTTAGCCTCAGCAGCCCCTCTAATGGTGGCGGCTCCGGTGCCAGCGAGTCTCCTACTGATCCAGACGTCCGAGCCGCATTTTCCTCAACCAAGCTCAACTTTACCCACCCGAGGGACTTCGCCACTGCCCACACCGCCTGCAGCCGGATCCGCGCCGCCGCCGAGCCCTCTGCATCCCCGCAGGGGTTCCACCGCTTCTACCCTTACTCTCCTCCGTTCTAGTCGGTACGAACGGGAACCAGATAGTTTCCTGACCCCACGCTTCAGGGGCAGTGGGGCACGGGCCATGTCCAGCTACCTTTTCCGTCTCAGGGGTTCGAGGCAGGACGTTCTGCTGCTCTGCGAGCAGTCCCTGCCCGGTGCCGCAGCCTTCCCTGCCCCGCCTCGGTTGCAGACTGCCTTTAACCCCCAATCCCCGCTACTGCCTTCAGCAGAGGGAAAGACCTCACTGCCTTTCTGCTTCCCTCCTCTCCCTCCTGACAGAATTCCAAGTGCCCCATGAGGGACCTTTCAACGGAGCCGCTGGGGGTGTCAGCGCTGTGTGTCTGAGCTCTGTGGGTCGGAGGTGCAGAGCTGTCTGCTCCTGAGCAGAAACTAAACCAACAGCGCTGGAAACGCAGGGTCCCTGCGAAATTAGCCCCCAGGGTTGATTGGGCACCAGAATGGGGAATCAAGCCCCAGGCTGCTGGGGTTAGCTCTAACGGCAGCGTTTCTTCATCACAAAGCTGTGCAAGTTTGGGTGCTGGAGCTGTCCCCACACATCTCCTGCACCAGCTGGGATTTGCGGTGGACGTTTCTCCAGCAGACTGCATCAGCTCTGCCTGACAGCAGCATCCACTACTGTGATGAGCCAGCGGCCAGTGAAGCTCCAGCTGCGCTTCAGCGCACCGCACATGCTCCGCGGGCGCGGGGTTTAACCTGGGGCAGAGCTCGCCCAGCTACGAGCTGTGGTTTGTGACATGGTAGTGAGGCTGAACTAGCCCAGGATGCTACTTCGGAACCAAAGCTGAGTGCCTGTGGACGCCCCCATGAGAGGTCCTTTCTCCAGTGCTCGTTTGTCAGCCAAAAGCAGAGCTTGGCCCTGAACATTCTGAAGGCAGATTCGGGCTCCTGCCAGGGCATCTGCCAGGCACACGCGTGTCTGGCTCCCGTGGGGTGGCCCCCGTCAAGTTCTGGACCACAAAATCACAGAACTAACCAGGCTGGGAAAGCCCTCCAAGATCGAGTCCAACCTATCAACCCTTTTAGTTAACCAACCCCTGGCACTAAGAGCCTCAGGCAGCCTCCTCTTGAACACCTCCAGGGATGGGCACTCCACCGCTTCCCTGGGCAGCCCATTCCAGTGCCAATCTCTCTTCTTCCTAACATCCAGCCTGGCCCTGCCCTGGCACAGCTTCAGGCTGTGTCCTCTTGTTCGGTGTCTGGCAGAAGAGTCCAACCCCACCTGGCCACGACCTCCCTTCCGGTAGCTGCAGTCCCGCACCCGAGCAGCAGCGCTGGGCAGCGCGGAGCCGCAGGCAGGTTTTAAAGGCTTTGCCGCCCCGGTACGCTTGGCCTTGCTTGGCTTTCCTGTGTTACCGGGCAGGCTCTGCAGCCCCTGCAGGGGCGGCCCCGGCGCTGCTCGGTCCCAGGGCTCTGCCGGGCCTCGACCGCCGAGCCTCCGGAGCGGTGCACGCTGCGGGCCGCGGCGGCGCGGGAGGGAGCCGGCAGCCGCAGCGCTGCTCCGGCGGGGGAGCCGCGGCCCCGGGGCGCGCCGGCAGCCGCAGAAGGACGAAGAGGCTGGGAGGCCGTGCCGGAGCCCCGGGCTGGCGAGGGGGCGGGCGAGCCGCGGCACCGGGGCGCGCCGGGAGCCGTAGTCCGGCGCGGAGGCGAGAGCCGCTTCCGGAGCCCCGGGCTGGCGAAGGGGCGGGCCAGCGGCGGCACCGGGGCGCGCCGGGAGCCGTAGTCCGGCGCGGCGGCGGCCCCGCGGTTGCTGGGCCATGGCGGCCGGCGGGGCCCCGGCGGGCGGCGCGGGGCGCTCGAAGGTGGCGCCGAGCGTGGACTTCGACCACAGCTGCTCGGACAGCGTCGAGTACCTCACCCTCAACTTCGGGCCCTTCGAGACCGTGCACCGGTGGCGCCGCCTCCCGCCCTGCGACGAGTTCGTGGGGGCCCGGTGAGCGGGGAACGGGGGGCGGCGGGGGAGGCCGGAGGGGGTGTCCCGGCCAGTCCTGACCGCCGCTCTCCGCCGCCCGCAGGCGCAGCAAGCACACCGTGGTGGCCTACCGGGATGCTATCTACGTCTTCGGCGGGGACAACGGGTAAGGCCGGGCCGGGCCGGGGGCAGCGGGCGCCGCGGGGAGCAGGCCCGGGCCTGGGGGGTGTCGGGGCTGGGGGAGCGGGGTCGGCCCTCGCCGGCTCAGCCGCCGCTCCGGTTCCTCCCCGCAGGAAGACGATGCTGAACGACCTGCTGCGCTTCGACGTGAAGGACTGCTCGTGGTGCAGGTGAGCTGCGCTGCTCGGCCGCAGGGCTGCTGCCAGGGCTGGGAGCTGCCTCTGCCTCCTTCCTCGGCTCCCCGGGCGCAGCTGTGAAGGCTGCACCAGAGCATCCCAGGAGAAGCGTCGCCCCCTGCCAGGCGCTGTCAGAGCTGATCCCTGCAGGCAGCTGCCGGGCACTGACTGTCGCCACAGCTCCTGCCTGCCAGGGGCTGATGGGCAGTGAGCCGTGGGTGCTGCCGGTCGTACCCCCTGTCATTGCTGAAAGGATGCTGGCAGGGACTGGGATGCTGCAGCCCCTCAGGACAGGAAAGGTGCCACGGGGGGCTCACGGACGCCTTTGCTTTGCTCCTTTGCTCTGTACTGTGGTGCCTCACTCCCTGTCTGTGCCAGGCAGCCTTCTGCAGCAGCATGTTTGCAGCTGTTTGTGCTGGCAGTCCTAAGTCTAAGTAACAAAGCACAGCCATGGAGAACACTCAGGAGCAGCAGCAAGACGAGTTCTAACCATCGTGTCTTCTTTTGAGCCTGCACAGTAGCTGCGAGTGCCTGCAGCGTGGCTCGGGGGTGTAACTGCTCTGCTCTCCCTGTCGTGCAGGGCTTTCACCACGGGGACGCCGCCGGCACCGCGGTACCACCACTCGGCCGTGGTCTATGGGAGCAGCATGTTTGTGTTTGGTAAGGCAGTGGCTGGTGGTGGTGTGAAAAAAGGAGGTGTCTTTAGGAAGCGTCAGAAGATCTCAGCTGAGTAGCAAACCCTGGGCTCAGGTTTAGTTTGGAAATGCTCTTTGTTTAAGGAAGATTTGAAGCTTGTGACTGTTGTGTTTCTTCAGGGGTAGGAGTGCAGGAGAAGTCCTGCACTTGTAGCAGTCCCTTAGCCAAATACCTTCTCGACTCGTTTGCTTCGGGCATGCCCTGTTGCATGTGAGTCTAACAGGGTTGTTGTTGCCCAGGTGGCTACACTGGAGACATTTATTCCAACTCCAACCTGAAGAACAAAAATGATCTCTTTGAGTACAAGTTTGCAACTGGGCAGTGGACAGAGTGGAAGACTGAAGGAAGGTAAGGAGCTGGCACCATCACCCCACTCTTCAGGGGCACTTGAGCATGACTTGGGCAGGGTTGGAATTAATTTGACCAATATCCCTTCTTCCTGTTCCATTTATGTGACAGCAAAGGAATTGCTCTTGAGCAGAGCAAAGGAGCTTTTGTCTTCTGAATGTTTTCTTTCTCAAGGCTGCCCATGGAATCTGTGGATCTCTGATAATTTCAGTCTAGTTTTATCAGAAACCAGTTTGAAGCTCACTGGTAGCTAAATCTGCAGATTCCTCTCTGGTTAGAGTTGGACTTGTGGAGTACTGGGAAGTGTTTGACATCTCAGGGTGCTGTGTGTTCAGAAGCAGAGGAAGGGGTTGATGATGCAGCCCATGGCTTGGAGAGGGGCACTCTGTGCTGGGTGAAGAACTGGCTGAATGGCCAGGCCCAGAGGGTGGTGGTGAACTGTGCCACATCCAGTTGGCACCATTGGCACTAGTGCTGTGCCCCAGGGGTCAGTGCTGGGCCCAGTCCTGTTTAACATCTTCACTGATTACCTGGATGAGGAGATTGGGTCCTCCAGCAGTGAGTTTGCAGATGACACCAAGTTGGGAGCAAGTGTGGAGCTGTTAGAGGGCAGGAGGGCCCTGCAGAGGGACCTGGGCAGGCTGCACAGATGGGCACAGTCCAGTGCCAGGGGTTTGAACAAGGCCAAGGGCAGGATTGTGCACTTGGGCCACAACAACCCCATGCAGTGCTACAGGCTGGGGACAGAGTGGCTGAGAGCAGCCAGGCAGAGAGGGAGCTGGGGGTGCTGGTTGGCAGCCTGCAGTGTGCCCAGGTGGCCAAGAAGGCCAGTGGCATCCTGGCCTGTATCAGGAACAGTGTGGCCAGCAGGACCAGGGCCCCCAGGGCTCAGACCTGTTCAGGCCACACTTTGAATGCTGGGTCCAGTTCTGGGCCCCTCAATTAAAGAGAGATGTTGAGATGCTGGAAGGTGCCCAGAGAAGGGCAGCAAGGCTGGGGAGGGGCCTGGAGCACAGCCCTGTGAGGAGAGGCTGAGGGAGCTGGGGGGGTGCAGCCTGCAGCAGAGGAGGCTCAGGGCAGAGCTCATTGCTGCCTGCAGCTGCCTGCAGGGAGGCTGTGGCCAGGTGGGGTTGGGCTCTGCTGCCAGGCAGGCAGGGCCAGAAGAAGGGGACACAGCCTCAAGCTGTGCCAGGGCAGGTTGAGTCTGGATGTTGTTAGGAAGTTGTTGGCAGAGAGAGTGATTGGCACTGGAATGGGCTGCCCAGGGAGGTGGTGGAGTGCCCATCCCTGGAGGTGTTGAAGAGGAGGCTGCATGAGGCACTTAGTGCCATGGGGTAGTGAGTTAGGAGGGTTAGCTGCTAGGTTGGACTCTTGGAGGACTTTTCCAGCCTGGACAGTTCTGTGTCTCTGTGACTCTGAAATGAGAGCTGTTTGCCCCTGACAAGCACAGCTCCTGAGATTCACCTTTCTCAAGCCCAGTAGCACTGCTCCCTGAAGCTGACTGTGCCTGTTGCAGGATGTTATCTATGACATTGACTCAGCTACTTAATGCTTACCACACTCACTTTGGGGTGTGCTGGGTCCTTAGCTGCAGTTCATTCTGTAGTTGAAGGTTCTGAAGTGCTGATTTCAGTGGGAGAGGAGAGGAAACATTCATTGTTGTGAGAGCAGAATCACAGAGTCCTGGAATGGTTTGGCTTGGAAAGGTCCTTCAAGATCATCCAGCTCCAACCCCCTGCCATGGGCAGGGTCACCTCCCACCAGCACAGCTTGCTCAAGGCCTCATCCAGCCTGGCCTTGGACACCTCCTGGCCTTGGACACCTCCAGTGAGGGGGCAGCCACAGCCTTCCTGGGCAACCTGTGCCAGTCTATCTCCACCCTCACTCTCAACACTTTCTTCCTCCTCTCCACTCTCACTCTCCCCTCTCCCAGCTCACAGCCATTGTCCCTCTTCCTGGCACTCCCAGCCCTTGTCACAAGTCCCTCCTCAGCTCTCCTGGAGCCCCTTCAGGCACTGGAGGGCTGCTCTGAGGTCTGCCTGGAGCATTCTTTTCTCCAGGCTGAACAGCTCCAACTGTCCCAGCCTGTCCCCAGAGGGGAGGTTCTGCAGCATCTGTTCATCTTGGTGGCCTCCTCTGGACCCTCTCCAGCAGTTCAGTATCTTTCTTGTGCTCTAATTGTCCCATACAGCTACGTTCAGTGTTTCAGGCTGGACATGGAACTCGTTGGGAGTTATTTTCTCTGCAGGCATTAAGGTGATTTTTCTCTCTTCCTGAAAATAGCAGAGTGACTCTATAAGCTGTACCCTGCAGATGTGTGCTTTGTGTTTTGAGGGTGTATGACAGATGCTGGAGCATTTCCAGAGAAGGGCAACAAAGGTGGGGAAGGGTCTGGAGAGCAGAGCTGGGGAGGAGCAGCTGAGGGAGCTGAGAGGATGCAGCCTGGAGAAGAGGAGGCTGAGGGCAGAGCTCATTGCTCTCTGCAGCATCTTGAGAACACACTGCAGTCAGGTGGGGGTTGGGCTCTTCTCCCCAGTCTCAGGTGATAGAAGGAGAAGAAATTGTGCCAGGGGAGGGTTAGGTTGGAGAGGAGGAAAAATTCCTTGGCTGGAGGAGTGGTGAGGGATTGGCAGAGGCTGCCCAGAGAGGTAGTGGAGTGCCCATGGCTGGAGGTGTTCAGGAAAGCTGTGGCCATGGCACCTGGGGCTGAGGTTCAGTGGCCATGGTGGGGTTGGGTTGCTGGTTGGGCTGGATGATCTTGGAGCACTTTTCCAACGCCAGCAGCTCCGTGGTTCTGTAGCCTGGTGTGCAGTGACTGCATCCCAGGCAGCAGTTAAGCACAGCTGCAGTGTCTCAGAGCCTTGCACGTAACCCCTGTGCTTTCAGCAGGCTGGGTGAGGCACAGGAGTTTGGGTTTCTATTCCTCCTGCTGCTGGAACGAAAAATTAGCTCTGTAAAAGGTGTGGCCCTGGCTCCTGGGGCTGTGGTTCATTGTCCTTGGTGATGTTGGATGACCTCAGAGAGCTTTGCCAACCTAACGATTCTGTGTATCCACGACAGAAGAAATGTCTTGCGCTGAAGCCACTCTGCCTAGGGGCCATTTACTCTTCCTTCCTGTGGACTTTAGCTGTGCAGGACAGGAGGGTCCAGAACTGTTGAGTCTCTGTTCCCACTGCAGGGTGCCAGTGGCCAGGTCAGCTCACGGCGCCACCGTCTACAGCGACAAGCTGTGGATCTTCGCGGGATACGACGGCAACGCGCGGTACGTGCTGGGGGCCTCTGCCGGGGGCCTTCGCTGAGACCCCAGCCCCTCCCTTCTCAGCTCTCTAGAGATGCTCCCAGGTACCACATGGTTTAAACACAGCACTGGGGCTTGGCCCAGCCCAGCCTGTTGCTGAGGGTTCTGCATCTGCTGTTGGTGGTTCGTGTTCGCCTGTTTCAGAGGGGAGGATCTGGTGAGTCAGGCTGGCCTGGCTGTGTCATTTGACAGCCTTCCTGGCTGGAAAGATGCTGAATGAGCCCTGAAATCCTGCAGATGAACTACCCAGCACAGGCCTGCTGCTGCTGCAGGCTTATGGAACAAAAGGTGGATTTTGTGTGAAGCCCTGAGACAGAGCTAAGACAACAGATCAGCTTCTTCCCTCAAAACGTGAGAGATTGATTTAGGTTGAAGGGAGATGAGGATTTAGGGTGGAAACGACTGGGAATGAGCAGTACTGAGAAGTAAGGCAGAGTCTGGTGCACTCTGCCAGCTCTCTGTGACTGCTGTTGGTCTGTCAGGGAGGAATCAGCTCTCATTTGATGTAGCTGAGCAATGTTTGCATCGTGAGGCACATGGAGATCGTCACAGGCCAGGAGCTGCCTCGGCAGTGAAGAGGATCTGCAGAGAAGTTATCAGCTCCTCCAGGTCTCCAGGAGAGCTGCTGCTAATTGGGAAGACAGATGGGATCTGTTCTGTGTTTCTGGAGGAGGAGCTGGAGAAAGCTGCATCACTCTGTGGAATTGCTCAGTTCCAGCTTAGGATGTTCCCCAGGGGCCTCGGGCAGCTGGAAGGAGGGACTGGGTGAGAGGAGCTGTCTAATTTATGCTGGCTATGTGTAATCATCTTAAAGATGTCCTCTTGTGGAACAGGAGCCTCCAGGCAGATTGGAACAAAGGGAACATCTGTAGTTAGTGCGAGTGACTCCTGCTGCGAGAAGCACAGGCAGATAGGCAGCAGTGTCAGGTTACCCTCTTCCTCCTCCTCCTCCTCCTCCTCCTCCTTCTCCTCCTCTCTGCCTGGGGAGGGGGTTCAGACACGTAAGTAATTCCTGTGGTCAGCCCCGGGGGCTGGCAGGGCTGGGGAGGAGGAGGCAGGGTGAGAAGAGGATTAAATGGCTCAAAGCCTTAAGCTCCAGGCTGAGTGTAACTGCAGTGCACTGGGAACCAGAAGGGTGCTGAGGTGGTGCTGAGCATTCACTTACAGGCCAAAAAGATTCTAAGTGTTTTTTCTGCTAGTTGAAGTAGGAAACTTCTTGTGCAGAGGAAGGAATGCTCATAAAGGGGGACCTCAGCTGCAGGAGCTAAGCATTACTGAAAGGAAACTGTTTCCAATCAAGCACTGTTTGTGTTACAGGTTAAATGATATGTGGACAGTTGGGCTGCAGGATAGAGAGCTGACGTGCTGGGAGGAGGTAAGAGGCTTCAGGCTCAACCAGCACATCACATTTTCTCTTTTGGTTTGCCTCCCAAGTGTTAGTTAACATTTCCTGTGCTGCACTGCATGCAGGAGGAAAGAATCAGTTCAAATTCAGGTTTTTTGTGTGTATCTGAGCTGTTGGAAGGCTCTGGGGGTCCTAGCTGATGGGAGGGTGAGCATGAACCAGCTGTGTGCTCTGGTGGCCAGCAGGGCCAGTGCCATGCTGGGGTGGGTTAGAAGGGCTGTGGTTAGCAGGTCGAGAGAGGTTCTCCTGCCCCTCTGCTCTGCCTTGCTGAGGCTGCATCTGGAGTACTATATCCAGTTCTGGGCCCCCCAGTTCAAGAGGGACACAGAACTGTTTGAGAGAGTCCAGCACAGAGCCACAAAGATACTGAAGGGAATGGAACAGCTCTGTTAGGAGGAGAGCCTGAGGGAGCTGGGGCTGGGAGCTTGGAGCAGAGGACCTGAGAGGTGACCTCAGCAATGATGATAAAGATGTGCAGGTGAGTGCCAGAGGCTGGAGCCAGGCTGTGCTGGGGGATGCCAGTGCCAGGGCAAGGGGGTTGGACTGGATGAGCTTTGGAGGTCCCTTCCAGCCCTGACATTCTGTGATTTGGAAAGCCCAAGTGTGTATGGAAGTGTCACTTCTGCCTGTGCATCTGTGAGCTGGACCCAGACTGCCCATGGTGACTTTGCTGTGAGGCAGCACTTCCCACTTGGCACTTCCCACTTGAGCCACTGGTGGGTGACTGTCAAGATCAGAGTCCTGATCTTGTACTGCCAGGAGCTTTAGGAATAGGCCTCCAGGATCAGATCAGTCTGTGCAGACCTGTAAGCACAGCATTAGTTGATTACCTGGAGCAGATTGACACAGGCTTGGCTGGCTGCACACATCTGCCAGGTGGTCTGTCTGTCTGTCTGCCCTTGCACTGCCTGCTCCTGCAGCCTGTGGAGTGAACTTTGAACCTCCTTCTTTTTCAGATTGAGCAAAGTGGTGAAATTCCTCCTTCCTGCTGTAACTTCCCCGTGGCTGTCTGCAAGGACAAGATGTTTGTGTTCTCTGGCCAGAGTGGAGCCAAGATTACCAACAACCTGTTCCAGTTTGAGTTCAAGGAGAAGATGTAAGTGCAGCTAAGTCACACCCCAGGGTCCTTGGCTCCTGGAGCTGGGAAGTGCACATCCTGAAGGGTGTTGAGGAGGAGCACTGCAGCTCATCGTGGGGAAGGGCAGAGAAGGTAGCTCACAGACTGGGGTGGTGGAATCACAGAATGGGTCAGGTTGGAAGGGACCAAAGCTCAGCCAGTTCCAACCCCCTGTCATGGGCAGGGACACCTCCCACTAGAAAAGGCTGCTCAAGGCCTCATCCAGCCTGGCCTTGAACACCTCCAAGGAGGTTGTGGAGCACAGAATCACAGAATGTGATCCCAGATCACAACCTCCCTGGGCAACCTGTGCCAGTCTCTCACCACCCTCTCTGTTAAGAACTTCCTAACATCCAGTTTCAATCTCCCCTCTGCCACTTCAAACCCATTCCTCTTCCTCCTGTCATTAACAGACCTTGTCCAAAGTCCCTCCCCAGCCCTCCTGCAGCCCCCTGCAGATCCTAGAAGGTCACTCTAAGGCCTCCTGGAAGCCTTCTCTTCTGCAGGCTGCACAGCTCCAACTCTCTCAGCTTGTCCTCAGAGCAGAGCTGCTGCAGCCCTCTCAGCATCTTGGTGGCCTCCTCTGGGCTCTCTCCAACAATTCCATGTCCTGCTTGTGCTGGGGTCTCCAGAACTGCACCCAGGACTCCAGGTGGGATCTGAGGAGAGCAGAGGAAAGGGGCAGAATCCCCTCCCTTGTGGTTTACCACAGCCATCAGACAGATCTTTTGCAGCAGACAGGCAGAAAATTCAGGAGGTTCACTTCAGACACTAAGTCTGAGTCTCAGTGTGCTCAGAGTGACACCAGCCCTGCCTTCCTGGCAGCTACCCGCTTAAAACCAGGCAGAGTCGTGTCAAATAGCAGCCTGTAGTGGGCTCCCTGGGAGGTGAAATGCACAGCACTGAGATCTGGAGAGTTCTGTTAAAGACACCTGGTGGGACTCAGAGAGTCACCCCTCTGATGAGATAAAAATGCTAGCAGGTGGGAATACAGGAATCTGCTCTGCCAGCCTGATCTGTCTGGGTCCTGGCTGGCTGAAGGGCCCACAGCTGACCCAGCAGCTGCTGCTCTCCAGGCTGTGGCTGGATTTGTGCAGTGGCAGTGAGTCAGCAGTGCCTTACCCGCCTGGGATGTGGTGTCAGGAGCTGCCTGTGGGTGCCTTTGGCTCAGAAGGGTTAGCTGCTGAAGTGTGGTTGTAGAGCAGTGATTCCTTCCCAGGCTGTGGTCTTTGAGCTGCTGGGTTTGGATTGATGCATCTGGGCTGTGGCACTCTGCTGCCTGTGTCACAGCTCCAGATAGAGGTTTGGCTGCATGGAGCTGGTGCAGGGCTCTGAGGAATCTGCACCATCAGTCGCTGGCTGTATTCCTGCAGGGGCAGTGGAGCTCCTCTGCTCCCCCTCTTTATCCTTGCAGTCTGAGAGATAGATGACAGATAGTAGGGGTTGGAAGGGACCTCCTCAGATCACTGAGTCCAGCCCCCCTGCCAGAGCAGGACCATAGAATCCAGTGCAGGTCACACAGGAACACATCCAGTCAGGGCTAGAGAAGGAGATTCCACAGCCTCTCCGGGCAGCCTGTGCCAGTGCTCTGGGACCCTGAGGATCTCAAGTTGAGGTGGAACTTCCTGTGCTGTAGTTTCCATCCATTGCTTCTTGTCCTATCCCAGGGCACAACTGAGCAGAGTCTGTCCCCTCCCTCCTGTCCCCCAGCCCCAAGATATTTATGGACATTGATTAGATCCCCTCTCAGTCTTCTCTCCAGACTGACCAGCCCCAGGTCCCTCAGCCTCTCCTCACAGGGCACTGCTGCAGTCCATTCAGCATCTTTGTAGCCCTTCCTTGGGCTCTCTCCAGCACATCCCTGTCCCTCCTGAACTGGGAGCTCAGAACTGAATGTAGCATTCCAGGTGAGGCCTGACCAGGACTGAGTAGAGTGGGGAGGAGATCCTCTCTGGATCTGCTGCCCACACTCCTCTTATTGCCCCCCAGGACCCCTTTTGGCCTTCTTGGCCACCAGGGCACACTGCTGTGCCATGCAGAACTTGCTGCCTACCGGCACTGCTGGGTCCCTCTCCACAGGCTGCCCTCCAGCAGTCACCTCCCAGCCCGCCCTGCTGCAGTGCATCAGAGAAGGGGCTTAGCAGAGGAGCACTGCAGCAGCCCAGGTTTGCTGTTCCCTGTCGCAGCTGGACACGGATCCCGACGGAGCACCTCCTGCGGGGCTCTCCGCCGCCGCCGCAGCGCAGGTACGGCCACACCATGGTGGCCTTCGACCGGCACCTCTACGTGTTCGGCGGTGCCGCAGACAACACCCTGCCCAACGAGCTGCACTGCTACGATGTGGACTCTCAGACCTGGGAAGTCATCCAGCCCAGCCCAGACAGTGAGGTAAAACCTTCAGCTTGTGGTTTCTGCTGCTATGCTCCGTCCCTTTGTGACTCACTTCTGCTGTCAGGCTGTGAGCGTGTCCTGGCCACAGGCACCGACTTAGCTGGGTAGCGATGGCTGCTTCCCGCCAGTGGTTGAGCAGCTGAAGTGGTGTGGGCAGCAACCTTTGTCACATTGGTTGACACATTTAGGGCTGTGTAAGGGAATGCCATAAACCACTTGGAGCTGCAGATGGGAGTCAGTCCTTGTCTGACAAAGACGAGGAAGGAATTCACGGCGGGGCCTGGCGCGCGGCTGGCTGGCAGGGAGGTGCTGGTGGAGCAGAATCCCCACTGGGGTGATGCCTGTGTGCACAGTGTCCTGTGCATTCTGGACTTGTTAGGGCAGCTGGAAAGTGTTGGGACTATAAAGCAGTGGTAGAGGTCACAGTGGGGCTCAGAAATAGCTGCTGGTTTGGGTTGGAAAGGACCATTGAGGGGCAATGGTTCAAAACTGGAGCAAGGTAGAGTTAGGTTGGACCTCAGGAGGAAATTCTGCACAATGAGGGTGGTGAGACACTGGCACAGGTTGCCCAGGGAAGTGATTGTGGCTCCATCCCTGGAGACGTTCAAGATCAGACTTGATGTGTCCCTGTGCAGCCTGCTCTAGTTGGAGGTGTCCCTGCTGCCTGCAGGGGGGATGGACAAGATGCCCTCGGAGGGTCCTTTCCAACCTAGTGCAGTCTATGGATCTAGTTCCAATCCCCCTGCTGTGAGCAGGGACACTTCCTGCTAGATCAGGCTGCTCAGGGACTCATCCAGACTGGCCTTGAACACTTCCAGGTTTGGAGCCTCCATAACTTCTCTGGGCAGCCTGTTCCAGTGCCTCACCACCCTCACAGGGAAGGATTTCCTCTTGGAGTCTGATCTAAGACATCTTAGATCTTAATCATGCAATGGTTTGGGTTGGAAGGGACCTTAAGATCATCCAGTTCCACCCCCCTGCCGTATCTATCTGATAAGGTAGATGACTTAAAGCCTGCAGGTCCTTCACATGCACACAGACAGGCAGGAGGCTGTGAGGGCTGAGGAGACAGACACTCAGTGAGAAGACAGAAGCCAAAGCTGCTTCTGCTGGGCTGCTCCCTCCAGGGCAGTGACTGTGGGAGGAGATGTCCATTTCTCCTCACACCATCTCTGGGAGAAACTCAGCTCTCACCTTCAGGTGCTGAGGGCTGTTGTGGTTTCAGTGGCCTCTGGCTGCTTCACTCCCAGCATGCACAAATAGGAAGGCTTCTTTAAGCCTGCATCCTTAAAATCCCAAGGGGCAGCTTCACATCTTTATGTGCCCCAGGAGCTAAAGGGCCCTAGGGACATCTATCCCCAGGGCTGGCACCTGGGCAGCCTTTCCCCCCACTGTGTTCATCCACATGGATGCTGAGGGAGTTGGGCTTGTTTAGGCTGAGGGGAGGCCTCATTGCTCTCTACAGCTCCCTGAAAGGAGGCTTGAGTGAGGCTCTTCTCCCAAGTGATTAATGACAGAGGAGATGGCCTGAAATTGTGCCAGGGGAAGGTTAGGGAGGATATTAAGAACAGTTTATTTACAGGAGGAGTGGTCAGGGATTGGCACAGGATGCCCGGGGAGGTGCTGGAGTCTCTGTCCCTGGAGGTGCTCAAGACACAAGCAGCTGTGGCACTCGGTCTGGTGGTCCTGGAGGTGTTGGGTGGGAGATTGGACTGGATGGTCTTAGAGAGCTTCTCTAACCCTGCTGATTCTGTGTCCTGTGTTGCTGTGATGTGCCTGCTCCCTGCCTTTGGCCTGGCTGCCTTGGTTGCATCTGCTCTGGTTCATAGGTTGAGCTGATTTCCTGCTGGGTGTGGAGTCTGTGAGCTGATCTGCAGGAAGAGTTGCTCCAGCTCTGTCTGCTGCAGGGACTGCAGGGGTTCAGGTGGCACCTTAAGGAGAGGAATGTGGCCTGAGTTAGGATCAAATGCAGATGATTTCCACAGAGGTGCTCACATCCTGCACTCTTGCTCTGTATTGGAGTTTGTTTGCAAAGCCCTTGGTCATCCTGGTCACCTCTGGGGACATCCTGCTCACCAAATTGCAGCAGCATGGGCATGAGAGGTGGCCACTGGCTGGGTAAGGAATTGTCTGGATGGCTGCACTCAGAGAGTTGTGGTCAACAGCTCAATGTCCCAGTGCACAGCAGGGACAAGTGTCCCTCAGGGGCAGGTTCTGGCACCAGTGCTGTTAACATGTTTGTCAGTGACACACAGTGGGAATGAGGCACCTCAGCAGGGCTGAGCTGACCCCAAGCTGTGTGGTGTGGCTGCCACACTGGAGGGAAGGGATCCACCCAGGGGCACTTGGACAGGCTGCAGAGGGGAGCCCAAGCCAAGCTCATGAAGTTCAACATGGCCAAGGGCAAGGTCCTGCAGCTGGGTCAGGGCAGCCCCAAGCACAAATCTAGGCTGGGTGAGGAGTGGCTCAAGAGCAGTCTGGAGGAGAAGGCCTTGGGGGTGTCAGTTGGTGCCAAAGTGCCCAGGAGCCAGCAATGGTCCCTGGTAGCCCAGAGGCAGCTGAGTGCTGGCTGCAGGCAGAGCAGGGAGAGCAGCAGCACAGGGAGGGGATTCTGCCCCTCTGCTCTGCTGTGCTCTGCCCTCACCTGCAGCACTGCCTCCAGCTCTGGGAACTCAGCACAAGGAGCTGCTGGGGAGGGTTCAGAGGAGACCACCAAGATGATGAGAGGCTGCAGAACCTCTCCTGTGGGGACAGGCTGGGAGAGTTGGGGCTGTACAGCCTGGAGCTGAAGTGGTTACAGGACTGCTGGGGAGAGACTTTTGACAAGGGCTGGGAGTGGCAGGACAAGGGACAATGGCTGTGAGCTGGGAGAGGGGAGAGTGAGAGTGGTGAGGAGGAAGAAATTGTTGAGAGTGAGGGTGGGTTGAGCCTGGCACAGGCTGCCCAGGGAGGCTGTGGCTGCCCCTGCCTGGAGGTGTCCAAGACCAGGCTGGCTGAGGCCTTGAGCAGCCTGTGCTGGTGGGAGGTGTCCCTGCCTATGGCAGGGGGTTGGCACTGACTGAGCTTTAAGGTCCCTTCCAGCCCTGAGCATGGACTCAGCAGTTGATGAGGAGGAGCATCCCCATGGACACTCTGCTCTGGACTCCACAGTGCCTTGGGGCCTCCTGTCCTAAACCTGTTTAGGCAGAGGCTTTAGTGGCAGCTCCTTTGTGCTTGCAAAGCTGCTTGGGTTTGGCATGGGACTAATGAAGCTGGGGAGGAGCTGTTTACAAAGGCATGGGGAGGAGGAGCAGGGCAATGGTTGGAAGCTGGAGCAGGGTAGGTTTGCTTGGCTGTTAAAAGCTCTTTGCTCTGAGGGTGGTGAGACACTGGAACAGGTCACACAGGGAGGTGGTTGAGGCTCCATCCCTGGAGACACTCAGGATCAGACTCGATTTGGCCCTGGGCAGCCTGATCCAGTTGGAGGTGTCCCTGCTGCCTGCAGTGGGGTTGGACAAGATCATCTGTGGAGGTTCTTTCCAACCCAGCACCTTCTGTAGTTCTGTGTAGACCCTGTTCTGTTCCTCCCGAGGTCATCACTTGGCACAGAGGATCTCTCCTGGCTGCTCCCCTCCTGAGTTTCCTTTCCTGTTTCCAAGCTCTTCCCGGGGCTGCCTGTAGCTGCAGGCAGGTGTCAGTCTGGCAGTCGTGGTTTGAAGTCCCTGTGGCAGTGATGGCATCTGGAGACTGATCTCGTGGAGACTTGGAGGGAGGTCGAGGCTCTGTTGAAACACTCGGTAATAAATGTGCTTCAAAGCCTGATTAGCTGCAAGGCCTGGGAGGCTTTTGCCATTTCCAAGCCTGGAATCATTTGGTGTGTTCTGGAGTGGTCATGAGATCACTTCTCAGGATTGTTGAGGGTTCTCTGAGCTTTTGGCAAGGGCTGGCCAGTGGCAGAGTATCTTTTGTGCCCCAGACTATTCCCAGGGCACTCTGAACTTGACATTTCCTTTCTTACCTGGCTCTAAACCCAAAACTGTTCACTTAAAGTTGAACCAAAGCTGGAAAAACCTTTGCTGCCTCAGCACTTGAAGGATTCTGCTTGTGTGGAAGTGCTGCTGAGCTCTGTTAGTGTGCAGCAGAGCAGTGCAGCTTGGCTTGAGCTGCAGCTGCCTTTGTTCTCCTGTGCAGCCTGAGTGGTTCTGCATCCTCTGAGATGGGCTTAGAAATGCTGTGTTAAGGCCTGGCAGAGAGCTCTGGGGCTGGGCTGGGTCACAGTGGGCTTCCTGGGATGCCTTTCACAGAATGCATCAGGTTGGAAGGGACCTCTGGAGATCATCCAGCCCAAGCCCCTGCCAGGGCAGCAGCACCCAGGGCAGGGCACACAGGAGCACAACCAGGAGGGTTTGAAAGGCTCCAGGGCAGGAGACTCCACAGCCTCTCTGGGCAGCCTGCTCCAGGCTCCAGCACCCTCACACTCACAAAGTTTCCCCTCCTCTTCCCCTGCCACCTCCTCTGCTCCAGCTTGCCCCCAGTGCCCCTTCTGCTGCCCTTGGCCACCCCTGGGCAGAGCCTGCCTGTGTCCTGCCCACACTGCCCTGCCCAGCTTGAGCACAGCACTGAGGGCAGCCCTCAGGCTGCTCTGCTGCCAGCTGCCAGCCTCAGCTGCCTCAGCCTGGCCCCACAGGAGATGCTCACTGCCTGCAGCAGCCTGGGGGCTCTGAAGCAGTTCCTTGAGGTCCTTCTTGACCTGGGAAGTAGAAATAGGCTGTCAGATGGGAGTGGTGATTTCCCTGCTGCCCTGTCACAGGCAGTGTGGAAGGTGACAGGTGCCATGAGGCTGAGGACTCTTGGATTTTAGCTGCAGGAGGTGGCACAGTTTGAACATTACTGCAGTGCAGCAGAGGGAGCTGCAGGGAGCAGCAGCTCCTGAGGACAGGCAGCAGTCAGTGCTGTGGTGCACTGAGACAGCCTTGGGTGTGCTGGGGAAACCAGCAGAGCCAGAACTGGAAGCAAGTCTAGTGATGGGACCTGCTCTGCTCTTGGAATTACTGAGACTTGCCATTCCCTGTGGCATGGAGGATGGGGAAAGAAAATGTCTTTGCCTTTCCAGCATCTCCACAGCCCTCTTGGCCCAGGGGCTCCAGAGCTGGATGCAGGACTCCAGGTGGGGTCTCAGCAGAGCAGAGCAGAGAGGCAGAATCCCCTCCCTGGCCCTGCTGGCCACACTGCTGCTGCTGCAGCCCAGGCTCTGCTTGGCTCTCTGGGCTGCAAGTGCACACTGCTGGCTCCTGCTGAGCTTCTCCTCCAGCAGCACCCTCAAGTGCCTCTCCTCAGGGCTGCTCTCCAGCCTGGCACTGCCCAGCCTGCATTGGTGCTTGGCATTGCCTCGACCCAGCTGCAGGACCTTGCCCTTGGCTGAACCTCCTGAGCTTGGCTTGTGCCCAGCTCTGCAGCCTGTCCAGGTCCCTCTGGCTGGATCCTGCCCTCCAGCCTGGCTGCTGCAGCACACAGCCTGGTGTGGGCAGCAAACCTGCTGAGGCTGCACTCAGTGCCTCTGCCCATGGCACCCACAGAGATGTTGAACAAGCCTGGTGCCAGGACTGAGCCCTGAGGGACTCTGCTTGTCCCTGGCCTGCACTTGGCCATGGAGCCATTGGCAGCCACTCTCTGGGTGCAGCCATCAAGCCAGGTCTGTATCCATCAGTGCTCCTTCACCCCTCAAGCTAATGTTGTGACCTGTTCCTAGAAGGCCACCAGGTTTGCCAGGCAGGGTTTGCCCCCGGTGCAGCCATGCTGGCTGTACCCAAACACCTCTTCACTGTTGTGTCTCAGCAGTGCCTCCAGGGGGATCTGCTCCATGCTTACCGGGCACAGGGGTGAGACTGACTGGCCTGTAGGCAGCAGCCACAGTCTGTGCCACCGGGGAGGAGCTGGGGTCTGGGAGGGATACATCCATTTGTGGACACAGTCCTGCAGAGCCAGAAGTGGTGTTTGGAAGCAGGCAGTGCCTCGGGGGCCAGAGTGTCACAGGAAGAGGAGGAAAATTCTCCCTCCTGATGCTCCAAGCAGGTCAGTGTGTGTGGGACAGCTGAGTGTAGGTCACTCCCTGGGCACCCTGTGGGTTCCCATCACCTCCCCAGAGGCTGTGGGCACCAGCAGTCTCTGCTGCAGTTACCAGAGAAAGCTCCAGAAGGTGGCCTGTGAAGCAGCTCAGCCTCACAATTAGGCCTTTCAAAGCCAAGAGCCATAAACGATTCTGACTTCCAGAGCTCTTGGATTTTCTTCCTTTCAGGAAGCACAAAGGGAGGTCAGGGAGGGTGTTGGGAACCTCCTCTGGCTCACCCCGAGGCACAGCTCTGCACTTTGTCAGGGCTGCAGGGACTTGGTTTGTGGGCAGCTAAGGAAGATTTGAGGGAGTTGCTCATACTCATCCTGCTGGGCATGAGTCTGCTGCAGCCTCCTCTGCAGAGCTCTCTCCCTCCAGCGCAGCTCACTGCTGTGTGCGGTGAGTTAAGGAACTCCTCCCCCGCTGCTGAAATTTACCAGCCCTGCTCAGGGCTGGGAAGAAGCTGAAGCTCTGCCTGCTGCAAAGCTGAGCTCCCTAGCACAGACAATGGATCTTAGAGTCCTAGAAGGGGTTAGGGTGGAAGGGACCTCAGAGCTCATCCAGTTCCAACCCAGGGAGGTTGTGGAGCACAGCACAGAATGTGACCAAGGTTCCCTGGAGGTGTTCAGGACCAGGCTGGATGAGGCCTTGAGCAACCTGTCCTAGTGGGAGGTGTCCCTGCCCATGGCAGGGGTTGGAACTGGCTGAGCTTTGAGCTCCCTTCCAGCCTATCCCATTCTGTGACTCTATGAAGATGAGCTCTGCACAGAGCCCTCTGTGGTCATAGATCCCTGCTCAGGTTGGCATTCTTTCTGGAAGGGACTCTTCTGGACCTCAGGCCAGTGACCTTCTGAGTTTGTGCTCATTGAGCTGGAGAGAGGCCTCTGAAAATGTTGGTGGTGATGAAAATCACAGAGTGTCAGAGGCTGGAGGGAGCCTCCAAAGCTCATCCAGTCTGGGTCCAGGTGGAGGCCAGGGACAAGCAGAGTCCCTCAGGGCTCAGTCCTGGCACCAGGCTTGTTCAACATCTCTGTGGGTGCCATGGGCAGAGGCACTGAGTGCAGCCTCAGCAGCTTTGCTGCCCACACCAGGCTGTGTGCTGCAGCAGCCAGGCTGGAGGGCAGGATCCAGCCAGAGGGACCTGGACAGGCTGCAGAGCTGGGCACAAGCCAAGCTCAGGAGGTTCAGCCAAGGGCAAGGTCCTGCAGCTGGGTCGAGGCAATGCCAAGCACCAATGCAGGCTGGGCAGTGCCAGGCTGGAGAGCAGCCCTGAGGAGAGGCACTTGGGGGTGCTGCTGGAGGAGAAGCTCAGCAGCAGCCAGCAGTGTGCACTTGCAGCCCAGAGAGCCAAGCAGAGCCTGGGCTGCAGCAGCAGCAGTGTGGCCAGCAGGGCCAGGGAGGGGATTCTGCCTCTCTGCTCTGCTCTGCTGAGACCCCACCTGGAGTCCTGCATCCAGCTCTGGAGCCCCTGGGCCAAGAGGGCTGTGGAGATGCTGGAGAGTGTCCAGAGCAGGGCCAGGAGGATGCTCAGAGGCTGCAGCAGCTCTGCTGTGAGCACAGACTGAAAGAGCTGGGGCTGTGCAGGCTGGAGCAGAGGAGGCTCCCAGGGGACCTTCTTGTGGCCTGCCAGGATCTGAAAGGGGCTCCAAAAAAGCTGGGGAGGGACTTTTGAGGCTGTGAGGGAGTGGCAGGAGTGGGGAGGATGGAGCAAAGGTGGAGGTGGGGAGAGTGAGGCTGGAGGTGAGGAGGAAGTTGCTGAGCAGGAGAGTGGTGAGAGGCTGGAATGGGTTGCCCAGGGAGGGGGTTGAGGCCCCATGGCTGGAGGTGTTTGAGGCCAGGCTGGCTGAGGCTGTGTGCAGCCTGCTCTAGGGTAGGGTGTCCCTGGGCATGGCAGGGGGGTTGGCACTGGATGATCCTTGTGCTGCCTTCCAACCCTGCCTAATTCTGTGATTCTATGAAACCCCTGCCAGAGCAGCAGCACCCAGAGCAGGTCACACAGGGACACATCCAGGCAGGTTCTGAATATCTCCAGAGAGGACACTCCACAGCCCCCCTGGGCAGCCTGTGCCAGGCTCTGGCACCTTCACAATAACAAAATTCCTCCTTATGTTTCCATTGCACTTCCTCTGCCTCAGCCTCCACCACTGCCCCTTGCCCTGGCACTGGCATCCCCCAGCAGAGCCTGGCCCCAGCCTCTGGCACTCACCTTTGCATCTTTAGAACCATTGCTGAGGTCACCTCTCAGCTCCTCTGCTTCAAGCTCCCAGCCCCAGCTCCCTCAGGCTCTCCTCCTAACAGAGCTCTTCCATTGCCTTCAGCATCCTTGTGTCTCCCAGAGCACCTGTGTGGCACAGTGGTGCCGAGCTCCATCTCTGATTGTCAACTCCACTCTGCCTCCAGGGGGATCTTCCTTCCAGGCTTTCACAGGGTTGTCCCAGGGGAAGCAAAAAGCAGGCGTGTGGCTGGTGGGCAGAAGGGATTTGTTTCAGTAGCTCTCTCCAGCAAGAAACTGGAGCATCACAGAGCTCCTGTGGCTTACCTTGAGTGGGTGTGGAGATGGGAACAGCCTCAGCCCTGGAAGTGCTCAAGAGAGGTGTGGCCGTGGCACCTGGGGCCATGGTGGGGTTGGGCTGAGGGTTGGGCTGGGTGGTCCCAGAGGTCTTTTCCAACTCAGTTCTGTCATTCCAAGTTTCTTTGAAAGTGTCTGGATCAGCCCCAGGGAGGACACTCAGGGCTGTGACCTCCACCCTCTGCATGGCTGCGAGGTGCCAGAGCAGGGGGAGGGGCAGCACCGATGCTCAGCTTTGGGAGCCAAAGCAGAGCCCTGATGGCATCGCAGGGCAAGCTCAAGCCCTGCTGTCCCAGGCAGGGCACAGAGCGAGTTTGAGCATGAGAAATACAGGAAGAGGAGGAAAAGGCTCCTGGCAGAGGTGGATTTTGTAGCTGGTTGCTTGGATCGTGCCGGCAGGGTGGAAGGGTGTCCTGGGGAGCAAAGGTGACTGAGGAGATCTGCTTCTGACAGCCAAGACCAGCTTGCAAAGAGCCCCAGGCTGCAAATCTCATTAACCTTAAATAGAGAACACTCAGCAGATGCCATTGGGGGCTGGATCTGGCAGAGGGGTGCCAGAACCCAGCACCAGAGGTGTCAGGGTTGAGCCTGGAATGCTTTTTGTCAGGCACTGCTAATAAAGTAAGGAGATCACCGTGGCTGGGAGATTAGCACAGGCTCTCACGGGCAAAGAGGTGCAGGCTGGCACTGGCTCCTGGCCTCTGACTTGTAGCACTCCTGTGTGCACTGGGAGGCAAAAGTGACTCCTGCAGGCAGGATGCCAGTGTCTCCCATGGGAGAGCCTTCCAGTGACTCCTGCAGGCAGGATGCCAGTGTCTCCCAGTGACTCCTGCAGGCAGGAATCCAGTGTCTCCCAGTGACTCCTGCAGGCAGGAATCCAGTGTCTCCCAGTGACTCCTGCAGGCAGGATGCCAGTGTCTCCCATGGGAGAGCCTCCCAGTGACTCCTGCAGGCAGGAATCCAGTGTCTCCCAGTGACTCCTGCAGGCAGGATGCCAGTGTCTCCCATGGGAAGGTCTCCCAGTGACTCCTGCAGGCAGGAATCCAGTGTCTCCCAGTGACTCCTGCAGGTAGGATGCCAGTGTCTCCCATGGGAAGGTCTCCCAGTGGCTCCTGCAGGCAGGATGCCAGTGTCTCCCATGGGAAGGGTGCTCAGTGGCTCCCCTGGGGTTCACTCCAGCCATCTGGAGCTGTGCCAGCAGAGTCCCTGCTGCAGCAGGAGCCTGCAGGGCAGAGGGGTGGCTGTGCGGGCAGGCTCCGGCCGCGTTGCGCAGTGCTGGGCTCAGGCAGCAGCTGCTGCCCCGGGAGGCTCTCGCAGCAGGTGTGCTGCTGTGCAAAGCTTTGCTGCTCAGCACTTAGCACAGGCCTGGCTCTGCAGTGCAGGGCTTGGAGTGCTCTTGTCTGGGCAGTGCACACTAAGGTACAGCAGGGGAGGGTTGGCAGTGTCCCAGCAGGAGTGGAGGCACCGGAGGAGGTGTCTGGAGGACTGGGAAAGCTCTCACCCTCCTGCTGTGAACATAGCCCAACTCTGCTGCCTCTGCAGACACACCTGGCTTAGGAGAAGCTGTGCACAGCTGCAGAGCTGTGCCCCTGTTGGACCTGCTGGAGTAGCTCCCAGGACCAGAAAGCCAGGCTGAGATGAGAAGTGGTTGTGCTGCCTGTGGAGGAGTGCCAGGAGCTCACCTTGAGCCTGTTGGGAGCTGATGAGCCAGGATCAAGGGACAGACCAAGATGGGTTCCACTGGTTTTAGCTTCAGGTGAAGCAGTAAGCAGCAGGAAAAGTGCTGGCTTAGCAGTTTAGGACATGGCCAAGGCCAAACATTGTTTCACAGGATGATAGGAGTTGGAAGAGACCTCTGGAGCTCATCAAATCCAACCCCTGCCAGAGCAGTCTCATAATCCAGTGGAGGTCACACAGGAACACATCCAGACAGGGCTGGAAAGGCTCCAGAGAAGGAGACTCCAGAACCTCTCTGGGCAGCCTGTGCCAGGGCTCTGGGACCATTCCAGGCAAGAAGTTGTTCCTCATGTTGAGGTGGAGCTTCCTGTGCTGTGGTTTCCATCCATTGCTCTTTCTCCTATCCTAGGGTGAAACTGAGCAGAAGCTGTCCCTGTCCCCTCCCTCCTGACCCCCAGCCCCCAGATATTTATGGACATTGCTCAGATCCCCTCTCAGTCTTCTCTCCAGACTGACCAGCCCCAGGGCTCTCAGCCTCTCACCAGGCAGTGCTGCAGTCCCTTCAGCATCCTTGCAGCCCTCCCTTGGGCTGTCTCCAGCAGACCCCTGTCCCTCCTGAGCTGGGAGCCCAGAACTGGATGCAATATTCCAGGTGAGGTCTCAGCAGGGCAGAGTAGAGGGGGAGGAGAACCTCCCTAGCCCTACTGGCCACACTCTTCCTAATGCCTCCAGGACCCCATTGGCCTTCTTGCCCACCGGGGCACATTGCTGTGCCATGCAGAACTTGCTGCCGACCAGCACTGCCAGGTCCTTCTCCACAGGTCTCTCCAGCTTCTCTCCAGCAGATCACCTCCCAGCCTGTCCTGCTGCAGTTTCTTGTTCCTGCCCAGGTGCAGGACTCTACACTGATCCTTGCTGAACCTCAGCAGGTTCCTCTGTGCCCAGCTCTCAGCCTGTCCCAGTCTCCCTGCATGGCCACACAGCCTCCAGGTGTCTCAGCCATGCCTCCCAGCATGCTATTATCAGCAAACCTGCTGAGCAGACTCTGTCTGTGCCCTCAGCAATGGCATTGATGAAGATGTTGAACAGGACAGGATCCAGCACAGGACAGTGAAGGGTCAGGGACCTTACTGCCAGCAGGGCTTTGGAACTGGGCACGGTGGAACACCAGAGAAAAAAGGGTGAGGAAGTGCCCAGTCCTTGCCAGATCCACAGCACAGAGGGGATGTTTGTTACTGGGCAGCTCTTAGGCAGAGTCTGACCTTCTCCATCTCAGATCCAGAGTCCTGTCAGGGCTGAGAACACAAAAGAACCTTAAAATGCTGCCCAGAGCAGGCAGCTGGGAGGTGTCCTGCAGGCTGCTGGTCTGCTCTGGACTTTCTCCAGCATCTCAGAAAACAAAACTATTTCCTTGAGCCTCTCTGCCAGCTGTAGAGGAAGGGTGACCCACACAGTGCTGTGTCCCAGGCAGGGTGTGGGACAGTTGCTCAGTGTGCTGTAGAAGAGAGAATTGAGGATAGATGTTGTATTGCCAAACAAAGGCTTGGAGTCACATTGGCCCTTTGTTGGCTGGGAGCAGCAGTTCCTAGTGCAGCCTTGGCTCACAGTGGTGTGAGCAGGGGGCACTCAGTCTGTCTCTGGGGGACAGACTTGTCCAAGGCACTTCAATAACCTGCAGGTAGTAGCAGTTTCTTTGCCAGGGACTGGCAGAGGCTGTCCAGGGAGGTGGTGGAGTGCCCATCCCTGGAGGTGCTGAAGAAAGCTGTGGCCGTGGCACTTGGGGCCATGGTTTAGTCACCATGGTGGGGTTGGGTTGATGCTTGGACTGGGTGATCCTGGAGGGCTTTGCCAACCAAACTAATTCCATGATCCTCTCATCTCTGTTGGTTTGGGGTTTGGTTGGTTGGAGAGTTAGTTGTAAGCAGCTAATGTCAGCTGAAACTTCAGAGTCTGGGGCGAGGTTGGAGGTGCAGCTGGCAGAGGTCACTGTTGGGGTTCTGGACTCCTGTGAAGTGTTTGGTGTTTTCAGTCAGGGCACCTCACTGGAGATTGCTGCTTAGGAGATTGCTACTAGGAGTGGCAGAGGCCATATCACACAGATGATTTGTGACAGTAATCTCACCCTGCTCTGCAAAGGGATGCACCAGCAGGTGAGTGTCACTCCACAGTCTCCCCATCACAGGGTCTGTTTGCCCAGCTTGGCTGTTTCTCTGACAGTGTCACTGCAGCATGCTGGAGACAGAGATGGTTTGGTTCTCCAGAGCAGTCCAGATGATCTGTGACTCTGGCACAGGCAAATGTGCATTTTAAGGTCACCAAATCTGTGGTTTGCACATCTAAGGGGAAAAAAACAACCCACAAATCCCAACCCAGATCCTTGTTACTGCCCAGGGGATTGCATCCTTAAAAGCTGTAGTGTGAAGAAAAGAAGTAGTCATGGAAAGTCTGCTGAGTAAGAGGCTAAATGAGAGCCTTGTGAGAGGCTGTGGTGAGGGGGATCAGTCAGTGGGGATGAGAGCTGCCAGCCAGGATGGCTTCCTGGAGAATATGTCTCTGCAGATAAACCTAATCTTGTTTGGGGCTGAGTTCACTGAGTGCTGTCTATAAATACCAGCAAGAAGATCTCCTGCCCCAGAGGGCTTTTGATTTGCTAGGCAAAGGTCTAATGAGATTTGCTGCCTGCCAGACAAGAGCAGGCCTGGGCGGACTGGAAAAACATCACAAGCAAGTTAACTGCCAGCACTGGAGATGGGAGGCAGCTGTGCAGGGAGAGGGGCTGCTCTGGGCAGTGCCAGGGCAGGTGATGGTGTGGGCAGTGCCAGGAGAGGTGCTGGTGTGGGCAGTGCCAGGGGAGGTGCTGGTGTGAGCAGTACCAGGGGAGGTGCTGGTGTGGGCAGTGCCATGGGAGGTGCTGGTGTGAGCAGTACCAGGGGAGGTGCTGGTGTGGGCAGTGCCAGGGGAGGTGCTGGTGTGGGCAGTGTAGGGAAAGGTGTTGGTGTGATCAGTGCCATGGGAGATGCTGGCATGAGCAGTGCCAGGGAGGTGTTGGTGTGAGCAGTGCCAGGGGAGGTGCTGGCATGGGCAGTGCCAAGGGAGGTGCTGGCGTGAGCAGTGCCAGGGGAGGTGCTGGTGTGGGCAGTGCCAGGGGAGGTGCTGGTGTGGGCAGTGCCAGGGGAGGTGCTGCTGTGGGCAGTGCCTGCTGTGTAACCTCGGGAGAAGCAGCTGGGAGCTGTGGGGTCTGTGCCATGTGGGAGGCTCACAGCAGCTTTGACCTGCACCAACTCCTTCCCACTTCAGAGCTGATCTGATTCTGCATTTCCGACATGAGCTCTGCGCAGGGCCTGGGGGGTGCAGGCACTGATGTGCTCCCCCAGCCCCATCAGCACCACCTGGGGCTTGGTGTGGGGGGGACAGCTGCAGGAGAGCTTCTGCGGAGCTGGGAGGAGGGAGCCAGGACTCCATGGTGCCAGCTCCGTGGGGTTCTCCAGTGCCACTGTGCAAAGCTGGCCTGGCTGAGGGGCTGGGCAGCCAGATGGGGCTGTGGGAAGGTTGCGTTTGCTGGAGCCCAGCGTCCTGCCGGCAGAGCTGAGCATGTGCAGCGCTCAGGGGGAGCTGCAGCTCGCTCAGGCACCACAGCTGCAGGAGCTGCTCGGCTCCAGCAGTGTTTTCTTTTCCTTCATGACACTTGGTGCTGAGTGTGAGTCTGGTAACTGATGGATCCTGTCACTGCCCTGGAATGTAGAGCCCTGAGGACATCCTGCCCTGATTAGAGGGTGCAGTGAGTAGGTGGTTTCAAACGGGGCTGGAAAGTATGTTCTAAATGCACTAGAAACAACCCAGTCCTAGCATGCAGCATTTGTGCCACTTCAGACTACCCTGATTGTCCCTTCTCACTCTGACCTGTTGCAGGTCCTTTTTCCCTGGGAGAAAGAAAAGGCTTTTACTTACTCCTCCTTTTGTCCTTCTCTTCCCCCAGTTACCCAGTGGGAGGCTCTTCCACGCTGCAGCTGTTATCTCAGATGCTATGTACATCTTTGGAGGCACAGTGGACAATAACATTCGCAGTGGAGAGATGTACAGGTTCCAGGTAACTGCTGACAGCTCACAGGCAGCTGCTCCCCTTCTGCCCCAACCCTCCTGCCCAAGCTCACTGTGAGCTCAGTCTTTGCTGCCCGTGCTGCAGGCTGCCTTTGCTCTTCTGCTCCAGCTGCCAAAGATCTCTCTTTGAAATCTCTTTAAAGCCTTTTGAGATGTGGCACCTGGGCAGAGGTAGTGCTGAGGCCTCCCAAAGCCCTGGCACAGCCCATGGCAGCTTCCTTGGACTGACCACTGCAGACTGTGCCAGAGGGGGCTTGCCAGGATGGTGAACTGAAACTCGACTGTGCTGCACTGTTCAGGGCTCCTGAAGTTCTGTCTTCATGCAGCCTTCCCCCCCAGTAGCTGTGGGCATTGTAGGTGTTGCATTTCAAGGCACCCCAGATCACATCCTCCCTGCACTCAAGTTTCTCTTCATTGTGTGGGGCCCTTGGACAAGCCCTGAGGGCAGGGGAGGCTCCTGGCCACCATGTCCTGAGAGCTGCCAGTTGTGATGAGGCAGAGCTCTGCCACCTCCCCCTTTGTGCCCACCACAGAGCAAGGCCTCGAACGTGTTTGGTCTGCTTGTTGCTTCCTGCTTTCTGTGCTGCATGGGGGTTGGGGCTGATCAGAAAGGGCAGCCCTGCTCTGGGTGACTGCAGAGCTTTTGGCCAGAGCACTTGAAGTGAGTTCTGTCTTCTGTGGGGCTTTGTTGCTTTTAGTTCTCTTGTTACCCGAAGTGCACTCTCCACGAGGACTATGGGAGGCTGTGGGAAAACAGACAGTTCAGTGACTTGGAGTTTGTCTTGGGAGAGGTGAGTAGAGCTGCTTGAAGAGCTGCCAGCGGGGGGGGGTCCTGTGCATGGAGCTGGGAAACAGCACAGGGCACTGTGAGTGTGCCAGAAGCCCTGGGAATGGGGTTTTGAGAGCAGTGTCAGCGGTGGAAATGGTGTCTGGCTGGCTTGGCAAGTTCCACTCACCCAGATCCATCTCTAAAGCTGCAAAGGAAAAGGAGCTTTTCAAACAGGGCAGTTGTGTGGCTGCCTGAGACATAACCTGGGTATAGACAGTTGCAGTGTGAGCAGCCTCTGCTCTCAGGGCTCAGCTGCCTCCTGGAAGGAGCAGGTCTCAGAGCTTTGCAGATCCACATAGCACTGAAAGAGCCATTTTTAGTTACTGAAATACAGCACCAGGAGAAAAAGCAGCACAGGGAAGTGATGCTGTGGTCATCAGAAACTATTTCCATCACACATGTACTGAAGAAAAAGATAAGAAATTGGAACTTCCTCTGAACTGCTTTGGCCAAAGAGGTTCTAAACCACTCTGCAGAGCCCAGGGCACAGGTCCTCACTGGGGCAGCAGAACTGTTGCTTTGAAAAGGCAAAATCAGATGCACCAATAAGAAGTAGCAGCTGTGACACTGAACCTATGCAGCAGCTTCCACTCAGTGAACACCACAAAGACTCTTCCCAAATGCTGTTTGCTGTCAGCCCACAGGGACGAGGAGGTGTTGGCTTTCCTCTGTCCCTGCAGAGCAGCTGTGAGGCTGCCTTGGATTCTGAGTGAACTGAACATATGGGAAGGACATGGAGCTGTTGGAGAGAGCCCAGAGGAGGCCACCAAGATGCTGAGAGGGCTGCAGCAGCTCTGCTCTGAGCACAGGCTGAAAGAGTTGGGGCTCTGCAGCCTGCAGAAGGGAAGGCTTCCAGGAGACCTTGGAGTGGCCTTGCAGGATCTGCAGGGGGCTACAGGAGGGCTGGGGAGGGACTATTGACAAGGTCTGGGAATGGCAGGAGGAGGAGAAATGGGTTTGAAGTGGCAGAGGGGAGATTGAAACTGGATGTTAGGAAGTTCTTAACAGTGAGGGTGGTGAGAGGCTGGCACAGGTTGCCCGGGGAGGTTGTGGAGCACAGAATCTGTGATCTTTGATCACATTGAGTGATTCTCTGCTCCACAACCTCCCTGAAAGTGTTCAGGACCAGGCTGGATGAGGCCTCGAGTGACCTGATCTCTAGTGGAAGGTGTCCTTGCCCATGGCAGGGGGTTGGAACTGGCTGAGCTTTGAGGTCCCTTCCTACCTAAACCATTCTGTGATTCCATAAAGTGGGAGTGCAGCTCAGGGTTCTGTGCTGCTGCCATCTGCCCCCAGCTTGGGATTTGGGAATGAAAGTTGCAAGAGTTCTCTTCCCTGGCCTTTGGCAGAAGGAAGAACGAGTCCGGGGGCACACAGCCATCATTACAGCTCGCTGCAAGTGGCTGAAGAAGAAAATCATCCAGGCAAGGGAGAGGCTGAAGCAGGTGAGCCACCTGAACGTGACCAAGTCTGTGCCTGGATGGCCATGAAGGGCACCAGCAGCCTGGCATGGATCAGCAGTGGTGTGGGCAGCAGGAGCAGGGCAGGGATCATGCCCCTGGGCTGGGTGCTGGGGGACCACACCTTGAGTCCTGGGTTCAGTTTTGGGCCCCTCAGTCCAAGTAGGACATTGAGGAGCTGGAGCAGGTCCAGAGAAGGGCAGCAAAGCTGGGCAAGGGTCTGGAGAGCAGGGCTGGGGAGGAGAAGCTGAGGGAGCTGGGGGTGAGCAGCCTGGAGGAGGCTGAGGGCAGACCTTGCTGGTCTTTTCTCCCTGATATCAAGTGGAAATAGGAGGAGTGGAAATGTCCTGGAATTGTGCCAGGGGAGGGTTAGATTGGAGATTAGGAAGAATTTCTTTGCTGCAGGAGTGCTCAGGGACTGGCAGAGGCTGCCCAGGGAGGTGGTGGAGTGCCCATGGCTGGAGGTGTTGAAGAAAGCTGTGGCCATGGCTCTTGGGGACAGGGTTTGGTGGCCATGGTGGGGCTGGGTTGGTGTTGGACTGGAGAATCTTGGAGGGCTTTTCCAGCCCAAACAATTCCATGGTTCTATGACCAGTTTAGAGGAGTAATCTTGTGGCAAGGTACTGCTCACTGCCCGGGCTTGGAAATAATCTGCTGAGACAGATTAGGCCCAGGGCAGCATCTGGTGCTGAGGTGCAGTTGGGCAAGTAGACTGCAGAGGATAATTGGGGTTAGGCAGTGGGGGGTGTGCCAGGGCAGGTGAGGAGCCAAAGTCAATCCACTTAGCTGGATTTGGTGCTGTGGTTCTTGGGAGCTCTCACAGCTGAGTTCTAATCTAGTGGAGTACCCCTGGAGGTCTGTGTCCCCTTCCCTCTGGGGAGGGTGAGTGCTGCGTGGCAGCAGGGGTGGCCTGGGAGATTAGAGGGATTAGAGGGCAGGCAGTGCTGGGGGCTTGGGCTCGGAGTGCCTCCTGTGCCTTGGTATTTCCTGACCTTTTCAGAGCTGGGGGTCTGGTGCCTCTGGTCCATTGCCTGCTGACTTCAACTGCTTACAACAGTTCAGCAACAAACTTCTTGCTGCTGTTGAGGAACAGGTGGCACACACCTGCACTGAGACACAGGGCTGCCTCACTGCACTCCAGTGAATTGCTTTGCCACCCTGCACCACTGGAAGAGGCTGGAGGGAAAGGCTGCAAAGAGAAACTTGAAAGTAGCAGAATGGCTTAAGATGCTTCTGTGCAAGGCAGAGGTCTGTGGAACCTGCTCCTGCATCTTTCCTTCTTCAAGGTGAGATGCTGGACCTGCTGAGGGCAGAAAGGGGAGCTCAATGGAGTTGCTGTACCTGCTGAGGGCAGAAAGAGGAGCTCAATGGAGTTGCTGTACCTGCTGAGGGCAGAAAGAGGAGCTCAGTGGAGTTGCTGTACCTGCTGAGGGCAGAAAGAGGAGCTCAGTGGAGTTGCTGTACTTGCTGAGGGCAGAAAGAGGAGCTCAGTGAAGTTGCTGTACCTGCTGAGGGCAGAAAGAGGAGCTCAGTGGAGTTGCTGTACCTGCTGAGGGCAGAAAGAGGAGCTCAGTGGAGTTGCTGTACCTGCTGAGGGCAGAAAGAGGAGCTCAGTGGAGTTGCTGTACTTGCTGAGGGCAGAAAGAGGAGCTCAGTGGAGTCCATTCCTCCCTTTTTCTGAGGTGCTGCTTTTGAGCTGTACCCAGGAGCTCACATTTGTTCTGATCCTGTGTCACAGGGCAGGGAGCAGCAGGTCTGAGTTAGGAATTCCTCGTTGCCTTGGAGATAATCTTGGAGATGAAGAGCGTTTGGGTCCCGAGGGGTGGGCAGTCGGAAGGACCTTCCCTCTGGTTTGCACGTGGGCAGGCACAGCCTCGTTGCCCTGTTCGAGTGGCTTTTCTGTCCCACCAGAAGTCAAAGCAAGACGTGGCAGAGGAGGGGCAGGCGCCGTGCCCGAAGGATGGCCCCGGCGGCAGTGTGAGGTTGTGCCGCCTGCAGCCGCTGCTGGAGGTGCCCATCCGAGAGGCCGAGGCGCAGCCCTTCGAGGTGCTCATGCAGTTCCTGTACACAGACAAAATCAAATACCCTCGCAAAGGTAGGGTGCAAAGGCTGCCAGCAGCTGGGGAGCAAACCTGGCGGTAGCAGAGCAGCAGCTCTCAGTCCCGCCTGCGGCGCTTCGCTGCCAGCCTGAGCTGTGCAGAGGAGCAGCACTCCTGGGCCTGAGCTTTGCCATGTCTCTTCAAACACCGAGGGAAAGCAGGTCCTTGGTCCTTCTGAAGGCTGTAAAGAACCCGAGCAAGCAAATGCACATTACTGGTGTTTTGAGCACCCCAGCCTGGAGGGACCTGGGCTGCCCTGCTCTGGAGCGGGTTGGAGCTGAGCCCACCCTGAAGGCAGAGCAAGGCAGTGTTTGTCATCTCCCCAGAACACAGATCCCAGGGAGTGATGCCTCAAGAGAGGCAGAGTCCATTTGCTGCATGCATTGAGGGTGCCTGAGTTTAAAGCTCCTGCAGGCTGGGAGGTGGCAGCCAGAGATGGCAGCTGCCACAGCCAGCCTGGCTCGTGCCTGTGCTGAGCTCTGTGGGCTTGGGGAGCCACTCTGGGCACCAGGGGCAGCTCCAGCTGGGGAACCTGCAGCCACATGGCACAGGCAGCTGAAGTGAGGCCCATCTGGCCTAGTGCAGAAAGCTTTTGCTTCGGTTTCAGTCCAGGGTCCTTCCTTTGTGTGCAGGGGACCTGTGTGCAGTTGTCCCAGGGCTTCCCCTGCAAGGTGCTTGTGTCAGAGCAAGCCTCATTAATGGGGGTGAGGGAAGCTTCTCATGTGTGCCTGCTGACATTGCCAGATCCTGCTCTCAGCTGCTTCACTGATCTCAGCAAGCTCTTTTCAGGAGAGGATCAGGGCAAGGAAAGGCTCAGCACACTGAGCTCTTTGTTACAGGCTTCCCAGGCAACCTGCTCCCCTTCCCCCAGCCCCTCAAACGTTCTCCCTGGTGCTTCTCTCTCTGCTGGGATCTGCCAGTGACCCTGTCCTCACCATATGTATTGCTGGTTGTTCCTCTGGGTTCAGAGGGCAGCACCTTGGGGATCCCTCCAGAGGCTGAGCTCATGGCATTGGGAATGCTCCTGAAGTGGGATCTGCCAGTTAAAGGAGGGCAGGCACGAGACAGGCAAGAAGGCTTTGCTCTGGCAAGAGGTGGTCAGAGCAGATGGCCACAGATCTCCTGTGAGCAAAGCAGAGGCTGTCGAGGATCATTCCTTGAGTTGAAGTCCCAGTAGCCCCCTTACAGTGGCCTACAAAGGTCCCCTCTGCCCCTCTTACTCCTTACAGTGGCCTACAAAGGTCCCCTCTGCCCCTCTTACTCCTTACAGTGGCCTACAAAGGTCCCCTCTGCCCCTCTCTTACTCCTTACAGTGGCCTACAAGGCTCCCCTCTGCCCCTCTCTTAGCCCTCCCTTCCAGGCCAGCCTGGAGCTGTACACACACGAGCATGGAGCCTCTGTAAGGGTCTGTCCCAGGCAGGAGCTGACTGCTGATGCTGCAGAAAAGCCTCAGCTGTCAGCAGAGCTGGGAGCAGCTGAGCACTCTGCAGAGGCAGAGCTTGTCAGGGGGTTAGGGACTGCACTTCCTTTGAGAGGTTAAAAATACTCTGATTGCCACAAAACCCTTGTCTCAGGCAGCTGCTGGGGTGGCTGTTTCAGGCCTCAGTTTTGAACCCATTTTGTAGTCAGTTTGTCACAAAAACCCTTGTCTCAGGCAGCTGCTGGGGTGGCTGTTTCAGGCCTCAGTTCTGGGGCCCACTTTTCAGTGGCAGCTGGATTTTTGTTGTTGTTCCTCCATGCAAATGCTGCAGCCACTGCCCAGGCCAGGTCAGGTAAAGAGCAATAGCTGGGGGCAGATATCTGTGCTCTGTTCTGGGAGCTCTGCAGCACCTCTCTGATTCCAGGCCACGTGCAGGACGTGTTGCTCATTATGGATGTCTACAAACTGGCCTTGAACTTCAAGCTCTCTCGGCTGGAACAGCTCTGCCTGCAGTACATTGAGGCTTCAGTGGACCTGCAGAATGTGCTCATTGTGTGTGAAAATGCCAACAAGCTTCAGCTGGATCAGCTAAAGGTGAGAGCAGCCTTTGCATGCACAGGAGCTGCTGAGGTCGGTGCTGTTAATGCCTTGCCAGGGCTGCTTGTGCAGATTCACCTCCTTCCTGCAGCTGCTGGAGCAGTGTCAGTGTGGATTGTCACAGAGTCACAGAATGGGACCTCCAGAGCTCATCCAGTCCAACCCCCTCTGCAGTCCCCTCAGCAGGGACATCCCTGCTAGATCAGAGCCCTCTTGAGCCTCACCTTGCATGTCTCCAGGGATGGGGTCCCAGCAACCTCTCTGGGCAACCTGTTGCAGTGTTCCAGCACCCTGCTGGTGCAGACCTTGTTCTCAACAGCCAGTCTGAATCTGCCTTTCCCTAGTTTGCAGCCACTGCCCTCGTCCTGTCCCTGCAGGCCTTTGCAGACAGTCTCCCTGCAGTCTTCTTGTATCCCCCTTCAGGTGCTGGAAGGCCTCTATTAGGTCTCCCTAGAGCCTTCTCTTCCCCAGGCTGAACACTCCCAGGAGAGGTCCTGCAGCTAAAACCATCTTGGGTTGCTGTACCAAGTGCTTGGTGTTTTGTGTATCTGCCCTGTACCATGTGGAGGGCAGAGTGACTCTGGCTCTGCATCAGCTCACTGTTGCTGCAGCAGGGTGGAACCAGTGCATTTTGTGGTCCCACTGTGTTAGAGACTGCAAACAGAATCTTTCTTGGACCCTTAGATCCACAGAGCCACAGAATGCATTGGGTTGGAAGAGACTTTAAAGCTCATCCAGCTCCAGCCCCTCTGCCATGGGCAGAGACACCTCCCACCAGCACAGCTTGCTCAGGGCCTCATCCAGCCTGGTCCTAAATGCTTCCAGGCAAGAGGCAGCCACAGCCTCCCTGGGCAACCTGTGCCAGTCTCAACCCACCCTCACTCTCAACAATTTCTTCCCCATGCCCACTCACTCTCCCCTCTCCCAGCTCAGAGCCATTGTCCTTGCTCCTGGCACTCCCAGCCCTTGTCAAAAGTCTCTCCCCAGGTCTCCTGCAGCCCCTTCAGCACTGGAAGGCTGCAGGGAGGTCTCCTGGAGCCTCTTCTTCTCTAGGCTGAACAGCCACAACTCTCTAAGCCTATCCCTACAGGGGAGGTTCTCCAGGTCTGATTATCTTGGTGGCCTCCTCTGGACCTGCTCCAGCAGCAACAAAAATCCCTGTGCTGAAGGTGTCTCTGCCATAGTCTGTGCTTGAGGAGGGGAGATGTAAACTGGAGATGAAGAAGAAATTCTTTCCAGTGAGGGTGGGGAGAGGCTGGCACAGGCTGCCCAGGGAGGCTGTGGCTGCTCCCTCCATGGAGATGTTCGCGGCCAAGTTGGTTGAGGCCTGGAGCAGCCTGGGCTAGTTGTGAGGTGTCTGTTCCCATGGCAGGGAGAGTGGAGTAGATGATCTCTAAGGTCCTTTCTAACCTAATCCTGTCTCTGACCCTGTGACAGCTCCAGCTGCAGGAGCCCTGGGCAAGGACAGGAGTTTTCTTCTGCCTCCTTAGCCGAGCACCAAGGCAGCATTTGTGCGATGCTGCAGGATGGCTTCATGCAGCAAAGTGTAATTTGTCATCAATCTTCTGGTTGTTTTTAAGGAGCACTGCCTGAACTTCGTGGTGAAGGAGTCACATTTTAATCAGGTGATAATGATGAAGGAGTTTGAGCATCTTTCTTCATCCCTCATAGTGGAGATTGTCCGCAGGAAGCAGCAGCCCCCAGTGCGGACACACTCGGACCAGCCGCTCGACATCGGTAACTGCTCTGCTGGCACAGCCTGGCCTGGGCTGCTTGGGCACTGCTGGGCTTTGCTGACGCTGGGCACAGCCTGGCCTGGGCTGCTTGGGCACTGCTGGCTTTGCTGAGGCTGGGCACACCCTGGCCTGGGCTGCTTGGGCACTGCTGGCTTTGCTGAGGCTGGGCACAGCCTGGCCTGGGCTGCTTGGGCACTGCTGGGCACTGCTGAGGCTGGACTCAGCCTGGCCTGGGCTGCTTGGGCACTGCTGGCTTTGCTGAGGCTGGGCACAGCCTGGGCTGAGCTGCTTGGGCACTGCTGGGCTTTGCTGAGGCTGGACTCAGCCTGAGCAGGAGACCCCTGCAGACCACCATGCTCCACTCAGTGTGACTATGCTCAGGCTGTTGCCCAGGCTATGGCAGGCCTGCTGCATCCTAAGGTGCATCAGGAAAAGTGTGGTCTGCAAGTCCAGGGAGGTTCTCCTCCCCCTCTGCTCTGCCCTGGTGAGACCACACCTGGAATACTGTGTCCAGTTCTGGGCTCTGGAGAGACAGAGACCTGCTGGAGAGAGTCCATTGGAGAGCCACAAGGTTGATCTGGGGACTTGAGCATCTCCCTATGGAGAGAGACTGAGAGCCCTGAGGCTACTTAGTCTGGAGAAGAGAAGGCTGAGAGGGATCTGATCAATGTCTACAAATAGCTGAGGGGTGGAGGGCAAGTGGCTGGGGCCAAGCTCCTTTGGGTGGTGTGCAGCAGTAAGCAATAAGCCAAGGAGCAGTGGATACAAAGAGGAATGTGGAAGGTTTCAGCTCAGCATGAGGAGAAACTTCTTTCCAGTGAGGGTGGCAGAGCCCTGGGGCAGGCTGCCCAGAGGGGTTGTGGAGTCTCCTTCTCTGCAGACTTTCAAAACCCTCCTGGATGCATCCCTGTGTGACCTGCTCTGGGGGATGCTGCCTCGGCAGGCAGTTGCATTGGATGATCTCTGGAGGTCCCTTGCACCCAGGCAGCTTTTGGGCACTCCAGCACCTCCCTGGAAAGGGTCTTGTTAAATCCAGTTGGGTTCTTCTGGCCATAAAGCACCCTGATTGTGTTCAGAGAGGGGGAAGAGAGGAGAATGAGGAAGGATTGAAAGCAAAGGCAGTGAATGTTCCCTGTGAGCAGCCTAGGAGGTAACAAAGCTGAGCTGGGAGCTGACCTGCTCCTAGGTTTTAACCAGAGGAAGACCTTGCAAGGAAGGCTCCTGCTGCTGAGGTTCACCTTGAGGTGTGTGCACAGCAAGGAGGAGATTTGATTTATAATTCTGCTGTGGAATTAATCAAGGACTGATCTGGGAGGAGTCCTGCTCAGAATCTTATCATCGTGGCACAGACAAAGGAGTCCAACAGCGAAATGTTCTGAGGCCAGAGGCATTGCAGTGCTGCTTGGGAGTTCTGCACAGCAACAACTTGGCACTGGGGATGGGGAGGGCAGTCCCAGGGGGTTAAGTAGAAAGCCTTTGGGTGGCATTTGTCCCAGGGAGAAGACAGGTGCCACATCCCAGAGGGTGGCAGAGCCAGGTCCTGTATCCAGAGCTGGAACTGTGCAAGGGACTCGACACCAAAAAACCAAAGTAAGGCTTTGAAACATGAGTGGGTTTGGATCAGAGCAGGTGCTCTGTGCCTCAGCTGTTCCTCAGTTACTGTCTCTTTCCAAAGAGTAATTAAAAGGTTGGATAAAAGAGGCCTTTGTTGGGCATTTGGGGAAGCTTTTGTCATTAGGAGACAGAATTTTGTGCTCCTGCTGACTGGAAATAGGTAGGGAAGAGCCTGATTGCTTTATCTGTGGAGAACACCTTCCAGTGGCCACTGCCAGTGTTTGCTGTCAGCAGCTTGAAAGCAGAGCTGCCAGGCTGGTGTGTGGGGTGGCCAGTGAGTGGTGGATTGTGATGGCAAGGATGAGGCTCACTTTGCTCCAGGGTTATGAGGAAGGGCCTGCCTCAAACTCCCTCCAGCACTCCAAACCGAGGAGGGGCTGGAGCTGTGGCTTGGCCATGCATTGCAGAGTCAGTCAGGCTGGAACAGCCTCCTGGGATCGCCAAGTCCAAACACTGACCCTGCTCTACAGGGTTCACCCCAAGCACTACATCCAAAACACCCCTAAACACCCCCAGGGATGGGGACTCCACCACCTCCCTGGGCAGCCTGGGCCAGTGCCTGACCACTCCTGCTGGGAAAAAAATTCCCCCTCATGTCCTGCCTAAACCTGCCCTGCTGGAGCTTGAGGCCCTTCTCTTTTGTTCTGTCACTGATTGGCCGTGAGAAGAGAGCAGCACCAACCTCTGCACAACCTCCCTTCAGCTTGCAGGGGGCAATGAGCTCTCCCCTCTTAGTTTGGTAGTGCCTGGAGCTGTGGTGCCTTTAACCACCTGCCTGACCTTAACTTCCAGGAACATCATTAATCCAGGACATGAAGGCTTACCTGGAAGGAGCTGGGACTGAGTTCTGTGACATCATCCTCCTCTTGGATGGGCACCCTCGGCCAGCCCACAAAGCCATCCTGGCAGCCCGCTCCAGGTGAGCCACTCTCTGCTGGGACAAGTGCTGTGGGTGCCAGGGGCAGGGCTGGGGCTGCCTGCCTGGGTTTAGAAGGCAGGGAGGAACTTTGTGCAGCACGAAATGCAAGATGCACCTTTGCTCAGTGGCTGTAATAAGCCTTTAAGCAGCAGTGATGAATCTTGTTTCAGTTCACTACCCAGCAGGGAAAGACAGAAGGAGATTAAAGCTGTGGAGGTTCTCTGGAGGGGGTGTAAGAAGCTGCACTGCAAGACAGAGGATTTGTAAAATCACAGGAAGGATGCAGAGCTCTGCACTTTGCTCTGCTCTGGTGAGACCTCACCTGGAGCACTGTGTCCAGGTCTGGAGAGCTCAATACAGGATGGACATGGACCTGATGAAGAGGGTCCAGAGGAGGCTATGAAAGCAATCAGGGGACTGGAACAGTTCTGCTATGGGGACAGGCTGGAGCAGCTGAGAGTGTTCAGCCTGCAGAAGAGAAGGCTTCAGGCAGACCTTAGAGCTGCCTGCCAGTGCCTGAAGGTACAAGAAGGATGGAGAGAGACTGCAGAGGCCTGCAGAGACAGGACAAGGGCAATGGCTGCAAACTAAAGAAGGGTAGGCTTAGACTGGCTGCTAGGAAGGAGTTCTGCACCATCAAGCTGCTGGAACACTGCAGCAGGCTGCCCAGAGAGGTGGTTGAGGCCCCGTGCCTGGAGGTGTTTGAGGTGGGGCTGGACAGGGCTCTGAGCAGTCTGCTCTGGTGGAGGATGTCCCTGCTGAGTGCAGGGGTCTGGGCTGGCTCAGCTTTGGAGCTTTCTTCCAGCCCAGCCCATTCTGTGATTGCATGAATGTGAGGCACTTGCAGTGAGGTGCAAAGCAGCAGATGTCCACTGAGGCCAGGGAGAGTCTTCTGAGGAGGAGGAATGTGGAGTCCTGTGAAACCTGAATCTTTCATCTGCTGCTGTTTCAGCTGGGTGTGAATAGGCCTCAGAAGAAATGGTGCAGGACAGAGGGTAGATGGTTCCCATGCTTTGCTGCAGGGGCAAGCACTTCACCCTCCTGCCTCCTCAGGGGGTGTGTGAGATGCCTTTGTCCTTCCCTTGCCTGTTCTGGGTACCTGCAGCTTTGTGTTGTGCCAGGGAGGAAGCGTTCACAGCACATTGCTATTTCAAACACTCTCACCATGGTTTTTCCCAGCCCCAGCAGTGCTCCTCAGTGTCAGTCACTGTGGTACATCAGCAGAAGCATTTCACAGCTGTTAAAACAGCCCTGCATGATTGGCAGCCTGCAGACACCAAGGAAATTCATAATTCCTTAAGCTCTCTGCTGGGTTTTATGCAAATGAGATGAAAATCAAAGCACCAAGTGTCCTGATTCTCAAGAAAGAGATGAATTTCAGGTAGTGCTGATGGAAATTAGGGGGGATTAGGTTTGCAGGCAGACATCTATGAAGCAATAATTCAGCAGTGGCTTTGCCCAGGCCGTCACCTGAACTTGCTGCTGTGGAAGCTGCACTGCTTAGTAGGAGCCTGTGACTGCTGCTGGGCTCAGGCAGGCTGCAGAGCATCTCACAGGATCACAAATCCCAGGATGTTTAGGGGTTGGAAGGGACCCAAAGAGATCATCCAGTCCAACCCCCCTGCCGGAGGAGGACCACACAGTCTAGCTCAGGGCACACAGAACACATCCAGACAGGCCTGGAAAGGCTCCACACAAGGAGACTCCACAGCCTCTCTGGGCAGCCTGTGCCAGGGCTCTGGGACCCTTCCAGGCAAGAAGTTGCCCTTTGTGCTGAGTTGCAGGCTCCTGTGCTGCAGCTTCCATCCACTGCTGCTTGTCCTATCCCAGGGAGCAGTGAGCAGAACCTGTGCCCAACTCCTGACCCCCAGAGCCTGTCCCCCCCTCCTGACCCCCAGCCCTCAGAGACTTATTTATTAGATCCCCTCTCAGTCTTCTCTGCAGACTCACAGCCCCAGGTCTCTCAGCCTCTCCTCCTCAGGCAGTGCTGCAGTCCCCTCATCATCCTCACAGCCCTCCCTTGGACTCTCTCCAGCAGATCCCTGTCCCTCTGCAATGGAGAGCCCAAAACTGAAGGCAGTGCCCAAGATGAGGTCTCCCCAGGGCAGAGTAGAGGGGCAGGAGAACCTCCCTGGATCTGCTGGACACACTCTGCTGAATGCCCCCAGGCTCCCATTGGCCTCTTGGCCCCCAGGGCACATTGCTGTGCCATGGATGTTCTCCCCCAGCACTCCCAGCTCCCTCTCCTTGGGGCTGCTCTCCAGCAGTCACCTCCCAGCCTGTGCTGCTGCAGTTCCCTCCCCGGGGGCAGGACTCTGCACTTGTCCTTGTTGCACCTCGTTTGGTTCCTTCGTGCCCAGCTCTGCCTGCCCAGGGCTCTCTGGATGGCAGCACAGCCTGCAGCTGTCTCAGCCAAGCCTCCCAGCTTGGTGTCAGCAGCAAACCTGCTGAGCAGACTCTGTCAGTGGCACTGATGAAGGTGTTGAACAGCACCGGACCCAGCACTGATCCCTGGGGCACTCCACTGGTTACAGCTCTCCAGCTGGACCCAGCACCACTGATCACCACTCTTTGAACTCTGCCTTGTAAGCAGCTCCTAATCCACCTCACTGCCTGCTCGTGCAGCCCAGGTCTCACCTCAGTTGTGCTCCCCTCTGCAGCTACTTCGAGGCCATGTTCCGCTCCTTCATGCCAGAGGACGGGCAGGTGAACATTTCCATCGGGGAGATGGTGCCCAGCAAGCAGGCCTTCGAGTCCATGCTCAGGTACATCTACTACGGCGAGGTGAACATGCCCCCGGAGGACTCCCTGTATCCTTGAGGCCAGAGCAGGCCAGAGCCCGGCTGGAGCGCCTGAGCCGCCGCTGCCCTGCCACAGCTGCCCTGCCACCGCTGCCCTGCCTCAGCTGCCCTGCCTCAGCTGCCCTGCCACCGCTGCCCTGCCTCAGCTGCCCTGCCTCAGCTGCCCTGCCACAGCTGCCCTGCCACAGCTGCCCTGCCTCAGCTGCCCTGCCTCAGCTGCCCTACCACAGCTGCCCTGCCTCAGCTGCCCTGCCACAGCTGCCCTGCCTCAGCTGCCCTGCCTCAGCTGCCCTACCACAGCTGCCCTGCCTCAGCTGCCCTGCCTCAGCTGCCCTGCCGCCGCTGCCCTGCCTCAGCTGCCCTGCCACCGCTGCCCTGCCACCGCTGCCCTGCCACCGCTGCCCTGCCTCAGCTGCCCTGCCTCAGCTGCCCTGCCTCAGCTGCCCTGCCACCGCTGCCCTGCCTCAGCTGCCCTGCCTCAGCTGCCCTGCCACCGCTGCCCTGCCACCGCTGCCCTGCCTCAGCTGCCCTGCCACCGCTGCCCTGCCACCGCTGCCCTGCCTCAGCTGCCCTGCCGCCGCTGCCCTGCCTCAGCTGCCCTGCCGCCGCTGCCCTGCCTCAGCTGCCCTGCCGCCGCTGCCCTGCCTCAGCTGCCCTGCCTCAGCTGCCCTGCCTCAGCTGCCCTGCCTCAGCTGCCCTGCCTCAGCTGCCCTGCCGCCGCTGCCCTGCCTCAGCTGCCCTGCCACCGCTGCCCTGCCACCGCTGCCCTGCCACCGCTGCCCTGCCACCGCTGCCCTGCCTCAGCTGCCCTGCCACCGCTGCCCTGCCACCGCTGCCCTGCCTCAGCTGCCCTGCCACCGCTGCCCTGCCACCGCTGCCCTGCCTCAGCTGCCCTGCCACCGCTGCCCTGCCACCGCTGCCCTGCCTCAGCTGCCCTGCCACCGCTGCCCTGCCTCAGCTGCCCTGCCTCAGCTGCCCTGCCTCAGCTGCCCTGCCGCCGCTGCCCTGCCTCAGCTGCCCTGCCTCAGCTGCCCTGCCGCAGCTGCCCTGCTGCTGCTGCCCTGCCTCAGCTGCCCTGCCTCAGCTGCCCTGCCACCGCTGCCCTGCCGCCGCTGCCCTGCCACCGCTGCCCTGCCACCGCTGCCCTGCCTCAGCTGCCCTGCCACCGCTGCCCTGCCTCAGCTGCCCTGCCACAGCTGCCCTGCCACCGCTGCCCTGCCTCAGCTGCCCTACCACAGCTGCCCTGCCTCAGCTGCCCTGCCACCGCTGCCCTGCCACCGCTGCCCTGCCTCAGCTGCCCTGCCACCGCTGCCCTGCCACCGCTGCCCTGCCACCGCTGCCCTGCCTCAGCTGCCCTGCCTCAGCTGCCCTGCCACCGCTGCCCTGCCACCGCTGCCCTGCCTCAGCTGCCCTGCCTCCGCTGCCCTGCCTCCGCTGCCCTGCCTCAGCTGCCCTGCCTCCGCTGCCCTGCCACCGCTGCCCTGCCTCAGCTGCCCTGCCACCGCTGCCCTGCCACCGCTGCCCTGCCTCAGCTGCCCTGCCACCGCTGCCCTGCCACCGCTGCCCTGCCTCAGCTGCCCTGCCACCGCTGCCCTGCCTCAGCTGCCCTGCCGCAGCTGCCCTGCCTCAGCTGCCCTGCCACCGCTGCCCTGCCTCAGCTGCCCTGCCACAGCTGCCCTGCCACCGCTGCCCTGCCACCGCTGCCCTGCCTCAGCTGCCCTGCCACCGCTGCCCTGCCTCAGCTGCCCTGCCTCAGCTGCCCTGCCACCGCTGCCCTGCCACCGCTGCCCTGCCTCAGCTGCCCTGCGACATCTGCCCTGCCACAGCTGCCCTGCTGCTGCTGCCCTGCCGCCATGCAGTGCTCTGGCAGGGCTGCTCCCTGCCTGCTGCGTTCCCACCTGCCCCTGCTGCAGCTTTTCCTTAGTGAGCCCAACAGGTACCTCTTTGCGGCTCCCTACTACTATGGCTTCTCCAACAACAGGCTGCAAGCCTACTGCAAGCAGAACCTGGAAATGAATGTGACAGTGGAGAATGTACTGCAGGTAACTGGCCCCGGGGGGCTGCAATTGGTCACTTGATTTAGGTAGAGGAAAGCCAAAGGGTTGGGTGAGCACCTCCAGTGCCAGCTTCACTGAGTCCCTCTGTGGTGGTTTGGGTGTTCCCCCCCCACTTTAGAAATCACCCAGACTAGACTCTGCTGGCTCTGGGAATATGAATGAAGCTTTTATTTACAGCTGGCACAAGATCCAAGCAGATACTTACAGTACATACAGTTATAGACAGACATAGACAAGGTGAAAGGTAATACAGAAACACAACTCCCCTCCCAGAAACCTGAGTCCCCAGGAGGGGCTCTCAACCACCCCTGCATCTTCCCCCTGCCCCTCTCAACCTTACCCCAGTCCCAAGGAAGGATGGAGGTTCAGCCAGGGGGTTAGGAAGCAAAGTGGGTTAGCCCAAACTGGAGGGTGAGGTTAGAGAGCTGCAGCTCAGCCAGCAGCCCCAGCAGAGTGATTATCTAATGCTTTTGTTTCTTGTTCCTATGCTTCTCAGCAAGGCTGTGAGGGAAGCAGACATCACCACTGTTTTCTCTCCACTGCCTGTAATCTAGTTCTTCTCACCAACACATTCTAGCCTGCTTCAAACCAGCACACCCTCCCAAACTGCTGCTGAGGCTGCACAGAGCCTGCTGAGGACACCTTTGCAGGGACACAGACTCCAGCAGCTTGGTTTCCTCCCCTGCTCCTTTGTGTCCCTGGTGCTGCTGTGCTGAGCAGGAGGATGTGCCTCAGCCCCCACGGCAAACCAGTGCCATGTGCTCAGCACCCAACCCCAGACACTCTTTTTGGTAGGCATTTGTGCCAGGGCAAACAGTGGTGTGCATGTGGCACTGGTCTTGCTTTGTCAGTAACGCTGGCAGGGGCTGGCAGTGAAGAGTAAGCTAACAAAAAGCATTGCATGGTGAGCAAGCTGCCAGCGTCACTGCCAGGGGGCAGAGCCCTCAGCAGCACCACCTTGAAATGCCTTTGGCTCTTGCCAGTCTCACTGAGGCACTGCAGGGGCCTGGCTCTGAAGCAGATCTGCAGTTGCTCACTGATGCTCTGCTGAGGACTCCACACGTTTGGGGCCCAAAGGTTGCTTTTCCATAGCTCAGAACAGATTCAGGTCTGTAGTGAAATCTGGAGGTGCTGCCCAGCTCAGGAATTGCCTCCTGCGAGCCAGAGCAGTGTCTGCTGCACGCCTGAGCCGCACAGGGGGAGACTCCCATCCTTGCTTCTGCTCTAGATTTTGGAGGCAGCTGACAAGACCCAGGCCCTGGACATGAAGAGGCACTGCCTGCACATCATCGTTCACCAATTCACCAAGGTTGGTTGCATCTTCTCTGGCGCTTTGGAGAGCTGCTGCCCTGTGTCCCTGTGCTGGTTAAAGATGCGCTGAGGCAGGAGCCCTTTGCCTCAGCGCTGCCTGCCTGGCACTGCCACGCGAGGACAAGCCTGCTGGGGATGCTTGGCACACTGGCAACGAGTGCAAGACCAGAACAGCCTGGTCTGGAAGTGTGCAAACCTTGCAAAACAGAAGCTGCCCAGCACTGCTGCCCTGCCCACTCGCTCCAGCTGCTCCTTGTGTGCCATCGCTGTGTTCTCCTGTGCGTGCTGCGGCCACAGATCTGTCCCCAGTGTCCTGCTCCTGGTTCTTCTGAAGTGTTCTGTCGTGGATCTCCTGCTGGCACATGCTCAGAAGGCAGACTGCCATGTCCTGGTGGAGTTGCCATGGCTGAGCTCTCTGTGGGTTCTGTGTTGGGATGTGTGGGATGTGCACTGGCCACAGGGAAGGTCACGAGCCTGAGGTGCTGATGTCCCTCTCTCACCCTGACAGTAAGGGAGTTGTCATGGAGGTTGTCTTGTGAGCTATGAGCCCTCCACCAGAGCTCCCCAGCCTGTCAGCAGCTCCTTGCACAGCTTATTAGCACTGTGGGAGTTGGCAGATAAGTGACAGGAGCTGGGAGTCCAGGTAACACTTCCCCACTTAGCACTCAGCTGCCTCCCTCCCCTTGTGAGCTGGAGGGAAGGAGAGCAGGGCTGAGGCCAGCTTGTGTCTGGGGAGGGGGAGGAGGCAGAGGGAGGCTGCTTCTTAAATGATGATTGCCCTCCTGGGGTATTTTACACTCAGAAATAACTCCAAATGCTTGAAAAGCTTTGAGAGTGGAGCAGCATCCAGGAATTGCACTCCTGGTGGAGTCCCCAGCACAAGGTCCCAGCTCCTGCCTTCATCTTCAGAGTTTTCTTCTGACCTCCTGAATGCTGCAGAGGGGACCAGCTCCAGCAGGGCCTGGAGGGTGGTCCCACTGCAGGGCACAGCACAGCTTGGTGGCTGGCACATCTCCTGGGGTTTGGGGCCCATGCAGTACAGTCCCCAAGAGATGAAACCTCATGGCCCCAACTCCCCAGGGGAGGCCACAGGAGGACAGGAGGTTGGTAGGAGTCTCCCCAGGCCATGCTGGGGAAGCAACCATTGCAGCACTGCAGCTGCTCTGGTGCACTGCTCAGCAGGATGTGTGCAAATGTTTGCTGTTCAAAGTGCTGCCTGGGAGAAAGTTCTCCTGCAGCCGTGGCTGGAAGCCTGTCCAGCAGCTGTGCACCAAGAGCCCTCCTTGGGCAGCCTTTCCTCGGGCCTGAGAGCCTCTACTGTGTGCTTTTTGGCCCGGTGCTGGGTGGCTGGCACCAGCACTGACTGTCCTGCCCAGGGTGAGCCACAGGCCTGAAGGGGGATTTGTTCTGGCTGCACAAGCCTGTGGGGCCACCAGGGTGAGGGCAGGCTGGGGGATGGCTGCTGGGGTCTCTTCTTCCAGCTCCATTAACTCTCCTCCCAGCTGGGACTGCTGAGGAGCTCTCCCCACAGCAGGAGGGTGCCCTGAGGAGCTGTTCCCAGAGCTTCGCTGCTTTGGACCCCGTGGTTGAGGCTCTCCTGTGTCAGTGTTGTGCAGAAGCCCCAATAAAGCTGCTCTGAAGTGTTTGTGGTGCCCCCCCCCGGATCTGTTCTGCGCAGCGCCAGCCCCGGGCCAGGGCAGGACTCCCACCGGTGCTGAGGTCTCCTTCCCCCCAGGCCTTGTGGAGCCATATTTTGGGGGTACTGCCTCAGGCACATGTCCTGAGCTCCTTCTGAGAGCCTCCTCAGCCGTCTCCGTGCTGGGTGCTGGAGACATCTCTGTTCTTCCCTACAGCCAAGCTGTGCAGAGGCAGGCGAGGATCTGCCACCAGGCAGCTACTGGAGGCTGGGTGAGGGACAGGCTGGGCAGGGGCTGCCTCCAGGGCTGGCATTGCCCATGGCTGACTCCTGGCTACTTACTGTCAGGCTGTGGAGAAGGAAGGAAAGTGTAGGGCTCCCTTTTGGTAGCAGCTGAGCTGCTGAACAGTTTAGGAGATGAAGTCTGCAGATTCTCAGGTATCTGGTGGTGAAGGTTTCTGTTGGCTGCTGCTCCAGCGACCTGCTCTGACTGCAGGAGCCTTGCCAAGCAAAACCGATGTGGGCACTAAGCACCTCCTCTCCTGAGGAGCACACAGGAGTGAAGAGAGCAGGCCCTAGGGCACGCCCTCAGCAGAAACACAAACTTCAAAGCTGAGGGCTGTGCTGGTGCCCAGCTTTGCTTCGTGGCCTCCATCAGCAGTGGAGCTGTCAGCAGTCGTTGCATTGGGCTCAGCATCTGCCCTGCCTCTTTGCCCTGCAGCAGCAGTCCGGAGCTGGGCTGTAAGTGCTGGGCTGTGCCTGGAGCCCCCCCTGGGCCAGCCTCGAGCTCAGGCCCTAGGTGCCAGCCTTTGCCTCGCCAGGCCTGCCGGGTGGGCTGGCAGGGGCCATGCAGTGCTGGGTCAGACATGAGGGAGGGAGTTAATTCCTTTCTGGTTTTTCTGTTTTTCTTTTCCTTGAAGGTCTCCAAGTTGCCAAATCTCCGCTCCCTGAGTCAGCTGCTGCTGCTTGACATCATCGAGTCCTTAGCTAACCACATCTCAGACAAGCAGTGCGCAGAGCTGGGCGCAGACATCTGACCTGCCTGGGAGCCAAATGCAGCCATTCCCCACAGATCCCAGCACTTCTCAGCTGCCTTTTTGGTTTGTACCATTCCACACTGAGCACACAGCAGAGCAGGAGGTGGCCCAGAGGGGCCTCGGACAGCTCTGCCTCGCTCTGCACCTTGCTGGAGAAGGTTTTGGTCTCTGTTACACAAACATCAAACTGAAACTGTTACAGGAATGAATTCGCTCCACCTGGTTTGGGGAGTAAGGATGTTGAGAATCCTGCCCCTTGTTGCTTTCAGACTGTAGACTGCAGCAGCCCTGCGCTGTCGGTGCTGTGAAATGCAGTATTGAAGGGATTCGTTTGCAGGAAGCTGAGCTGGCACAGCTGGAGGCTGAGGGAAGTGAGATAAAGCCAAACTGGAAGCACAGTGCCGTGGGGTTCGCGGCGAGGCTGACCCCTGGACCAAAATCTGGTGACTTTCCAGAGGCTCTCCACGGCATGGATTGGAAGATAAGAGCCCTTTGGCAGCTGCCTTGACTGGTGGGCCGCAGGAGGGGCAGACCTGTGCTCGGCAGCAGGTCAGACTGGCAGACTACAGAGGTCCTCTCTGCCCATCCCAGCCATGAGCCCTGCCTTGCTGAACCAATGAAGAGTTACCAGCTCCTGGCAGCCCCTGAGCCACTTGGCTTTCCTTTGGGGAGAAAAATGAAGCAGAAAGAGCTCAGAGTGTGCTGAAGGTCACTTGGGTAAAAATAAATGAGCTGCATCTCGTTGCTAATTCTGTGCTGAAGTCTTCATCAGTCGCTGCCTTTGCAGGAAGGTGAATGCAGGCAGAGCACCCTCCTGGCCCCTCCACAGGCAGCTCCCAGCTGCAGCACACTGGGAAGCTTCCCAGGCTCTGGGGAGGGCTGGTGAGAGCTTTACCTCTCCCTGCTGTGGGAGGAGGTTGGGGACTGCTGAAGATCAGCTGGTGCTGATGAAATGTCTGCTGGCAGAGCTGCCCCAGCCCTGCTGAGAGCCCCCAGGGCAGCCCAGAGAGGAGGGAGTGGCAGAAGCTGAGACTGGTCCTGCCTGAAGCTGCACCGGTTGACAGTGGTGCAGCAGAAGGCAGCACTGAGGTGGTGCTGCTCTGCCTGCCTGTTTGGAATGGCAGCAGCTGGCTGGAGCTGGAGCAGTGCAAAGTTCCTCCTGAAAGTGCAGCCCTGCCCTTCCCTGCCATCCGCCCTAGTTCAGGCCAGTGAAGTGTCCCTGGTGCAGTAGAGGGGTGAGCCCTTGCTCAGCACCCTGGGACAGGACACAGGTGGTGCTTGGCATGCTGAGGGCATTGGATCTGTGTCACTGCATTTACTGCAGGGCAGTGCTCTGGGCACTGCTGGATGGGGTCAGTCAGACCAGGGGTGGTAGATGAAGCTAGAGCCAAAGGCTGATTTCAACCTGAGGGTAATGCCTTGGAGGCAGTGATTGCCTCATGGTGGAGGTCATGGTAATTGAACCGGCAGCCTGCGTGTCCCCTGGGGACCAGATCTGCAGTGAGCAGAGTCCTCCCCCAGCCCGGGTGAGATGCTGGAAGTGCTTCTCGGCAGAGCCGAAGCCACTAGAGGACACCAACTTCACTTTCCAAACGCGGCAGCCTTGGTCCCTCTGCAAGGAAGGACAGCCTGGGCTCAGTCCCTGACTCTGAGGTTTGGTGCTTGCAAGGAAAGGTGCAGCCTCGGTCCCCTCTGAGCTGGGGCACTGCAGGCACCTTTGCTCTGGAGGTGGCTTTGGCTCAGTCGCAGCTCTGGTGGCTGCGGTGCCCAGTCTGAGTTGTGCTGCCTCAGTCTGACCGCCTGCGCCCCACGGGGCTGTTCTGCCCTTATGTGCCCCTGTGCAGGGTGCCAGGACCATGCACCCCTCTGAGAGCAGAGCCAGGGACCTGCCAGTGGGCCTGAGCTGCCTCACTCTGCCCTTGGGAGCACAGCAAGGACTGCAGTGAGGCTCCTCTGACTGCCCCTGTGGGGCTGAGCAGCGAGTCTCAGTAAAAGACAAGAGCAGTGGGGAGGGACTGGACCTGCCTGCCCACGGGGCCAGGCAGATGCACAGCACAGAGGGATGCTCCCACCACGAGGCAGCCTTGGGCTTTGGAAGCATCTCAGGCCGGGAGGTGTGCTGGGAGCTGCAGATGCTGGAGGAGCTGCCGCAGGATGGGCTTTGGGCAGCCGTGGGGCAGCTGTGGGACCAGCACACACCTGGGGTGCAGCTGAACGTTCTGAGGCTGGGTGGTGCCCTCCTGAAAGCATCCTCCCGAGGCCGTGGCCAGCAGAAGCCCACAGCTGTTGGTGGCAATGCAGCCTTGGGGCAGGCTTGCTCTGGGCTGCTGGGGGCTGTGCTCATTGCCCTGCGTTTGCTGAGTAGGAAGGGCTGGTGGCTGCCTTTGGTTCCCACAGGCTCTGCCCTATGTAGGCCATGCTGGCTCTTTGGAGCCCTCAAGTCATGCTCTACTTGCAGCATTGTCCACACTCCAGCAGGATCTATCCCAGCCAGCTCTACAGAGCAGGGCCCAGTAAGTGCCTGGTCCCACGGCAGTCTGTGCCTGGTTGGGGCTGTGCTGCTGGCTGCCAGCACCTGGCTGCTCCCTGGAGCAGGGGCTCTGAGTCCTGATGGAATACCCCCAGATGGAAGTCCCTCAGACTGTGCAGGGGACAGAGACCCAGCCCCTACCCATGATGGTGCTGGTCAGGAGCCTGCTGCTGTCACTCCTTGTGGTGAGCGAATGGTCTTAGCCCCAGCCAGCTGCTCCGGCTGGGCAGATTCTCCCAGGCACCAACAGCCTTCACCTGCCACTCATTGGAGCTGGGACAGGCCCAGAGCCCAGAGGGTGACTGCTCACTGGTGGGGCCTGGTGTGCCGCCTGTGCCTCTGCAGAGCACTGACCCCCTCCTGGAGCAGGGCTGCCAAGGGGGGAGCAGAAGCATCCCTTTCCCCGACCCCAGAGCGAGCCTTGGTGAAGGGGTGGGGAAAGAAGAGAAGCAATCCCCAACTCCTCCTCTGCCTTCTGCAGCACCCAGGGACCCTAAAGCCAAGAGGTCCCAGTTTTTGCCACTCCACTCCCACCACAGAGCCTGCAGGATCAGGACCTCGTGGTGCAGACAGCAACAGTCCCCTCCCAAAGCAGCTCAGGTGCCACCTTCCCCTCTGCCATGGGGGACCTATGACAGCTTGGCAGGAACTCAGCAAGGACCTCCCTGAGCTGCTGCAGCTCTGAAGGCACTACCAGCAGGTCCATCCCTCCCATGCCAACACCAGGAGAAGCCTCCAGGAGTGACCAGCACATGCAGCCCAGGGCTGGCAGGGTCCCCTCCTGGAAGCAGGGAGGCTGCCCCAGGGCTGCCCTGAACAGGAGAGGCACAAAAAGAGAAAAAAGATCAGAGATTTTAATAAGGATTTGTGCAGCGAGGCAGAGAGCTCCGAGGGGGCCTGGCAGAGGCAAAGCCTGCACTAATCCTCTGCCCCCTCCAAGCCCAGGATCTTCTTGACGTAGCTGCGGACGTTGGTGTGGAGCTGTGCAGCTGTAGCCGAGAAGGTCTCCACGGCCAGCGCCTGCGCCGCCTCCGAGCCGCCCCACATGGCGCGGTACAGGGGCAGAGTGTACTTCTGCTTGCCCTGCAGGCACGGCAGGCACTCAGCCCAGTGCTCCCCAGCCCGGGGGTGAAGCCCCACACCCACCCCAGACATGAACACCTCCAGGAGTGCCCTGCCCTCAGCCAGGGAAAGACAGAGTGGGAAATGCCACCGAGGGCAGCCCTTGGCACTGCAGCACCTGGAGAGGGGGAGAAAACCCTGACCCTGGAGGGGGGGCCCAATAGAAGCTTGTGAGGGTCAACAAGGCCAAGTGCAAGGTCCTGTGCCTAGGGCAGGGCAACCCCTACTCAGTACAGGCTGGGAGTGAGCCAGGGGTCAGAGAGAGGGAGGGGGAGAGAGAGAGAGGAAGGGGGAGAGAGAGAGAGAGGGAGGGGGAGAGAGAGAGAGAGAGAGAGAGAGAGGGGGAGAGAGAGAGAGAGAGGGAGGGGGAGAGAGAGAGAGGGAGGGGGAGAGAGAGAGAGGGAGGGGGAGAGAGAGAGGGAGGGGGAGCAGCCCTGTGGAGAAGGGCTTGGGAGTGCAAAGCTGGACAGGAGCTGGCACCGAGTGCTGCCAGCCTGTCCCGGGCTGATCTCCAGCAGCGTGGGTAGCAGGGGCAGGGAGGGGATCCTGCCCCACTGCTCTGCCCGAGTGAGGCTCTGCCCTCCTGAAGTATTGGAGCCAGCTCTGGAGTCCCCAACGCAAGGAAGACAGAGACCTGTTGGAGCAAGTCCAGAGGAGGCCAGGGACACGCTCAGGGGGCTGGAGCCCTCTGCTATGGAGAGAGGCTGGCAGAGCTGGGGCTGTTCAGCCTGAGGGAGGCTGTTCAGCCTGAGGGAGGCTCCAGGGAGGACTTGCTGCAGCCTCTCAGAACAGGTTACAAGAGCTAAGGAAGCAATGATGCACAAGGGCACCGAGACACTGGTGTGGGTTGCCTGCAGCAGCTGTGGAGGCTCCATGCCTGGAAGTGTTGAGGGTCAGGGAGGATGGGGCTCTGAGCAACCTGATCTAGTGGCAGATGCCCCTGCCCACAGCAGGCAGGTTGGGCTAGATCATCTTTCAGGGTCTCTCACAACCCAAACCATTCTGTGAGTCTGTCTAGAGCCCTGGCCCTCTGGCATGGAAGGTCCTGTGCCCTGTGCCCATCTCTCCCCACTGCTGCCCTGGACAAACCTGGCTGTGGAGGAAGTCCTTGACCTTGCTGTACTCAGCCTCGAGGTTGTTCTTGAGGATGATCTGGCACCAGCGGAGCCTCAGCTCAGCGTTCTGGGACTTGGAGATCTTTGGGTACATTTTGCTCAGCCTCTCCACGTTGCCTGGCAGAGGGAGAAGGTCACAAACAGCTCCCAGCCCCTGCTCTGAGGGGACCCTGAGAGCTCAGCCTGTCTGTGCTACAAAGCTTTGGGGCCCTCCCCAAGCCTCCCAGCACCCCCAGCTCTGAGAGCAGCCCAGGGTGTTTGCATTGGTCCTCCTGTCACTGGGCAGCCCTGCAGAGCCCCAGGCCTGGGGGCTTGGGATGCCAGCACAAAGGGTAGGGAGGTTCCTCAGCAAGAGTGCGAGGAGTGGAGAGGTGACAGAGGGAGATGACAGCCCAGCAGAGCCAGCCTGGAGACCGCAGGATTCCTCCTGCCACTGCAGCATCCCCAGACCTCCAGGGACACACTTCCCCTGGCTCTCTGTCCCCCCCACTCTGACGAAGGCTTCCCAGACACCAGGAACCATACTGCTGGACTGGAGTGCAGATAGGCTGATGGCCATGAGCCAGGACTCCTCCTGAGGTGTCCTCATGTTCCTCGGCCAACTGGCTGGACCAGGACACATCTCCCTGTGTCCCTTCTGGGCAGCTGGAGGTGAGCTGGCTCTCACCTGCTGGCAGGGGGGACTTCTGCAGGACCTGATCCAGGAAGTAGACCAGCTGGTATGTCCTCCAGGCCATGATGTCCACAGCTTCAATGGCCTCCAAGTTCAAGCCATCAGCTGCCCAGAGCTCTGCCAGCTCCTCTGCTGGCCTCATCAGCTGCTGCCCTGGCGAGAGGTCGGGCAGGAAGGGAGGCCAGCCCGGGGTGTTCAGCCAGCGGTCGAACTCCAGGCCTGCGGTGAGGAAGAGAGGAGAGCTGAGACCAGCTCTGTGAGGCCCAGGCTGGGTGCTGCTGCCCAGGCACTGCCCGAGAGCATCCTCAGCACCAGCACCTCTGGTCACCAGGGACAGTGACAAGCAGGACTAACAGGGTGGGGCCTTTGAGCTCCCCTGGGATCAGCATGGGCTTGTGTGGTAACAGTCCCACCCTGCCTGCCAGGTGAGCCAGTCCCAGCCAGAAAGCTCCTGCCAAGCCTGCATCTCCCCTGCAGCAAGGCTGGGCTGAGCCTGATCCCAGTGCCCACCAGTGGCTCCACTGGCAAACACTCCCATACTGGTGCTAGTGACTCTCTGGGCTCAGCTGTCCATGAGGAAACTCATGGACACCACCACCTGAGAGCAGAGCAGGGACTGGCTCTGTGTGGGGGCTGAGCTGGGGCAAGCCCAGACCCCAGCTCCTGCCTGCCCTGGGCTGGCCAATGCTGGGCCTCCTCCAGCAGAGCTGAGGCCAAGTAGCAGCAGCAGCCATGGGGTGTGCAGGGGGCGTGGGACACCTCCAACGGCTGCAAGGTGCTGGATGGCAAAGGGGCACCCTGGTGTCCAGGTGCTGACCTGGGGTGCAGTCGACACCTTTCTCCTTCAGCTCTGGGAAGTACTCCAGGAAGAAGCCCAGGGCATCGTCTGCTGTGATGCTCTGGAACTTGAAGCGGTTCACGTAGGCCTGTGGGGGCAGCCAGAGCATGATGCCCACCCCAGCAGTGCTCAGGGGGGTTTAGCATTGCCAAGCCCAGACTGGCACCATTCCCTCACTTCAGGGCAACTGAGTGCCCTGCATCCTTCGAGGCAATCCTCTGAGCATTGCCACCACTGCTGCCAGCACAGGGCCCAGCCTTGCCCTCACCTCACTGCCCCTGTGAGCATCTCTGTTTCCCATCTCCTCTCCCCAGCCTGCTCCCATCCTTCCCAGCATCCTGCTCTGCTCTGGCTCCCAACATGAGGTTTGGCACAATTGGGCAGCTCCCTCTGGTACCTCCTCACACTGACCTGGAGGAAGGCATCAAACTTGCTCTGGTCCCCCACGAGATGAGCCAAGTAGCTCACGAAGCAGTAACCCTTCTCGTAGGGAGTCTCGTTGTAGGTGTCATCTGGATTGACACCTGCAAGAGAAAAACACAGCAGGAGTCACCTCCCACCTGCCAAACACAGCCCTCACACGTGCCACCTTCTGCACTGGGTGCCAGCCTGCCACAACCATCATTCCACAGGGGTCCCACCACCAGCACCAGTTTTACTGCAGGCCATGAACCACTTTAGCAGCAGGACTGCCCCCACGGCAGCAGGACACCCCCAACGGCAGCAGGACTGTCCCCCACGGCAGGAGGACACCTCCCATGGCAGCAGCACTGCCCCCACGGCAGCAGCACTGTCCCCCACGGCAGCAGGACACCTCCCATGGCAGGACACCCCCCACGGCTGCAGAACTGTCCCCCACGGCAGCAGGACACCCCCAACGGCAGCAGGACTGCCCCCATGGCAGCAGGACACCTTCCACGGCAGCAGGACTGTCCCCTACAGCAGCAGGACACCCCCAACGGCAGAAGGACTGTCCCCCACGGCAGCAGGACACCTCCCACGGCAGCAGCACTGCCCCCCACGGCAGCAGCAACTGCCCCCCACGGCAGCAGCACTGCCCCCCACGGCAGCAGGACACCTCCCATGGCTGCAGGACACCCCCACGGCCCAGGGCCGCGCACCTGGCTCGATGACCACCCGCAGCCTGTTGAGGGGATGCTCCTCCCCGGTGCTGTCCATGTGCTGGCGCAGCAGGGCCCTGCCGGTCGCAGCCTCCAGGCAGGTGTAGGCTGAGCCTGGAGGAGACAAGCAGGAGGTGTTTGGGCCCAGCCCAGCCCCTTCACACTTCCAGCACAAACAGGAGGGGAATAGCCTTGTGCTGTGAGCTGGGGGGGGGCAGGAAACGGAGCCAGAGGGCCCCGGGAGTTGCAGAGCAGCACAGGAAGCCAGGCCCTGGGCAGCGAGGGGGTTAGAGCAGTTCTGATGCATCCAGGTGCAGCAAACAGCTCTGGGAGTGCCTCAGCTGCTGGACGTGACCAGGTCACTGCCACTCAGGGTCCATGGGACCAGCTCCCCGCGGGCACTGCAGGGGCAAGAGAATCACAGAACGCTCTGGGCTGGAAGGGAGCCCCAAAGCTGACCCAGCCCAACCCCCTGCACTCAGCAGGGACATCCTCCACTGCAGCAGGTTGCCCACAGCCCTGTCCAGCCTCACACTGAACATCGCCAGGCAAGGGGCCACGACCACCTCCCTGGGCAACCTGTTGCAGTGTTCCAGCAGCCTCCTGCTGCAGAACTTGTTCCTCACATCCAATCTCACTCTGCTCTGCTCTAGTTTGAAGCCACTGCCCTCGGCCTGTCCCTGCAGGCCTTTGCAAACAGTCTCTGCAGCCTGCTTGTAGCCCTCTTCAGGTACTGGAAGGCTGCTCCAAGGTCTCCCCAGAGCCTTCTCTTCCGCAGGCCGAACAACCTCAGCTCCCTCAGCCTGTCTTTGTAGGTGAGGCCAGGCAAGGTCACTGTGCCCACATTCCTGGCTCAGGGTCATGGGGGCTCCATCCACCTCCCCTGAGCAAGACTGGTTCTAAGATGCAAGCCCCAAGGTGAGGCAAGCTGCTGCTCTTCACCCCTGCCGAGACACAGCGCAGGCTGCAGCCCCACGCTAGGACACACTGGGCCACGGGGCAGAGAGCCCAGCCCCACGGAGCTCCTGGCCCTGCTGGCACAGCCAGAGCCGTGCTGGGAAGGATGCACTGAGCCACGGGGCACAGAGCCCAGCCCCACGGAGCTCCTGGCCCTGCTGGCACAGCCACACACAGGGGCTCAGCAGCCCAGGGCCTGGCAAGGCCACGCACCATAAACCTCGGTGGAAATGCGCCGCTGGGCGTACATGGTGAAGCCTTCGTTGAGCCAGAACTCTCCCCAGCTGGCATTGGTGACCAGGTTGCCAAACCAGCTGTGGGAGATCTCGTGGATGACGACGTCCACCAGGGAGCGGTCCCCGGCCAGCAGGCAGGGCGTCAGGAAGGTCAGGCAGGGGTTCTCCATCCCGCCGAAGGGGAAGGAGGGCGGCATGAAGAGGATGTCATACCTGCCGGGCACAGCGGGTGGCACGGCTCAGACCCGTCCCTCCTGCCAGCACGGCTGGGGGCAGAGGGAGGCTGGCCCAAGGAACAAAGGCCTTTGGAAAGAGGAGGCTGTACCTGCCCCAGACATAAGGTCCAAAGAGCTTCTCTCCAACCCCCAGGAACTCCTCAATCACTCCATCGTACTCCTTCTTGGCAGCCTCCAGCAGGCAGGGCTCCGCCCAGACGCGGCTCCTGGCCAGAGTGGAAGAGGAAGTTCTAAGCAGCAGCAGACTTTTACCCTGTTGCCTCACCAGAGAAGCAGTGCAGTGTTTATTCCAGAGCAAACCAAAGCCTGCTGATAAAGGAAGCTGCTGAGACTGACAGAGCAAACTGTGCCCCTGCTCTCCTCATCTGAGCGTCAAAGGGCTGCAACGCAGCCACTGGCCCAGCTCAACCCCAAACAACCCCCAGGCTTGAGAAGAGATGTGGGAGTCAGGGTGAAGAGGGGTGAAAGGGGCAGAGCTAGGGACACTTTGAGGCAAGGGGACTGGCACTGAGGCTCCTCCTCCATCTCAGGAGCAAGAATCCCCTCGCCCAGGAGAGGCCATGGGCAGCACCAGAGGCATGGCAGGCACAGGCTGAGTCACACTCTCGGTTGGTGTCTCCAAGCCTGCCCTGTTCCCCAGAGCCCAGCACTGTGGGGACAGGCAGCTGCCACCAGACAGCATGGCATGGGACAGTGTGGCACAGCAGCTCCACCATGCAGCTGCTCCAAAGCCACTTACCTCGGGCCAACTTCAGCAGACACAATGTCCCCAACAGCCAGAGCAATCAGGTAGGAGGGAATGGGCTGGGACATCTTGAAGACAAAGGTGTTATCCTTCTGCTTCTCCCAGCTTGTGGCACTCATCACAGCTGTGAAGCCCTCGGGGACCTGGACACAGAGAGAACACATCCATCAGACCATGAGGCAGAGAGCGAGGTGTGGCTAACCAGCCAGGACCCTGTCCCAGCACACTGAAGCTGGCCCAGCCTGTGTGTGCTGCAGCTTCTGGGGTGCACAGCAGCAGCACCCCGAGCTCCAGCTGGGGATCACAACCACATCCCTGTCACAGCATCACTTGGCACTTGGGCTCACACATGCACTGGGTGCAATGCCAGGAGGACACTTGGAGCACCCGTGCAAGGTGCCAGCAAGATAAAAAAGTGCTGGGGCTGCAGGTGCTGAAAGGGCAAAGGATGCAGAGCCCTCAGACCCAGCTGCCCTCCCCCTCCTTACACAACAACTCCTGCTTCCTGTTCTCAAGCCTAAGCAGAGCCCATGGCTGAGCCCTGGCAGACCAACCTAGCCTCTCCCTTCCACAGGCCCTGGCAGTGCCACCTGGGGCTCGGCGTTCCCGGTGCAGGGCATCACACCAGGGCTCTGTGCCAGCTGAGCCCTGTGCTGCCTGCTGAGGGGGATGCTGCCAACACTTCATGGGGGAAAATTATAGCAAGAGGCAGAAAAAAAGAATTCTGGCATGCCCAGCTGGTGCCACTGTGTGCCATCACTGCTGTCACAGTGGCAAGCAGCGTCCCTTGCCATGGCCAGCCAGCATGCCAGGGCAGCCCTGCACCATGACCACCTGCATGCAAGGAGGGAATCTGCATTTTCAGTTCCACTTTTGTACTAAACCTGGGGACCAGTGGCTGATCCTTCCATCCTGGGAACCCAGCAGCTCCACCACCATCACCAGGCCTCGGTGTGGCCCAGCATCACTCCACTCCTCCAGCTGTGCCTCCCAAACTCGGCTTATCCCAACCCCCCCTGCTGCTACACGCACTAACGGCAGACATCTCACTGGCCTCGGCTGCTGCAGGGCAAGGCCAGGGGTCTGGGTGGTCACCAGAGGAATTACTCTGTGGTACTCAGAGGAACTGTCAGACAAATGCATGAGTGCAAGCGGAGCGGAGAGGTTTTAGCACCCAGTGGATGCCAGCAGCTGGTACTCAGGGTATTATGGCCACTTGCCCTGGGAGAGAAGAGCTTTCAGCAGGGCGATGGCCAGCACAGGCACCTGCTCGCAAGCCACTGCACAGCACCGTGCCCGGCAGGGCTGGGGGGCAGCAGCAGGGCCCCTGGGGTCTGCTGGTACTCATCTAGAGAAAAGAAGGAGCAGGAACGAACTCTGTCTCAGTGCCTTCTCTGCTGGGGGACTGTGTTGGATGATTTGAAGTGAGTGTCAAAGCATCACCTCTGTGCTGCACCCAGGCCCCATCGGTGTCACTGAGGTGATGCCCCGGGGCTTTGGCATGTCCTGAGAGGCAGCTGGCAGCTTCCCCCGAGCAGGCTCCACAACTTGGGGAGTGCTTTGCTCCTGGTTGGGGGTCTGCAGCGCTGCACTCTCCCAGGGGCACCGCTTACCTTCACCGTGGCTGAATAGGTGCTTTTGACTGAGGGGGTGTCGAAGCAGGGGAAGAAGGACCTGTTGAGCACAGCCTGGCCTTGAGTGTACATGAAGGGCTTCTGCTTCCCCGCCGTCTGCTCAGGGGCCAGCCAGCACACCTGGGGGTGGAAGGAGAGAAGGTAGAGACCCCGGGGTGAGAGCTGCCCCCAGGGTGAGAGGTGTCCCCAGCTGCTCGCCCGTGTGTGCTCTCTGCTGACAGAACTAGGAAGGGGCTTCTCCCCAGGGTCCACCGTGGCAGACTCTGCCTACCCCAGCCCAGTGTCCCCTCAGCTCTCCTGACCCCTCCATTCAGCCCCCTTGTCCCTCCCTACAGAATCACTACAGAATCACAGAACAGCTCAGGCTGGAAGGGACCTCAGAGATCTTCTTTTCCAACCTCCCTGCCGCGGGCAGAGACACCTCACATCTAGACTCGACTGCTCAAGGCCCCATCCGACCTGGCCTTGGGCACCCCCAGGAAGGAGGCGTCCACAGCCTCCCCGGGCAGCCTGTTCAGTCTCAGCAGCTTGGTACTGAAGGACTTCCCAACATCGTCCGAACCTGCTCCCCCTCAGCTTCAGACCACTTCCCCCGTCCTACTGCAGGACACCCCAGACCTCGCTCCCCCTGTCCGCTCCGCTCCCCCGTTCCGCCTCGTCTCCCCCGACCTCCCCCTGTGCCCGCCGACCCCAGTCCCGCTCACCCCAGGCCCTTCTCCCGCCTCATAGTCGATCTCGACGGTGAGGAGCTGCCCGGCGCGCAGGGGCTGGGGCAGGTGGATGTGTAGGGCGGTGCCGTAGCTGGCGAAGGGGCGGCTCTCGAAGGCGAGCGGCTGCCGGGGGCCGGCGCGGTCGGGGCGGTCGGCGCGGTCGGGGCCGGCGGCAGGCTCGGGCAGCAGCGCGGCCCCGCGCACGGCCACGCTCGGGTGCGAGTCCAGGCGCAGCGGCCCCGCGCCGTCGCGCGCGCAGCACAGCTCGAGCCGCACGGCCGCGCGCAGCCGCCCCGCGCCCGCCGCCGCGAACGCCACGCGCGCGGACAGGTGCAGGTGGCGCAGCCGCCACGCGCCCGCGCTGCTCGCGGAGGCCGCGTCCCGCGCCGGGGCCGCCATGGCTGCGGGGGGGGGGGGGGGGGGGAGCCCCCGGGGGGGCGGGGCCAGAGCCGGGGGGCGGGGCCAGGGCGTGGGGCAATCGGCGTGGGGCGGGGCCGTGCGAGCGGGGGCGGAGCCACGAGACTGCGCTCGGGAGAGGCTGGGCGAGGGAGGGGGAGGGGCAGGGCGGGAGAAGAGGTCCGTGGGGGACAGAAAGGGTCTGAGGGGGTCCGAGGGGGACAGAAAGGGTCTGAGGGGGTCCAAGGGGGACAGAAAGGGTCTGAGGGGGTCCGAGGGGGACAGAAAGGGTCTGAGGGGGCCCGCGGGGCCCTGGGGAAGGTCAGGGGATCCATGTGGAGGAGTCACAGTGGGGAGCCATGGGAGACAGGAGGGGTCTGAGGGAGTCCACGGGGGTCTGGGGAGGGTCAGGGGATTCATGTGGAGCCACGGGGGACAGAGGGGTCTGGGGGGGGTCCACGGGGGTCTGGAGAGGGCCAGGGCATCCATGTGGAAGATCGATGGTGGCGAGCCATGGGGGAACAGGAGGGGCCTGAGGAGGACTACAGGGCTCTGGGGAGGGTCAGGGGATCCGTGTGGGGTAGGACGGGTCTGAGGGTGTCCATGGGGCCGTGAGAACGTGCAGGGGATCCATGGGGGGGGTTACAGAGAGGAAACATCAGGGAATCCTGGAGGGGGGGGATCGCTGGGAGAGAGGGATCTGGGAGGAATCCATAGCTGGGGCCTGGGGTGGGACAGGGGATCCACGGGGGGGATATCTATGGGGGGAGGAGGGATCTGAGGGAAGAGGAATCCACAGGAGGGATCCATGGGTAGAAGAATCCATGGTGCAAGTCCATGGAGAGATGCAGAGTGAGGGATCCATGGGGGGATGTGAGGGGAATTATCCATGAATGGGAGGGACCTGGGGGCATCTATGGGGGGGATCCATGGAGTGTTTCATGGGGAGTGGGGTGTCAGGGAGGACTGTGGGGAGGGGTCCAGGGGGACTTTTAGGTGGGGGTCCATGGGGTGTGTGTGGGACATTGGCGGGAGGGGAAGAGATCCGAGGAGACCTATGCCGGGGACCCATAGATGATCGCGGAGCGGGGGTCGGTGTCCAGGATGGTCGAGGGAATCCATGCGGGAGCATCCATGGAGTTGGGCCGTGGGGATTCCGAGAGGAGCCTGTGGAAGGAAGTCCTGGGGACGGGACACGGGGCAGGATCTGGGAGGGGCCCACGGGGAGATCCATGGAGGGGATCAGAGAGGGAATCCATGGGCCAGGGGAGCCTAAGGAGGATCTGGGGGATCTCTGGTTCGGGCTTTGCCGCCGGCTCCGGGCAGGTCCTTGCAGCCGAGCGGCACCGAAAACCCGGGCGGGGCCTTCCCGGAGGGGCCGAAGCGGGCAGGGGCGGCTCTCCGAGCCGGGGCGGGCACCCCCGGGCTACCGGAGCGGCGGGGCCGGGCACAGGCCTGCGCGACTCCTCCCCCGGCCCGGCGCGGGGTCCCGCGGTCAGTCCGCGACCGGCGGCCGCACCGGGCGCTGCAGGCGGGGCTGGGGCGCAGCGAGCGGTGAGTGCCGCGCCGGGCGCCGAGCTCTGCCCCGGGGGCAGCGGGGAGCAGGGAGGGGAGGGACACCCCGGTGGGACGGGGGGCGATGACGGTGAGCGCCGGGAACACACGAAGGATACCCCGCTGGGGACCGGGGGTTGAAGTGGGGCACCCCGACAGAGACCAGCGGTGGCGTGGAGGGACAGCCTGGTGGGGCCGGAGTGATGTGGAACATCCTGCGGGGCGGGCGGTGGTAGTGGAGACATCCTGGCGGGGGTCGGTGGTGACAGGGGCACTCCGCTGGGGTCCAGGGAGACAGAGAAGGCACTGAAGCGGCCACGGCAGATCGTGGGGGACACCCCGGTGGGGACCGAGGTAAGGGGCACGTGCTGCTGGGACCCGTGGTGACACAGGGGACAGCCTGTCGGGGACTGGAGGCTGTCGTTATCTGACCGTCGGGGCAGCCCCCCCGTGTCCCCTCCCATGTATCCTCCAATGTCCCCACCTCACCGTGGGGATCCTGTTTCGGAGGCAGTGGAACAATGCTCAGGGCAGCGGACGTGGGCTGGCATGTTCCTGCGACTCGGTGTCCCCCGGTGTCCCTCGATGTCCCCCGGTGTCCCCCGGTGTCCCCCGAGCCTCCTTGTTTCTGGTCCCAGCGGAGAGAGACTGCAGCAAGCAGCTGGAGGCTGGTGCTGCCCACTCCCCCTTGCCCTGCAGCCTGCCCCGGGAGGGCAACAGTGGCAGCAGAGGGTGACAAGGGGAAACTGAGGCACGGGGGGTTGCCGAGACGAGAGGACATTCTCCAGAGAGCTGGCCTAGGGTGGTCAGGCTGCCCAACATCTTCTCTCCTCAGTGCCAGCAGCTCGTGGTGTCTGCCCTCACTTCGAGCAAGGGAAGGCGCTGTGGGCACCCATAGGTGCTCCCAGAGTGGCTGCCCAGAGCCATGTGGCCCCAGATGCTCCATGCTGGTGTGGGGACAGTGAGGGGCAGTGAGGACTTAATCTTGCTTCAAACTACTCTTTTCACTGATAGCAAAGGGGTGATGGCTTCTCTCTCCTGAGTGCTTGGGCACCCCGGGGATGCTGTGCCACCCCAGGGCCACTCTGCCATCCTGGCCATCTCGGGGGGCCAAGCAATCCTGCGGTGGCATCCCCAGGCCCATTATAGCCTGGCTTCCCTGGAGCTGGCACTGTCACAGCCCAGCTTTGCCAACACTGCAGCCAGCCCGGGGTGGCACAATACAGGGAGAAAGTTGAAGGTGATTTCGGCAGGGGCTGTGTCTCCCGTGGGGGCGGTAACTTGTCAGCCCCCTGGAGGGGAGTGCTGAAGCCCCGCAGCCTGCCTGCGCCGCGGCTCCTGCTTTCCTGGGTTTCACCTAGGAAAAAAACAACTGGGAGGAGAGCCAGGGAGCCTGGGTGTGCCGGGCCGTGGGTCCCACAGCCACCACTGCCGCCTGCCCCCGTGGGCCCGAGGCGGGCAAACACGTGCCCTGCGCAGGCAGGGGTTGCCCAGGATTGTTGGGGTGCTGATGATGCTCCCCAGGGACTTGCTGCAGCCATCGTGCACAGTGCAGGAGGCTGCCAGTGGTGCCAAGGGGATCACAGGGATGGGGCAAGCCCCCTGCTCCCCCCAGGGCAGTGTCTTGGTGTCTGCAGTGTTACATGAGGGGGGTTAAAGCCCCAAGTTTTGCAGCCAGGGAAGATGAGTCAGGAGCTCTTGGCTGGCCCGGCCGGATCCCGGCTGAGTCATTTTGCGTGCACTGAGGAGCTGCCCATGTGGTGCCAGGGGGGTGCGGGGCTGCCTGCGGCCTCAGCGGGTGGGCAGGAGCTGCCTGCTTTGCCTGTCCTGCCCGCAGATGTACCTGCCAGCTGCCCAGGAACCTCATCCAGCTTACAACCCACATCTGCCTCCGTGTCCTCCTTGTGCTGCCAGCCCCACGCCTCAGCTGCCAGCCCCATGCCTCAGCTGCTCTCTGCTATTTTCCTAGGACTGGATGGGGAGAAAGGCTGCCAAGATGTGGGTATGAGCTGGACCCGGCCCTGTGCACTCCCCTAGCACAGAAAACCAGGTGCCAAGGTGCCAGGGTGGGATGGGGAGTGCGCAGCTGGGTGAGCTCTGGCATTGGGTGGCAGGGAAATTATGTCCCTGAGCAGGACTTAAGCCTCCTCCTTCTGCTAAAGGTGTCCGAGCTGAGTCTTGGTGTGTGAGGAAGGGGACAGGGTTGGGTAATGGAGAGGATGGGTTGGGATAAGATGGGGATGGGTTAAGATGGGAATGGGATGGGATGGGATGGAATGGAATGGGAAAAGATGGAGATGAGGATGTGGATGGGGATTGGGGATGGGAATGAAAATGGATGGGTTCAGGGATAGGGTTGGGGCTGGCACAGGGGTCGGGGTGCAGGTGGGGACACTGGGGCAATCTGGCTGGCCCCACAGCAGCAGGTTATAAATAACCCTCCCAGGCAGGAGGGTTTTTCCTGCCACCCCCCAGCGCCGCAGCCCCACGGACAGGAAAAAGATGTTTCCGGCTGCGGGCGGGAGTGAGCCCGGGGCTGGGCGGGGTCGTGGGGCTTGGGATGTGGGCAGGCGAGGGGGGGGATGGTGACCGCTGAGCCTGGGGCTGTCTGGACCTTAAACCACAACAGGGCCACTGCAGCCCCCCACAGCCCCCTTCTGGTCTGGCTGCAGGAGCCCCAGGCTGTGCTGCCAAGTTGCGGCTGGGCCGTGCTGGGCCATGCTAAACAACCGAGCTCAAAGGGTTGTGATCCAGGGTGCAGAGTCCAGCGGGAGACCTGCAACCAGTGGTGTCCCCCAGGGGCTGATTCAACAACTTCCTCAGCGACCTGAGTGAGGGGACAGGATGGACCCTCAGCAGGTTCGTCAGTGGCACCAAACTGGGAGGAGTGGCAGAGCAGAGGCTGTGTGGCCGCCCAGCAGGACCTAGGCAGGTGGGAGGGCTGGGCAAAGGGCAATCTGATGAGGTTCAACAAGTGTGGAGTCCTGCACCTGGGCAGGAGGACCACCAGGAACCAGTGTGTACTGGTCACACGCTAAGGGCTGACCTACTGGAAAGTAGTTCTATGGACAAGGACCTTGGAGTCCTGATGGGCAGTTAAGTCATCCACGGGGCAGCAATGTGCCCTTGTGGCCAAGGCCAGTGGCCTCCTGGTGGCATTAAGAAGAGTGTGGCCAGCAGATCAAAGAAGGTTCTCCTCCCTCTCTGCCCTGCCCTAGTGAGACCACATCTGGAACACTGTGTCCAGTTCTGGGCTTCCCAGTTCAAGAGGGACTGGAGAGTCCACTGGAGGCTGTGAGTGTGCTGAAGGGACTGCAACATCTGTGTGATGAGGAAAGGCTGAGAGCCCTGGGGCTGGTTAGCCTGGAGAAGGCTGAGAGGGGATCCTGCTGATGTTCACAAATATCTGAAGGGGGCAAGAAGGGGCCAGGATCTTACAGTGGTGTCCTGTGATAGGACAAGGAGCAATGGACACAAACTGCAGTTTCATCTCAGACTTGAGGAGAAACTTCTTTGGTGTAAGGGTGCTGGAGCCCTGGAGCAGGCTGCCCAGAGAGGTTGTGGAATCTCCTCTGGAGACTGGATGTGTTCCTGCGTGACCTGCCCTGGGTGCTCCTGCTCTGGCAGGGCAGTTGGACTCGATGATCTTCAGAGGTCCCTTCCAACCCCTACCAATCTGTGACTCTATGATGCTATGATTCTATGTGATGCCCTTGGGCTTGGGCTCTCTGTCCCTTCCCCAGTGCCCCCAGGTTTGGACACACTCATCAGGCCCCCAGTGACACTGGGCTCAGGCATCCAACAGTTGAGTCCCCTGGGGCTGTGTTCCACCTATCTGGCCAGATCAAGATCCAAGCAGAGCTGGGAGAGTTGGAGCTGGTCATGTGTGGAGGAGGGCACCTGGCTGTGTCCGCGACCCCTGCAACACTGCTGTTGCTCACTGATCCCCTGGGATGTCCTCTGTCCTGCTCTTGCTCCCTGGGGATGGCTAACAGGCTCCAGCACCTGCAAAGTGAGAGAGAGACATCAGCCTGGGGCTGAAACATTGACCTGGGTTTGGGACCTCTGCCTGGCATGAAGACACCAGCATGGGACTGGGGCACAAATGTAGGACGGGGACACCAGCATGGAACAGGGACACCAGTGCAGGAGAGGGACACCAACATAACCTATCCAGTCAGCCCTCAGCATCTGTCCCCACCGTCATGGTGACCTCCCTCCACCATGCTGCTGGCAAATGGGTGACCAGCTGCTGTCACCTGGGTGGGTTGCCCATTGGGCAGCATCCAGGGACAGCATCCTCTGTCCTGCCACAGTCCTTTGTACCCCATGCAGGGAGAGAACCAGGAAGTGACAGGGAGGGATTCCCAGGCATGGGGCAGCTGGGACCAAAGTGTCACTGCCAGCTTCCCTGTGTGACCCCAGCGAAAACTCAGCTCCTGTCATCAGCTTGTCCCCTCTGGGCAGGGTTGATCCCCAAGCCCTAACCAAGCCAAGAGGAGTGCCAGCTCCTAGAAACACACTGGGCAGACAGGACCTGCTGGGGCAGTTGGTGCCACAGGTGGTGACGAGGCTGATGGCAGCGCATGGGGAAACTGAGGCACAGGCTGAAGGCAAGTGGTAAAATGCCAACACTTGTGGATCCTCCTCGAAGGCTTCCAGGTGACAGAGCAGCCACCAACCTGGCTCTGACATTTGCTGGCACAGCTCAAGTCCTGCTCATCAGCAAGCAAGCTGTAGGTTTGTGCCAGCTGCACCATGGGGTCCAGGCAGTGACATGGGGCAATGCTGCTGAAACCACTGCCTGGAGTAGGAGTTGCTAGGGGTGAGAAGGGCTGGAGGAGTCCCTGGCACTCAGCACTCACTGCCACCATCATGGGAAGTGACTACAGTTGGAGAAAACAGGATTTTCATCAACCCTCCCCCAAGCAACATGAGGCAGGGTTTGGAACTTTGATGGGGGGGTGTGGGTGAGGACACGTAGCAAAGCTGATGCTGGCTGCAGGATTTGGTCTCCCTGCACTGCTCAGAGCTGCCTGGTCAGTGCCCTGTCCTGGCACAGCCCTTGAGCCAGCTGCAGCACCATCACTGTCGCCTGGGCCCATTCTAGGGAGCTCTGAGTTGCCCCATGTCAGTGCTGGGCTCCTGAGAGCACCCACAGTGTTTGCATGTCTCCTCATGCAGGGTCACATCCTGCACAGCCCTGACCCTGACAGGCTTGGCAGCATGGCTGCTGCTCTGGCTCCTGCCACCCTGCTTCCTGTCACCTGCAGTCACCAAGTGTCACCATGGTGGCTCCATCTTTAGACACCCAGCAGTTCTTTATCTTGCTGTGACTTACACTGCAGCTCCTGTGGCTGAGGCTGCCAGAGCTGCCCTCACACCATCCATGTGCCAGGGCAGGACTTAGCCACAGCGGGGGGTGAAGCCTGGAGCACGGGGACTGCTCTGCAGGCACCAGGGGTCGAGGTTCCTGTGAGGATGGGACAGGTGGGGACAAGCCACCCATCCTCAGGGCCAGCTGGGGCAGTGGGACTGGCAGCCTGGCATCGTCTTACTGCTGGGGCATGGGACTTGGGCTCTGAAGGTCTTGACCACACTGTTTTGGGACAGCGTGGAAGTTACCTCCCAGTATTTGCCTGGGTTCCTCTGTTCCTGGGCCCGGGGAGGAGCGGAGGTGGGAGCTGGAGGAGTCAGCCTTGTGCTCATTCCCTACCTTCATCCTCGGCTCCCACCGGACACGGCTGCAGGGCCCGTGCGGATGCAGCCAGCGGCGTCACCTCCGGCCACGGAAACTCCCCCGGCTCGGGGCCGGCCGAGAGGTCCTGGCTTCTCCTCCACCTCTTGTCCCTCTTGTGCCCTGCCCTTAGCCAGGATGAGCTCTGTCCCCTCCTCCCTGCTGGCCCGGAGGACTGGGCTCTGCGCTGGGGCATCCTTCCCGGCGTGGGCGAGGGTAAGGTGGGAGTGTGCATGGGCAGACAGGATCATAGAACCATGGAGTCGTTTAGGCTGGAAAACAACTTTAAGATCATCAATTCCAACATGAAACCAGCCCTGCCAGGTCACCACCTCAACGCCAAATCTCCACGGCTTCAAAACCCCTCCAGGGATGAAGACTCCTCCACAGCCTGGGCAGCCTGGGCCAGGGCTCAAGCAGCCTTTCTGGGGAATAAATTGTTCCTCATGTCCAATCTAAACCTCTTTTGGTGCAGCTTGAGGCTATTGCCTCGTGCCCTATCACTTCTTTCTTGGGAGGAGAGACCAACTTCCACCTGACTCCAGCCTCCTTTGAGGTAGCTGTAGGGAGTGAGAAGGTCTCCCCCGAACCTCCTTTTCTAACGATTGACTCGAGCTCACCTCCAGGCAAAGCCAGCTGCCCCCACTGTGATCAGCCCCACAGTGGCTCTGTGAGCTACATCCCTTGAAGTCAGGAGATTAAATTTCAAGTGTATGGAGGTGGTGGGACCAGAGCTGCTGCCTGCTCTGGGGTTGGTGGGGGAGTGCCAAGGCCAGGGTGGGCATTTCCAGCCCTTGCCTGTCTCTTCCAGACACAAACATAAGTGGCAGCCCTCGGCTCTTTGAAGGCTTTCGTGTCAGAATCATAGCGTCAGACATTCAGGGTTGTTCTGATAAGCCCCAGGGATGTGGCTCCCTTGGGACTGTGTTGTGGCTGCAGCCTGGCAGGGATGGCAGCGGGGGCTGGCTGCAAACCCCTAAGACCCGATCCGGGAGGTGTCTGCCAGCAGCCACTGCGGATTTGCAGCTCACTGGAAAATCCACTCATCCCATTAAGGGCTCCCCGCGGCTTTTGCTTTCCATTGCAAACACCCGCTGGTCCCGAGGGAAAGCCCTTGGAGTGCCACCGAGCCGGAGCGCTCTCGGGGCGGGCGCTGCCGGGAAGAGCCCTGGCAGGCAGAGTTGTTTGTGATACGAGAGGGTGTCAGGCTCAGGGAATGCTCCTCTCGTTTGCCCAGGTAAGAGCAGACAGGGAAGTTTTGCTTGTGGTGGGAATGGTTCATACCAGGCAGGACCAGGACCAGGCTGGATTCAGTTGGGAATCGAAGCCATGAATTGATTTTCCCTCACCTGCTTCATTGCCTGAAGCAGGTTTGGCATCGAAAAATGCCTCAGCTTGGAGCCTGGTTGCTCTGCAGGGAGGGACACGGTCACAGCCCCCCAGCTCCGTGTATGCTCTCGGGGTTAAAGCCCCAGCTTTGGGCCGTGTTCCTCCCACCCTTCTGCTCTATCCCCAGCGTTACCCACCCCACCTTTGCTGTGTCCCTGCATCGCTCACCTCACCCCTTTGCTGTGTCCCCTCTTACCCACCCCACACTCCCTGTGGTGTTTTCTAAATCCTTAACCTGCTTTGGGTGGGAAAATGACTTTTTTGGATGCCTCTAGAACCTGCTCTGCCCGCTGCAGGCTTGGAGGGCTGAGTGTTGGCAGAAGCAAACAGACAGCGAGCGCCGGGGACGCCGGGGATGAGCCGCCCGTGCCGGGATGGGCGGACAGGTCCAGCTCCCCCCCAGCCGTGGCACCTCACACACCTGCGTGCGAAGGCGACAGCATCTGCCGCCTTAATGCGTTTCGCAGCTCCGCCGCCCAGCTGCCTCTCCCCGTCAGCAGAGCCAAAACGCGTCGGGGGGCTTCCAGGTTTCAGGGGTTGAGGCCCAGGGGGGTTCGTTTCCGCAGGGCGGAGGCGAGCGCAGACGCTGCGACATCTGCTGCGGCTCAAAAGTGCCGGGAGCGCGGGGCCGGGGCCGGGATGCGGCAGGAGCTGGGGCTCAGGCACTGCTGCGATCGGCCGCGGGAGCGCTGCCGCGGACCGAAGTGCGTCCAAATGTCACTGGCCCGAGGGCCTGCACCTGGGCTGTGGGACGGCTCCTGGCCCAGGGCTTGTCACTGGCCGCACAGTGGCGATGAGGAGACGGAGAGGTGTGGGGGAGATTCTGAAGAGGCTTTGGGATCGTTTTGGGGAGGGTTTGATATCCTGAAGAGGTGCAAAGGGAGATGTTGCTATTGGGCTATGGTGCTGGATGGCAAAGGGACCCTGGGCTCTGCGGTGCGGGTGGCTCCTGTGTCGCAGGGCTGCGGGTGGCGTCACGGGGGGAGTCGGGGGGCCGATGAGAGCAGAAGAACCCCGGCACAGCCCAAACCCTCCCCCACGGGGCAGGCGGTTGTCGGAGAAGCATCTGGAGGAGGCACAGAGGGGTGTCACCGCACGGCGGGACTGCCCTGCCTCGGCTCCCAAGGGTGCTGGGACAGTGAGGGGATGACAGGCAGCGCTGCTGGGACGACAGATGGCAGCAGGCTCTGGAGAGGTGGCACCAGCCTCAGACAGGGGCCACAGGGCGGAGGGGCTGAGTGATCCTGGGCGGGCTGGGCTGGACTTGCTCTGCTGGCCACGGGCGGGCGGCAGAGGCACAAAAGGGACAGACACCACCGGCCAGGGACACGGCGTGGGCGACACTGACCCGAGGAGGGAAGGGGCACCAGATCCCGGGGGTGACTCTGCCCAGGGAGGGTGGCACCGGCCCAAGGAGCGGTACAGGCTCGTGGAGGGCGCACTGGTACTGGTCCCGGGAGGAGCCGCGAGAGGCGATACCGGGCGGGTGGGTGACACTGGCCCTGGGGGGTTGACACTGGCCCGGGGAGGCGGTATCGGGCCGAGGGGGAGAGGTTCGCTGGTTCGGGAGGGCGGCACCGGCCCGCGGGGGGAGCGGTCCCGGGCAGGGGGCGGTGCCGTGCGGAGCTGTCCAGCACCGGCACCTGCTGAACCTCCCCAGCGCGGGGGCTGCCCCCTGCCCCTCGCCGCCCCTCTCTGCCTCCCGCTCCTCGCTTGGGGCCGGGGGACGAGACTGCCTCCTCCGTCCCACGCCGGCACCGGACAGCCCTGATGGAGGTTAAGTCAACCCCTGCGGGGTTCCTGCCCGGCGGACGGGAGACTCCTACCCTGAGCCACTCCAGAGGGGCCCCCCCCGGCTGAGGAGGTGTCACACCCGGTGCACGCCGGCAGGAACAGCACCGGTGTGAAACCTGCGGGGTGGGGACAGGGTGGGGGACACGGAAGGAGCGTGGAAAGGCAAAAGCCCTGTGGCTTCTGTCACCGGGAGCACCCCCAGATGCTGGGGCCAGGGACGGGCCTTTGGCGCTAGGGCTTCTTGCACAGACCCTCGCCTCGGGGTGTGTCCCGCTGAGGTGAGAGCTCGATCCAGCTCTATCCCTGCAGCAGGATCAGTGCCAGGCCGGGCCCAGCCTGGGCAGAGCTCGGCTTGGCTGCTGTGTGCGGGGCTCTCGGTGGCAGTGGCCGTTCCGCGGGTTCAGCCGAGAGCTAAGCTCTGCTCCAAACGAGGTTTTATTAAAGTGGGTTAAGTGCCTAATGGGATTCCCAGAGAGGCTCAAGCAGAGATTAGTGCCCTGGCTGCGTGCTGGGCATTGCTGCTCTGACAACAGGCAGTTCCTGACGCTCTCCTCCTGCTCCAGCCTGCAGCGCTTCTCTCAGCAGCCCCCAGAGCTCCCAGTATCATGTTGTGGGGAAACAGCTCCAGGTCTGCCCACTTTCCCTCCCTGCCCTCCTGCCCGTCTGCTGCATGCACCCAAGAGAGCCTTCTGCCTGTACCCAGCCTTGGCACACTCCTCTGAGGGGCAGGGAGATGTGAGCAGTAGAGACCTCCCCGGGGAAGGACCCAGTCTAGGACCCTGGCGATATGGGTGGTGGCAATGTCCCAGTGACACCAGCTGGTGGGCAAGCCAGGTCCTGGCCAGGGCACCGTGGGGCCAGAGGGATGGGACCGGCAGATGAATCGGCAGCTTGTTCGCCTCTGAAGGCTCCTTTCTGCCCCTGCTCCCTCTGTTTCTCTTAGGAAACTTTTATGTCCCTTGTGTCACAAGGAGCCTTTTCTTTGTTAGCCTTCCCAAGCGTGCCAGGGAGGAGGCTGTGCTGGAGCACAGCCATCCCTGAAGGCATCTCGGGCAGCTGTGTCACGGCACCAGGATCTGTCCCTTGGCATGGCTTCAACTCCTCAGGCTGCTTGCACTCCAGGACTCACCTCGAGGCTGCTCCCCTCCCTCCTCACTCACAAGCATCTCCTCACAGACATCCAGCATGGGCAGCTGGACCCCCGCCCCCGCTGCTGCCTGTCCCGTGAGCATCTTAATGATGGCTCTCAGTTCTCAGAGCTGTGCTGCAGCCCAGCAGACCCAGGGAATGATCTGACCTCCTTTGTTCCTATTTCTCAGCCTGATTTCAGCTCCTTCATGCCTAGTAGAGGCTGTGTCAGGGTGGTAAGACAGGTACAGAGTGGCAGCGAGGCCCTGGCAGAGGCTGAAGGGTTTCAAAGCTTTCTGCATTACCAAGTGTTCATGCCCAGACTCCTGCCACGATTATCCCAGGGGCACAGGGCAGAGTTCCACTCCCAGCAGAGATCTCTCAGCTCAGAGATCAAATAGAAGTCAGTTTTTGTAGAAGTCACCTTGGAACACTCTGAGGACAGTGACATGGTTGTGGAGCTGTTAGCTCCTCTCCTGAGACCATGGGAGAGCCAGGGGTTGGATCCCTCTGAGGCATGGCAGAGGGCCTGGGGGCTTCAGCTGGTGTAGTCCCTGCGCAGGGTCAGGAAGTGGCTCAGCCCCATGGGGCCGGGGGGGACAATGAGCCAGGGGAGGGTCAGCTCTCCTCAGGTGATGGATGGCTTCAAAGTGGGTCTGCTTTGATGCTGGGGATGCTCCAGTGACCCCTCACGTGCAAAACTGGGACACGAAATGAGGCCTGGGCTCCAGGTCCCTGTGTTCATTTCTGGCTGCTAAAACTGCACATGTGAGATGCATTTGGACACCAGGCTGAGCAAGTGGCTCGAGCTCTGAGCACAACAGATGCCTCTTTGATGGAGATGCCTTCAGGGATGTACTGGGCTGTTTGTCCTGGGATCAAGGATGTGCCTCAGCCAAGGCTGTTTCACTTTCCTGCAATGTGAGCACCACTGCCTCTGTGGATGGCGTCATGTGAAGGGATCAGAAACCACTTCAATTCTGGGCTTAAAGGTCTTTAACTGAGGGAAAACTCGAGTACAGCTCTGCAGACATGGCCCAGAGCTCCAGACGTGAGCTTTGGAGATAGCTGAGGTGAGCATCTTTCCCCAGCCAGGAGCTGAGCATTTCTGGCTGTCCAGAGAGAGGCTCAGCCCTGGTGCTCAGGCAGGGCTCTGCTGCCCACAGCACTGCTGTGACTCCTCCAAAATGCCCCCAGGAGCTAAGATACCTTCTGTGTATTTGCTGCCTTCCACCACCATGGGATCCAGCAATGCCAGGCAGGTACTTGGGCAGCAAGCAGGGCCAAAGGTCCACCTGGTGGCTGGGAGTCCCAAAGTAGAAACACTGGGTGCAGGTTTCTGGTGCTCACCTAACCTGCAGGGTGAGTGGTGGCTGGTTCCCGAGAGCAGCCCTGGGCACAGGGAGGCCCCGAGGCTGGGCTGCCTTGAAGGAGAAAGTTGTTTCCCTTTCAAGCTAATTGCAGAGGAGCCACCCGAGTCTATCTAGGTCAAGCTGTAACCTGCTTTCGCCGGGCAGAGTGGTGGCAGGATGCCAGCGTGACGCAGCGTGACATGGCACTCATCCCCTGCTGGCCACCATGGCATCTGGGGCACACACCAGGGGCACCTGGTCCCTGGGGGCAAGGTTGGGATAGGACAGAAATCAGTCCAGAGGCAAAGGAAGAATTTGTCTGGAAGAAGGCTGGGACAAGTCTCTCCTGGGTATGGTTTTAGTTTGTTCCTGGGGTGAGTGGGGAGAGCTGCTGGGCACAGGAGTGGCTCCTCCTGGAGCTGATGGGAGAAGTCTTGGTGGCAGTTGCTTGGGTTTGCCACTTAGGTGACATCCCTGGGTAGCAGACCCCAGCTCAGAGGTCCAGCTGGTGTGCCAGCCCAGAGGAGCAGGGTCACAGCCCCTTTGCCCAGCCCCAGGGAAGCCCCCAGTATCCCTCAGGCAGGGTGAAGCCTGAGGAGGGGTCACCCACGCTTAGCTGGGTGCAGGGAATCCTTGGAGACCCCTGAGATGTGTCATGCAGGGAGGGGATGGCTCCAGAGCCTGGCTCCTGGCAAGCATTGGCATCTCCTGGGAAACCTCAACCCTGTGAGCACAAGAAGAGGATTGATATTTTTTTGTGGGCATCATGGCAGCTTTGGCATCTGCTGCAGCCAGGGCACAGCGGTGAGGCAGCTGCTGGTGGGCTTGGAGGGGAGAAATGGCTACAAAGCCTGGTTCCAGCCCCAATGCCAAGTGCCTGGTGAGCAGGCAGGGCTGGAGAGGTGCTGCACACTGATGGGGCTCAGAGGTTACTGAGGAAGGGAAGGTTGTGGCACAAAGCTGGATGAAGTTTTTTGCCCCTCTGAGCTGGTTGAAGAGGGTCTCAGGGCCAGCTGGGTGGAGGCAGTGGCAGATGACCTCTCTCTGCATTAAGGAGAAGACTCAGCAGCAACAGCCTTGGGGCTGGAAATGTTTGTGCACCTTCATCGAGGGTGAAGTAGGTGAGCTGGGACCAGTGGCTGAGCCACCCTTGTGCACTGGCTCTGAGCCCTGACCCAGGTGTCCTCACTCTCCTGGGGGGGGGGAAGACAACCCCACAGGCCTTGGCAGATGTTTTGCAGCTCAGAGCTGGGAATTGCTCTGCCTCCAGGCACTGTGCAGGGGGCTGGGTTAGAGAGGGTGAAGAGGAGTGCACCACTGGGGTTTGAGTGTGAGCTGCAACCGGGGAAAGGGCAGAAGGGCCGAGGGGAGCTGATCGCTGCCCGTGCTCACTGCTGGGTGGGTTGGGAGTGTTGTGTCCCTGGGGGTGCTGCTCTCTGGCTCCTGTCTGGTGCTGGCTGCTGAGCTGAGCCTTAGCTGCTGTGCACCACTGTGGGTGCAAGGAAAGCTCCTGTGTGGCCCCACGTGGCACCCAACCTACAGCACCCTCGGGTGCAAGCTGCTGCCAGTGCAGGGTTTCTGGACAGGCCCAGCCTTGCCCAGCAGCAGTGAGACCCCTGCTCTGCCACCCTGCCTCACCTCCCACTGGGGCCACATCCAGACCTGCTTGGCAGTGCAGGGCTGACAGATTCCCAGTGCCTGTCTCCATCTCATCCCATGCAGCAGCTCAGGGCTGCAGCTGGGCCAGAGACTCCTCCAGGTGCCTTGTCCCTCCCTCCATCCACCAGCGATTGGGCAGTGGAGGGAGAGAAAACCTCCCTGGGCATTTCAAAAGCTTCAAGGAGAGCAAGCCCAGGGCTGGGCCTGTCAGGGCCCTCTGCCTCTTAATTAAAAATGCCTTGAAAATGCCTTTGGAGCTCCTGGCTGGCCCTGGGTCAGCTGCAGTGCTTAGGTCTTGTCTGCTCACTTTCTCCCCCTGACCTGGGGCTCATGTGGCGCTGGAGAAGGGATTTTGGGTGCTTTCACCCAAGTGCTGTCTGTGGCAGGGCCATGGCTGCCCCGAGGGGGGCTCCCTGTGGCTGATAAGGGGCAAGGCTCAGTCCTAGCAGACTCCCCAAAGCCTGGGGGGAGCATGGCTCGAGGTAACTGTAGCATTGGGAGGAGACAAAATGGGGCATATTTGGGGTGTTTTGGGGCCTTGCCCATGAGTCCCTTCCCCCAGGAGCCGTGAGAGGTGCAGGGCTGGGTGCTGCTCCCATGGAGGTGACAGGAGGTGACCCCCTGCGCCCTGTGGCTTGCCAGGGAACCCTTCCAGCTCCGGGCAGCTGGATCTCGGCCGGGTGGTTTGACAGGCAGCCAGGCTGCCAGCCCCGAACAGAGCAGCCCCTGTGTGTGCGGCCCCTACCTGGGCAGCAGTGGCCCCTGGCCCCCCGGGAACGGCCCCGAACGTGCTCGCTGGAGCGGGCACACAAAGCCCCTCTTGTGCTCGCTGCACCCACCCGGCCGCACGCCAGCACCGGCAAGAATCCTTCGGGGGTGACAGGCACTGAGGTTGCCCAGCCTGGAGCTTATGGTTCCTCCAGGATCCCTGCGGACCCCAGAAGCTTCTGCTCCCCTCTCCAGAGGTTCTTCTTCAGGAGGGGTGAGCAGAACCACTCTGCAGTGACCCTGGTCCTGGGAGATCTGTGGCAGCAGCCAGTGCCCATTTGACATTTGGTCCTCTGTGGCTGCACTGAGGTGAGGAGGCAGCGGTTGGCACAGGCACCCAAACCTCCCCATCTGCAGAAAAACTTCCCTTTCCAGTTTGGATTTTTTGTCTTTTCCTGCAGAGCTGCAGGCAGGAGGTGTTTGGAGGAGGTGGAGCTGGCTCCTGATGAGCTCTGCTCTGCCTGCCAGCACAGAGCCTGCAGGAGGGATGAGCTTCTCCACTTGCTGTGCCCATGCCAATGCCCCTGTCATGAGCGGTGGCATAGTCAGTCCTGCCTGTGGGTGCTTTGGGTGGGATGGGGCAAAACACCAAGGCCAGGGCATGTGGGGCACTGTCTGGGTGGTGGTGCTGATGTGAGATGAGAGCAGGAGCTGGGGTGGCTGCACCACCTTGGGGAGCACTGGGGATGGGGATGGCAGAGATGTGGCTCAGCCTGAGGACTGGACTGACAGAGCTGATCTCTGTGCTGCTGGGTGGCCAAAGATAGCCTTGGATGTGCAGGAGGTAGTCTTAAGTGCCCAGAAGAGGACCTCAGGTGTCTGGGAAATGATCTGGGCAGCCAAGAGATGGTCTTGGTTGACCAGGAGGTGATTTAAGGCAGCAGAAAAAGGGTTTGGGTGGCCAAGGGGGCTCCATCCTGCCTGTGGCACAGCTCTGCCTGGTGAGGGTCTGTGCCTATGTGGCCTGGTGCAGGGACCTGCCACAGGGACCTGGAGACATGGGGATAGGGCTGCAGAGGCTCACTAGGGGACAAGGTCACATGTGCCCTGCCCCTAGGGATTCCTGTGAGGGGACACCATGTGTGTCCCCACCCGGGGGTGTGGGGTGCACTGGGCTCTTCCTGGGATGGAGACACTGAACATTCATAGTCAGTGGGGGCCAAGCCCAGGGTTCAGCATGCCTGAGGATATGTGAGTGTCCCCCGTGCCCACCAGCTTGCTGTGCCAGTCTCTGTCCAACTCTCTTTCCCCCCCACAGCCTCACTGACAGTCGCCTCACCAGGATGAATGGGATGGCCAACATCAACGCCGCCGGCCGCAGCCACTACGCCTCTGCCATCCCGGTGCCCCGTGCCACAGCCCATGGCAAGCTGCACGTCATGGCCCCTCCAAGCACCCTGGCAGGCCCTGTCCCTACTGGGGCTCTGTCCCCCCAGCCAGGCAGAGTGCTGGCCCCTGGACCCAAGACCCTCAAGCCCAAAGGCAGTGGCAGAGCCACCAGACGTGAGCCAGCCAGGAGCAGGGAGGGCAGCCCCAGCATCCTGCCCTGCAGCGGGCAGAAAGCTCCATTGAGACCCCTGGTGCCCTCCAAGAAGTGGCCAGAGGTAGTGGGCAGTGGGCAGAGAGGAGCAGGCAGGGTTGTGGAGCCTATGGAGCTGCCCAAACCCACTCTGGCACAGGGCAAGAGTGGAGGGCGTCTAGGGGGGTCCCTCAGCAAGGGCAGTTTGGTGGCCACTGTGGAGACAGGGGATGAGCCCCCTGGCAGCTTGCAGGGCCGAAGCTCCATGTTTGGGTCAGGGACCATCACCTTCTCCTCAGGCCCCCTGCACAGCCACCCTGTCACTGCCACCGTGGCACCTTTCCAGTACCGGTGAGTGTCTGGGCACTGGGGGCATGGGGTTGGGGAGGGTGTGGGGATAGGAGCACATGAGCACATGGGGAGGCAGGTGGGCGTGGAGGGGATGGCCACGGGGTTTGGTCCGGGGTCTCTGCCACAAAAGGAGGGTTCCTGTTGGGTTTGAGGTGCTGGGGGCTCATGGGGCACTTGTGGGCAACAGTGCAGGGCAAGGGATGGACTCGGTGAGGAGTGGGGTGCCCTTGGAGCCCTGGTGCCTTGGGACCATCATCCCCAAACCCTGGCAGAGCTCAAGGCATTGTGTATCTGTCTCCTGGGGAGCCTTAGCTGGCTGCACCCTGTAATGCATCCCTGCTCCTCCCATCTCACCCCTCCTCTGCCCCCAGGCTGCAGGAGGACCAGGAGGAGACAGCCATGTCCACAGGTGATGAGGGCCCTGCTGCTGCAGAGGGATCTGACCCCAAAGCTGGATACTTGAGTGAGTCGGGGGGGGGGGGGGGGGGGGGGAGGGGTTGCTGGGGATATGGGGGTCCTGCTGGGATGGTGCTGTGGGGCAGAGACTCATGTTGGGGCTCAGCCTCTTGTGGCTCCAGGTAAGAATGGTAGCCAGGGCTAGAGGGTGGGGGATCCCCCACATAAGAGGTGTCCCAGGTGCCTTGGGAAGGGCACATGTGCAGCTGCCTTGCCCAGGGACCTTCAGTAGTCACAAAACTACACCCAGTGGCGCGGCCTCACCTGGGCACTGGAACCACGTTGGCATCCTCCGCAGCTGCTCTGGCATCGGGGGGCCATCCCCTCCAGTGATGCTGCCAGGACATCACCCTGCTTGGCTCCTTCCGTTTCCCAGCGAGCTCCAGGCATGACCCATTTCCAGGGAGCTGGTGTGGGGGTGGGTGCTGCAGCACTGCTGGCTCCCCACACCCACTCGGGGCATCCTTTTCCTTGGGGCCCGAGTGGCCCAAATACAAACTGCCCACTGCAGTGCTGGGGACACCCCAGCCGCTTCAGTGCTTGCTTTGGGGGCAGACTTTAGGGGGGGCGTCTGCTTGGAGGGATGCTGGGGCGGTGGTTGCCAGGGCAGCGGCAGTGGAGGATGGTGGGATGCTCCAGGGATGTGCAGGGAAGGGGAAAAAAGAAGAGCCGGGAGCTTTGCCGGGTGATTTGAATGGACAGAAGTCGGTCAGAGCCACGGTGGTTCACGGCGCAGACTGGCACTGCAGCGTGCTCCTGGCATCACTGCCGTGCAGCCCGGGGGTAGCAGAGTTCAGTGCTGAGCCCTGACTCGGGAAGCAGTGCAAGCGGTGGTGGACAGGAGGAATCTCCAGGAGACAGGAGGAGGGGAGCGAGTGGGGCTGGCGTGTTCCCAGCACAGCTGCCTGCTGCCGTGGGGAGCTTTGGGATGAGGCTGAGCAGATCTGGTCCTGGGGAAAGGGTTGGATCCTTCCCCTGACTCATGTCTGACGCAGCCACCCTGGCCCGTGGCACCTCCTGGGGCTCTGTTTGTCTTGGCCAGGGGGAACAGGGAACATTGTGAGGTGTAAAAGTCACCTCGCTGGCCCCAAAATGACTTAACAGCCACAGAAACGCCCGCAGAGGGCTCCGCGCCCGGGCGATGGCCTCGCAGCTCTGCGAGGGATGCAACAACCCCCCCAGCTCAGAGCGGCTTCGGGGTGCAGCGGCTGGCTTGTGCACCCATCCTGCCCCGGCAGCACCTCTGGGGCAAGGCACCCTTTTTCTTGACCACCCTTAGCTGTCTCGTCCGGGCTGGGTTCTTTTCGGGGCTCCTCATGCTCCATGGGCTGCACCCCGAACCACGCAGCGTGGTCGTGCCCCGCGGGCCATGCCTCACCCCGGGCCCTCCCGGCTGCTTATCTCGCACATGGGGATGGCTCTAATGCAATATTTTCTGGCGGTTGCCATGGCAGCCTGCGTGAGGTCACCAAATAGACTTAATTCACCCCTCCCGAGGGACGGCTAATTAATGAAAAATGATGATAACCAGATCCTGCTCCCCCTCTTTTTTCTCCCCCGGATCACTGGAGAGGCCCCACAGGGTTCGGGAGCAACAGCGTTCTTCGAGGGGCTCCTGGGACCACCCTGAATCCTTCCTGCACCGTTTGGGGTGCAGACCCCTCCCCGGGGCCACTGCGAGCTGTCAGGGCTGGTGTGGGGACTGAGGCAGGCAGGAGGAGGGGGTCTTCCCACTTAGGGAGCTGGGGTGTGGCCCCCCCAGCTGGCTTCATCCCCCCCCCAGCCTGCACCCGCCGCGTCTCTGCCTGCAAGGGGCTCTAGGGGGCTGCGGGCAGCGCCGGGCACAGCGGCTGGCCGGATGCGTGGGCAGCACCCACGGGGTGCAGCCAGCACCGCGCCTGCAGCTGCAGCCCTCGGCCCGGGGTTCCTCTATCTCCCCAGGGCCCACATGATCCTGCGGGTCCTGCACGGGCCCTCTGCCCTCAGAGTCCCGCATAGCCCGGGGGTCTCCAGCGTCCCGCTGTCCCCTGAAGTCCCACATGGTCTGGGGTCTTGCGCAGTCCCTCTACCCCTGCACGCCCCCGCTGTCCCGCACGTTCCCTTATCCTGCACGTCCCCAGGGCCCGCGCGTTCCTGCTCTCCCGCACCACCCCAGGTGCGCACGTTCTCGTGTCCCGCATGCCCCCAGGTCCTGCACGTTCTGCTGTCCTGCACATTCCCACTGTCCCGCATGCCCCCGTGTCCCGCACGCCCCCGTGCCCCGCACGTTCCCGTGTCCCGCACGCCCCCGTGTCCCGCACGCCCCCGTGTCCCGCACTCCCCCGTGTCCCGCACGCCCCCGTGTCCCGCACGTTCCCGTGTCCCGCACGCTCCCGTGCCCCGCACGCTCCCGTGTCCCGCACGGCCCCAGCTGCTGCGCGCTCTCTCCTCGCGCTCGGCTCCGCACTCCCCCGTGTCCCGCACGCCCCCGTGTCCCGCACGTTCCCGTGTCCTGCACTCCCCCGTGCCCCGCACGCTCCCGTGTCCCGCACTCCCCCGTGTCCCGCACGTTCCCGTGTCCCGCACTCCCCCGTGTCCCGCACGCCCCCGTGTCCCGCACGTTCCCGTGTCCCGCACTCCCCCGTGTCCCGCACGTTCCCGTGTCCCGCACGTTCCCGTGTCCCGCACGCCCCCGTGTCCCGCACGCCCCCGTGTCCCGCACGCCCCCGTGTCCCGCACGTTCCCGTGTCCCGCACGCCCCCGTGTCCCGCACGCCCCCGTGTCCCGCACGTTCCCGTGTCCCGCACTCCCCCGTGTCCCGCACGCCCCCGTGTCCCGCACGTTCCCGTGTCCCGCACTCCCCCGTGTCCCGCACGTTCCCGTGTCCCGCACGTTCCCGTGTCCCGCACGCCCCCGTGTCCCGCACGCCCCCGTGTCCCGCACGTTCCCGTGTCCCGCACGTTCCCGTGTCCCGCACGCCCCCGTGTCCCGCACGCCCCCGTGTCCCGCACGTTCCCGTGTCCCGCACTCCCCCGTGTCCCGCACGCCCCCGTGTCCCGCACTCCCCCGTGTCCCGCACTCCCCCGTGTCCCGCACGTTCCCATGTCCCGCACGCCCCCGTGTCCCGCACGTTCCCGTGTCCCGCACAGCCCCAGCTGCTGCGCGCTCTCTCCTCGCGCTCGGCTCCGCACGCCCCCGTGTCCCGCGCGCGCTCCCGCCCCGCCCCGCCCCGCGGCGCGCGCCCCCTCCCCTCTCCTCCTCCCCGCGGCGGGCGCGCGCGCCGCGCCCCGCCCCCTCCCGCGCAGCCGGCGGCGGAGGAGGGAGGGCTCTTTTTGTTCGCCCCTGACATTCCGCTGGTTCGCAGTGTCCCGCCGCCGTCGGAGCCGCGAGGTGGGGCCGCGCCGTTCATCCCCCCTCGCCCCCCATCTCCTCCCCGTCCCGTCCCGCTCCGCCCCGCTGGGGCGGGAGCTAACGGCGCTTCTCTCTCTGTCTCGCCCGGTGTGTCTTCGGTGCCGCAGCAGCAACAGCAGCAGCAGCGCCCGGCGGGTTAAATGGTTGCAGCGCGGGGATGCTGGGGAGCAACCTCAAGAGTCTTCCCGACGTGGAGCTGGGCGAGGAGGAGCGCGGGTACCGGCGGGGCCCTGACGGCGGCACGGTGATGCCGAAGCGGGCGAAGTCGGCGGCGGCGGCGGGGCCGCGGGGCGCGGAGCTGCGCGTCTTCAAGGCGAGCAGCGCGGAGGGGCGGCTGCCGGCCGGCACCAACCTGCGGAAGCAGAAGTCGCTCACCAACCTGGCCTTCCTCACCGACGCCGAGAAGAAGCGGCAGCTCTACGAGCCCCGTTGGAGCGACGATATGGCCAAGGCGTCGCCAACGGGGGCGGCGGCGGGAGGTGGGGGCCGGGGCGGCGGCCCCCGTGGCCGGGAGGCGCCCGCCATGTCACGGAGCTTGTCCCGCTCCGAGCACTCGCTGCTGTCGCCGCGCCCCTCCGGCCCCGCCAAGCCGCCGCCCGCCGGCAAGCCCAGCCGCATTCCCCGCGGGCCCTACGCGGAGGTGAAGCCCCTCAGCAAGGCCCCCGAGGCGGGCGGGGGCGGCGGCGGCAAGTGCGACGATGAGCTGCTGGGCGGGAAGGGGCCGACGGTGGCGGCGGGCACCGAGGAGAAGCCCTACCTGAAGGTGGACCCCGAGCTGGTGGTGACGGTGCTGGGCGACCTGGAGCAGCTGCTCTTCAGCCAGATGCTGGGTGAGTGCGGGCTCTGCGCCCTGCCCGCGTCGGTGGCAGGGGATAGGGACATGGTGGCAGTCCGGCCAAGCCAGGCGTCGAGGGCGCCGGCCACCTTTGGGAGGGACACGCCAGGGGCTGCAGCAGCGTCCCCAGCGCTGGGGACAGGGAGAAGGGGCGCACAGGGAGAAAGGGTGCAGGGGCAGAAGGCGCAGGGGTGCTGCTGTTGGTCTCCTCGAGGAGCAAGGCGCCGTCGGGCAGCCCAAGGGCCGGCACATAGCCTCCTCTCGGCCTCCTGGCCAGGAGCAATGGCAGGTCGTGGTCGAGCTCGTCCACCCTCTAGGTATCCTTTTGGTCACTCCTTGCCTCCACACCCCGCCACAGACAATGGAGGCTGCCCGGCCAGACACTGCTCTGCTCCCTGCCGTGGGGATGGCCGCCCCGGGGGTTGACCTTGGCAGCTCTTGCTGGGAGGTTGCCGCTGGGGATGCCGTGCGAAGGGCCCGTGCCGCTGTCTGCGCTTCGCGCGGGGGGTCTCAGGTCCAGAGCTCCTCGGGGGCTGTAGCCGAGGAGGGTCCTCCAAGGATGCTGCCACAGGGTTCGCGTGAGCTGGTTACAGCCTGTGGCCGCCTGCATCTTGCTGTCCCGGTGGGTTTGAGCGCTGAGCCTGCGCGGTTGAGAGCTCCTTGTGTGCGTGGTGGCTTTCAAAGGAGCAACAAGCGCTGGTCCTTGTGCCGGCCGTGCCGCTGAGCTCGGGACCTGCTGCCGCTGGCTCTCGGTACATGCGTGCCCAGCCCTCCCGTTTCCCGCATGGCTGCGTGCTGATCTCTAGGAAACTGGCAGCCTCGGGAGCCCTCCTGCTGCCCACTGACGCTTAGTCCCTGCTGCTTCCTCGTTGGCAGCTCCCATGGGCTCATCTGGACAAGGGCTGTGGGGGGCCTGCGACTCCAAAAAGCTCCATTTGGTCTGGCAGCCTGGTGTGAGAAGGTGGCAGACAAGCTCTGCACGGCTGTCGTGGTGCTTCCGGCGCCTGAGCTAGCTAGGTGTAAAGCCCTGATGGGCTGGCAGTGGTGGGGGACCAGTGGTCTAGGTGGGGCTGGGAGCCTTGGTGTGTCCAATCCCTTCAGGTTCCATGACTGGGCTTCCCTTTTGGAGGCCAGGCACTTGGAGAGCTAGTTTGAGATGCCTTCTCCTGGCTTCGTTGTGATCAGAGCTGTGCTGTGGGCAGGGAGAAGAGAGATCCACCCCATCTGAGGCTGTGGGGGAGTTTGGAAGAGGTGCAGAGGGTGCTGAAGTTGGACATCCTTCAAGCCATGCTTGCTGAGTCCAGTCCCCTGCTGCACATCCTGCTGCTTCAGGAGTGTTCAGTGTCACAGCCCCAACGTCCCAGCACACAGCCACAGCGTCCCTCTGGCACAGTGTGCACTGGTGTGTGCACTGGAGGCACAGAACCTCCAGACCACGGCCTTTGACCCCCTGGCTGTGCCCACCCACTAGAGCAGCAGCCGTGGTCTGCACCCTGCCTAAGCTTCTCCCTGTCTGGGGACAGTCCCAGCCCCTGTGGCTTCCCAGATCTTGCTGGAGCTGTGCAAGTGGCTTGTGGAAAGGCACAGAGTGAGCTCAAAGCATGGACAGGTGCAGTGAGGATGATCAGGACAAGCAAGAGAGGTCAGCCCCACAGTGGGGGCTGCAGAGCCTCAGGATGCCCTGCTGGTCCTGTAGCTGGGCTCATGCATATCCATCCTCGGCCCTAATGCCAGGGGAGCACCAGATGCCCTGGGGGCGCGGCAGGGCTGCAGGGGGATTTGTCACTTAGAGGACTGAGGGATCTGCTGCATGCCTGGGGAATCTGGGGGTGCCTCTGTGATGCTTTGCTCTTAGGGTTTCCTCAGTACTACCAAGATGAATTCTTGCAGCATCCCTGAAGGTGCAGGACTGGCACATGGGAGGGGCTCCTGGTTTATCGTGATTCCTGGAGGACCAGAGATCCTGCCCAGGACAGGGGCTGGTGCACATGCTGAGGAAGACCATGTGCTGTGGAAATGCTCCCTACACCTGCTGTGGTTTCTGGGATGGTTGCCATGGGGCTGAGCTTGACCCTGGGAGGTGTCAAACATCCCTTTGGACTGAACTTGCCATCTGAAGGCTTGGTCAGCTGGCCCATCAGGACCAAACTCTGCTAATCCATCCTTTGAATCACAGAATTGTTTTGGTTGGCAAAGCCCTCTAAGACCATCCAGTCCAACCATCAGCCCAACGCCACCGTGGCCACCAAACCATGTACCCAAGTGCCATGTCCACATTTCTTGATCACCTCCAGGGATGGGGACTCCACCACCTCCCTGGGCAGCCTGTGCCAATCCCTGACCACACAGACCTGTGCGTTTGCTGACAGGGATGATTTCCCAAGATGGGTGGACTGTGGAGCTCCCTGCAGTGGGGACTGAGGGCTGGTTGGCCAGTGTCAGGGGAGGACAGTGCCTGGGGTGGACCCTGCAGAAATGTCACTTTACTTCCATGGAGCTGCACTCCTCATGTTCATGGAGTTGTGCTATTGAGTCATACCTGCTTAATCAAGCCAACCAAGACCTGGCATGTCCTTGACAGCTCCTGTGGTGAGGATGGTGACAGGAGCTTGGGGATGTGCAGAGGAAGGAGCAGTGTGACAGCACTGGTGGCTGTGCCATCATGTGCCAGCAGCAGAACCGTGGCTAGGGGTGTGTGGGCCTGGACACCTGCTGAGCTTCAGGTCCTGCCCTTTGCTTGGCATCTGGGGTGATTCAGGCAGATGAGACCTTCAGGAGTGATAATATATTCCATACCCTGGCTCAAGGGAGAGGTGGTTCCTGTAGCGGGCATGGACTGAGATGGAACAGGATCACTCACTCCATGGAGTGGGCTCTTGAGCAGGGCCAGGAGAGAGGCTTTCTCCTGCTTGCTGCAGGAGGTGCTCGAGAGGGAGGGAAGGTTTTTCTTGTTGTTCTTATGGATCTCTTTGGCAAGAGAATGATCAGCCTGAGCTGGTTGGCTATCCAAAGTGGCATGAGAATATCCACAAGCTTGGTTTGTGCTGGGAAGAAAGAGGCAGGAGTTGCAGGGACCTTCAGCCTCGTAGGTGATGGTGTCCTTTGATCGCTGACCTGTGCTGAGACACCTCTGCTGCCTCTGCCTAGCTCAAGCTCCCTGTTCCATCAGGCACCACAGGTTGGAGAGACCTTGTGAGTCTTTGCTCTCCATGCCCGAGTCCTTGCCTCTACCTCATACTCCTCCTGCTAGAAGCACTCCCAGGCCACTGCTGGCCAAAAGTGCAGTTTACTTAGTAGCAGCCAAATGTTACCTCTCATGTGGTTGTTGCTGCTGTGTCTTCTGTTTGATGGCACCGAAGCCTTTGTAGAGCTGCTGGAGATGTAACCACATTCGGAGCAGAGCAGCCTGCGCAACATGGGAGAGGTCACAGGGACGCAGCAACCACATGTGCTTTGGAGAGGCTATTTCCATCGTGCAAATTACACATTTCACATCGACCAAAGGCTGAGGCTTCTCATCAAAGCTGGCTGGCAGCTGGGCTTGCTAATTACACCCGTGCCTGGCCATGGGGTGAAGGGTTCGGAGGGCTCATGGCCAACATGGTAGCAGAAGTGGCCATGCAGAGCTCAGTGTGGCCGCGCAGAGCTCAGTGTGGCCGCGCAGAGCTCAGTGTGGCCGCGCAGAGCTCAGTGTGGCCGCGCAGAGCTCAGTGTGGCCGTGCAGAGCTCAGTGTGGTTGCACAGAGCTCAGTGTGGCCGCGCAGAGCTCAGTGTGGCCGCGCAGAGCTCAGTGTGGCCGTGCAGAGCTCAGTGTGGTTGCACAGAGCTCAGTGTGGCCATGCAGAGCTCACAGTGGCCGCGCAGAGCTCAGAGTGGCCGCGCAGAGCTCAGTGTGGCCATGCAGAGCTCAGCGTGGCCATGCAGAGCTCAGCGTGGCCGCGCAGAGCTCAGTGTGGCCACGCAGAGCTCAGTGTGGCCACGCAGAGCTCAGTGTGGCCGCGCATAGCTCAGTGTGGTTGCGCAGAGCTCAGTGTTGTTGCGTAGAGCTCAGTGTGGCCGCGCAGAGCTCAGTGTGGCCATGCAGAGCTCAGTGTGGCCACGCAGAGCTCAATGTGGCCATGCAGAATTCACTGTGGTTGCACAGAGTTCACTGTGGCCGTGCAGAGCTCACTGTGGTTGCACAGAGCTCACTGTGGCCGTGCAGAGCTCACTGTGCCTGTCCCCACGTGTGGAGGGCAGGAGGGTGCAGGGGCACACCATGGGCTGTGAGTGACTTTGTCAGTGCTGAGGTGTGGTGCCCAGCCTGGTTGCTGCACTTACCTAGAGGTCCCCAGAACATCTCTAGGATCTGCAGCTGCTTTCTGCAGCCACATCCAGCAAGAGATGGCCAAGGAAATGGTGCCCCTTAAGTGGCTGCTAAATAACTGAAGTGAAAGCACAGCGGGTGTTGGATGGGCAGCAGCCCAGGTGGGCACACGGTGATCCCAGAGGAGGTGGTGTTCCCTGAAACGCTCATCACAGGACTCTTCAGCCCTGCCAAACTCCATAGGTGTAGAACTCTCTTAGTGCTGCAGCCTGAAGCTGGCAGCAGGTGAGCAATGCCACCCTTCCTTGAGTGGCCTAGCAGGGATGTCTTTGCTGGCAGCATGGTGCTCTTGGAGACCTGGTACCTCCATGGGCCTGACACGCAGGCAGGGCAGACCTCAGCTATGCTGGGGCTGGCGGCTGGCTAGGCAGTGAGTGCCAGCAGCCTGTTGGTGCTGAGGAGGAGAGCCAAGGGGCTGGTACGAGCAGATGGACTCCTCGAAGGGCAGGAGCTTCATTTTGCATCCGACTGTGATGGGTTTGAAAAAAGAAACCACAGTGCAGGAAAGACTCTTGGCTGGTGTCTGACACATCCTGTGCAAGCACCTTCCTGCTCTGGTGGAGATGGACCCACCAGGGTACCCCTGCCCACCGGGGTACCCCTGCCCACCGGGGTATCCCTGCCCAGGGAGATCCCCTGCTGTTGACCACCCTTGCTGGCCAGGGATTAAAAGGAGGGTCTCTGCCCCATGACATTCCTGCCTCTGCCCCGCAGTGTTCTTTCCTCTGCCCTGTAGTGTTCCTGGCTGTTTCACTGGGCACTGCCAGGCCTGTTGCAGTGCTCTGCAGGAACAGCCTGGCTCCCTGGCAGGAGACCATGAGGAGGTCAGAGACCAAGTAGCTCTTCACAGTGCTGGGAGTGGGTTATTGCCTCGTAAAGCGCTGAAGCTGTGCCGGTGCCACTATCATGCTGATGTTGGTCCTCTCTTAAGGCCCCTGTGTGATGAGGTTGTTGGGGTGGGGATTTATTTCTTTCTGCCTGAACTCCTGCATCTGAGGTCAGGGTGAGGAGAAATGGGAGAGGTGTGTGGTGTGTTGCTGCTTCCAGCCTGCTCCTGGGAGCTGACAGTGAGTAGTACATGTCCCCTGTCCCTGGATGAGATGGCTGCAGTGACTGGGGAGGAAGTCTGGGGATGTGACCCAGGGACCTCAGAGATTTCTGCTGAAGCAGTTTGGAATGTGCAGTGTTCCCATCTGGGATGTGCCATGTTCCCAGTGATGCTGGCAGTGTGAAAAAGGGGCTTTTAAAAAATAATTAAAACATTCTAGACCTGTCTTTCAAAATTTCCCATGGCAAAGCAGCAGAGCAGACATTTCAAGACAAGAAGATAGGTAGGCACTGCTGAAATAAATTCCTCCCCAAAGAGCCTGCAAATTGCTGTTCAGTTGGGGCTTTCCCAGGGACTGCCTCTGTCTTGCCCCCAGATCCATCATTTCTCCACTGAGAAAATATGCAAACGAGTGCAACATTGTGCACACTCCTGGAAGGGCACATCCACGGGGGAGTTTTTCAGCAGTGGATATCTTTTTGTCTTAAGAAAAGCCCTCCAGGCCTTGCCATACACTGCCAAGGGGCCCTGGGATGCTGCCTCGTGAAGGGACACTCTTGGGTCCTGCCCACTCCAGATGCAGTGTACATGGGTGGCACTCAAACTGCTGTCAGTTCTGGGCCCTTCTGGAGAGTCCCTTCCTGGTGGCCTCTGTCCCCAGTTTTGCATCTCTGTGCCCACAGAGCTTCCCTGGCACTGGTGCCCTCTGCCATCACCCTGTTCTGTCTGCTAAGGTTAGCAGTTCATTGCCCTCCTGTGCAGCCTCTCGTGGTGCCAGACAACCTTTTCTTGGTCCTCCCTGCTCACTCCTGCTCCAGCTCCTGAGGACAGCACTTGGCTGATGCTTGTGCCCACTGCACAGGGGAGGATTCGTTTCAGCTCATCAAGGAGCTGTAGCATGCACCCTCTAAGGTGCATAAGCTGTGAGTGATGCCAGCCCCTAGTGCCAGGCTGTCTCTGTGGCCAGCATGTGCCTCCTGGCTTGCATGACCAAGCCACCTGTCCTGTCCTGTCCCTTGGGCTGTGGTCTGCAGGTCAGCTCCCACTGCTCACCTGACTCTGCATTGTAGATGGACCTGCTGACAGGTCCTCCAAACTGGTCACTTGTCCGGTCCTCAGCATCCTTTGTGTGGCATTTGGTGCCCTCTGTGTGTGGTGGCAGCGGTGTCCTGAGGCCGTGTGTGTGTGTGATGTGCCTGGTACCGGTGGCAGCTGTGGTTAGAGCTTCTGAGTCTGGATCCTCTCGCTGGGTGGAGCAGGAATGGCTCCATCCTTGGGTGTAGCTTGGTCCTTGTCCTCTTAGGGCTTCACACTTCGGAGCTGCTACCTTTGGAACTGCAGGGTCGCAGGGGGTGGGAGCTCAGACACGGGCTGGTGCTGCCATGTCCCCTGCCCTGCAAAGTCACCTCCTCCTCCGGGCACATGAAGCAGCTCTCCCGGAGGAGTCAGGGGAGGGCTTTTGCCGAGTCTCCGGCGTGGGACAGGGAGATCGGGAAGGCAGAGCAGGTGCCAGGCTCCCAGCCCGGTCGGGGGGGCTTGGGGCTGCCTCGGTGGTCTGGGGGGTGCAGGAGCTTTGCCAGGCTGCTGCATTGCAGCTCGGAGCCGGGGAGCTGAGCGCGGAGGGGAGCTGGGAAGGCAGAGGCTGCTGCATTGCAGGGCTGAGCTGAGCTGTACGGATGGAGCTGTGGCTGAGTCGCGGCGGGTGTGACACCGAGCGGCAGTGCCCAGCGCTCCGCTGCTCTGCTTGGCTTCCTCTGATCCATTTCCTCCACGTTTTGTTGCTTTCCAGCGCTCCTTTCATCCCTGACGCTGGTATTTGTCCAACTCAGGCAGTCATGTATTTTTCATTAATTCAAGAGAAGGGCTGAGATTCATCTCCTGCTGGAAGGAGCTGCTGGAATCCTTGCAGGGGAGCAAAGCACCAGCTCAGCCTGCCCGAGGAGACCTTTCCCTGGCTCCTGGGAGCAGCCTTGCAGCAGGGAGGGGGCTCCAGAGCCCTGTGGTCCCAGCGCAGGGGCCAGCATGGTATGGGAGCTCCTTGGAGCTGCTGCATGGGTGGGCCATGGGCAGCACCTGCCCATGTGTTGCCTGGTGAAGCGCAGCCATGCCCTGCAGCTGGGACAGGTGTCTGCACCTTTGGCATGGCTGGGGCACACAGGTGCTGTGGGGAGGGCAGAGTTTTACACAGCTACCTGGTGTAGGCATCAGTGGTGCTTACTCACTCCACAGCCCTCTTTGGCTTCGTGTCAGCCTTGTTATGTCTGTCTTAGAGCCCTCCTGATCATCACCTGGAGAAGAGAAGGCTCCATGGAGACCTTAGAGCAGCCTCCCAGTACCTGAAGGGGGCTACAGGAGAGCTGGAGAGGGACTTTAACAAGGGCTAGGAGTGGCAGGATGAAGGACAATGGCTTTGATCTGGGAGAGGAGAGAGTGAGAGAGGAGAGGAGAAGAGGAAGAAATTGTTGAGAGTGAGGGTGGGAAGACTCTGTCACAGGTTGCCTAGGGAGGTGTTGAAGGCCAGGCTGGATGAGTCCTTGAGCAACCTGTGCTGGTGGGAGGTGTCCCTACCCCCCTGCAGGGGTTTGGAACTGGATGATCTTGAAAGTTCCTTCCAACCCAAACCATTCTGTGAGCCTATGACCATGAGGTGAGTTGAGCACTTTGCTCATGTACCTGCAAGGGTCTGGCCTGAAGCATCCCCTGAAATTACAGCAGGACCTGGAAGCAAATCCAGGAATTCGTTTCTGAAGGTGAGGGCAGAGCTGCTCTGTCCTGCTGTCTCCCGGGGCTGGAGCTCACCTGGGGGCAGTGCAGGTGAGCAAGGTGTGATAAGCTGGCCAGAGGGACCTTCTAAAGGGGACCTGGGAGGTAGCTGTGGGTCAGGAGCTGAGGGTTTTGTGCCGTGGTTGCCTTGGCAGGTTGTGAGCCTGGCTGGCAGCCGCAGGTGAGGCGGCAGCAGGGCTGGGCCCCTGCCAGCTCCTCTGGCTCTCCGGCTGGTCGGCTGGGTTCTGCTGTGGGCTGGGAACCCCTCCTGCTGGGTGAGCTGGAAGGGTGGCTCATGGCTGAGGCAACTGTACTTTGTTGAAGCTGCCAGAGGTGCACCCCAGGAAAGCAGGAGGAGCTGTGCTGTGGGAGCTGGAGGGGGAGGTGTCAGAACTGCTGCACGGCAGAGGGGCAGCACCATGGCTTCAGCACCAGAGAAGGGATGAACTGCTTCCATTTCTCATGCCAACCCCTGTGCTTGGGACCTGGGGTCGCTGCCTGTCCCCCCTCTGCACGTCTTGTGCAGGGTTGTGTCACCAAGTGTGACAAAGCTGGCAACAGAACTCTGGGAGCAGATGAGCTCCTTTGATAGAGCTGAGTAGGTTTAGATTGGATATTAGGAGGAAGTTCTTTGCTGTGAGGGTGGTGAGACACTGGAACAGGTTGCTCAGAGAAGTTGTGGACATCTCATCCCTTGACCAAGTGGGAGGTGTCCCTGCCCATGGCAGCGAGGGTGGAGCTGGACAATCTTTAAGGTCCCTTCCAACTTGAGGCTTTCTGTGGTTCTGTGAATGCTCCCTGATGAAGTGCACAGTCTTGGCCAAGCCCAGTCCCTGCTGGCTCTGCTGGGAGCCCAGACTGGCCAAAGCTCAGCTCTTGTGAAGCTTATGTCTCTCTTTTGGAGGACCTGAAATGTCCCCAGTGCTGGCAGTGCCCCAGCCCCTGTGCTGGCAGCCTGGCACTCCAGATCTGGAGAGCAGCCACGAGGCTGGCTGGAGGCTGTGGCTCAGGTGTGGCTCCGTGGGGACTGTTTCTAGGTGTGTGAGTTTGAGCAGAGCTCTGGGCTGGGAATCTCTTACCACTGAGACACTTCTCAGCACCACATCTGCTGCCCATGCACAGTGTTGTTGTCTCAGGCTTCCTTCAGGTGGAGTTAGGGTACACCTTGGTCCTGTGCCAGCCTGGATTGGCTCAAGGAGGAGTTTACCCCAGTGCTTTCTCTAGCCCCAAGGGGTCAGCTGGTTTGTGGTGGCACTGTTGTGTGGCTCTGTCCTCAGCAGGACAGTCAGCCTTCTGCAGGGACTGTGATGGGGACCCCGTGGGCACCATTTGGGCTCTCTAAAACCCAGATCAGACCTTCCCTTTTGGATGCTGGTGTGGGCATGGGCAGGCAGGGATGTGCCTGGGGAGCAGGGCAAAGGAGCCTGCAATGCTGACACATCTCTTCAGCGAACCCCTCGGGCTGGAAGCGTTGGGTGCTGCTGGGCTGTTTCCATTTTGCTTTCTCTCTGGCTTGGCATTCTGTTTGCAAGCTGATGCAAACAAGTGGAAGAGCAGATAGCAGGGAGTGGCTAATTCACATCGATTGTGGTGCAGGAGCCACCCGAGGTGAGCTGGGTCTGGCAGAGGACATGCTGGAGGCCATTCATAGGGTGAGCTTCTCGCTCCCCAGCTGGTTCCTGGTGTGGTGCCTCAGGGACACATTGTCAGTGCCTGCTCCCACATCTCAGGGCTTCTCCCAGCCTTGGTGGCTCAGAAGCTGGAGAGTGCTTTGCCAAAGCAAGGACAGGGCTCAGGGTTGGTGGAGCTGGGCAAGGCAGAGGTGATTCAGCAGGCTCTGAGGCAGGAGCACAGCTTCACAGCAGTGGGGATAGCTGAGACCCCTGTGTGAAAAGCATCTGACAAATAGTGACTGGGACGTGGGACTGTCCAGCTCTGCCAGGCCAGGACCAGTGTGGGGCCATGGGTGCTGTGGCCACCACAAGCACAGGACTCACTTTGGCTACTTGACTCTCAGTGCACCAAGGGAGCAATGGGGACACAGCTCCAGACTCCCAATGCACAGGGCACAAGCAAAGGAGATGAAATTCAGCTCCCTCCGCATGCCAGCAGGGAAGTTGGACAGAAGCATCCTGGAAGCACAGCTGCTGTGATCCAGAGAGGTGTATGCTGCTTCCCAAGGAGCCAGCCCCATGCCACAGCCAGACTGCACTGGCCTGGACACAGCTGTGGGCTGGGGTTGACTTTCCCTCTGTTGGCACTCATCGTGTTGCTGTCCTGTCCTGCTGTGCTGGGGGCATGAGGCTGCTGTAGGCAAGCAGCGTTGGGTAGTCAGTGGGGACAACCCATGGGATTCCTTCTGGTGCTGCTCCATGTGCTGCCAGGCACTCCTGTGCCTGCCACAGACCCCAGGGTCATTTATAGATGTGACAAAAGCCCCTCCAGGGAACTGGAGTGGCCCTGGACAGGCCATGCATTGCACCTCGAGATGGGCATCAGTGAGTGAGTAGTTGCTGGGAGCAGAGGTGCTGGTGTGCCAGACACCCCTTGGCTGCTAGCAGTGGTGGTTTCTCTCCCAAGCAACCTGCATGCAGACTTGGCATGGGGCTCAAGCCCTGCTGTGCCCTGGGAGTGGCTGTGTGATCGCTGGCCAAGGGGAAGCACCAGCATTTGCCTGGCTCCCAGCTGCAGGCCTGAGTCTTCCCTACCTAAGGCTGTACATAGCTGGGGGCTCAAAGATAATCCCTGCCTTGTCTTCTGGCAAATTCCATGTTGATGGCTCACCCGAGGTTGCTCTGAGGCTGGATGTGTCACTGTCTGGGCCTCCTGTCTCCTGCTGTCAAGTGGTTAATGCCCCCAAAAGCTGGCTGGGTCCCGATGCTGCTGGGCACAGCAGCCCCCAGGCCAAACCCCAGATTTCCTGCTCCTCAGCCCTGTGCTGGTGCTGCAGATGTAGCTGTGCAGGGGCAGTGAAGGTTCCTGCTCTGTGTGGTGTCTCAGTCCCAGGACTTTGCCCAGTGCTGGGACACAAGAGACATAGCCCAGCATGGCCATGCCCAGCCAGCAGTTTGCCCTGGCAGAGCTACAGCATCCCTGCAGCTCTTCAGCTTTACCTCAGAGACCAGAATGTCCCCCAGCAGCTTCAAGGGTGCAGGAGGGACAGGGCTGGTGTCCCCCGTGCTCCAGGCTGAGCACAGCAGCAGTTTGGAGACTGATCTAGCAGCAGACCAGGGCCCTCCTTCCTTACAGGCAAGAACATCTGGAAGAGGGCAGATGCTCAGGCTGCAGCACCTTCAGCCATCTCGGTTTCATTTCCCTGAACCCTTTTAGCTGTGCTGTTGCTGTGTGGTGCCAAGCAGCATCCTGGTGCTGCTGGAGCACTCTCATCCATCAGCCAGCCCTGGTCTGCAGAGCACTCAGAAATTTGGTGCTATGTTCAGTTAGTTTTCCAAGTTGAGCTTATTGGCTCATGGGCATCAGCTCCCAGATGGAGAACATGTGGCCGGTGCCTGCGAGGGGAGGGAACAGCCCTGCTCATAACGCAGCGTGGGGGATGAGTGAGGGAATCTCTTCCTGGAGCCTGCAAGATGCTTTTGAGGCTGTGCAGAGCAGGGCCTGGAGGTCGGTTGGGGTTTCAGAGCCGCTCCAAAAGGCCTCTGCAAGCAGAACTGGTGTGGCAGCCTTGCGTGCGGCGGAGGTGGCCTTGGTCAGATAGCTTATTAGTGGTGGGGAAAGCAGAGTAACCTGGGGGCAGGATTAAAGCTCTGCTCAGCTGCTGTTTGCTCTGATGTGCACTTCCCTCCCCTGCTTGCAGCTGAAAGCCAATAGCAAGTAATAAATTTTCTGGGGTGATTTCCTTGGCAAATAATCATTGTGCTAAAGCTGGGGAAGCTCTTGGGCTTCCTGAAAGCCTTCCCTGCCTCCAGCAGGCTGCTTCAGCACTCGCAAAATGTAATGGCCTGCGAGAGGAGAGAAACCCTCAGCTCCCAACCCAAAGCAAATTTGCAAAGCAGCTTTTCCAGCCTTGCATTCCCGAGCGGATGGAGCATATTAACGCCTGCGAGGCTGCTCCGGAGGCAGCCGCCGCGGCCGGCAGGGCGAAGCCGCCGCTGCCTGCGCTCCGCGGTGCGGTGCTGAGGGGCCAGAGGTGCTGGTTTGTTTTGTTGCCGAGGTTCTTGTTCCCTTTGTTGGGAACGAAGCAAGTTTGGTTTGGTTTAGGCTCTCTGTAGCTTCAAAGAGAAATCAGACCCGGGTCTGCCAGCTCCCTTGCTGTACCGCAGGAGGTGCCTGGTTTCCATCCCGAGCCATCCCTGCTCTGCAGCTCAATAGCAGCGCAGCCCAGACAATGGCTTTAGAAATCAGACGCCTGCGTCTTGGACCCACAGTGCTGAGGCAGCGCCAAGAGACGCGCGGGGTGCCAGGATTCATGCACATGGGGAGAGGGAAGGAGGAGGAGGAAGGAAAACTTGCTCCGATGGGATGTTTCCAAGGAGATCATGGTAATGATCTTCCATTTCCATGTAGCTTTTCATCCCCTCGCAGTGCTCTCGCTCACCAGCAGCCATTAGGCAGGGCACAGCAGCTGTCCTTGGTGGGGCAGCTCTGGCACTGGGATCAGCCTAAGGTGGAAGTGACCCCTGAGACTGCCACGGTGCTTTGGGACCCCTTCATCAGTGCCCTGCATGCAGCACCTATGGCTGCTGGGCATGGCACACAGGTGAAGAATGGGGGTCAGGAGGGGGGGACAGGCTCTGCTCACTGCTCCCTGGGATAGGACAAGCAGCAGTGGATGGAAACTGCAGCACAGGAGGTTGCAGCTCAGCACAAGGGGGAACTTCTTGACTGGAAGCACTGGCACAGGCTGCCCATGGAGGTTGTGGAGTCTCTTTCTCTGGAGCCTTTCCAGGCCTGTCTGGATGTGTTCCTGTGTGCCCTGAGCTGGATTGTCTGGTCCTGCTCTGGCAGGGGGTTGACTCAACGATCTTTTTGGGTCCCTTCCAGCCCCTAACATCTTGTGGTCTGTGATCCTGTGAAGAGACCTGGCTGCTGAGTGATCAGCATTTGGGTATCTCTTGATCCTTCCCCAGATGGGGGCTGTGTGAGGGACATGCCTCAGGACAACCAGGGACCATCTCAGGGCCACAGCACAGCTGGACACACTCTGGCACTTGGCTTGTTGGAGTGAGAGCCCTGTTATGAGCTGCTCAGGTTTCTGCAAGCTCATCTGGGAGCAGCAACTGGGGGGTTTGTAGGGTCAGAAATACAGACTAATTGTGGTTGGAAAAGACCTTCAGATCATCCAGTCCAACCCTTCACCCAGCACTGCCAGGCCAGTGCTAAACCGTGGCCCTCAGCACCACATATCCACAGCTTTGAAACTGCTCCAGGTGGGGGACTCCACCTGAGCACCCTGAGCCAGACTTTGACAACCCTTTTGAGGAAAAAAATTGTTCTTGAAACCTCCACTGACAAAACTTGAGGCCATTTCCTCTTGTCCTGTCACTTGGGAGCAGAGCCCAACCCCCATCTGGCTGCATCCTGCTCTCAGGGAGCTGCAGAGAGCAATGAGGTCTCCCCTCAGCCTCCTCCACACTGCACACCCCCAGCTCCCCCAGCTGCTCCTCCCCAGCCCTGTTCTCCAGACCCTTCCCCAGCTTTGCTGCCCATCTCTGGACCTGCTCCAGCTCCTCAACGTCCTTCTTAGGGTGAGAAGCCCAGAACTGAGCCAGTATTTGAGGAGTGGGCTCCCCAGTGCCCATTCCAGGGGCACAGTCCCTGCCTTGGCCACACCATTTATTATATCTATGGTCAGTGCTGGAGCACTGTGACACACTTGGGGACCTTCTTGATGCCTCTGTCCCTTTTTGCTGGTTGAGGTTGTGCTGTGCTGGGAGCACAAAGGAACACAGAAGTCTGCAGAGGGTCAGTGAGGCTGCATCTGCTGCTGAGGTGTGTGGGGACTGGTTAATATCTGATATTCCCTCATCCTTCTGAGTGCCTCTCACCTTTCACGAGGGGGAGGGCAAGTCTGGGCCCTGCTTCTCCCCTCTGCAGAGATGAGTTTGCAAAAGCCACAGTTGCTATTTTTTTTCCCCTTCCCATCTTTTCCTGTCCCAGAATTTTTCCCTGGTTTGATGAAATTTTAAACAAAACCATGGAGAGAACAGGAGAGAGAGGGCAAAACCCTGGAGAGGAGCTGGGGGAAAGGTCTGGTTTTCAAACCAGAGTGATCTCAAGTGGAAGTGAAAGCCTGGGGGGTGGTTTTAGTTTTATAAACCAGCTGATTTCATGTCACTTTGTGGACAGGAGGAGATACCTTTCCCAGTGCTCTTGGTAAGAACCTCCAGAGTTACAGGTAGCAGCTGCTGAAAAATCCCAAGCAGATTGGGAAGCAGAGGGCAGCTGCTGTGCCCTTTAGTTCCTGCCTCACCAGGTGGGTGCCAGTACTTCTTGGGGGTGAGTGGGACAGGAGAGGTTAGGAAGTCTCCTTCTCTGGATGTGTTCCTGTGTGAGCTGCCCTGGGTGACTCTGGTTTGGCAGGGGATGGGATGTGATGGTTTCCAGAGGTCCCTTACAACCCCTGATGTTCTGTGCTTCTGTGACAGATGTCCCCACAGCCTCCTCTGAGTGCCTGTCTGTCTGCAGGCAATGGCAGGCTCTATCACCTTGCAGAGTGGTTTTGCCTGAGGGTGGGTGTGGACAGAGGTGGATCCTTGCTTGGTTGTGCAGTGGGACAGAATTTGGCCAAACGAGAGCCCTCTGGCTCTTTGCCCTCTAGATGAAGAAGGTGAAGGGTGCAAGAGAGGCCAGAGGGATGGAGAGGGGAGATGGAGGCAGGTGAGTGGGCAGGCTCATGTGGCTGAGTGTCACCAGGGACCCCAGAACCTCATTGCTGAGAGGTCTTGCCCTGCTCCATGAGCTGGGTTTATACCTGGTGCTGGTGGCTACCCTGACGCTCGAAAGTCCTCCTGCGAGCTGCCGTCGGTGACAAAGCCCTGAGATAGCACAGACACCTCCCCCTGCTGCGTGCCAGCAGCGCCGAGGCGGTGTGGACATGCTGCTGGTGCTGCCTCAGCAGGGTTGGGCTGGTTCCTCCTGACTGGCAGCTTGGCAGATAGGTGGGAGCCAGCTGGAATCTATTGCCTTTCCCTTCTCCGAGCAGGGATCTGGGAGCAGAGCTCATTGTGTTTCACGCTGCAGCAGCAAAGGCAGTGCTTTATGGTAATTTCTCAACGACTTTCCCATTTTTCTCTCTCCTTGGTAAACTGTCTGCAATCACTTAGAGTGCTCCTGAAGGGATTAATTACTTGCTGGAGCTCATTGTGTGCATTTCATATCCGAGCTGTTGGATGCGAGGCCTGGCTTGGGTCGAGCCGGGGGTCCCTCAGCTTCTCTTTTTCCATGCTTCTCACAGAGTCATGGAATGCTCTGGGTTAGAGGAGACCTCCAAAGGTCATCTCGTCCTACCCCTCTCTGCAGTAAGCAGAGGCATCCTCAGCTGGGTGTGCACTTGGGATGCAGAGGACATGGATGCTGTCACCGCGGCTGTTCTCTGCTCCACGTCGTGTGTGCAGCAGGAAGCAGGGCCCACAGCCGTGCTCCTCTCTGGGTGTTTTACCCCCGTCCTGCTCTGCCCTGCCGGGGGAGCTGCCGGTGTGAGCTCTCCCCAGCACCGGCTCGGTGGCCGCTTGCTCCCTGTGCCGCCATGGCCGCAGCCTGCCCTGCTCCCCTCCGCGCTCCTTTGTCAGGGGAAGCAGAGCCAGCAGCAGACAAATTGCTTCCTTCTTTGAGTGACTTTTGGCTGCTGCTTTCCCCCAGGCTACAGCCTTGGCTCGGCTTTTCCTGCAGCGGTCGTGGCTCTGGGCTGTGCATCCTCAATGCTTGGCCAGGCCCCCGCAGCAAACGTGGGGAGAGGAGCTCGGAGCACACTGCTCCTTCCCACGGTGGGGAGGGCCTGTCCAGCACACGGAGGTGGAACGTCTGAAAAGGGATAAATCCCAGCTGTGGTGCTGCTGGAGAGCCCTCACCTCGCTGTCCTCAGAGGGCCACATCCCAAGGAGGGGACAGCCATGTGCTTGGTGGCAGAGGGAGCAGCACTGTCTCCATCCTGGCTGGGGGGATCCCAAAGCGCCCAAGCCATGGGGCTCGGTGTGCTCTCAGCTGTGCACAGGGTCCCTGCAGCAGGAGGGGCTGGGGGCTGGTCCCTGGTGGGGGTCTGCAGGCCTCTCTCCAGTTGAATGTGGGAGGCAGCTGATGTGCCTGGGGCTCGTGGCCACTGTCCACTCACCTCGCTCAGCTCTTGGTGTTGGTGGGTGCATGGTGAGGGTGGCTGCTGGAGCTGGCACATGGCTTGTCCAGAGGCTCCACTGAAACCCCTCTTGGTGCCAATGCCTCTTCCAGAGCTTTGTCCACCCTGCCCACCTGCAGCACTGCCAAGCCTGTGGTAAAACCTGGACCTGCATTGGAGCAGAGTCCCTCCACTTGCTGTAACGCTGCAGATGGGTTTGAGGTGAGGAGGGATCTTCCTCCAGGCTGTCCCCCAGCCCTGCTGGGGCTCCTGGGCGGAGATGCTGTGGGCTTTGAGGTTCTTGGGAGGAGAGCAGGGACTGAGTGGCAGCTCCTGTGGTGGTGTCACAGAGGTTTCAGGTGCTGAGCATCCTCTTTAGTCCCACGGCACAGAGTTCCTGAAGGAGACAGAATCTTCCTTCTCTGCAAAGCACCTTTGGTGGTAGAAACACATCTGCTGCTCAAGGAACCTTGTTCCTCGTGGTGGAGACCCAGGAAGGGCACTGCAAGAGAAGGAGCAGATACAGAGCAGCTGGAGAATGGTGCAGCTCCTGCTGCTGAGCCCTCAGCCCCGTGCCGCTGAGGGGGAGCCATGAATAGACAGCGCTGATTGATCCCCAGCCCTCGCCCTGCCGAGGCTGCTCCAGGCGATTAAAGCAGGTTCCTAATGATAGCACCAGCAGATCAGCACCCGGGAGCTGCTGCATGTTTGGTGGTGCTGAGCATGGAGGGCAGAGACCTCTGCTGCTGATCCTCGCTGGTAGAGACCTGGCACCCTGGGCTGGGGATGTGGGCAGTGCTGCGAGGTGCCAGGACGAAAGCCTGGGTGTCAGCTGCTGTGCTGGGTGTGGGGCTGCAGGATGGGGAGAGGCACATGGGGCTGGTGCTGCTTCTGGCTCTGGTGGGAAGGGGCAGATGAGAGGGCTGGCAGAGGTAATGGCAGAGGTCACAGAGTGGGAAACACGCTTGTGGGTGAGGCATAGCCAGGATGCTCTGCCCTCTCTTACTGCAGCAGGAGTGGCACTGTGGAGCTGGCATGGTGGGCAGCAGAGTTTATCTGCACTATTGGGGTCACCCCAGGCTCTCGCTGAGTTACTGGATTACTTCTGGGAAGGGCCTCTGGAGCTGCTGGCTGCACAGGGACCTGGGAGACGAGTGCAAGGTGTGGAGGTGTCACTGCCAGAGCCAGGGTGTGCTCTTCACACAAACCTGCTGCTCACACTGCACCTGGTCCAGACTGTAGTGGGGCTGCTTTTGGGGTGGACATCTCCTCAGCAGCTGATGGGGCAGAGTGAAGGGATCCCAACATCTGTGATGTGGGTATTGGTCCTCAGCCATTCCCAGATTGCTATTGTGGATGCTTCCATGATTTTCAGGGGCTGGATATGGCCTGGTAGGACCAGCACCCTCGGGCACCCCAGCAGTGCTTACCCACCTCTCTGCCAGGGAACCACAGGTGGAGGGAGAGCCTGAGCCTTGCGGGGTCCTGGTGGTCTCATGTGCAGCCGACTTGCTTCCAGCTCTCCGCAGGCTGCTGCGCCTGCTGCCAGCGCGAATTTGGCACCTGCCCCCCCTGCGAGGCTGGGGAGGGGGAGAAGAAAGGCTGAGGCCTCCCTGCTGCCCTCGCCGCGGGCAGGAGGCTCAGCTCCCCCCGTGCCTGCACAATGCCCATTTATCTGTGGGAGCAGCGCCCGGGCGGGGGGGCCGAGCGTGAAGGGCTGATTAGAGGCTGTGCGGGGCAGGGCGCGGGGGTCGCGTGCAGCCACTTCCCTTCCCATTTCCAGGGCTTTCCATGGCAATGGCTCCTATTTTCCTCTGTTGTTAGGACGTCACTCACACACGGCTCCAACAACATCTGTCAAAACACGTCCCGCGTTCCCCCTCCCCCCCGCCGCCGTCCTTGGCACTCCTGAGGAAGCTGGATCCGTTGGCCCCGTAATGAGCCTGACATCAATTAATCATCAGCCTTACAAATTAGCATCGTGGCAGTGCGGCGGAGGGAGGCAGCTCCCCAGATGGAAGCCAAAATAGCCTGGGTCCTGCCTGCTCCCCAGGGAGGTGGCAACAATGGATCCAGGAACCAGCCTGGAACTCATCGAAGCTGGGTTGGGTCCCCCAGGCCTGGGGAGCCTGAGGGGCTTCACCTCCTTCTCTGGCTCATCTCTCGAGGTGCCCTTAGGGGGACCACCTTGTGCACCATTTTCCTTCCCTAGGGTCTGATCCTGCCTGTGCTGGAGCCTCGTGGGCTGACACCCCCTGGGCTTTGCAGGGGTGAGCTTGTGGTGATGAGCCCCCTCCCAAAGCTGAGAGTTAGGAGAGCAGCACTGCAGGGGCCTCACTCTTCTGGAGTGAAGGGTGATCATCCTCGGGTGGTGCTGCTGGGCCAAGATAGGGGTCAGCTGGTGCCACCAGGGCAAGCTCTGGATGGGCTCTCCCTTGCCCCTCTCCAGGGTGTCAGCTTTGAGCAGCACTGGTGCCCGTGGCAGTTCAGTGAGTGCCTTGGCAACTCTGATATTCAGCACTCTGGTGGCTTGGGCACCTCCCCTGCCTTGCTGGGATTTCCCATACTCTGCTCTCCCTTGCTCCTAGGTGAGCTGTAAGCAGGGTGAGCAGCTCTGCTGCCTGTAAGCCTCCTGCAGCTTCGGTTTCCCACGCTGTTACTCAGCAAGGTGAAGCCTCCAGCACCAGCTGTGTCTTGCGTCTGTCTTGGTGGCTCTCATAAGGAGCTCAGCACAGAGCAGCTCTACAGGCTGTGGCTGGCAGGGGAGCCAGGGAGGACATTTTGCATTCTTGCTGAAGATGCACAAGGCCCTTTTGGCTGATCTGGTGATGGACAGACAGACCAAGTGTCTACCAAAGCCCAGCTGAGGCCAGGGAGAATTGTGTTTGCAACGCATTGCTCTGCACAAAGCTCACAGTCACAAGGCAAGGGGCACAAAGGGCTCCCTGTTTGCTCTGTCCCAGTGGGTGCAATTCCAACAGTTAAAAAGCAAATGTGAGTTGTTTGTCTCTCTGAATATAAAGCTTCTCCAAGCATGGCCATATTCTGGCTGGGAATGGGGTGCTTGGCTCTGCTAATGACTCTGTTCCCCCTGCAAAACAGAGCCAACTCGAGCCAAGAGCTGCCCAGCTGGGCCCTTCCCTGCTGGCCCTGGCTGTGGGCTGGGGAGGGGACAGGCTCCTGGCTCTGATAAATGCCCTTTCAGCAAGGCCTGGGCTTCCAGAGGAGGGCAGAGAGGGATGAGCATGGGGATCTGTGCCTGTTGTATCCAGGGGTGACAGCCACCCGTGGATGTCCTGCCAGCACCCAGGATCTTCTCCCATGCCCAAGGGATTCGATGTCCTTAGTGTAAAGGAACTCCAGGAGGCGAGGAGGCTCTCTCCAGTCCTCACATCTGCTGATCTGGGGCATCTGACTGCGAGTCTGACCTGCTGCTGCAGGTCACAGAGCTCTCAAGTTGTGTCTGCGAGTGTGGGTGTGACTGGGAGTAATAAATCCCCACGGGGCTGGATTTTCACGCAGGCTTTTATTCCCAGAACAACTGGAGCAGGAAGGGGTTGGGTGCACATGTCTGGAGGTCCTGGGCAGCTCAGTTGTGCTGGGGAGCAGGGCAGGCACTTGGGAAGGCCCTGCAGGACCTGGGAGTGAGCGTGGGTCTAGGGGGAATGACTGCACCGCACTGCGGCCAGACTCGGTGCATGGACACACCCACACCACCCACGCGGAGGGTCCTCGGCAGTGACAGTGCCACTGGGGATGGCACCAGTGCCCCATGTGCAGCAAGTGCTGTCTGTGGCTCCCCTGGAGTGTGTGGCACTTAACCCCCGTGCTTGTGTTAGCTGACCTGCGCTGAGCACAGCCCGTGGGCATCCTCACCCTCCGCCGGGGGTCTCCCTCTGCCTGGCGTCTTCTACGTTTGCGCCATCGTCCCTCGGCCCACTTGACCTCTGGGCCACAGGGGCTTTGGGGAGGGGCTGCGCACAGTGTGGGGCGTGGATGTGGGGGGAAAGATGTGGCTTGAGCAGCCGTCGGCCCTGTGCCCTCCGCCACACCTCGGGATCCCTGCAGGGAACCCAAGCCGATCCTCCAGACACCGCCAGGAGCGGCGCAGGATTCCCCCTGCGCCCACGGCCCCCTCCTCCACCAGGCGAAGCCCGGAGCGGGGGCTGGTGACTTCCCCAGATGTTCGGCACATCTGGAGGGCGCTGGAGCAGTTAAGTGAAGGGCTGATTTGTGCTTTGGAAACCCGCAGTGCCTTCCTTTGACCCTCTGAATCGGCCCATTGCCTCCCTCCATAAAGCCCCATTTATCTGCGCTCTTCCCGGCGGAGGCGCTGGCGGCTCCCGGGCAGCAGCGAGCTCCTCGCTCCGCGGCTTCGCCTTCCGCTGAGGCAGAATCAGGTGAAATCTCTATGGCAACTGGCAGATGACAGCGAGGCTTGTTGCCTTGGCAATGAGGCGAGGAGGGAAAAAAAACCACCCGACAAGAAACCCACCCCAAAAGAGCCATCTGGAATTTCGAATTTCCACAGCGTCCGACCCGCGTCTGGTGCCGCGGGGGGAGTGCGAACCTGCTGCTGCCTGCGCCGGGGCCCCTGCGCCGGGGCCAGCTCCACCTTCTGCCTCGCCCGGGCCTGGGTTCGCGGGTTGGTTTTTTTTTTTTTCCTTGCTTTCTTCCTCCTTTCTGTTTTGTTTGGGGTTTGTTGTTGTTTGGGTTTGGTTTGTTTGGTTTGTTTTTTCTTGCAGCATCGTCTTGAATATCTGCCGCTGGCTGCCTTACAGCTGCAGCGTGCAGGCACCCAAAGTGCCCAGGCTGGGCACTGCTGTGCCACACTGCTGGCCAGGACTGTGCTGATCCTCCCCAACAGCACTGAGCCCTGGGGGACAGCAAGTCCAGGGTGGAGCTGGGGCACAGGGTGCTGCAGGGCTGGCCTGATGCTGCTCTGCAAGGGCCCAGCTTAGAATCATAGGCTCATGGAATGGTTTAGGTTGGAAAAGGCCTCAAAGCTCATCCAGTGCCAACCTCCCTGCCATAGGCAGGGACACCTCCCACTAGAACAGGTTGCTCAAGGCCTTATCCAGCCTAGCCTTGAATACCTCCTTAGGTCAGAGCCCTGTGTGGTGACCCCTAGTGATGGCACCTCGTGTGCCTAAGGCTGTAGAGCTGTTAACCAGGAGTCAGTGGCACCCTGGGTGTCTGCTACCATGGAAGAAATCATAGAATCAGCCAGGTTGGAAGAGACGTCCAAGCTCATCCTGACCAACCTAGACCCCAGCCCTGTCCAATCAACCAGACCATGGCACTAAGTGCCCCAGCCAGGCTTGTTGTTTGGACACTGGAATGGACTGCCTGGGGAGGTGGTGGAGTCGCTGTCCCTGGGGCAGTTCAAGGCAAGGTTGGACGTGGCCCTTGGTGCCATGGTCTAGCCTTGAGCTCTGTGGTAAAGGGTTGGACTTGATGATCTGTGAGGTCTTTTCCAACCTTGATGATACTGTGATACTGTGATACCTCCAGGGGCGGCGACTCCACCACCTCCCTGGGCAGCCCATTCCAATGCCAATCACTCTCTCTGCCAACAACTTCCTCCTAACATCCAGCCTGAACCTGCCCTGGCACAGCTTGAGACTGTCCCCTTCTTCTGGTGCTGGCTGCCTGGCAGCAGAGCCCAACCCCACCTGGCCACAGCCTCCCTGCCGGCAGCTGCAGGCAGCAATGAGCTCTGCCCTGAGCCTCCTCTGCTGCAGGCTGCACCCCCCCAGCTCCCTCAGCCTCTTCTCACAGGGCTGTGCTCCAGGGCTCTCACCAGCTTGTTTTACTGAGGGTGGTGGGACCCTCTCCCAGGTTCCCCAGTGAGGTGGGAGATGCCCCATGCCTGGCTCTAGTTGCAGATGTCTCTGCTGGCTGCAGGGGGTTGAACTGGAGGAGCTTGAAAGTCTCTTCTGACCCAAACCAGTCTGACTCTGTGTGCCAGTCTCCAGAGGCTCAGGACACTCCTTGATGCATGGACCCATCCCATCCACCTGCCCCCTCTATCCCAAGCTGTCCCAACATTTCTTATGGGTTGTTCTGGAGACCTCTGGCCCTGGGGATGGAGGTGTTGGAGTGCCCCCAGCTTCTCCAGCACTCTGCAGGCAGTGGTGCTGCAATGAGGTGCAGTGCTGAGCACAGGAGCAGAGTCTGCCCCAACATAGGGGACTTTGGGCACTCCTGGCTCATGGGTGTGAGGGGCAGGGTGGATGGGGAGGAGCTGCATGGGCCAGTGTGGATGGCAGTGAGCTGCAGTGGGCAGTGTGGATGGAGGGGAGCTTCATGGGCCAGTGTGGATGGAGGGGAGCTGCATGGGACAGTGTGGATGGAGGGGAGCTGCACTGGGCAGTGTGGATGGCAGTGAGCTGCAGTGGGCAGTGTGGATGGAGGGCAGCTGCAGTGGGCAGTGTGGATGGCAGTGAGCTGCACTGGGCAGTGTGGATGGAGGGGAGCTGCATGGGGTAGTGTGTATGGCAGTGAGCTGCACTGGGCAGTGTGGATGGAGTAGAGCTGCATGGGCCAGTGTGGATGGAGAGGAGCTGCACTGGGCAGTGTGGTTGGAGGGGAGCTGCACTGGGTGGTGTGGATGGAGGGGAGCTGCAGTGTGGATGGCAGTGATGGCAGTGAGCTGCATGGGGAGCAGAGAGGCTGAGCAGTGCTGAGCAGTGAGAGGCTCTCACTGCTGGCAGAGGAGCAGTGCAGGTGGGGTGGTTCGGGGCCAAGCGCCGTCTCTCCTGAAAGAACAAGCCCCAGATGGGCTGGAGGCCTGGCCTGGAGCTCTCCAGCGGCTTCGGTTGGAAACTCGTGTAGGGGAGAGACCCAATTAAGCAGATTTATGGCTGCTTGAGCCTGAGAAAGTCTGAATCCCTTTTAAAAGCTTGGCTGGCTGGAGCCAGACGGGACCAGGCTCCAGGTCCCAGCCCTGCCCTCGTTAGGAGCAGTCATTCGCGAGGCTTAGCAGCAGATTCTGCTGATTCTGCTGAAGTCCTCTTTTGTCGCCACTGCTCTGCTGCTGGCGCGGAGGTGACAGCTCCCACACACGGCGTGAGGCTGCCCCAGCTGGGGTGGCTGCGGTGATGGGGGTGGTGTAGGCAGGGGGTGGTGCAGGCAGGGGATGGGGCAGGCAGGGAATGGGATGGAGCAGGCAAGGAGGTAGGATGGGTCAGGCTGGGGATGGGGCAGGCAGGAGATAGGACAGGCAGGGGATGGTGCAGGCAGTGGATGGGGCAGGCAGGGGATAGGACAGGCAGGGGACAGGACAGGCAGGGGATTGTGCAATCAGGGGATGCTGCAGGCAGGGCATAGGATGGGGCAGGCAGGGAATTCTGCAGGCAGTGGATGGGGCAGACAGGGGATGGGACAGACAGGGGATGGTGCAGTCAGGGGCTGGGGCAGGCAGGGGATGGGACAGGCAGGGGATGGTGCAGTCAGGGGCTGGGGCAGACAGGGGCTGGGGCAAACAGGGGCTGGTGCAGGCAGGGCATGGTGCAGGCAGAGGATGGTGCAGGCAGGGAGTGGGGCAGGCAGGGGCTGGGGCTTCCTTCCCCACTGCAGTCACTTCAGAGCCCCCTGCAGAGCAGGTTGTTTGAAGAGGGCACAGCGCAGTGTGGGGTGTGGGAGGGCCCTTCCAAAGGAGGCTCCTGCGCTGCTTCTCCTCTCGCTGCGTCCCCAGAGGAGGGGTGCACCTGGGAGACTCAGACCGCTCCTAGGGCACAGTGTGCCAGCCAGCTCTGCCCTCTGTAACCCCGTTACCTGCCCTGCCTTTTGCTGCTTGGCCTTTCCTCCCTCTGCCGAGTGCTGAGCGCCTTGGGCTGCACCCAACTTCCTCCTGGCAGCCTGTGTGCCCTCACAGAGCTACGTGCAGGGTGGCAGCAAGCAGGGACCCAGCCTGCCCTGGCTGGAGTCAGGGAGAGGACCCATCCTCACGTGTCTGCATGTCCCCTACCCCTGGTGGCAGGGGGGGCACAGCCTCTCCATCCCCAAGGAAGGGCATCTCCAGCCTGGGGGCTGCTGTTGGTCTGCTCAGGGTGTTTCAAGGCTGCCTGTTGGCCACCCAGGTACCTGGGCACCATGTTACTGGGGGGCTGCATGGCAGCACAGGGCTCCTAGGCCCATCCCTGGCCCTCAGGAAGCAGGACCAAATGCCTGGCACCCTGAGGGTGACCAACCCTCAGCTCACACCAAGAGACTCCTGGCAATGAAATCAGTTAATCCAGGCTGGATCTGCTGCCTGCTGATGGAGAGGGGCAGCAGGTTATGAGGAAAGGGAGTGATGCCCTCCCGAGGCACTGGGTGGGAGGATGATCTCAGCCTGGCTGAGGCGCCCTGGGGCATCTCCTGAAGGAAAGGGTCTGGGGGGCGTCCTGGTGCCCCCAGGGGGAGCAAGCACACAGGGCCCGCAGGGGTGGGGCTGGGCTGGAAAATGAGGCTGATGGTGGAGGCAGACACTGCGGCCCTGGCAGTCACCCCCAGAGCCCTGTTAGCCACCTCTGCTGCTCGTTTAACCTCTGGCAGCTGTCAGGGGAGGGAGAGACTAAAATAAGCCACGAGGGGAAGGGTTGCAGGTTGTGCCCATCCCCCTGCCCTGGGGTCACGGCTCAGAGCTGGACGTAGGAAGTGCCAGCAAAAGCCATTTTCCCCCACATGGAAATGCTCTGCTGTGAGCTGGGCACCCGCTGGGCTCAGCAGGGCTTGCTCGGGGGCTCGGGTGCCCCGGTGCCCCCTCGGGCTGGCAGCCAGGCTGCGGTGCATTGTGAGTGCTGGGGTGGGGGATCTGCAGACCCCCAGCAAAGGGAGCCCTGGGCTGGTTCATTCACGAAGCCATCTGGGAGCAGGGCCTGAGGCAGCGTGGAGGGAGGGGAGGAGAATCCGTGGGAGGGTTTGCGGGGCAGGGGAGCTTGGCCGGGCTGGAGGACTCCCGCGGACAGCCCCGGGAGGGTTGTTTGTGTTGCAGCTGCTGAGTTTTCCAACGCACTGGAAGGAATTGAGCAACCAGTCAGAAATGTTTCCCAGCTCGGGGAAATGCATGGCAGCTACTGTGTGCCAGGGCCCCTCCGGGGGGAGGCAGACACTGCCAGGCCTTGTGCTCCTGCTCGCCACGCAGGGTCTGCAGCAAGCCACCGGGAGTCTGCTCCTCTGCAGTGAGTCCAGCTGGGTTGTGCGGGGCAGGGGCCCCTGCGTGCCTGTGCCACGCTCTGTGCCAGCGCTGCCCACCCCCCTGCCTGCAGACACGCGGGCATGTGTGCAAGGCCATGCCTGTGCACGTGGGCAACCCCTGCAGGCAGAGGCCTTTGCTGCCATGTGGCCCCCACATGAGCCCGTGCACGATGCCAGCCAGCGCTCGGGCTGCTCGCACACACAGGCACAGGGGTTCAGTGCCAAGGCACATGGGGCACACGTGTCCCGCGGCCATGGCCCTGCCTGGCCCCAGCGGGGGCTGCTGGCCACATGCTCCTTTGAATGGAGCTGCCATGAGCCATTTGCAGTCGATGACTTCCTCCTTCCTTGACGTATTTGGCCACGTTGGCAGCGCCCAGCTGCAGGGACCTGGCCGTGCCCACCCCGCAGGCAGGGCAGCTGCCACCTCTTGGAAGCAATGGCAAAGGGGACATGGGCACAACCCAAAGCTGCCCGTTCTCCCCACACCCTGACTTGTCCAGCAGAGCAGGTAGCTCAGAGCTGTGTCCAACCTGGCCTGGAGTGTCTTTAGGGGTAGGACATCCATGGTCCCCCTGGACAGCCCGGACCAGGGTCTCACTGCCCTCATCATCCAAAATGTTTTCCTTCCATCTCATCTCAATCTCTTTTGGTTCAAACTATCCCCACCTTGTCCTGCCACAGCAGACCCTGCTCAAAAGTCTGTCCCCAGCTTTCTGATCAGCCCTTGCAGCACTGCAAGGCCACCAGAAGGTCTCCCTGGAGCCTTCTCCCCTCCAGGCTGCACCCCCCCAGCTCTCAGCCTGACTCCCAGCAGAGCCCTTCCAGCCCTGCCAGCACTGCTGTGGCCTCCTCTGGCCCTGCCCCAGCAGGTCCCTGTCTGTGCTGAGGGCTCCCGAGCTGCCCCAGCACTGCAGGGGGGGTCTGAGCAGGCACAGCAGAGGGGCAGAATCCCCTCCCTTGCTGCTGGGGGGTGCAGCTTCTTTGGATGGAGCAGCAGTGAAGGTTGGAGGGTCCGGGAGAGCTGCCCAAGTGTGGCTGCAGGGTGAGACTGAGCTGACAAGGGAAGGTTACACCCAGCCTGGCATGGGGGCAGTGCCTCAGGCCTCCCTGCACAGGGCTTGGGGACGGTGGCAGCAGGATGGAGCCTGTGGGAGCAGCAGGGAGCTGCGAGTGTGGCTGGGGCAGAGGCACAGCCAGCCCTGAGCCTGCACCCCAGCGGAGCAGGGAACGTGGGGCCGAGGCAGGGTGTCTGACTGACCCTGCCCCAGCGCGGGCTGAGCCGTCCCTGCTGCTCCCCGCCCCGGCAGCTGGAAACATCTGGCTGCGGGAAGCTTGCTAAATCGCTGCGAGGCGGACCCCAGCCTGCCGCTGCCGTTCCCACACTCCGGTTTCTCCCCGTGGCTCTGGTTTCAGCTCGGCTCTGGCGCGCTGCAGCCCAGCCAGCCCCCGGGCACCCCCCGCCGCAGCTGGAGGGCAGCCCGTGGGGCTGGTGCCCTCCTCCTGGCTCAGCAGGGCGGGCAGGGGGGGTGGCACTTGAGCTCTGGCAGCGCCGTGGCCGGTGGGACGTGTGCCAGAGGTGAGCCTGCAGCTCCTCGAGGCCGTTTTGGCCCTTGCCCAGGTGAGAGCTGCTGGGTTTGCTGGAGTGTCCCCCGCAGCTGGAGTGACCTGGGCTGTCAGCTCATTCGGGAGGGAAGCAACCCGTGCCAGGCCTGGGGGGCCGATGGTGCCGTGGGTGCTGCTGTGGATGGTGCTCAGCGCCGTGGCACTGAAGTGCCAGGGCTGAAGCACTCTCCAGCCCTCTGCTGGGCACCTGAGCCCTTGGGGGCTCTGGGGATCCTGGCTGCGAGGTCTTCCAGCAGCGGCAGGGATGCAGAGGGAGATGTGCCCAGGGCAGCTGGGGGCACAGTGAGTGCTTGTCCTGGTCCCACTGCTCTCTGGGGAGTGGGTGGCTGCAGCAGCCCTGCTGGCAACGGCACCCAGGGAGGAGGCAGCACCAGGCCTAAGTGCTGGCTCTGTGCCCGTGGCTGTGGGTGGTCATGGGGGGGCAGCCAGGGTGTTTTTGGGTGGGAGCCATGCCCAGGAAGACCAAACTGCTGAGCTGGCAGAGGGCTGGTAGCCACTGGCTGCACCAGGGCAGTGCTGGTGGCCATCCTGTGCTGCTGTATCCTGCCCCAGCACACAGAGGCACAGTGCTGCTGGGGTGGCTGTGCCAAGCTCTGCAGGCTGCAGGGGCTGGCTCAGGGTGAACAGCACCCATTGAATGTGGCCAGGGTGGAGGAGCTAAGGGTGCTGAGTCACGAGGGTGCTGAGCATGCCTGGGACACAGGTGGATGTCTGAGGCTCAGATGTGCCTCCCCCCAGCACCTTCCGTTGCCCTCTGGCAGCAGTGGACATGGCCTCAGGTCACCACCTGAAAATCCATCTTCCCAGGCAGCTCAAGGGCAGGACCTGGCAGCTTTGAGGTGTTCCTGACCTGCCAACATGACCCTTTCTGCCTGCCATTCTGGGGGGCACAGCTGCAGAGCAGGGTGGGGTCCAGCCTCCAGCACCAGCAACTCCTCACTGCTCTCCACAGCTACCCGAGAGGAGGCTGTGGCCAGGTGGGCTTGGTCTCTTATCCCAGCCAGTGACAGAAGAGGGGACACAGCCTCAAGCTGTGCCAGGGGAGGTTCAGGTTGGATGTTAGGCAGAAGTGCATGGCAGAGTGGCCATTGGAATGGGCTGCCCAAGGAGGTGGTGGAGTCCTCATCCCTGAAGTGTTTAAATCGACTGGATGTGGCACTTGGTGCCAGGGTTAGTTGTTTAGATGGTGCTGGGTGATAGGTTGGACTTGATGGAGCTGCTCTGCTATGGGACATTGAGGCAGTTGGGGCTGTTCAGTCTGGAGAGAAGGCTCCCAGGTGACCTTATGGTGACCTTTCAGTATCTGAAGGGGGCTACAAGAAAGCTGGGGAGGGACTTTCGAGGCAGTCAGGGAGTGACAGGACCGCGGGGGGGGATGGAACAAAGCTGTAAATGGGGAAAGTCAGACTGGATGTTAGGAAGAAGTTCTTCAGCATGAGGGTGGTGAGAGCCTGGCACAGGTTGCCCAGGGAGGTGGTGGAAGCCTCATCCTGGAGGTGTTTAAGGCCAGGCTGGATGAGGCTGTGGCCAGCCTGATCTAGTGTGAGCTGTCCCTGCCCATCCAGGGGGGTTGGGACTGATGTGACTGATGTGACTCTGTGACTGATGATCCCAAAGGTCCTACCCACCCTGGTTAATTCTGCGCTCCTGTAACTGAGTCCCTCTGCACCTCCCTCTGCTCCATCCCTGTGCCCTCACCGCCTGCACGTCCCTGTCCTGCGGCTCTGTGGCACTCGGGGGGGGTTGGCGGGGGGGCAGGGGGCGCTGGGTGCCTTTGTTTGCTCCTCCAGCGGGCAGGGAGGGAGAACCACAGCGAAGCTTTAATGAGCAGTTCGTGACTTGGGCGCTCCTTACTGAGCCTGCTTCTGGGAGCTGGATGGCGCACGGGGCAGGGCTGCGTGTCCTTACCCAGTGGCATGTGCCAGCCGTGTCGGTGCCCCCTGGGCTCACCAGCCCTGCTGCTACAACCTGCTTGATTTAACCTGTCTCATCGGGGGTCGTCACCGCCTCCCGGGGCGGGGGGGAAACCTGAGCCGCTTTACTGCTTCGAGCTGCAGCCGCCTGGGGGTGAGGGCTGGGGATGGGGTAGGGGGCGGTGAGCAGAGGGCAGCATCACCCCTGGGTGTGTCCAGTGCTGTGCCGTGGGGACAAGGGGACACACGCAAGCCCTGCCCCTGCGCTGGGCGTGTGGCTGTGGCGTTGCGGGAGGAGCTTGCCCAGGCAGGGTGTGCCCAGGGTGCCCATCGTGGCTGCAGCTTACACGGTGCTGCTGCTGGGTACCAGCGCTCCGAGGTTTGCAGCCGCATCGTGTAAGCTGTTGGCATCAGGAGGAGCCACGTCCCTGGGGGCTTGAAATGGGCAGTGGAAGTGGCAGTGGCACAGCTGCTGCCCACCACTCGAGTGGGGGACAGGAGCATGGGGGGCTGGAGCTGAGGTCCTGAGCCTGGCAGGGCTGTGCCAGGAGTGATGCCCTCCTCCTCTGTGTGTGTGTGCATTCACGTGTGCAGACGTGCACAGTGGCTGTAGTGCAGGTATCTGTGTGCCCACATGCAGGTTGGTAGGGGGGCACACCAGTAGCATGGGCAACCCAGGGCAGTTGGAGCTGGGGGTTTCCAGCCCCAGGCTGTGCCCAGGTGGGTTTCAGTCTCAGCAGCTGCTCCTCAGTAGCAGCAGCCACCTCTGCCCCGGGCCTGAGGCAGGAGTGGGGCTCAGGTTGTTCCCCAGTATCTCCTCAGCTCCTGCTGACTGCGTGCTGGATGCTGCAGCAGCATCACCAGAGCATCCTTTTGGTCTGGGGGGACACAGGGGTAGGTTTGGGTACACTCCTGCAGGGCAGCTGCTCCTGTGTGGCCCCATGGAGCAGTCACAGTACTTTAGGTTCACCTGACTGTAGGTGGCCTCCTGCCTCCTGTGTGGGTCCCCCCAGCCCTGCTGGCCACTGCCCAGCTCATTGCTCTTGGAACTAACATCCCCATCCCGGCCACAGCACCTTTGGGCTTAGCATATCATGGTGGTGGAGCTCCAACGTGGTGCCAGCCCTGGTCAGTCCCTTCCCAGCAGGCTGCACAAGAGCTGGGGGGGCACAGGATGTAGGAAGAGGCTGGGGGTGCACAGCTGTGAACAGAGGGGTGCAGGAAGGGGCAGAGGAGCACAGCCATGGGCAGAGGGGTGTGAGCAGGGGCTGGGGGGGACAGATGTGGGCAAAGGGGTGCAGGACCCATTCATCCCTTCAAAGCCACCACCTTGTCTCTTTGCAGACCCTGAGTCCCAGAGGAAGAGGACGGTGCAGAATGTGCTGGACCTTCGGCAGAACCTGGAGGAGACCATGTCCAGCCTGAGGGGCTCTCAGGTGTCTCACAGGTGAGGCCCCAGCACCAGACCCCCACATTCCACAGCCAGGGTGCTTCCCAGAGCAGGGAGGGAGGCTGTGGTGGCTGGGAAGTGACAACCATACAGGTTGGAGTGAGCCAGCTCTGCCTCATGGCCTGGGGACCCTGTGCCAGGGGTCTTGGAGAGGTGTTCCCAGATCCTTGGGGTGTTATGCATGGGGCTGCAGCTGAGCAGTTCTGCCTCTTGTGCTCAGGAGCTGTGGGGATGAGTGGGGGTGGCACCAAGAGGAGTTGGTTGCTCCCAGACAGAGGCTGGGCTCAGTTCCTGGTGATCAGGTCTTCCTGAATGGACAGCTGGTGGTGAAGGTGTCCCCTGCACCTGCTCAGGTGTGGACCACAGGCTCCATCCCTCTTCATAACTCCTTTGCTCTGTGTAGAGTTGATGACAGAGAGACCCTCAGAGCTGCCCAAATGCCCAGCAGCCCAGAGGCAGAGGTGGGGTACCCTGGCCAGTGCAGAGCTGGTTGCACCCCAGGGTTGTAGCTGGGTCTGGGGTGACTGCTGTCTGCTGAGCCAGAGCAGTCTGTCTGTGTCTAGAGCTGTCGGACACCTTCCTGAAGCTGCCTGTGTCTCTCACTTGAGACCACTGCAGGATTAGATGTGCCTGGGGTCTCTGCAGAGGCTTCAGTCTCCTGCTTGGCAAAAGGGCCTGGCCCCTGGCAGAGTGGGCTGGGGGCTGCGAGTGTGGAGGGGGCATCTCCTCAGGGCACTCTCTCGGCTCTCACCCCCGCTGGTGCAGCCGCATTTGGGCTTAGCAAGAGAGGCTGTGCCGGGTGCCAGCCATCCAGGGAAGCTGTGGGTGCAGCTCTCGTCCTTCTCCTGGTGCTTGTTGCCACCTCGTGGCCTCCCTCCATGCTCATTTTTATGTTGCAAGAGGCGAAAGGCAGCAGCATCCTCCCTGCCCTTTACCCAACGCTCATCAGACCTGCCCTGGGTGACAGTCACAGAATCACAGACAGTTAGAGGTTGGAAGGGACCTCCAGATGTCATCGAGTCCAACCTCCCTGCCAAAGCAGGATCCCCCAGGGTAGTCCTCACAGGAATGCATCCAGGAAGGTTTTGAAAGTCTGCAGAGAAGGAGACTCCACAACCCCTCTGGGCAGCCTGCTCCAGGGCTCTGCCACCCTCACTGGAAAGAAATTTCTCCTCGTGTTGAGTTGAACCCTTCTATGGTCCAGTTTGTATCCATTGATCCTTGGCTTACTGCTGCTGACCAGACAAAAGAGCTTGGCCCCCTCCACCTGCCCCCTACTCCTCAGATATTTGTAGACATTGATATTTTCCTCTCCTCTTCTCTTCTCTTCTCTTCTCTTCTCTTCTCTTCTCTTCTCTTCTCTTCTCTTCTCTTCTCTTCTCTTCTCTTCTCTTCTCTTCTCTTCTCTTCTCTTCTCTTCTCTTCTCTTCTCTTCTCTTCTCTTCTCTTCTCTTCTCTTCTCTTCTCTTCTCTTCTCTTCTCTTCTCTTCTCTTCTCTTCTCTTCTCTTCTCCAGACTAAACAGCCCCAGGGCTCTCAGTTTCTTTCTACAGGGGAGATGCTCAAGTCCCCCACTCATCCTCGTAGCTCTCTGCTGGACTCTCTCCAGCAGGTCTCTGTCCCTCTTTAACTGGGGAGCCCAGAACTGGACACAGTATTCCAGGAATGGTCTCACCAGGGCAGAGCACAGGGGTGGAAGAACCTCCCTAGCCCTGCTGGTCACACTTGTGTTGATGCAGCCCAGGGTTGCCCTTGCCATCAGCTTTGTCCAGGAGGAAGCAGTTTGCTCCATTTAGCTCCTCCTAACCCAGAAGCTCTTCTAGACCTTGCTCATCTTTGCTGCACTTTCTGGCTTTTTTGGGGGCTGGAGACAGTAGAGCACTGGGGCAGGGGCGATGACAGTACAACATGGGCAGGGGGACTGGCAGCAGAGCACTGGGGCAGGGAGACTGGCAGGGGGCTGCAGCAATATCCCCAAGCTGCCTGTTTGCTGCAGTTGCCTGTCAGAGCCCTCTGCCCTTGGCTGACACAGGAGCTGGTTCCCAGCAGAGCTGCTCTGCGTTCTCCTTGTGTTGGCTCCACATTCCTCTGTGTCAGACTTCCCCTGCTGCCTCCTCAAGCCAGCCCTCAGCTCCTTGGCAAACCCTCTGCCAGCTCTGCTCTCAGGGAAGTAGGGCAGGGATCTTCAGGCTGATTAAATCACTGTTGCTGGTGGGGGTTGACTCTTGGCTCTCACTTCCCTTTCGTGTTGAGTTATGAGGACGTTGCACGGTGGAGGCCTCAGCCAGGTCCCTTCCACGGAGAAAAGTGACTGACCCCTGAGTTCTGTCCCTTAAGAGGGTCTTTAACACGTGAGGATCTTCCCTCTTAACCCATGGCAGCTGAGTTTGTTTGGCATCTTCCTCTGCCTTTGGTGAGGGCTCTCGTCCACCACCTTCTGGCAGCCTGGGCAGCTCCCTGCACCCCTCTGGGAGCTCCTCCGCAGCTGTGAGCTGGATTTTCCCTTCCCAGAGCTGTGTCAGCCCTTCCCTGCAGCGCTGTAATTACTCAGGGAGTTGCTAATTCTGCTCTCGGGAACGTTTCCTACAAACGTGTCTGGCACGGATGGCATCTGCGGCGCTCTGCGTGTGCCACGCACCGCCGCGGCCCCTGCGGCCGCTTTGGGCTCTCTCTTTTATCCCCTCCTCGGGTTTCTCTAGCTCCCTACGCTGCCTTCTTCGCATCCAGCAGCTGGGGGCTCAGCCTTGGCTGTTTCCTCTCCAGGGCACAGCTTCGTCCCTGTGCTCCTGGCAGCCTCTGCCCCCGGCTGCCCGAGCTTCCTTGGTGCCTTGCTGCTGGGGACGTGGTCTGCATCTGCTCCGAGCCGCCGGCAGAACATCCTTAAGCAGCCTTTGTGCTGCTGACTGAAACGGAACCCTTTGAGCTGCCCTCTCGGAGTTCTGCTTTACCAAACTTCCTCAGTGTTTATGCTGTTCCCTGTTTTAAATTCAGCACCGCAGCCGGGGGTTGGCTTTTGCTGCTCTAGGGAGTGAGCGTTCGGAGCCAAGTCGAGGGCTGTGGGTTCCCAAGTAGCTGCTCCCAGAAGTAAATCGGTTTTGGTGTCCAAATTTAGTCTCAGCATCACTCTCTAGACTGCCATTTGCCCAAAATACATCCCGAGAGGTGTGGGGAGCAGCTGGGCTTCCCTCCCTGCGGGTAACGTGTCCGTGGGCTCCGGGCTGGCTCTGGAGAGCTGCACACCCGTGGGCAGCTCCATGGGGCTGGGCAGCTCTGTCTCGGGCTGTCCCCTCCTGCCCGGATGTGGAGGTTGGCTCTGCAGGGGTGTGGTGTGGGATGCTGATGCAGGGAGCTGGTACCGGCTTTGCCCCTCAGCAACCTTTCTCTCATAGCCTCTGCTGTCCCTGTCCCCACCCCAGTTTGTCCTGTCCTGGGCCACATCTGGAGTGCAGATGTGAAATGATGGGGGTGAAGTGGCTGAGAGGGAGCAGCTTTTGGGCTTTCCACTAAAGGCTGCCTGTTAGTGGGGTTCAGCACAACTCGTCTGGGGGTTGGGCTGCTCTCCAGAGAGGTGCTGACCCTTCTGCCACAGCGTGTTTGCCACCAACCCTGGTGGCACCCAGCCCCTGCCTTGAGGAGGGTGGATGAGGCCATGTAGGGAGCAAAACCTTCGTGGGGCGGTGGGGCTGTAGAGTCACAGAATCACAGAAAAATCCAGGTTGGAAGAGACCTTCAGGATCACCAACTCCAACCTGTAACCCTACTCTGTAGGGAGGCACAGACCTCCTGATTGCACCCCATGTGCTGCTCCACGGTCCCTGGGGAGAATTGGCACCACCAGACACCAGTGGGGTTGCACCTGTGGGTCCTGGGGCATGGGATGCTGTGCTGGTACCTGATAGGGGGACAGGGGGGACCATCCCATGCCAGCTGAGCTGAAGGAGGGTCCAGGACAGACAGATGTCCCTGCACCCACACCCCTGGGAGCCTCTGGCTGTGCCTCAAAATGGGCACTTTGGCTTCCTGAGCATTTGCAGTCCCAGGTCTGGGGGAGCAAAGCAGGGCACAGACCTCTGCTGCCCACGGTGCCCTGCCCTAACCCCCCCTGCGTGCTGTGCCCGCAGCTCTCTGGAGATGACCTGCTACGACAGCGACGACGCCAACGCCCGCAGCGTCTCCAGCCTGTCCAACCGCTCCTCGCCGCTCTCCTGGCGCTATGGGCAGTCGAGCCCGCGCCTGCAGGCGGGCGATGCGCCCTCGGTGGGGGGCAGCTGCCGCTCCGAGGGCACCCCCAGCTGGTACATGCACGGCGAGCGGGCACACTACTCGCACACCATGCCCATGCGCAGCCCCAGCAAGCTGAGCCACATCTCCCGCCTGGAGCTGGTGGACTCGGACGACGTGGAGCTGAAGTCAGGCTACATGAGCGACAGCGACCTGATGGGCAAGACCCTGACAGAGGATGAGGATATCACCACAGGGTAAGTGCCCGTGCCAGGGCTCGTGTCTGGGCTGGGCCTCTCCTGGAGCTTCTCCCAGCTCCTGTTTGGGTTTGTTGGTTGATGGGCATTGGGCCCAGCGGGGGTGGATGGCACAGAGCTCAGGGGCCAGGCTGGCTGGGTGGGTGGGTGGTGTCCCTGCATCCCAGGAGATGCTTTCCCACCACCGAGGCAGTGTAGTGCTGCCAGTGCTGGTGCTGCCAGACCAGCTGGGGCTTCTCAGGGCTGCCAATCTCTGAAGTGGGGCATGCTGCTGTCATGGCATGTGGGAAGTGCCCAGCTTCATCTGAGTGCCCCCAGAGCAGGGGACTGAGAACAGTGTGTGGTGTGGGGCTACAGGAGCCCTGTCAGGGTAAGCTCTGCTGCTTTTGGAGGTGCTCTGCCAGTTGGCACCAGTGGGTCTGGGCTGATGCCCTTCACCTTGCCACTGAAGGGAGGTCCTGCATCCACCCAGGAGAGTTGGTGGCTTACAGCGGGACAAACTGGGTTGGCTCTCAGCAGCCCAGCTAGGATCAGGCACTGGGGTGTGACCATGCTGGGACAGGGTCCCCTCCTCATGTGCCTCTGTCCCTCCATCCTCAGTGCCAGGACCACCTCCTCCCAGGTGGGCACAACCCAGCACGCCCTGGGCTCCTGTTCCCTTCCCAGATGCATCTGGCTCCTGCTGTGCTGTGGAGGTGCCCCTGGCCCTGGCAGGGCTCCAGGGTTTCAGCACGTTGGAGGTTTCCTGTTTCAGCACAGGAGAAAATAAATAACTGCAGCATTTGAGTTGTCCCAGAGCAGGAGGAGGAATTTGGCCTCCTGACAGTGCTGCTCTGGCCCTCCTGGGGTGGCCACAGTCACGTCAGCTCATTGTGGGATGGAGCACAGCTCACAGCTTCATGCCCATCCTGGGGGCCAGCGCTACCCAGACATGGCCTGGAACCAGGTTACAGCTGGAGGGGACACAGTGAGGGATGCCTGTGCTGGCCTCTGCCCCTGCAGTGCTCTGGTGTGGGGGTGAGAATGTCCATGGCACTGGGGGGGCTGCCCTGTGCTTGTGAACAGGGGTGCATTGTGCTGGCTCAGTGTGGACCCCTCCTGGGGACTGTAACCCATTGATTGGCAGCCAAAGGTGGCATGTCACCTCCTGCTGATACTGGCTGCTGGACTGCAGGGTGTGGTAGGCAGTGGGGTGGCTATGGACTGTCCCAGAGAGTTGGGGCACCAGTGGGTCAGGCTGTGGGTGTGACACTGCTCCCTGTCTTGCTGTAGCCTCATCTTGCAGCTGCTGGTGCTGGAGGATAACCTTGGGGTGTCCTTGGCTGTGGAGGCAGTGCTGGGAGGGGTGAGGCAGAGCAGCATCTCACTGCTATCAGCCAGAACAGGCAGAGTGGGGGAAGGGGCAGGTCTGCTGGTACCCTCTGGGCTCACCCTCTCTGTGCCCCAGGCAGGGCCCACTTTTCCTGGGAAGGCCCAGGCTTTGAGGATGGAGCCCTGCATAGCTCAGCCTCCCACGAGGCCCTGGCAGCACCACAGTTCCCCAGTGCTGGTGAGGCTTTCAGTGCCACAGTGAGCTGGGCAAGCAGTGCCAGGGCTGGGTGCCCCACTCCTTGCTCTCCAGTTCAGCATCTCCAGTGTGATGCCCTGGATGTGACCCACGTGAAATCCCCAGTGCTGGGTGCTTTCTGCTGGGTATTGCTCCCCAGAGATGGGTGCAGGAGGGCGGCTGGGGCAGCACAGGGGCATCTTCTCAGCAGGGGCAAGTCACCAGAGTGCTGCTGGCAGATGAGGCTGTGCAGTGGCCCAGTTACTGCTTTGTCCTTCATGGTCCTGCAGCAGGACTCAGGTGGGGTCCCCTAGAGCAGGCAGCATGGCAGGGCCCTGAAGGATGTCCCTGCCTGGGTTCTGGTAGATCCTGAGGTGCCCTATCCAGGAGCCTGGGCACTGGGTGCAGAACCTGGGTAAGGGAGCAGGTTCAGCCCCTCCTTGCCAGAGCCAGCCAGGGTGAAGAGCTGCCCTGCCAGCCAGGAGCACTCACCCATCACATCCCTTCACTCATCACATCCCCTCACCCATCACATCCCTTCACCCATCACAGCCCCTCACCCAGCAGAGCCCATCACCCATCACATCCCCTTGCCCATCTCGTCCCCTCACCCAGCAAAGCCCATCACAGCCCCTCACCATTCACATCCCCTCACCCATCACGTCCTCTCACGCATCACATCCCCTCACCCGTCACATCCCCTCACCCATCACATCCCCTCACCCACCACATCCCCTCACCCACCACATCCCCTCACCCATCACAGCCCTTCACCCAGCAGAGCCCATCACAGCCCCTCGCCCATCTCATCCCCTCACCCACTGCAGCCCCTCATCCTTCCCAGCCCCTCATCCATGACATCCTCTCACTCTTCCCAGCCCCTCACCCATCGCATCCCCTCACCCTTCCAGCCCCTCTCCCAGCCTGCTCGCTGGCTCTGACCTAGAAAGCAGCAGCGCCGCAGGCCGCGTCTCGCCGTGCCGCTAATGCACCGGGCAGGATGTGCCGCAGCTGGGACCGTCCGCCCCAGCCCGGGCCGCCGGGCAGCGCCGAGCTCCCCGCGCCGGCGCACAGCCAGCGCCAGGGCACTGGGTCAGAGGCGGCTCGGAGGGCGCCGTGGCACATCCCCCTCGCAGAGGTGGTGGCACAGCGTCCCGCTCGCAGAGCTGCGGGGCCGTGGGATGCGACCCGGGGTCCCCATGGCTCGCTGGGGAGGCAGCCTGGGAGGAGAGAGGGCAAAGGTAGGTGAGGCACGGCTGGGGCATGATGCCTGCCCGCGGGGGTGTCAGGGTGAATTTGGCAGGGTGGTGGCTGGGGTGAGCCCAGAGGAGCAGTCGGTGGGGTGCTGGGCTCCAGCTCAGACAGAATGGGATGGGTAGGTCTGGTGGTGGGAGTGGGGATCGGCTGGGGACAGCCCAGCTCCCAGCCATGTTTGCTGTCTTGGCATCCTGGCTCTTTACCCGCCTGTGCCCACTTGCCCGTGGCTGTCAGGTGCTCACACCTCCTCTCCACTTGCTGCTGGTTTTGGAGTGCGGAGGGCTCTGGGTTTGTCCTCCTTGTTTGGCAGCTTGACCCTTCTTTTGTTCCCCTTGTCACTGTGTCCTCCTCGTGCTTTGCAGTAGAGCAGCCCTCAGCTGGAAGCAGCCTCGCTGGAATGTGCCTGTGCCACTGCTGGCACCGTGGTGTGTGAAGGGCCTGGCATGGGCAGTGAGCTCTGCTTAACAGGGCAGCGTTCACTGGGATGGTGCTGCTCTCCTGCCCTGTCCTGCCTGCGTGGGAGGGCTGGCAGGGCACAGGCAGGGACAGCACCAACCCCATGGCTGCTTCCCTGGCACTGAAAAATCTTTGGTTGCTCCCTTAGCAGCCTCAGGCTCCCTCCTACTGCCACTCAGTGTGCCACCTGCAGCCCCCTGCCCCGATGCCAGTCCCTGGAAGGGTGCAGTGCTGCCAGTGATGCTTTCCCACTCCCTGACCTGGCTGGGTATGTCTTCTGGACACTGGAGGTCACCCCACTGGGGGCACATCCAACATGTGTCCACCCACTGCCAGGGGACCTCTGCAGGTGTATGGCCACAGCACAGTGCTGGGGCCACAGTGCTGGGGCAGTGGTGTTGGGGCCACAGTGCTAGGGCAGTGGTGCTGAGGCAGTGGTTCTGGGGCAGTGTTTGTGGGGCTGCAGTGCTGGGGCAGTGGTGCTGAGGCAGTGGTTCTGGGGCAGTGTTTGTGGGGCTGCAGTGCTGGGGCCACAGTGATGGGGCAGTGGTGCTGAGGCAGTGGTTCGGAGGCAGTGTTTGTGGGGCTGCAGTGCTGCAGTGTGGGTGCAGTGCAGGTGCAGTGTGGGCACTTCGTGTGCAGACCTGTGCATGACTCAGGCAGCACAGGGCAGGTGGGGAGCAGCCGAGTGGAATGTTCCAGCTGGGCTTTGCCGGGTTTTGTCTGGGCCACATCCTGCGTGCCTGGGCGGTGCCAGCTCCTCCCCGTGGAGCTCTGTCCCTGCAGTGCAGCTGCACACCGATGTGTCCCCCCTGTGTCGTGTGTGCTCAGGGGCTGCTGTGAGCAGCTCTGGTGGGTCCTGGGTGCTGGCACAGGGGTGGGTGAGTGTGTGCCCCCCCGGGTGTTCCCTGGGGCCATCTGGGAGGTGGTGAGGAGTCAGCCAGGTGCTGTGGTTGGGAGCTCATGGGGTGCTGCACCATGAGGCTCCTCCCCTCCCACACAGGACAGGATCTCAGGCTGAGGGCATGGCAGGTGGTGTCTTATCCCTGCTTTGCCCTGACCTGCCACATCCCCTGGGCCTAGAGCACACCCTGCTTGATGTCCTTTCCATCACCCTCCTGTTGTCAGGCCCTTCACCAGCCGACCTGTTCCTCAGCTGCTGGGAGGGTGCTAGGATGCTTTGAATGTCCCTGAAGGGCTCTATCAGGCCACTGCACCCAGTGCAAGGGCTCAGCACTGCAAGGGCTCAGCAAGGTCCAAGCATCTCCTTGTGGCATACCTCATGCTGTGGGGCAGGACACTGGGTGGTGGTTGGAGGGACCTGCTGTGTGGCCTTGTCCATGGCTTAGTTTCCCTTGGTCCACCCAGCCAGCTGGGAGTGCGTTGGGGCAGGGGATCTGTGGGTCAGGGCAGGGCAGAGCTGCTCTCAGTGGGGTATAGAGGAGGAGGAGGAGGAGCAGCACCTCTTCCTGGCTGTGGCACACAGGATGACCTGTGGGGACATGGCAGCTCAGCTCAGCCGTGCCCCTCAGATGGTGTTTGTGGGATGAGCAGCTCACCAAGTGAGGTCCCCAGGGACAAACTGGGATAAACTGGCTTTGTCCTTGGATCCCCATGGCAGCAGAGTCCTGTGGAGTTGCCCAGGCTGGACTCATCCTGCCCCTCTGGCAAGAGTATGGGTGCTGCAGGGCCCAATCCTGCCATCCTCAAGCACTGGGCTGGGTGAGCAGGGAGGCAGTGAAGGGGGCTGGCTGCTGACTCAGCACCTTCTCGCTGTGATGGCTGTGGGAGTGCTGCTGCTGGTCGCTGGTGATCCTTGTGTGCTGCAGGGCCTTGGGCGTGCAGGCATTGCCCCGAGCCTGGCAGGGCTGTGCACATCCCCTGGGCCTCTCAGTGCTCTGGGGAAGTCCCCGTGCAGCCCTGGGGCCACCATGGTTTGGAGGTGTCCTTTTGTGTCTTGGTTTTGGAGGTAGCAGCGATCCCACCCCAAAACCCCTGTGGGCTGAGTACTGTCCTGACTGTGTTCACAGGCATGAAATGGAGCTGTGGCAGCAGCCTTTGGCACCGGGAGTGTGAGTGGTGGCACACATCCCATGCCACCCCGATGGTGCCACTGGCGGCTGGGCGCTGCAGAGCCTGCGGTCACCTCTGGAGGGGCTGCTGGCAGCACCCCCGGGAGGGATGCTCTAGAGCTGGCACCCGCCGTGCTCTGGCTGGCCTGGCTCTGGCTTCCCCACAGCTCCCTGAGCTGGGCGCAGGCCGGAGCAGATGTTTGGCTCAGCTCCCCGGGAGCAGCAGGGGAGCAGCCTCCCTCCTCTCCTGCTCCGAGCAGGATTGGCTCTGGCGCTCTGCTCCCTTCCCTTGAACGCCCTCCGCTCGGCTTTGGCCGGTCCAGCCTGACCCCTCACCACCATCCCAGAGGGTCCATGAGGTCATTTCTCACTGGGGACATCCCGCGGGGCACGGCCATGGCCCTGCACGTGGCCCAGCGTGTGTGCGAGGCCCCAGCGCGGCTGCTGGGGGTGCTGGGAAGCAGCTGGGGCACAGGCATGGATAAATATTTGCTGTGCCGCCTGCCGGGGCTGGGGGGGGTCCAGCTGGGAGCTGGGGACAGGCCCAGCAAGGGGCCCCAAAACACCACCGGTCACTGCCACCACTGCATCCTTCCTCTAAGCCTGTTCCAGCTGGCTCCTGGTTTTGGGGTTTGACTTTGGGTGCCCAGTGCAGAGCCTGGAGCCCTGGAGCAGCCGCACGGAGGGTGCTGTGGGAGGGGGTTACAGGGCTCAGGGCTCGCAGGGCAGATGGAGGTCAGCGCACGCCCTTGGCTTGGGAAGCTCCTCGATGGGGCTGGGCGTGGACACGGAGCGGAGCCGAGCCCAGAACTAGACCTCACATGCCCCCATGCCCCGGGGAGAGCTGCTTGGGGGAGAGCTCCCCCCGAGATCTGACTGCCCACCCATTTGCCATCCAGGGAGCTCAGATGCTGGCTTTGCCCCTTGCCCCGTGCCACCCTGCCACCTGCGGAGGGCGCTGGCCGCTGCTGGCAGAGGGGTCGGAGGGCAGCGGCTCGTCCGCAGGCGCGGAGCGGAGTTTCGCAAGCAGGCTGAGTCACATCGCCCCCGCCCCGGCGCTGCCCCGGGCCGCTGCGGCCGGCGGCGGAGCTGGCACTGTGCCCCCAGCGAGGCTTCGTCTGTCACCTTCCAGAGCAGCTGGGGATCCCCGCACGGGGACAGCTTCCTCTGGGCTTTCCACTGCTCCGGGGGAGAGGTGACCCCGCACTGACCCGCTGCAGTGAGGCTGGCTGAGCTCACAGCCCTGCTGGCATGGGTGCCAGGCCCGTGGTTGGGTTTCACGGCTGCTCTCTTTGCCGGGGCGGGGGTGGATGCTGCCTGACGTCCACACAGCCTGAGCCTCGCTGCCTCCAGGGGATCCGACCTGGCTCTTACTGCACAGAGCTGGAGCAGAGGCAGGGCCTGGGCTATAAGTCTGCCCTTGCAGGGGCCATGTGAGCTCTGCGTGCCCCTGAGGGGAGGTCCCCACGCCTTGGGGGACCTGGAGGCCAGGAGCCAGAGGCTGTGCTACCTGGGGGACAGGAGACTAAACCAGCAGCTGGGGTGCGAGGCTGATCCTCTTCTCCTGGGTGAGCTCGAGTCAGACCCTCTTCCCCTGCCTCAGTTTCCCCTTCTGCAAGGTCTCTGCTGCCCTTATTGCTCTAAGTATAGCTTTGGTGAGGGTGCCAGATCCAGGACCTGAATTGTGAGCAGCAAGCACCCAGGGGAAGGGCAGTCTGGGCTGTGGCTGTGGCTGGCACTACCTGGGGGGGGGGGGGGGGGGGGGGGGGGCGGGGGGGAGGGCTGGGGGTTTGGGAGGATCCTGGAGAGTACACAGAGGTTTATGGGGGATAGGGAGAACTTAGAGGAATTGATGGGGTTGTGAGTGAGTCTGGAGCGGTCTGGAGGAGTCCTGGGGGTGCTTGGGTCTGTTACAGGAGCAGAGGGTGAGCAGTGGGATGTGGGGATCCTAAAACAGTCTGGGCCAGGTTGTGGGTGCCAGGATGCCCTGAGGCAGTTCCTGAGGTGGATGTGAGGGGGAAGCAGAGCCTCCCTCGCCCACACCCACAGGGAGCCCCAGTCGTGATTTATGAAGCTAATTGCTTTTTCTGCCCCATTAACTGGAGGAAAAGGGGAGGAAGGGAAGAGGGAGAAGCCCCGGCTGTGCCTGTGCCTTCCTCACTGGTTCTGCCAGAGCAGCTTGCAGCTGTGATGGGGGATGTCAGTGGCACATCCACAGAGCACCCTTGGTGCCAACAACCCACAGATGTGGGGTGCCCAGATGCAAGCCTCATATCCTGCAGTGACCACAACAGAGCAGGAGAAAAGGGCAAAGACAGAGCACAAGAGGCTAGCCTCAGTCTAGGGTGGGCTTCAGGCAGGCTGTGGGGATTTGGCAGCACCAGCCTGGCAAGGACTCAGTGCTGGAGGCCCTGCGTGGTGCTGGTGGGTCTGTCTGGAGCATGGGTGGGTGTCAGTGCCAGTGTGAGATGGGTGAAGCAGGGAGACTTTGAACCGTCTGGCTCCATCCACCAAAAAGCGCTGCTGAGAAATGGACTGGGAGTGCACTTCTGCAAGGGCATCTGTGCCAGTGACGGTGCCAGTGATGATGCTGGTGGGGCTGCTGTGGGCAATGACAATTCTTCACCTTTATTGCACCAGTCTGGTCTCTGACATGGTTGTAGCTGCCTTTTCTGGTGGCTGCCATGCCAAACTGTGCCAGGATGGCTCCCCCCTGTCAGTTTGAGCACCCCAGGTCTGAATCTGGGCCCAGCAAAAGCCATAGCTGCTCCTGTGAGCGCTGCCCCAGCGGCCGTGGTGGGGCTAAGGCCAGAAGGGGAGGGAGGGGATGGTGTCCGGCACCGTGCCAGGCCGGAGAGGCCGTGGGGATGTGATGCTGAACAGGCTGTGCCGCCGCACCCCCTGGTGTGCACCACTGTGGGCCTGTTGCTGTGGCAGGGCTGGGGGGTACCACGCAGTGCCAAGAGCCAAGAGCTGCCGAGAGCATGGTGGGTGCAGGCAGGGTGTGATTGGTGGCACGGGGATGGTTGGGCACCGGCGTCGTGCGTGCCACAGCAGCTTGCCTCGCTGGGCCAGCACCGTGCAGCCGGGCGATGGAGGCAGCCAAGAGGCGTTGCCGAGGAAGGCGTGAGGAAGGAATTACCGATTTCCCAGCCCGCAGGGACCGGCTCCGCGCTGCCAAGGCTGCAGTTAACTCCCTCTGCCCATCGCTGCCGGGCTGCCCGGGGTGTCCCCGGTGGCACCACCGCGGCAAAGAGCCTGCCTTGGGCTGCAGCTCCGGCTCTGGTGCGAGAGGGGGAGAAGCAAGAACAGAACAGGGCTGCTTGGTGGCTGAAGCACAGAGGTGCCAGGGCGGTAGGATCTGGGGTCCAGCGCCCAGCGGGGCTGGGCAGGGGCCGAGCTCTCCGTGGGACCCGCAATGAGAGGTTCTGCCTTCGGGGAGGGGGCTTGGAGAGGTTTGGGGGATGCTGTGGTCAGGCCGAGGGTTGGCCCAGGTGGCACTGGTGTCTCCTTGCGGCTGCTCTGGGGGCACTGGTGCTGCCTGTGGCGACATGGACGAGGGCTTCTGGGCTCGGGGGGCTGTGGGTCGAGCCAGGAGGGATGCTGGGCTGAGGCTGGGGGCACCGGTGACAGGGGTGCGGGAGTTATGGGCTGGGGGGGACACCGGACGTGGGTATGGGGACTTGGCTACGGGACTGAGGCGGTAGTGGGGGAGGGTCGGGACCCCGGACCCCTATCCCATCCGGGCAGGGGTCGGGGGCGCGGCGTGCCGAGGCCGCTGCCGCTTTAAGGCGTGGGCAGCGCGGGGCGGTCCCGCCGCCGCCCCTCCCGCCCGGCCCGGCGGGGCCGCGGGCAGCACCATGCTGCGGGCGGGGAGGCCGCGCCGCGCCCCGCGCCTGGCCAGCAGGTACCGGGCGGGGACGGGCGCGGCTGTGCACCGGTGTGATGCCGGTACCGGCACCGGGCGGGGCGGGCGCGCTGCGGACGGGCGGGCGGGCGGCCGGAGCCAGACAAAAGCCGTGCGCCCCGGGGCCGCTCCACGGGCGCTGCTTTGTCTCGGCCGCGCTGCGGGGGGGAAGGCGAAAGGAAGGGACGGGGGGATCCGGGCAGCGCAGCCCCGCCCGGTCCCGCAGCAGTAGGGGCGGCTCCGGCCCCCCCCCCGCCCCGGCCCCCTCCTCGCACCTGCAGCGCGGCCGGGCCCCCGCGGCGCTCTCTGGGCTCCGCAGCGCCTGCTCAGCGGAACTGACCCCTCCGGAGCGGGCTGCTGGGGCTGCGTGCCCGGGCGGGGGGCTCCGGGCGCGGCCGGGCCATCAGCAGAGCCGAGCATCCCGCGCACCGCCGCCGCAGGCCACCCCCGATCTCCCCGGGGTGCAGCCGCCGCCTCAGCCGGGGTCGGGCTGTGCAGCACCGGGGCCGTGTCGGAACCTTTGTGCCGGTGCCGGGGGGCGCGGCAGGCTGGGTCGCGCTGCCGCAGTCCCTGCCGCGCTGTCACCGCTGCCCTTGAGCGTCCCCTTCCCTGCGAGCTGCGGAGTGCGGCGCTTGCAGGGGTCCCGGCGCATCGCTGCCGCCAGCGTGGGCTCGGTGCCGGCTGGAGGGAGGTGGGGAGCTGCTCGGGGTACGATGGGGGGTCTGGAGCACAAAGCAGGGGCTGAGCTTTGCCCCCAGTGTGGCACTGTGGTGTGGCTGCCTCCTTCTGGGGTCTGTGGGGGGCACTCAGGTGGCCCCAGCTGGCAGGGAGTGGGGTGCCAGGGCTGAGACACGCTCTGAGAATGTGTAACTGCCAAGGTGCTGTGCTGTAGCCCGGGTCGAGGCTTCCTTGCTTTGCCACGCACATGCCTGCTTTGGGGACCACTTAACCAGATGTGTGACACATAGGAGAGTCAGGAGACAACCCACAGTGGGCAGCTGGCTCCCAGGCCTCACCCCATGGCTTGAGTGTTGGGATGTCACCTGGCACCTCTCATAATGCCCTTCCTTGCCGTGAGTTTGCTAAGGAGAGAATGGAGTCACCTCGTGCCCCAGTTCAGCCCCTGCTCCTGTGCCCAGGGCTTCCCAGGGCATCAGGAGAGGCTTCCCACCAGACACTGGGAGAGCTCTGGGGGTTTGCCCTGACACACCATGAGAGCCAGAATGAAGAGACCCCAGCACCACATTTGGTCCCAGGCCACGTGCCCACAGGACCAAAACTCTACCCACAGGCTTGCCAAAGCCCTGCCTTGCTCCCAGTGCTGCCGACTGCCAGTGTGATGTCAGCCTGGGAGAGGAGCTCTGGGGTGGGGATTTCTGTCCCACTGAGAAGTTACCCCCAGTATAGGGACTGGTGATGGGAGGTGCTCAGAGCTGGGTAGCCCAGCAGCACATCTTGGGTACATGACTGCTCTTCCTGGGCAGCAGTGCCCACAGGGCTCTGTCCCAAAAGCTGCTGTGGGGATGCAGGGGCTGCCCGTGCCAGCTCTGGCCTGTCTTGGTGTCCAGGAAAAGCAGAGTGCGTGGGGCAGGCTGGAGGGCGCTGGGGCTACCTGTGTTCCTCTGTCGTGGGCGTTCTGGAGGGGGTGGTGCTGGCAGTTGCTTGTGTCCTGGCACTTGGAGGAGATAGTGGTGGCTATTGCTTGTGTCCTGGCACCCCGGCTGGTGGAGATGCCCAGCAGGTGTCCTCTCCTCTGGCAAGCTACACTGTTCTGTCCATCCAGAGTTGCAGTGTCCCATGGATGACATTAAGCAGCTTCACCAGCTGCTGGGGCTCTGGTTCTGGCTGAGTTCCTCCTGCACCTCTGTGACCCCAGTGCCAGGAAATGTACATCTCTGGCAGGCACCAGGGCTGGCTGCAGCTCTGCTCCCTTCTCTTGCACTGCTGCTTGTCACCTCCAGCCTCTCAGAGCCCCCTTGAAGGCTGCAGGGCCTCGCTGACCTACTCAGCTGCTGACCTGAATGGGGCTGTGCTCATCATGCTGGAAAGTGCTCCGTGCCCGTCTGTGCCGGATCGCTGCGGGCACAGCCCTGTGCTGCGGGGCCAGCCGGGGCCGTGGGGCGAGCAGGCAGCTGCTAGCCCAGCGTGGTGCTGAGTGACAGTGCTGGAGATAGGCTTCTGCATGGTCCACTGAGCCCCTGGCACGGAGCAGCTGCCCTGGCACAGCGGCAATGTCTCTACCTGCTGCCTGTGCCTGCTGTGGATGCTGGATGAGGGGAGCAGGGTGTGGCAGGAGGAGCAGGTGGTGGATGGGTGCCAGCTGAGGGAGGGTGCAGGGTGCCTGGCTCGTTTACTCCAGTCAGTCCCTGCCCTTTCTGGCAACCCTGCCGACCCTCTTGGTGGGGCAGGGCACAGGGGTGGTGCTGCCAGGCCTGCTGACCTCCCTATGCTGTGCAGGCACCTTCCAACCCCACAAAAAACTCGCAGGGGCTCTAATAGGAGGGCATGGGCTTGCTGGGGCTTGTGTGCCAGCAGAGCACCAATCCTGTGCCAGTCGCTGTTGGAAGCTGGGATTTGTGTCCCCGAGCCGGGAAATCCTGCAGGTGGTAGGACCCAGCAGGCAGATGCTGGGCAGGGGAGTCTCATGCTGTCTCTGTCCTTGCAGCTGGGATGAGAGCAGCTCCATCAGCAGTGGCCTCAGTGATGCCTCTGACAACCTCAGCTCGGAGGAGTTCAATGCCAGCTCCTCGCTCAACTCCCTGCCCTCCACCCCCACTGCCTCACGACGGAACTCAGCCATAGCGGTAGGTGCCCACAGCACCTGGGCCCTTCCTGGCACCAGTCCTGGCTTGGTGCTGCCACTTCTATGGGGAAGGGGGGATGAATGGTGCCGGTGTGGGGGAACTGAGGCATGGCACAGGGGGCCTGGTGCCCCTTTCTCCCTGCCAGCTGGTGCTCCCTGAGGACAGGTTTGGAGTGGGTGCCAGGAGCATCTCTGACTCCCCTTTGCCCACAGCTGCGCACAGACTCAGAGAAGCGCTCGCTGGTGGAGAGTGGCCTCAGCTGGTACTGTGAGGGCGAAGAGAAGGCGTCCAAGAAGCTGGACTACGACAGCAGCAGCCTAAAGATGGAGCACAGCTCCTCCAAGTGGCGGCGAGAGCCCTCGGATGGTGGTGAAGAGGGTACCAAGGGTGGCGAACTGAAGAAGCCTGTCAGCTTGGGCACCCCGGGCTCCCTCAAGAAGGGCAAGACCCCTCCGGTGGCTGTGACCTCCCCCATCACCCATACAGCTCAGAGCACCCTCAAAGTGGCAGGTGAGACTGAGTTCAGGCAGGGACCAGCTCTTCTGATAAGGAGAGATTTGGGTGGCATCTTCATGGGCCCTCCCTGAACGCACTGGCCACAGGATGCCCTGTGGCTGTGCTTGGACCTGGGGACTGGAGCAGGTGGCAAGGCTGCTTGTCCCTGCAGGTGGGTGCTGAGTCTGGACTCACAATAAGTCCTGCTTGCCTGGGGCTGTGCCAGCCCCATGACCTCATGGACATGAGCTGAGCTGGAGGCCAGCTGGATGCACCAGTGTCCTGGTTGTGGCTCTGCCCTGGCACCTGGGGTGGAGGCATGTCCCTTTGTTCTCCATCAGAACATGGACAAGGGAAGGGCTACAGATGTCTATAGTTCCATCAGGCCTTCGGCATGCTCCCACACCACCTTCTCTCCAAATCAGTATCTCTCCAATTTCATGGGTGGGCTGCTCAGTGGATGGGGAATTTGTTGGATGAGTGCATCCAGAGGGTAGTGATCCACACAGGTCGATGTCCAGATGGAGATGAGTGATGTCCCTCAGGGGTCTGTACTGGGAATAGTGCTCTTTAATGCCTACATTAGTGGCATGGGCAGGGGGATTGAGACACCCTTGGCATGTCTGCAGGTGACACTTTTAGGGATGGGAACAATCCAGAGGGATCTGGACAAGCTCAAGAAGTGACTCTGTGTCAAGCTCATGAAGTTCAACAAGGCCAAGTGCAAGCTCCTGCGCCTCAATCAGGGCAAGCCCCAGTATGAGTGCAGGCTGGGGCTGAAGGGCTGGGGAGCAGCCCTGGGAGAAGGACTTGGGGTGCTGGGGGTGCAGAGCTGGACAGGAGCTGGCACCGAGCACTGCCAGCCCAGCCCCAGCCTGATCAGCAACAGTGTGGGCAGCAGGGGCAGGGAGGAGATTCTGCCCCTCTGTTGTGCCTGCTGAGACCCCCCCCTGCAGTGCTGGGGCAGCTCTGGAGTGCTCAGCACAGCACAGACAGGGACCTGCTGGGGCAGGGCCAGAGGAGGCCACAGCAGTGCTGGCAGGGCTGGAAGGGCTCTGCTGGGAGCCAGGCTGAGAGCTGGGGGTGTGCAGCCTGGGGAGGAGAAGGCTGCAGGGAGACCTTCTGGTGGCCTTGCAGTGCTGCAAGGGCTGATCAGAAATCTGGGGACAGACTTTTGAGCAGGGCCTGCTGTGGCAGGACAAGGGGGGATGGATTTAAACCAAAAGAAGATTTAGATTGGATGGAAGGAGAACATTCTTGACATTGAGAGTGGGGAGACCCTGGCCCAGGTTGCTCAGAGTAGATGCCCCATGCCTGGAGCCACTGCAGACCATGTTAGATGGAGCTCTGAGCAACCTGGTCTGAAGGTGCTGGGTGACCTTCAGAGGTCCCTTCTAGCCCAGACTGTTCTGTGGTTCCATGAGCCGATGTCCCTGTCCTGGCTCTGCTGGCTCGCGTGCAAAGGTGCCCAGAGCCTGCCGGGACACTCACCTGTCCTTCCCTGCCCAGCAGGCAAGCCTGAGACCAAAGCCACGGACAAGAGCAAGCTGTCTGTGAAGGGCACAGGCCTGCAGCGCTCCTCCTCCGACGCCGGCCGGGACCGCGCTGCCGACGCCAAGAAGCCACCGTCAGGCCTGACGCGGCCCTCGGCCTCCAGCTCCTTTGGCTATAAGAAGCCAGCTCCTGCCACCGGCACCGCCACTGTCATGCAGGCCGGGGGCTCGGCCACGCTCGGCAAGGTGCAGAAGAGCTCCGGCATCCCTGTCAAGCCGGTGAGCGGGAGGAAAACCAGCCTGGACGTGTCCAACGCGCCCGAGCCTGGCTTCATGGCCCCGGGGGCTCGCTCCAACATCCAGTACCGCAGCCTGCCCCGGCCGGCCAAGTCCAGCTCCATGAGCGTGACTGGCGGCCGCGGCGCCACCCGCCCGGTCAGCAGCAGCATTGACCCCAGCCTGCTGAGCACCAAGCAGGGCGGCATCTCGGTGTCGCGGCTCAAGGAGCCGTCCAAGGTGGGCGCTGGCCGTGGTGCGCCGGCCCCGGTCAACCAGACCGATCGGGAGAAGGAGAAGGCCAAGGCCAAGGCGGTGGCGCTGGACTCCGAGTGCAGCACGATGAAGAGTGTGAGCTCGCCCGAGAGCACCCCAAAGGCCCAGGCCAACCTCCCGCCAGCGGCTAAGGTGGCCGAGCTGCCCCCCACGCCCCTCAGGTACAATCCTTTCGCTTCCAAGGGCAGCAGGGGCCTGGCATGGCTGTGCCTGGTGCTCAGCCATGCCCAGCACCCAAGTCTCACCTCCTTCCTTACCCATGTTCCCCTTTCCAGAGCGGCTGCCAAGACCTATGTGAAGCCTCCCTCCTTAGCCAACTTGGACAAGGTCAACTCCAACAGCCTGGACTTGCCCTCCTCCAGCGAGCTGCACACCCCACACACTGCCAAGCTCCAGGACCTGCACCCAACAGGCGGGCACCTTGCACCCTGCTTCAGCCCCAGCCCTGCCCCCATCCTCAACATCAACTCGGCCAGCTTCTCCCAGGGCCTGGAGCTCATGGGTGGCTTCAGTGTCCCCAAAGAGGGCAGGATGTACCCCAAGCTCTCCGGCCTACACCGCAGCATGGAGTCCCTGCAGATGCCCATGAGCCTGCCCAGTGCCTTTTCAGGGGGCAGCACCACCACCCCCACCCCTGCTGCTGCACCCTCCACCAGCACAGAGGAGGAAGAGGAGGAGGCAGGGGAGCTGGGCTGGAGCGGGAGCCCCCGGCTCTCGCATCTGGACAGGTATGGCTGGAGGGAGGGCATGGAGCTGCCAGGGCACCTCTGCGGGCTTGGATCCTTCCCTGCTATTTTGCCATGACCTTTGCCTGCTTTAGATACTTCCTGCTCCATTCCTGGGGGAAAGCTTCCTGCTCCTGCAGCTCGACCCCCTGGGACCTTCCCTTGTCTGTGCAGGGATGTCACTGATCTTTCCTTCCCTTCCAGTGCCAACCGCGACAGGAACACGTTGCCCAAGAAAGGGTTGAGGTAAAAGAGCCCAAATCACTTTTGGATGGTGCTGGGGAGGGCCAGTGGGGACCTGGAGCTTTCCACAAGGGTCTGGTGATGCCAGCCGTGCCAGAGAGGCTGGGCTGCAGTGCAGCGGGCAGGAGCCAGGATGGTGCTGGTCCCCTCACCATGCCTGTCTCTGCTCCGCTCCCTAGGTACCAGCTCCACTCCCAGGAGGAGGCCAAGGAGCGGCGCCATTCGCACGCCATGGGCAGTGGGCTCCCCGAGTCGGACGACCAGACGGAGCTGCCCTCGCCCCCTGCCCTCCCCATGGCGCTGGTTGGGAAGGGTCCTCTCACCAGCATCGGTCAGTGCCCTCCACTGCCAGCACCCTCCTGCTTCAGCAAGTCCTGTCCCCACTCCCCATCCCCCTGTGCTCCCTGTGCGCCTCTCTGCTGCAGCCCTGTGTATGCCACCCAGCAGCTGATGCTTTTGGTCCCACCAAGGAGCTGGGTTCTGCCCAGGGGCCAGGGATGTCCACCACCTCTGCTTCAGGGCATCTCATCCACCCTGGGGGCTCTGCCTACAGCTCCAGAGTGTTCAGCAGGTCAAGCCCTGCCCTGCTCTTGCCAGGACCTGTGTGCTCCTGGACAGTTTGGGGGATCCAGGCAGATGTTTTGGGGGCTGCTGGTGGCAGGGAGAAGGGACAGCAGGTGATGAGATGTTCCCTTCCTGCACCCAAAGGTGACAGCCTCTGGCACGGTGGTGCCCACTTTGCTCATGGTGATGGATTTTTCTCTCAGCCCTGTGGCTGCCTTGGTGCTGGTGTCCAGGTCTCCCCGGTGTAAATCTGCATTCTAGCTTTCCCCCAGCCCCTCCCTGCTTTAGGACCATGATCCCTGCATCCTCTCCTCATCCCAGCTCTTGTGGATAGCTCCCAGTCCTGCTTTCCCATCCCGATGCCAGATTCCCAGCGTGGTTCTGACCCTGCCTCTCCCTGCCTTCTCCTTGTAGTGAGCCCCACTGCCAGCACAGCCCCGCGGATCACCCGCTCCAACAGCATCCCCACCCACGACTCCACCTTCGAGCTGTACAGCACCTCCCAGATGGGCAGCACCCTCTCCCTGGCCGACAAGTCCAAGGGCATGATCCGCTCGGGCTCCTTCCGGGACCCTGTGGATGATGGTGAGAGTGCTGTGGCCCTGCCCAGCTGGAGGGGGCTCCTGGGGGGCAGCAGGGCTGCCCGCATGCCCTTCCTCCTGGTGCTGTTGCATGGGTTGGTGCATCCTGTCCTCGGCATCGGAGCAGGGGACAGCAGCGCCAAGGGGCCTGGTGGACTCCTGTGCTGGCATCTCCCCTGGGCACAGCCCATCCTGTGTGGGTGCCTGATGTCCCTGGCTTGACACCGGGGATGCAGGGACCCGGCAGGGAGGGTGGCAGAGCCCCCAGGCTCAGCCAGAGAGGAGGGTGCAGCTGGAGTGTGCTCCCTGCACCCTGCTGCATGTCGTGTGCCCGGGGGGGTCACCAGCCCTGTGCTGAGAAATGGGCAGTGCTGAGCAGATGCCACCCCACCCTCTGCCTTCCCTGGCCCTCCCCTCCCCGAGCCCTCCTCTGCTGGGACCTCCGCTCCCTGCCGTGCCCTACACCTGCAGCCCCTGGGGCTGGCGCTGGCCGGGGGCCCCCTGACGCGGGGTTTGGTTCTGTTGCAGTTCACGGATCGGTTCTGTCCCTGGCCTCCAGCGCCTCCTCCACCTACTCCTCCGTAAGAGCCGCTCCGGGCTGCGCCGCTTGCTGCACGGCTGGGGGGGCCGGGTGGGGTCGGGGAGGGGGCTCTGTGCATGCCTCTGCCTCACGCCGAGCCTGTCCGTGCCTCGCTGCTCTCCTGACTGCCTGCCTCTGTCTGTCTGTCTCTCTCTGCTCTCGTGCCGCCAGGCTGAGGAGAAGATGCAGTCTGAGGTGAGCCTGTGCCCTCTGCTTGTCGCCCACCCCTGCGCTGGCAGTGGGGTGAGCTCCTGGCCCCTCACTGCCTCTGCCCTCTCCCCACAGCAAATCCGCAAGCTACGCCGCGAGCTGGAGTCCTCGCAGGAGAAGGTGGCCACGCTGACCTCGCAGCTCTCTGCCAACGTGAGTGCCCACACGAGCAGTGCCCACCGCAGGACAGGCTGCCCTGCAGCCCTGTGCTCCGGTCCGGCGCCAGCCTGCACCCACGAGAGCCTCCACTTGCCCTCTCGGGCCCCTGGCGCCGCACGCCTGGCAGTGGGCGCTCGCCCAGCGGTGGCTGCTCAGCCCTCAGCCCTTTCTCCACCTTCTCCCAGGCCAACCTGGTGGCAGCTTTCGAGCAGAGCCTGGTGAGCATGACGTCCCGCCTGCGGCACCTGGCCGAGACCGCCGAGGAGAAGGTGGGTGCAGAGCGGGCACCGCGGGGCACTGCTGGTGCAGCTGAGGGGTGCCGGACTCGGGTGAATCTGCTGTGGCACTGCCTACCCCGAGGGTGCTCTCAGGGTGAGTCCTTTGCTCTGGGGATGTGCTCCACGGCTCCTGTCTGCTCCCCAGGACACAGAGCTGCTGGACCTGCGAGAGACCATTGACTTCCTGAAGAAGAAGAACTCTGAGGCCCAAGCTGTGATCCAGGGTGCCCTGAATGGCACTGAAGTCACCCCCAAAGGTAAGGCATGGCACTGCAGCCCCCCCTCACAGGGGTGCAGCCATTTCTGACCTATGTGCCCAAACTCAACCGAGCTGCTTCTGCCTGGGGCTGGCAGAGGGCCCCAGGGCACACCTTGCCAGTGTGAGGTGTTCACATGTGGGGCAGAGTCCCCTCTGCAGCAGCTTGTCCCCACGTGAGACCCCTGAGGTGCTGGGCAGCCAGAGTTGCCATTGCAGGAGGTCTCAGTGCTGGTGTGGGGGGAACAGGATGGTTGTCCTCCCTGGGACACCTCCCCACCTGGCCCTTTGCTGGCAGGCCAGTTTGGCTGCTGGTCTTGGCTTTGTTCCCATTAATGCTGTTTTGGGCCCTGAAACCCCAAGGAAATGGGAGTGCAAAGTGCTGGCAGGGAGGTGACCTAGGATAGGAGCAAACGAGGCACAGGGGAGCGCTGCACTGGGCACCTCCCTGCCCTTCAGATCCCTCTCCCAGTGGCAGTGTCTGCCTGGTGCCACCCCCACCTCGTCTGACAAGGTGGCTCTGAGAGACAGAAGGTGTTTGGGTGGGAGAAGGGTAGGGGTGCATGGAGGAGAGGGGAGGTGGCTCTGGCACTGGTGTGGGTGCAGGCTGCTGACACCTCCTCTCCTGCTTCTGCCCAGAGCTGCGCATCAAGCGGCAGAACTCCTCTGACAGCATCTCCAGCCTCAACAGCGTCACCAGCCACTCCAGCGTCGGCAGCAGCAAGGACGCCGACGCCAAGAAGAAGAAGAAGAAGAGCTGGGTGGGTTGGGCAGGCTGCTGGCAGGAAGACTGGGGCTTGGGGAGCTGCTGGCAGGGTCTGGCTGGGGTCTACCTGTTGAGGCAGCGCTCTTGGTCTCCCTTGGCATCGTGGTATTGGTCCCCCCCGTCCCCCGGGGGCAGCACTGGTGAGGAAGGTGTAGCCACCATGGATTTGTCTTGACATGTTGGCCAGGACTTCTGCAGCCCTTCTTGGGGTTCTTCAGCCCTGGCCTTGCACGTGTTCTCCTTTGTTTTTTCCCTTGTGTCTCCCTTCTGCCCATGCTGCCTCTGGCAGTGCCAGGGCCTGGACACCTTGGCCAGGTGGCTCCTTCCCTGCACTAAGCAGCTCCGAGCTGGATGTGTGATTAAGTCTTGCTTTGTTTTGTTTCTCTCCCCCTATGCTGACCTCAACCCTTTTTTTCCAGGTGTATGAGGTAAGTCCCACATTGTCCCCTCCACCATGCTGTGCCCGGCCAGGGCCCTTGCTCCATCCTGCAGGACATGTAACACTTCCCATCTCATCCATCCCACCAGCACCAACCCCCAGCATGGACCATCCTGGGGCCCAGCTGGGCTGTGCACACCTTGGCTGCTTCCTTTGATGATGAGGCCAAAATATGCACCCACGTGGAGGGACTGAACTCTCTTGGGTGGCCTCAAGGTGGTGGGAAGGGATTAGATAAGGACCTGTCCCATGGATGGGACAATCCTCTTCTTGAAGGCACTCTCCTGACTCCCTGTAGCTGGATCTTCTGGGGCAGGGACCTGCCTGCTGCCCTACCTGTGGCACGGGTGTGGTGCTGCCCATCTCAGCATCACCAGGACTGGCTTGATTGTGACCTCAAGTGACTGTCCCTGTCAGACCCACATGGGTCCCACTGCTGCTCTTGCTCTCCCACCATCAGCAGAGCCTCACACCCACCTGGATTTTCATACTGAAATGCAACACTTTTCCCTCTGGGGACACACCAGACCAACCTGCCTGGGGACGTTGGACGGTGTCTTGCCTATGCTCCATTCCCTCTTCCTCCCACCTCCCCTTGCAGCAGGTCCTCGCCCACAAAGGGACATGCTGTGAGCTCAGGGTGCCCATCCAGCTGCTCTCTGCAGGCTGCTGGGGTGTCAGTGGGACCCAGGCCTGGTTTGGCCCCTGTGCAGTGTCCATCCACCCTCACTGGCCTTGGCTCACCCACCCGCTGCTGTGTGTGTGCTGTCTGCATGCTGCATGCCCGGCCGGGACCCTCTGAGCCCTCAGGAGGACCCCACAGGACAGAGTGAGCTGTGGGGCTGAAATCAGCCCCACGCAGCAGGACCCCAGCTCTGTGGTGGCTGGAAGGGGAGATGTGCCCATAAGCACCGCCTGCTGGGATGGCTGTGGTGGGGTGAATGTGGGCATGGAGCTGTCCCTTCCTGATGGACCAGGGTGCTGATGCAGTGCCTGAGCACCTTGATGTGGGGGCTGGGCAAGAGGAAGCCTGACCAGGACATGAGTGCCACTCTGTGGGGCTATCTGGTATCATCCAGTCTGGGGGTGGAGTGTCCCACAAAGAGCTGGACACCCCCATCCACCAGCTGTGCCAGCAGGGTGGGAACAGCCCAGGGTGTGCCCTGGGCAGTGTGGGGCACAGTGCTGCCTTGGTGCTGGATGTGGTATTACTGGTCCCAGTCCAGGCTGTGGGGGCTGGGCAGCTGGGGGCTGGGGACCAGCACCAGGCCAGGTCTCTGCTTGCAAGGCTGCACTGTCAGGATGTCCCTAAGGAGGTTTCTGTCTCCTGCAGCTACGCAGCTCCTTCAACAAGGCCTTCAGCATCAAGAAGGGACCCAAATCGGCCTCGTCCTACTCTGACATCGAGGAGATCGCCACGCCGGACTCGTCGGCCCCCTCCTCCCCCAAGCTGCAGCACGGCTCCACGGAGACTGCCTCGCCCTCCATCAAATCCTCCACCTCCTCCTCCGTGGGCATTGACACCACTGAGTACGTGGTGCCAGGGCAGGTGGCATGGGGTGGGGAGGCCTGGCCACGTCGCGGGTGCAGGTTCCCACACTGGACCTGTGCCAGACTCCATCTCTCCCTCGGCCCAGGCTTTTCCAGGCTCACAGTGAGGGCGAGCCGGAGAAGAAGGAGGTGTCGGAGCTGCGGTCAGAGCTGTGGGAGAAGGAGATGAAGCTGACAGACATCCGCCTGGAGGCCCTCAACTCTGCCCACCAGCTGGAGCAGCTGCGGGAGACCATGCACAACATGCAGGTGAGGACAGCTGGCAGTGCCCAGCTGGCTGTGAGGATGTGGATGTCCACAGTTCCCGTGGGCTCCTCACCCTGTGCTGTCTCTGCTTCTCCACCAGCTGGAGGTGGATCTCTTGAAGGCTGAGAACGACCGACTGAAAGTGGCTCCAGGGCCCTCGGCGGTGCCAGGCTCTGTTCCTGGCCACATCACGAGCACGTCAGCCTCCTCTTCACCGCGGCGCTCCCTGGGCCTCAGCCTTGGCCATGCCTTCAGCCCCAGCCTGGGGGACGCAGGTGAGGCTGCTGCAGCTGCTGGTGATGGGGAAGGTGCAGTGGCAATGTGCTGCTGCTCTCCTGAAGGCGGCTGTGCATGGGGACCTGTTGTGCCACCAGTGCCACAGTCAGCCACAGCAGGGCTCAGGCTGGGCAGGGTCAGGCCCGGTGCCTCTGCTCTCCCTGCAGCACAGCCTCACTGACAGCCTCCCTGCTCTGTCCCTAGATGTGTCCCCCATGGACGCTGTCAGCGCTGGCGCCCAGAAGGAGGAGCTGACGCTGCGGATCGTGGTGCGTATGCCCCCGCAGCACATCATCAAGGGGGTAAGTGCGGGCTGCACGGGCACCCTGACCTGTCCCAGCGCCACTGCCCTGGACAAGGGTCACTGCCTCTCCAGGGCCGGATGCAGTGCTCCAGCTCTACGCACCTCTGCCTTGGCTCCTAGGACCTCAAGCAGCAGGAGTTCTTCTTGGGCTGGACCAAGGTGAGCGGGAAAGTGGACTGGAAGGTGTTGGACGAGGCTGTCTGCCAGGTCTTCAAGGTAGGATCATGAGGACCTGTCTTTTGAGACCCATTCCTGTAGCATTGCTCTGCCGAGCCTGATGCTCCCTGGGTCAGGCGCTACTGAGCACCACTTGCTCCCTGCCAGCTCTCGGTACCACTGACAGCCCTGTCCTTGTCCCTGCAGGATTACATCACTAAGATGGATCCTGCTTCCACACTGGGACTCAGCACTGAGTCTGTCTATGGCTACAGCATCAGCCACATCAAACGAGTGCTGGACACGGAGCCTCCGGAGCTGCCGCTGTGCCGCCGGGGCCTGACCAGCATCGTTGTGACACTCAAAGGTCAGCGCTGGTGGCTCTGTCCCTGTCCCCTATTGCCTCTGCCTCACGGCGTCAGGGGCTGTGAGCAGGGCTCTGAGCCCTCTCCTGCCTGCAGGCTTGAAGGAGAAGTGTGTGGACAGCCTGGTGTTCGAAACGCTCATCCCCAAGCCCATGATGCAGCACTACATCAGCCTGCTGCTGAAGCATCGCCGCCTCATCCTCTCGGGCCCCAGCGGCACCGGCAAGACCTACCTGACCAACCGCCTGGCGGAGTACCTGGTGGAGCGCTCGGGACGGGACGTCACCGAGGGCATCGTCAGCACCTTCAACATGCACCAACAGTCCTGCAAGGTGAGGCGTCCCCTGGTGCTGCCTGGCACTGGTGCTGCGATCCCTGTTCCCACGAGTGACACCTGGCCCTTGCCCTAGGACCTGCAGCTGTACCTCTCCAACCTGGCCAACCAGATCGACCGGGAGACGGGCACGGCCGACGTGCCGCTGGTGATCCTGCTGGATGACCTCAGCGAGGCAGGCTCCATCAGCGAGCTCGTCAACGGTGCCCTCACCTGCAAGTACCACAAATGGTGAGAGCCTCCTGCAGCCCCCCTGCCCCAGGCACTTGCATGCTTCCTGCTGCTCTGAGGTGAGACTGCCCCTGTGTGCTGTTCCTCATGGAGCCCTTCTGTCCCTGTCCCTCAGCCCCTACATCATTGGAACCACCAATCAGCCTGTGAAGATGACTCCAAACCATGGCCTCCATCTCAGCTTCAGGTGGGAACTGTACCTCCCATGGGGACCTTCCCCATGAGGTCGTGGGGGGCAAAGGCCATCACTCCTGTCTCTGGGTGGTCCAGGGGACACAGCCTGTGGTCAGGGACCTTGAGGAGGACTGAGCCTCAGGCCTGTTGCTGCTGTTCTAGGAGGACCCAACCTTGGAACATACAGTGTGGGGTTGCTAGGAGGTCCCCCAGAGGGTACTGGGGAGCACAGCAGCTGGTGTGGAGACCCAGCTCTGACGTCCTGAGTCTCTCCCCAGGATGTTGACCTTCTCCAACAACGTGGAGCCAGCCAATGGCTTCCTGGTGCGCTACCTGCGGCGGAAGCTGCTGGAGTCGGACACAGACGTCAATGCCAACAAGGAGGAGCTGCTGCGTGTGCTGGACTGGGTGCCCAAGCTCTGGTACCACTTGCACACCTTCCTGGAGAAACACAGCACCTCTGACTTCCTCATCGGTACGCCCTTGCCCCGCTCCTTCCTCCTCTTCCTCACACTGCTGGCAGCTCCCAGGGGCTGGGACAAAACCCTTCTGGAGGAGCTTGGGGAGCAGAGATGCTGCCCTGTGTCCCCCAGTGCCACACGGCCAGAAGCCAGTGGCTGATGCTCTTCCCTGGGTGGCATTTGTTCCCGTGCCTCGTGGGAGCTGTCACTGTGGTGTCAGCTGAGGTTGGCCATCTGACTGCCACCCTTCCTGCTTGGGCACAGAGGAGCTGTGTTCCCAAGTAGGTGTCCCTTTGCCTCACCATGCTTTAGGGGTAGGTCGAACTTGTCAGCCCCATTGCTTGCCCAGGAGCTTGCTTTCTGCCCACGGGTGTCTGGCAGATGCTGCCTGGGCTCTGCTCCCAGGAGATGGTGGAGAGCAGGGCAGTCTGTCCTGGTGCTGTGCTGCCATGGTGCTGGTGGCTGCAGCAGGGGACCCCAGCTCCCATTTTCCCTCTTCGCTCCCCCGCAGGTCCCTGCTTCTTCCTGTCCTGTCCCATTGGCATCGAGGACTTCCGGACCTGGTTCATCGACCTGTGGAACAACTCCATCATCCCTTACCTGCAGGAGGGGGCAAAAGATGGCCTCAAGGTACAAAGAGCTGCCTGGCACGTGGGGACACAAGCAGCCTGATGGGGTCAGGACAGGGGAGGTGCTGGTTCGTTGGGCACGGGTGGCACCTCTGTCAGTCCTTGCCCTGTCCTGTGGCTGCAGTGGGGCACAGCACTGTCCTGAGGGGCTTGGGGTGCCACATCACTGCCTCTGGCATGCACTGAAGAGGTAGCTGCTGCTTGCTCCCTGCCTGCAGGTCCATGGGCAGAAGGCAGCCTGGGAGGACCCTGTGGAGTGGGTGCGGGACACCCTGCCCTGGCCATCAGCACAGCAGGACCAGTCCAAGCTGTACCACCTGCCGCCACCCACCATCGGACCCCACAGCACCGTTTCCCCCCCTGAGGAGCACAGTGTCAAAGACACCACCCCCAGCTCCCTGGACGCAGACCCTCTGGTATGGCCCTGCTGGGCTGGGTGGCGCCTGAGGGGGAGGGGCAGGGTGGAGCTTTGCTTTCCCAGTCATTTTTCAGGGTAGAAAGTGATTATGGGATGTAGAAACACTCCTGTGAGGAGATCTGGATAAGGTCTAGCCAGGCTGGAGAGCTTTGCAAAAGAGACCTCATGAAGCTCAGTAAGGATAAGGGCAGAGTCCTGCACCTGGGGGGTGCAGGCACCAGGCACCAGTGCAGCGCAGGGACTGTCCTGCTGGAGAGCAGCCCCATGGAGGAAGACCTTGGAGTGCTGGTGGGCAGCAAGTGCTGCATGGGCCAGCAACGTGCCCTTGTGGCCAGCAGGGCCAAGGGCATCCTAGTGTGCATTCAGGTCGCTGTGGCCAGCAGGGCTAGGGTGGTTCTTCTTTCCCTCTGCTCTGCCCTGGTGAGACCACACCTGGAGTACTGTATCCAGTTCTGGGCTCCCCAGTTCAAGAGAGGCAGGGACCTGCTGGAGGGTCCAAGTGGAGGCTACGAGGATGATGAAGGGACTGGAACATATCTGCTATGAAGAAAGGCTGAGAGCCCTGGGGCTGTGTAGTCTGGAGAAGACTAAGAGGGCATCTGATCAATGTCTATCCCTATCTGAGGGGTGGGGGTCAGGATGGAGGTGCCAGGCTCTGTTTGGTGGTGCCCAGAAATAGGACAAGGAACATCAGGTGCAAGCTGGAACACAGGAGGGAACACTTCTGTATGTGAGTGCTGGAGCCCTGGCACAGGCTGCCCAGAGAGGCTGTGGGGTCTCCTCTGGAGACTTTCAAGACCTGCCCTGGATGATCCTACTCTGGCAGGGGACTTGGATTGGATGATCTCCAGAGGTCCCTTCCAACCCCTAGCACTCTGTGTTTCTGTGGTGTGCCAGCAGCATGGCACTCCACAGAACATCGTGTCCACGCCCAGAACCACACCCCAGTGGGGCTTGCACACGGGAGGTGCCATCTGCCCTCCGGTGTGTCACCTGGAGAGGCTGCTGGCAGACAGCAGGCTGCCATAGGTGACACCAGGTGGTGCTCCCGGGCCTGTCCCCCCAGGCTGTGTTGCCATGCCCAGCCGTGCCATGGAGCATCTCTGGCCAGCAGAGGCTGAGAAGCCTGTGGCACTTCAGCCCGGAGGAGAGGAGGCTGAGGGCACCTTCTCAGTGCATAGACACAGCTACAGGGTGGAGGTCGTGAGGATGAGGCTGGGCTCTTCTCAGTGGTGCCCAGTGACAGGACAAGGGGCAGTGAGTACAAACTGGAGCCCAGGAGGTTTCACTGGCACTTGAGAAGCTTCTTTGGTGTGAGGGTGCTGGAGCCCTGGGGCAGGCTGCCCAGACAGCTTCTGGGATTTATTTCTTTCTCTGGAGACTTTCAAGCCCTACCTGGACATGTTCCCATGCAAGCTGATCCAGGCATGCCTGGCATGGAGAGTTGGGCTAAATGACCTCCAGAGGCCCTTCCAACCCACACCGTTCTGTGGTCCTGTGCCCCAGGCCAGGTCCTGGCGGCAGGGGAATTGTGCAGCATCTCTGGGCTTTGCTTTGCCCTCCGGGGAGCTCTTTGCAGTGCCTGGTTTGTACAGGAGGACCTGGTGGCCTTGGCTTCCCTAGGGCCTCCACGACCCTCTAGTGCCCCTCGGGCTTGCTGCCACTCTCCTCTCCCTGCAGATGGCCATGCTGCTGAAGCTCCAGGAAGCTGCCAACTACATCGAGTCTCCAGACCGCGAGACCATGGTGGATCCTGACCTGCAGTCGACTCTGTGAGGCTCGGACATGCCGGCCCGGGGGAGGGGGGCAGCTGCCAGCCACGCTCCCGCCGGGCTGCTGCCCTCCTCCTTGGGCACCCTGGAGCAGGGCTGGCGAGCAGAGAGGGGCAGGGCTCTGGCGGAGCGTGGGGAGCTCGGCTCACAGCGGGGAGACTGCGAGGTGCCTTCTCCCCTCCCCGCCCCGGGGGCAGGAGAATCCTGGTGCCCCTTCTTGGTTTTTTCTGTCTCTTACTGCCACCCTCGGGCTCTGGCGCCAGGGTCCTGATGTGGCTCAGCCGCCCCCCGCACACTGCAGGAAGGCTCCTGCGTGGGGCAGGGACCCCGCAGGAGCCACCTGGGCCAGAGCTGGGGAGCAGGGGGAGCATGTGGCTGCAGCAGGAGCAGGAGGGCGTGAGGGTCTCCATCTCCCTCCCCCCAGCCAGGCACAGCCGAGGGAGGGGTGCTGTGGGACGTGCCCACCTCGTGCCAGCCCCCCCTGCCCGGCAGCCCTGCCACCAGGACAGCCCAATAAACCCTGCTTTGGTTCTTTTAGTTTGTTCACCCCCTCCCCTTTTCCCGTGGCCGAGTCCAGACTTCACTGGGGTCCCTTTTTTTGTTTTGGTTCTTCGCTCTCCTGGCTTGGAGCCCGTGGCCTGGTGCCCACCCTGTAAGCAGCTCCCCTTCCCTGGTGCAGCTGTTGGTTCCACCACTCAAACCACCTCTGTTATCAAACTGGTGCTCACTGGACAACCTCCAGTCCCTGAACCCACCTGCTGAGGCCTCGCAGCTTGGCTGAGATGGGACTTGGCAGCTGGTGGCAGTGGGATGCTCCTTGGAGCAGCTCCGTGCCTGGTGGCTCCCTGCTCCCCAAAAGCACAAGGCAGAGTCTGGCCCTGGGGCTGGGGTCTCCCACCAGCTCAGGGTGCCACAGGGCATCCCCTCTCCAATATAGCTGGCCCTGGGCAAGGGGAAGGTGCTGCTGTCCTAGCCCTGGGCAGCCACATGCCTGCCCCACACTTTAGTGCTGGAGGGCACAAGCTGCCCCATGTCCCCTGGGTGCTGCCAGGCCTGAGGGTGCAGGTTCCTGAGCCAGGCTTTGGGGTTGTCCCCATGCCACTGACTCCCCAAGGTTCTGTGCCCTGCAGCCTGACAGGGTCTCACTGTGATCCTTGTTGGTGCTCTGGGGACGCCCAGGGCTGCCATCTGTCCTCTTGTCCCTACCATGCACCTGTCACAGGTGAGGCTCCTGGCATGAAGGGGATCAACCCTGGTGCTGCCATGGTGCCTTAATTCCCAACGATGCTGGAAGGGGCACCTGGGGCTTGGGCTAGCACTGGCACAGCTTGTGCTGGCTGCAGTGTCCTCTGCCTGTCCCCAGAGCCAGCTTGGCTGGCATGGGGCAGGGGTGGCACTGGCCTGAGCATGACCAGTCTGGGGCTGCTGCCTTCAGCACCTCTTGCTTGCCTGTCCCCCGGCATGGCTGCAGGGTGCTGTGCCAGGCCAGCACCTCTCTCCCCGAGCCCAGCTGGGCTCTGCAGCCCTCCTGCTCATCTCTGCTGCCACCCAGCTCAGCTCCCACGCTCAGCTGGGGCCCTGAGGAGCCTTCTGGGGAGAGGTGACCCCAGGGCTGGGTCTGCCTGAGCCCTGCCAGTCTGGAGCCTGGGCAAGGCTCAGCCTCGCCTCCTGCGGCACAGCTGCTGTGGCCTTCAGGGACATCTCACAACTCTCCACCCTGGCATCTCTTCCAAGGCTTGGCCCTGCCGCCAGCGCCCTTGGAGGCAGCTGCCAGCTCTGCCCGTGGTGCTCTCGGCCGGGGCACCTCGCCTCGCCTTGCCGCCTGGCACGTGCCAGCCGCGGTGCCCATGGTGCTCACTTCGTCTGCCCCACAGCCTCCCGCCGTGCCCCCGCTGCCACCCGGGGCCGGCCAGCCCGGTGCCTAGCACAGGGCCGTGCCCGCCCAGGCTGGCGCTGGCACCAGGGCATTCCGCTCGCCCTCGCCCGTGCTGCCGCCGCCGGCCGAGGCCTCGCTGTAAATAGCTTTGTGTGGATCGCCCTGCGGGAGGTGGTGGTGCCCAGCCCCGCGCCCCTCTCCTTGTCCCCTTGGTGCTCTGTGGTAGCTGTGCTGTGCTCACTTCTGTTCTGATTGTACCAGGCACCGGCTTGGCAGCCGCTCGAGGCTGGCACCGGGACCGAGCTCTCCCCTCCAGCCCCTCTCGCCCTCCCCCAGGCCTCTGGAGCCCCAGGGCAGGAAAGGGCACTGTGCACCCTTGGGGGCTGCCTTGCGCCCAGCTGCTGCTGTGCCCAGGTGCCCGTGAGGAGTCTTGTGAGTGGAGAGGGCGCTCAGCCCGCAGGCAGCCTTGGCTGGGCCTCTCTTGCTTTCTGATGCCCCCAGGAGCCACCACAGTGTTCACCAAACTGCCACTTGGGGCCACCCTGCCAGGGGTCCCTCACCTCTTTGCCCCCCTCTTCCCCTGCCCCATGCCCTCAGCCAGGGCCGAGGGTGTGTGGCACACTGCAGTGTAGGCCAGGAGGAGTCCCACTGGGAATGGGAAGGGCCAGGGTGATGCCAGCAGGTGTGCCCTGGGCTGGGGCATGGTGAGGTGCTTCTGCTGGGCACACTGAACTAGAGGAGATGGACCCTGCTGGCTCCCTCCTGGCTTACACCCAGCACCCTGTGTCCCCAGGCGTGTTCTGGGGGGCCCTGGGGTCTGACTGCCACGCAGGGCTGCCAGTGTCTGTGGGCTGAGCCCCTCTGCCTGCAGGGGCCTGGGCCAAGGATTGCACTAACTCACTCCCCTGCTACCTCCAAGGGTGCCCATCACCCCTGAAGGTGCCTGCTGTCCCCAAGGGTAGCTGTCATCCCTAAGGGTGCCTGTCCCCCCCCCCGACAGGAGCCAGTCACTGCCAAGGGTGCCTGTCACCCTACAGGACCAGTCACCTCCAAAGGTGCCTGCCACCCCCGAGGGTACCCAGCCCACCCAAGGGTGTGTGTGATCCCCAAAGGAGCCTGGTGTTCCCCCAGTGGTGCCTGACACCTCCAAAGGTGCTGGTTGCCCCAGAAGGTGCCCATCACCCTGCTAAGGGTGCTCCTCACCCTCCCAGGGTTGCTGTCAGCTCCAAAGGTGCTGGTTGCCCCAAAAGATGCCCATTACCCTCTAAGGGGTGCTCCTCACCCTCTAAGGGATACCTGTCGCCTCCAAAGGTGCCTGTTGCCTGCAGGGGTGCCCATCATGCCCTAAGGGTGCCCCAGCTAGGTGCCCATATCCCCTGGGGGGTGGGGGGAATCTGCCGAGGGGCTGGAGCTGGGAGACGCCGGCGCCGGCCGTGCTGCCCGCGGGGGCTGCTGCCGCAGCAGCCGAACCCTTCCACTTTTAGCTTTTTTCTATTCAAACCCGGAGAGAAAACAAAAGCTCCCAAGCGACCTTTTTGTAAAGCCACTGAAGGGCGAGAGGGACAAGGTCCTGCTGTGGATGATCCGCGTCGTGAGCGGGGGTTGTGTTTTTAAGTGCATGGTGATTCCTGCGGGGGTTTTGTAGCACTTTTTAAATTCCTCTTGAAGATTTTGGGTCCGGATTTCTACTGCTCTCAGCCTCTCCTGTCTTTGCCTTCTTTTTCTTCTTTCTGTTCTCCTTCGGGGGTTCGGTTGGTTGGTTTTATTTTATGTTCTGTTTTTCTCCCCCTCCCCCTCCCCTCCTCCTCCTGTGCATCCTCCCCAAGTTTGTAAAACTCTCTCCCGTTTTTTCTACCTGATGTGGAGACCCAACCCCACCTTGTACATAGCTGCGGGAACAATCACAGGGAACAACAGCAAACAAAAACCCAACCCAACCCAACACCATCCTGGACTCTTTCCACCACCCTTTGGTTGTTCTTTTTAACTCCACCAGAAACTGGGAAAGAAGTACAAGAGGAAGCCAAGAAAACAAACCAAACCAAAAACAAACCACACAGAGAGAGAGAGAGGGAAAAAAAAAAAGGCTTTGAGGTTATTCCAGAAGACAGAAAAGAAATTCCAGCTCCTGCACCAAGCAAGTCAGCTCCTGCTGCCCACGCTGCCCGCGCCAACCGGCATGTCCCTTCCCGGTCGTCTGTCTAACACCATTGGATTCAATAAAGTTATCTCCTGTAGGCTCTGGCTGCTGCTCCTCTCTCCAGGGAAGCGAAGGTTGGCAGTGCCAGGATGAAGGATGATGGTTTGGAGCTGCTAGAAGGGAGAGTGAGAGTGGAGAGGAGGAAGAAATTGGTGAGAGTGAGGGTCGGGGAGAGACTGTGTGATGGTTTGGGTGTTCCCTGCCCCCCCCCCCCCCCCCCCCCCCCACTTTAGAAATCACCCAGACTAGACTCAGTCGGCTCTGGGAATATAAATGAAGCTATTTATTTACAGCTGGCACAATGTACAGGCAGCTATTTACAGTTATAGACAGACAAGGTAAAAGATAATACAGAAGCACAACTCCCCTCCCAGAAACCTGAGTCCCCAGGAGGGGCTCTCAACCACCCCTGCGCCTCCCCCTGCCCCTCTCAACCTTACCCCAGTCCTAAAGAAGAATCGAGGTTTGGCCAAGAGGTTAAGAAGCAAAGGTGAGTGGAGGGTGTGTTAGAGAGACACAGCTCAGTCGGTAGCCCAGCCAGAGTGAGAGAAAAATGGTGAGAGAGTTATCTGATGTTTTCATTTCCCCTTGCCAAACTCCTCTGCGAGCCTCTGAGGGCAGTAGACAGCACCACTGTTTTCCCTTCACAGCCTATGATCTAGTTCTTCTCACCAAAACACTCCAGCCAGCTTCAAACCAGCACAGACTGGTTGCTCAGGGAGGTTGTGGAGCATGGTCTGTTTGACTGGATAGGGCTGGGTGATAGGTTGGATTGGATGATCTTGGAGGTCTCTTCCAACCTGGTTGATTCTATGACTCTATGATTTGGTGATTCTGTGCTCCACAACCTCCCTGGAGGTGTTCAAGGCCAGGCTGGATGAGGCCTTGTGCAAGCTGTGCTGGTGGGAGGTGTCCCTGCCCATGGCAGAGGGTTGGAGCTGACTGATGGTGAAGATCCCTCCCAACCCAAACGCAATGGTTGTGTGATTATGATTCTGTGACCTCTCCGGTGTGGCCCTGCCTGGGAGGGCAGAGGACAGTTCTGTTTGTGCCACCACACATCTGCCCCTGTCCTTGCTTGGCATGCTCCTGCAAAATCCTTTGCAGAACCCCTCCTGGTTGGAGATCTTGGCTGTCCTGCAGGGTGCTGAGCAGCAGGCTCTAGTTGCAGATGGTCCTGCTGAGTGCAGGGCAGTTGGAGTGGATGAGCTTTAAAGGTTCCTTCCAACCTTCTATGATGGGAGGGGTGTCAGTGGTCAGGGACCCCTCTCCCAAGATCCTCTTCAGTCTGGAGAGTCCCAAAATACTTGTTTGCGATCAGGGCAGGATGCAGAGCTGAGCTGGTGAAGGGCCTTGAACACAAGTCCTGTGAGGAAGGACTGAGGGACCTGGGGTTTAGTCTTCAGAAGAGGGAGAGAAACCTTGTTGCCCCCTCTACAACTCCCTGAAAGGAGGTTGGAGTGAGGTTGGAGCTGGTCTCTTCACACATCAGGCAACAAGAGACAGGACAAGAGGAAATGGCCTCAAGTTGTGCCAAGGGTGGAAAAATTCCTTCCCAGCCAGGCACTGGACCAGGCTGCCCAGGGAGGTGCAGTCTCCATCCCTGGAGGTGCCTAAAAGCTGTCTGGACATGATGCTGAGGGAGGTGGTGCAGTGGCAGTGGCTCAGCAGCAGTGGTGGGACTGTGAGCTCTGGGTGAGCAGCTGGACTTGGTGATCTCCAAGGTCTCCTCCAACCTGCACAGCTCTCTGGTTCTGTGCTGACTGTGGGGATCCCTCTCCTGGGGCAGGAGGAACAGAGCTGTACCCAGAGAGTGTGGGGGACGAGTGGGAGGCTGAGGGTGGGTGAGCATCCCCTTTCAGCTCACCAAGGCTGGTCCCCATCACCCTTTTGAAAGCAACAGGGTTGGACTCAATGATCTGCTTGGGTCCCTTCCAGCCCCTAGCACCCTGTGATCCTGTGACAGGTGCCCCACATCTACCCCACATCTATCTCCAGCACAGGGGGCAGCTGTCCCTCAAGAGCAGGGTTCTGTGCCCAGGGCGGGGGTGAGGACACAGCTGCAGATGCCAGCCCCGGGGAAGGGGCATCTGGGCCTCCCCGGGGGGCTCGGGAGCTGTTCTCCCTGCGGAGCGGGGACCGGGGCCGGCTGCTCGGGGAGCCGCGGATGGCTCAGGCTGAGCTGTGGGAGGCTGCAGTGGCCAAGGCGAGGCCAGGAGGGGACTCTGCCCACCGGCTCCGTGTCGCTGGCTGAGGGAAGGTCAGAACAGGAGGGGGCAGCCCTGGATCTGGGGAGAGCAGCTGTGTCTGGAGACCCTCACCCCTAGGGATGTGCCATGGACGTGGTCTCCAGCCTAGGCTGGCTCTGTGCTGCTGTGCAGGCAGCAGAGCAGCAGAAGGTTCCCACACTGGGAGGAGCTCTTCAGAATGAGTGTGGAGTGCTGGAACAGGTTGCCCAGAGAGGTGGTGGAGGCTGCATGCCTGGGGACATGAAAGGCCAAACTTGATGGGCCCTGAGCAGCCTGTTCTGGTTGGAGGTGTCCCTGTTGACTGCAGGGGTGCTGGGCAAGACGACCTTTGAGGGTCCCTTCAGACCCAATGCATTCTGTGACTGATTTTTATCCTGGTCCTGCCTGTGGTGCCCTGTGGGAATTTGCAGCCACAGAGCAGCCAGAGAAGTTGGTCCCCTGGCATGGGGCAGTGCTGAGGGACCACGTGGGGATGCTGTGCTGCTTCACTTTCAGATGGGCACCTGCTCCAGAGAACTCAGCTGCATGTTTTGAGGCTGACAGGCAGAGGAGGGTCCCATCAGTTTGAGAACAGCACCCATGGGCTCTGTCCTGTAACAGGGATGTGGCCCCCACACAAAGTCTCTTCCCTCACCTTCAGCAGGAGGCAGAAGCTTATGGGGGTGTCTGGTGCAAAATGGCTGGTGTGGGGCTGGGAGGGCTGAGAAAGGAGCTTCAGAGCACCTCTGCCCTCATGCAGGGCACTTAGACCCCAGGAGCACCCAGACATGCTTGGTGCAGTCACCATGGATGTGCAGCACCCTGTGCATGGCAGTGCTGGGTGGGCACAGCCTCGAGCACTGCACCTCCTTCTCTGGAGACTTTCAGGGCCTGTCTGGATGTGTTCTTCTGTGACCTGAGATGGATTGTATGGTCCTGCTTTGGCAGGGGGCTTGTAGTCAATGAACTCTTTGGGTCCCTTCCAACCCCTAACACCCTGTGATCCTGTGATTTGGCATCTGCAGCAGCAGAATTTCTCCCTAAAATCGAATCTAATCGAATCTGCCAAACTCGAGTGGAGGAAGAGAATCTACAGACCAGGGAAGGAGGGGCTGGGCACTGGGGGGGGGGGGGTAAGACTGTTGTCAGAGGGTGCAGGGAGGCAGCTAGGAAAGCCAAGGCCTCCTTGGAGCTGAACCTTGCAGGAGATGTTAAGGACAGCAGAAAGGGCTTCTCCAAAGCCATTCAGACAACACCAACACTGGAGGCAATGCAGGCCCAGTGCTGGGTGAGGAGGTGCCTTGGGGATAGAGGATGCAAAGAAGGCAGAGTTGCTGAAGGCCTTCTCTGTCTCTGCCTATGCTGCTGGAGACTGTTGTCAGGAGCCCCAGGCCCCTGATGGCCCCGAGGAAGTCAGGCTAAAGGAGGAGTCTCCCTGGGTTGATGCAATCTGGGCATCCATAAATCCATGGCTCCTGATGGGATGCACCCCTGGGTGCTGAGCTTGCCGGTGGAAGTCATCACTGGCTGCTCTCCATCATATTTGGTAAGTGGTGGGGAACAGGAGAGGTGCCTGAGGGCAGGAGGAAAGCAAAGGTCACTGCAGGCTTCAAAAAGGGCAAGGAGGACCTTGGTAGCTACAGAGTGGAGTCTCAGCTCCATCCCTGGCAAGGTGAGGAACAACTTCTCCTTGGTGCCGGCTCAGGGCTGTCAAGGACAAGGGGGTCGTCAGGAGCAGTCAGCAGGGTTTTACCAGGGGCAGTCATGTTTGACCAACCTGACAGCCTTTGATGAGGACATCAGCAGGTGGATAGATGATGGCAGAGCAGTGGATGTGCTTTATCTTGATCTCAGCAAAGCATTTGACACTGTCTGCCACAGCATCCTGGCAGCTGAGCTGAGGCAGTGTGGTCTGGGTGATCAAGGAGGGAGGTGGATGGGAACTGTCTGAAGGACAGAAGCCAGAGAGCTGTGATGAGTGGGACATAGGCCTGTGTCTGGTGGAGCCCCCAGGGGTTGGTCCTGGGCCCAGCACTGTGTACTCATCAGCGACCTGGCTGAGGGCACAGAGGGCACTGCCAGCAAGTTTGCTCATGACACCAAACTGGGAGCAGTGGTGACAGCGCTCAGGCTGTGCTGCCATCCAGCCAGACCTGGCCAGGCTGCAGAGCTGGGTGAGGAGGGATTGGCCAAAATCCAACAAGGACAAGGGCAGAGTCCTGCATCTGGGGAGGAACAAGAGACAGGTTGGAGACTGAGCTGTTGGAGAGCAGTGTAGGGGAAAGGCAGCTGGGTGCTGGTGGCCAGAAGGGTGCCCATGAGCCAGCAGTGTGCTCTGGTGGCCAAGAAGGCCAAGGGCATCCTGGGGTGGATTGGAAGGGCTGTAGTAAGTAAGTCAAGAGAGGTTCTCCTGCCCCTCTGCTCTGCCCTGCTCAGCCCACAGCTGGGATCTTGTGTCCAGTTCTGGGCCCCTCAGATCAAGGAGCTCAGGGAACTGCTGAGGAGAGCCCAGCCCAGAGCCCCCAGGCTGCTGCAGGCAGTGAGCATCTCCTGTGGGGCCAGGCTGAGGCAGCTGGGGCTGGCAGCTGGCAGCAGAGCAGCCTGAGGGCTGCCCTCAGTGCTGTGCTCAAGCTGGGCAGGGCAGTGTGGGCAGGACGCAGGCAGGCTCTGCCCAGGGGTGGCCAAGGGCAGCAGAAGGGGCACTGGGGGCAAGCTGGAGCAGAGGAGGTGGCAGGGGAAGAGGAGGGGAACCTTTGTGAGTGTGAGGGTGCTGGAGCCTGGAGCAGGCTGCCCAGAGAGGCTGTGGAGTCTCCTATGGAGCCTTTCAAGCCCTCCTGGCTGTGTTCCTGTGTGCCCTGCCCTGGGTGCTGCTGCCCTGGCAGAGGCTTGGGCTGGATGATCTGCAGAGGTCCCTTCCAGCCCCGGACCTTCTGTGACTCTGTGATTCTTTCAGCACTGCAAGGCCACCACAAGGTCTCCCTGGAGCCTTCTCCTCTTCAGGCTGCACACCCACAGCTCTCAGCCTGGCCTCACAGCAGAGCCCTTCCAGCCCTGACAGCACTGCTGAGGCAGCTCTGGAGTGCACAACACAGCACAGACAGGGACCTGCTGGAGCAGGGCCAGAGGAGGCCACAGCACTGCAGGGGGGGGTCTCAGCAGGCACGGCAGAGGGGCAGGATCCCCTCCTTGCCCTTTCTGCCCACACTGCTGGGGATCAGCCTGGGGCTGGGCTGGCAGCACTCAGTGCCTGCTCCTGCCCAGCTCTGCACCCCCAGCACCCCAAGTCCTTCTCCACAGGGCTGCTCCCCAGCCCCTCAGCCCCAGCCTGCACTCATACTGGGGCTTGCCCTGACCGAGGTGCAGGAGCTTGCACTTGGCCTTGCTGAACTTCATGAGCTTCACATGAGCAAATTCTTTGGGCCTCTCCAGGTCCCTCTGGATTGTTCTCATCCCTAAAAATGTCACCTGCACCACTCAGCTTGGTGTCCCCTGCAGATGTGCTGAGAGTGCCTCAATCCCCCTGCCCATGCCACTCATGAGGGCATTAAAGAGCCCTGGCTCCAGTACAGACCCCTGAGGGACACAACTCACTTCTGGTTTCCACTTGGACATTGAGACACTGACTGTGACTCTTGGGCTGTGCCCATCCAGCCAGCTCCTTCCCCACTGCGTGTCCCACCCACCAAACCCTTATCTCCAGTTTAGAGGCAATTCCCTTTTTGGGGGGTCTAGGTGAAGTGTCACAGCCACATCACACCCCTGAGGGTGCATGGGGACCTGGGATGTGTTGGTGGCCTCTGGTGATGCAGTTCCCAGCTGTGTATGCACCACCACCTGGCTTACCCTTCCTTGCCCTCTAGCACCATGGAGCCAGATCATGCCAAACAGCAGTTTTTCTCCTTGCTGCTTTGACCTCAGTCTTAAGCCAGGCCCCAGGAGCCCTCTGCATCTGGAGATGGTATGGGTGAGTCTCTGGTGAGAGCAGTGGCAGGTATGGGTGTCCAGTGTGAGCTGATGTGGTTCTGCTGAGGGGGGACTGCTGAGGGGTGATGGTGTGCACAGGAGGTGACCAACGAGGAGGGACCACTACAAGGTGACTGGCATGAGGTGATTGATAAGGGATGCCCAGAGTGAGGTGGCATTTGTGAGGTCAGCCCAATGATGGATGTCTGGTATGAGGTCATTTTGATGAGGGGTAGCCAGTGTGAGGTCAGCCAGCTAGGTGCCTGATGCGATGTCACCCTGGTGTAAGGTGCCTGGTGTGAGATGACCTTGATGGGGAGCACCCAGTGTGAGGTCACACTGCTGGCTGGTGCCTCCTGTGAGGCAGTATGGGTGCCCATGTGAGGTGCCCATTGTGAAGTTGCCACAATGAGGGATGGCAAGTGTGAGGTCATCCTGGGGGCCAGTGCCTGCTGTGAGGTCACCCCGGTGTAGGGTGCCCAGTCTGAGGCCACCTCAATGAGAGGTCGTTAGTGTGAAGTCACCCTGGGGGCCAGTGCCTGGTGAGAGGTCACCCCGGTGCGAGGTGCCTGGTGTGAGCTGCCCGGTATGAGGTGACCTCCATGAGGGGTGCCCGGTGCCTGCTGTAGAGTCACCTCGGTGCTCGGTGCTCGGTGCTCTGCCGCCTCCGTGAGGGGTGCCCGGTGCCTGCTGTGGAGTCACCTCGGTGCTCGGTGCTCTGCCGCCTCCGTGAGAGGTGCCCGGTACGAGTGCAAGCTGCCCGCTGTGAGGTCACGCCGGTGCCCGCTGCGAGGTGCCCGCTGCGCGCTGCCCGGTGCTCGCCGTGCGGGGATCCCGTGGGCGGGACGCAGTGGTGGGGCGGGGCCGGGGGCGGGGCCGCTCCGCCGCACGCGAGCCCGGAGGGGCCGGGGCTGGGGCTGCCGCAGCGCCCGCACCGGTCCCGCTGCACCGAGCGCTCCGCACCGCACCGACCGCTCCCTCCGTCCGCACCGCTCCGCCAGCTCCGCACCGCCCGTCCGCCGCTGCCGCCGCCGCTCCGCCGGTAAGTCCCCGCCGCGCTCCCGCCGAAGTTTTTCCGCGGTGCCGCAGCGGTGCGGGCTCTGCGGGACGGGGCCACCCGCGCCCCAGCCCAGCCCAGCCCAGAGCCGTTCGCGGAGCCGCTGCTCGAGGTGTGGTCGTTCCCGTCTGGGCTGGACTGGGCTGCCCCGGCCGGTAGCGACCTCTCTGCCGTGCCCAGGCTGCGGGGCGGAGGCCGGCGCTGTCCGCAGCTCTCGGGGCACGGTTCGCAGCTTCCCCAGGTGCTCGCTGCCTCGGGGCTGCCGTTGGGTGCTGCGCCCCGAAGGCAGCTGAGGACAGAGCCGGGTGGGATGGAGTTGGATGCTGCTGCTGGTGCAGGGGCTGCGGAGATGGCAGAGATCCCCCCCCCCCGCCGAGGGCTTGGGTTTGCCCGGGGCTGCAGAGTGGAGTCTCCAGGTCAAAGGTGCCCTCTGGAGCCGAGGGATGCTCCAGTCCCGCGTCCGTGCGTGTGCCCGGCTGCGGGTAACCTTGGGATCAGACCCGGAGGCTGACGGGGGTGTAGGGGTGTCCCCGGTGCAGTGCGAGGAAACACCCCCCCCCACGCCCCCCCCCGGCGGTGGGAACCGGCAGGAGCGGCTTGGCTCTGGTCATGGTCGGCCACAGGCCCCGCTGCACCGATGGCTTCTCCGTAGCGGCCTGGCCGGCAGCCAGCTCCAGCCAGTCCCTGCTCCGGGCTGTGTCCCCGCTGTGGCTGCCGCAAGCCCTGGGATCCTCCCGCTCCGTCCTCGCTGGGTGCTGCCGGGAGGGGCCCGGGCCAGAGCCGGGGGCGTTAGCACCGGGGTGCAGCAGGCTGGGCACACACAGCTCTGTGCCCAGCGCTCGCTGCTCCCTGCAGCCTACTTTCCAAGTGTGATCCCGACAGAGCTGCACAGCGGACAGGCGACATGGCAAGGTGACAGTGGCACGGGGAGGGGGCCACACGCAACTGTGCCACTCGCTGCATTCTGGTCCTCAAACACGCTGGTACCTCTGCACCAGGCGCTCCTCACTTAAGCTTCTCCTGCCCTCCAGGTCGGAGCGGCTGGGACAGTGGGTGTTGCACCAATGCCACCCACTGCAGGGATGCCACCCGCTGCAGGGTGTCCGGCTGTGAAGTTGCCGCACGCTGTGGCAGCTGCAGGGCGCTGAAGGGCTCCCCGCCTGCTTCTCTGCAGCACTGAAAACTTCAGTCCTGGAGCTCTCGTTTCTTGTGCGTCGAGGCTGCTGCTGCTGCTGCAGCGATGTCGCTCCAGTGCCCGCCGAACGGAAGCGCAGCCACCGGCAGGAGCCGTCTCCCGCCTGCTGCATTGTTCCTCGCTAGCGCTGCGACTCGGCCGCACGCTGCTGGGGACTCCCCGAGCTCAGGGGCACTCCCGGGGTGGCCTCTGCTTTGCATCTCTGCTGCTCTTGGGCGCTTTTGCTCGCAGGGTCTTGGTGGGAATAAATGTGGCTAGTGGTGGTCTGTGTGCCAGGGCAGTGCGAGGCACCGGGGAGGTGGTGCACCCAAGGTCATTGAGGCCATCACTGGCAGGGGGACGTTGCCTGTGCTGCTTGGGAAGACCACAGCCCAGCAAGGCACGCAATTGCCCCCTCGAACCCCCCAGAGTCCACTTGGAGCAGTTGCCCTCTCCCCTTTTCTTGTATTGGAGTGAAGTGCAGAGATGGGTCTGACCTTGTCCCGCCACTGGTGCTGAGCCCAGCTCTTCCCAAGCTCCCGTGGCGAGCGCTACTGCCCCATTTACCAGGAGCCAGCCCGGAGCCCCAGTGCCCCGGATTCTACAGGGCAAGGACATGTCCCTCGCCGCCTGCTAGCCCGGCGGTGGCAGCAGCAGTGAGCCAGCATTGGCTGCACTGCATTGCTGCTGGCAGCCCTGGCTCTGCCCCCCTCTACCATGCAGCACCCGGAGTCCCGGGAAGAGAGAGGACAGATGACTGTACCCACACACCCTCAGATGTGTGCCGGGATCCTTACACACATGGCTGCGGCGGGGGCTGCAGTTCAGCTGCCTTTCTGCGAGCCAGTTGCTCGCCCAGAGCCGCACCGGCCGGCCGAGGTGGGATGCTGCAGCCGTAGCATTTGCTGCCGGCTGCTCCCTGGGGAGCTGCCTCCTGTTCCCTCAGCACCGAGGAGAGCGCTGGGCTTGAGCTAAAGGCCAGCGAAGCGAGCCTGGGCTCCTGCTCACCTCCCAAGGGGTGGGAGTGGGCCCTTCCTACGGCTTGCGGTGGTTTTGGCAAAGCCCCAGCTCCAGGAGCCGGATGACTGCAGCTCCTAATTATGCCTTGAGTTTCTCCTTCTCCGGGCTGCGCAGGGCAGCCGCGAGTGGGCAGCCGCGGGTGGGCAGCGGCGCCGTCCTCCGGCAGGGTCAGTGCCCAAAGCTCCTAGATGGGACTCAGTGCTCGCTGGGTCCAAACTGTCCTTTTTCCCCTGCCTGGCAGTGGAGTCTGGTGGTGCTGGGTCTGGCCACGCTTCTCCTCAACCTGGCAGCCGCTGGCACTTTGCCTGTGCCAGTACCCGGAGCTGCTGCTAAGCGCAGGCTGGCAAAATGCTTTTTTGCCCTTGGCTGTGGTTGGCCTTTCCCTCCTGGGTGCATACTGGGGCTGTGCCCCAGCTCATCCCTACGCCTGGCTGCGGCTGCCCTCGGCTCCTCTCCCTCCAGAGCCCACATTCCCCCAAGTGCTCTTTGATTATTAGCCCTAATAATTGCGTTACTGCATCGACCTGAGTGTGTCAGATGCCAAAGCTAATTTTGCTCTTCATGCCTCCCTTCGCCAGTAATGGGGTTTTGATACCATCACACGTCCAGAAGTATTGGATAAACTCAGCATAATTCCTCATTTATTAATTAAACCATAAATTAGGCAGCGTGCAGCTGGGATCTGAGATGCTCCATGCCAGGTAATCCTACAGTCAGGGCTGGTGCTGGCACTGGCCCATCCCTGCCAACCATGGGGTGCAGGGTCCCAGTGTGTCTCCTGGGCTTAGAGGCTGCCATGTCCCAGTGGGGCCACTGGCCCCACAGCTCCTTGTGTGCTGGAAGCTGAGTGATGCTTCATCTGCTCTGGTGCCTGGAGAAGGAACTGTGGTGCCCCTGGATTTTGCTGACAGTGGTGGCAGGGGCTGGCAGAGCTCTGTTTGGACAGTGGGGTCAGAAGCTGGCAGAGCTCCAGTCAGACAGCAGTGTTGAGGGCTGGCAGAGCTCCCTGTTACCCTGGGTTGGCTCTGCTAGTGCTGCAGCCCCTGTGCCAGGGCCTTGGGAATCACAGCTGGCTCCAGCAGTGTGTGCAGCAGTGCTGGGCTGTGCCAAGTAGCTGCTATCAGGACCCACACCCTGCTCTCCCAGTGCCATAAGCTGTCATCTGCCTGCACCAGATCTGTCCCTGCTGGCCACTGGCAGTTGGACATCTGCAGCCCCAGCTTCCTGGAATGGGCTCCTGGTGCCTTGAGGCATCCTCTGTGCCCTGCATCTCGAGGAAGGTTGCTGTGTTTGTGTTGTCATTAACCTGGGGTGGGTTTTGCTTCCCAGTTCTCCCCAGTCCTGCAAGGGTGCAGCAGATGTGGGCTGTGGGCTGGCACCTCCCCAGGCATTTGGGGGAGCTGGGACCAACGTGGATGCTTGTTGCATGAGGTGCAGGCAGGTACTGGGGGCAGATGTGCTGAGCTTGGGCACATCTGACTCATGAGCCCATCTGAGCCTGCGCTGAGCTGGTGGCAGCCCAGGGGATTGTCCCACTGCCAGGAGGCCCAAAAAGCTCCTCTGGGGCCAGGCTGAAACCACAGGGATGGATGAATGTCTGCAGGCAGTGAGGATGGATGGGATCTGCCAGGCTGGTTTGTGATTGGCAGAGCTGGTCCAGCAGCTGATGGTGAGGGTTGAGCTGCCCATGCACCCTCACTGCCCATGCACCCTCACTGCCCATGCACCCTCACTGCCCATGCACCCTCTGCAGTGCCCCACATGGAAGCAATTCTACCAAAGCCCCCTGGAGCTGGCACCAGCCTCCAAACTGCTGACAATGCTGTGGTGTGCTCAGGGAGAAGCTTCCTGACTTCTCCTGAGGGACATGGGATGTCCCTGGGCACCTCCGTGGCTGAGGGCTGCTGGGAATGGGCATCTCTGCAGCAGCACCACTGCTCCCATCAGCCTTGGGCAGAGGATCCAAGGGGGAGAACAACCTCCCATTGCTGTGCCATGCACAGATTTCCAAGCACCTGCTTGCCCTGCAGGGCCTAATACTATCTCACTCTGCTGCCAGGGGAGTTGTGTGGTTGTCTCCCGAGGCCAAAGCCTGAGGAGATCTGGGAGCAAAGGTGCCAGTGTGTGCCCACTGCTGCCCACGCATGAGCCCTGTGCCGCTGCCAGCAGCCTGGCGCAGCCACTGCCTTGTGCCGCAGTGAGCTGCGGTGTGGCTGTGCCAGGCTCTGCTGCTGGTCTGTGCTGTGCGAGCCTGATGGAGACTCTCTGGTCTGGTGGGCTTGGCCATGGGGGGCCCTCGGAAGGGACAGTGGCAGTTGGTGCCAGTCTGCCAGCAGGTGCTGGGCACTGGGAGTCAAGGTGCCCTGCAGCTCCCCAGGCAGCTGAGCACAGCCTTCTCCGGGATGCACCAGCGGAGCAGCTGCTCTCTGCAGCCCTCTGAGTGTGCTTCTGTCCCCACACCACCTGGAGCCATGTCAGGATGCAGTTCAGAGGGGCCAGGGAGGGACAGAGAACCTCACCCCCACCGCGAGGGCTGTGCCCGTCGGGAGGGCTGAGCTCGCAGCTCTCAGGGGGACTTGGCCCCATCTGCACATGGTTTATTCCTGGGGCACACTTCCTGCTTGCTGGTGCTGCGACCAAATCCCCCTGGGTGGGCACAGTACTGCATGCCCATGGATGCCATCTCTGTCGTGCCTTCACTGTCCCCTTCCTCCAACCAAATGCCGCCGGTGTGGGTGCCCCCGGATACATTGGCTGCACTCCAGCCCTGGAGCTCCTGGAGGTGGTCAGGCAGCCACCAGCATCGCTCCCAGAGGCAGCCAGTCCCTGGGGGAGACGCCGAGGCTGAGCATGGCTGGGGGCTCCGTGGGGCTGGCAGCTGTCTCTGGAGTTCTGCCAGCAGTCCTTGGCCGCCTCGTGCTCGGCTGGGCGCTTTGGCGACCCCCCTGGGGGCTGCAGGCCGCCGGGCAAGCAGAGCAAGCCCCTGGCAGTGGCCCCCTGTGGGCACACCCGCTCCTTCAGCCCGCGCCCGCCTAGCGCCCGGTGTGCGGTCCCTGCCTCCCGACTCACATCGATCCGCCTGGTGCAGCTCCTGGCTCCTCCCCAGCAGCTTGTCTGGCCTCTGCTTTTCTCCCCATATTGATCAGGGGCCAGGGGCCACCAGCGGGGGGTGTCGGCAGCCAGGCAGCGGTGCAGGCAGAGCTGTGCCAGCCCAGGTGGGCAGGATTTGGATGATCTTGGCCATGTGGTACTTTCGAGGTGCCAGAGTAACTCATCCCATTGCCTTTGGTTGCACTCTTTAGCTTTGCTGGTCTCACTGGTGGAGCAAGGCATGGCCACCATGGCACCACTGGCACAGTGGATGGGGCTGGGCACCAGCAGTGCCTCTTCCCTTTTTCTGGGAGGCTCTTCTGGCCACCTTCAGCTCTGTGCCAGGGGCAGGCTGCTTGTGCTGGCTGTGGTTGGGGCTCAGCTGAGGTGGCCAGTGCCATATAGGGGGCTCTGGTGTCCTCAGGGGTGGCTGCACCCCCACAGCTCAGGGGACTGTGCTCTGCAGCAGCTCTCGGTGCCTTTCCCAGGGGCACCATGGTGGCACATGCCACATGCCACAAGCTCTGGATGAAATGCTGGTGGCTAGTGGTGCTTGTAGCTTCTGCAGCCTCCCCCGTGGGTTGGAAGGATGTGGTTGGCCCAGCCCCTCCTTGGCACAGGGCCATGCTTGTGCCACCACGCCAGGGTCTGGAGAGGCCGTGGGCTGCTCCAGTGTGCCCAGGATGAGGGAGACCTTGACCTCTGCTGATGCCAAGCTGTATGAGTGGGTACCTTGATGTGATCTCTCAACTGCTTCCCAGCTAATTAGCTGCCTTCTGGGAGGTCTCTGGAGCATTGCAGCAGTGCTGGGTGGAAGTGGAAAGCCAAGAGCTGCTGGCACCCAAGTGCTGGTGTCTCGACAGGGAGTGGCTGCCGCAGGGCCTGGAGCCCTGGCACCAGCCCCAGTTTCAGCTTCCTCGTGTCCTTCTTTCACTGCTGGGGTAGCAGAGACGTGGGCAGCGCAGGACAGCTGGGGCCTGATGCCCTGGTAAGATGGGGCTCGGGATGAGCAACACCCATGGGTGCTAGGCACAGCTCAGGCAGGGGGCACAGGGCAGGCTTGGGCACTGCATGCTGCCAGATGCCCCTTCCCGGCCTCACCTCGGTGCTGTCCTCATTTCAGAGACAAAGGCACAGAAAGTCCCTGTGCTGCCTGGGGTGGGTGCCAGTGGTGGTCCCATGCCAGGAGACCTCTTCAGGTAGGGACAAACATTCCAGCTCCAGGAGCAGCCCCAGGTGGGTGCAAAGCCTGGGGCGGGGAGGAGCACCCACCAGCACCAAGGAGGACCCAGAGAGCTGGCAGGTGCCTGGCTGGCAGGCGGGCGCGGGGCTGGGGTGCAGGGGAGCCAGGCCGAGGGGCCGGGTGGGATGTGCCCAGCTCGCTGCGCGCCCAGCCCCGCGGGTGCGGTGACCTTTAGCTGTCCGCAGCGGGCGGTGGAGCCGCGGCGGAGCTCGGCAGAGCGTTCCGGCAGCAGGAGCTGCTGGTTGTGACTTGGGAGCATGAGGAGCCGTTAATCTGGAGCCAGTGATGAATGAAGGCTGCCTTTAGGACTGCGTTTAACTGTTGGACGTCCCTCGGCTCTGCTGTAAATAATGCAGCCGCCGTGACGCGGGAGCAGCTCCTCCATCAGCGGCGAGCGGCAGCCTGCGAACCCACCGGGGCTGCCTTCAGCTCGGAACATTCCCTTTTCCAGGCTCTCCTCTGCCAGCCCGGGGCTGGCTCCTTTCCTTGATGCTGGGGCGGCGTGGCGAGGAGCCTGGATCGTGGCACACAGGTCAGCGAGGCAGGAGCTCGGGGTCCCTGACCCTGGCACCTCCAGCTCGGTGCGAGGGGGGAGGACACTCTGGATGTGAGCTGCTGCAGAGCGAGGCTGTGAGGATGTGCAGGAGACACCGTCTGAGCAGCTCATCAATTTCCAGAGGAGCTGTGCGATTCTCCCCGCGGTGCCCCCCCGCATTACTCATCTCCCGGGGAGGTGCCTGCGGTCAGCGCTGCCGAGCCCCAGCACATCATTATTTCTAATTAGACGAGCTGGGTGCTGGCTGCTGATGAGGCAGTGAGCAGAGTCTGGCTGGGCAGGCAGGGTGCAGGCCAGCTCCAGGCTCATCCAGAGATGCTGTTGGAGCAGGGGCAGTGAGCAGGTCCTTGGCTCTGGCACTGGTGGCTGTGGCACCAGCTCAGGCAGCAGCAGGGGCCCGGCACGGCTCTGAGCTGATGTGGTTCACCCCTGTGCTGGGTGGCTCCACTCTGCTGCAGTTCCTCTCTGAAGGTGCTGCTGCCCTGCACTGTGCCTCGGTGGGGAGGAATCAGAGAATCACAGAATGCTCTGGGCTGGAAGGCAGCTCCGAAGCTGATCCAGTCCAAGCCCCTGTACTCAGCAGGGACATCCTCTACCAGAGCAGGTTGCCCATAGCCCTCTCCAGCTTCACTTGGAATATCTCCAGGCATGGAGCCTCAGCTACCTCCCTGGGCAACCTGCTGCAGTGTTCCAGCAGCCTCCTGCTGCAGAACTTGTTCCTCACATCCAGTCTCAATCTACTTTTCTCTACTTTCAAACCATTGCCCTCACCCTGTCCCTGCAGGCCTCTGCAAACAGTCCCTCTGCGGTCTTGTAGCCCTCTTCAGGCACTGGAAGGCAGATCTAAGGTCTCTCCAGGGCTCTCTGTTCTCCAGGCTGAACAACCTCAGCTCCCTCAGCCTGTCCCCATAGCAGAGCTTCTCCAGCCTCTCGATCATTTTCATGGCCTCCTCTGGACCCTCTCCAGCAGCTCCAGGTCCTTCTTGTGTTGAGCACCCCAGAGCTGGCCCCAGCAGTGCAGGTGAGGCCAGAGCAAACAGGCAGGATCTCCTCTCTCCATCTCTGCCCAGGCTGCTTTGGATGCAGCCCAGGCTGCCCTTGGCCTTCTGTGCTGCCAGTGCCCATTGATGGCTCCTGCCCAGCTTCTCCCCCACCAGCACCCCCAAGACCTTTCCTGTAGGGCTGCTCTGGACCTCAGCATCCTCCAGTCTGTATTGATACCTTGGATTGCCACAGCCTAGGTGCAGGACCTTGCACTTTGTCTTACTGAATCTCATGAAGCTCTCCTCAGCCACCTCTCCAGCCTGTCCAGGTCCCTCTGGATGGTTTCCATCCCATCCTTCAGACTTACCAACTGCGCCACTCAGCTTGGGATCACCTGCAGATTTGCTGAGGGTGCCTCAGTCTCACTGTTGATATCATTGATGAAGATACTGAACAGCATTGGACCCAATACAGGAGGGACTGGAGAGTCCTGAGGGGGTCTAGCCAATGGCACCTGCTTGTACTCAGGTGAGGTGACAGGGAAGCATGGCACTGTGCCAGCCATGTGGCAGCTCATGTCCCTGTTGATGCCACTTGCTGCTATTGGAGAGTCCTCAGCCCATTGGACCCTTTGCCTGCACTGCAAACTCTCCTTGTCCTCAGCAGTTTCAGTCAGGTGGGAACTGCAGTGGAGCCTTGCGGGGGGAAGCACTCCCTGAGCTGCTGTGCTGGCCTGGGGTGCTGCAGGTGGAGGGTCTGATCCGGCACCACTGATGGCTTTGTGCTGGGGCCGAGGAAAGGGCTTGGGGCTGGGTGGTGTTTGCTGGGCTGGGGCAATGCACTGGGGTCCTGCAGCGTTCCCCTCCCCAGCTCCTCCTCCTCTTCCCCTTCCCTGTGCCTCCCCACATCCCTTGCCAGGAAATCTGTTTGATCAAATGACCATTAGGAGCCAAGTCCTGACATTGCCTCAATTAGACTCTCCTAACTCATTGCTGTGAGCTGAAACTGGCCCAGCACCTCCCCTCCAGGTCTGACACTGGGCACATTGGGGAGACTTCACCTCTGTGAAAGGCCATCCCTCAGTGGGTCCAGCAGAGGTGAGCTCTCTCCTGCCAGCCCATGTACTGCTGTCCCTGGGATCAGACCAGCTGCTGGCACCAGGATCTGGCTGGGGCACTGCCAAATATCTCAGCTCTACCCCAAACCCCTGTTTGCCCCAGGATGGGTGGCAGGAGCAGCTCTGGAGTGCCCAGGCTTCCTGCTGGTGCTGCAGTGGGAGTGTGCTCCCCTTTGGGACCAGTTGAGGATTGCCATTGCCAGTCACCAGCACTGGCAGGAGGCAGTGCAGGCTTTGAGGCTGGCTCCTGAAGCTGACGTTTGTGGAGGCCTGGGGGGGGGGTAGCCACATCTCCATCCCAGCAGGGTGACTTGCAGCTCAGCTGATGCTGTGGCCCCAGCTTTGCCACTCTGTACAGGAGCAGTGACTCATTGCTCTGGGCTTCATTAGCTAATGAATCCCCCCCTGAGACTGAGGTCTCCTCAGAACAAGCCAGCAACCAGGGCTGGGAGAGCTGAGGGTTGAGACCTTCCTTATCCAGCTGCCCACAGCCCAGCCCGGTGCTCTGCCAGCTACCCACAGCCCAGCCCAGCGCTCTGCCAGCAGCTACCAGCATTAATTGCTGCCTCAGCCTCATTAATCTTCATTTGTTGCTGCTTTCTGCCCTCTGTCATCGCTTTGCCTCCCCAGAGAGGAGAGGTTTTGGCTGCCAGAGCTGCCCCCGCAGGGGAGCCAGGAGCTCTCCAGCAGCTGGAGCCCCCAGCCTCTGACCCTGCAGGGAGCACTGGGATTGACTGGGCACTGATGTGGCCAGGGACATCCCAGCCTGTCCCTGTGGCCCCCGATTGCCTCCCTGGATTTGGTCCTTTGTGCAGCATCTTGGCTGATGAGGGCAGGCCTTGCAGCAGTGGGGAGGGGTCCTGAGGGCCCCGGGGAGGGCACAGCCACAGTGCCCAGTGCCTGGCTTTGTTTCTTTTGGGGTTTAAACCAGTGCAAACCTGCCTGCCCTGCCTGCTCTGAGTGCTCTGCCTGCCCTGCCTGCCCTGGCTGCTCTGCCTGCCCTGGCTGCTCTGGCTGCCCTGCCTGCCCTGGCTGCTCTGGCTGCCCTGCCTGCCCTGGCTGCTCTGGCTGCCTTGCCTGCCCTGGCTGCTCTGCCTGCCCTGGCTGCCCTGCCTGCTCTGAGTGCTCTGCCTGCTCTGCCTGCCCTGCCTGCTCTGCCTGCCCTGGCTGCTCTGCCTGCCCTGGCTGCCCTGCCTGCTCTGAGTGCTCTGCCTGCTCTGCCTGCCCTGCCTGCTCTGCCTGCCCTGGCTGCTCTGCCTGCCCTGCCTGCCCTGGCTGCTCTGGCTGCTCTGCCTGCCCTGCCTGCCCTGGCTGCTCTGCCTGCCCTGCCTGCCCTGGCTGCTCTGGCTGCTCTGGCTGCCCTGCCTATCCTGCCTGCTCTGTCTCCCCTGGCTGCTCTGCCTGCCCTGCCTGCTCTGCCTGCCCTGCCCAGCCCCTGCCAGGCCGGTGGCACCCGTGGTGCTCTGCTGAAAGCTCTCACTGGGGGTACCCCAAATCCTCTCCCTTTTTGGATGTGCTGTGGCAGCCCAGGGGAGGGTCTTTGAGGGGAAGCCTTTTGCAGGAGGAGGGTGAAGGGCTTGGGAAAGGGATTTCTTGGGGTGAAAGCTCAGGAAGAGCCCCGGGAATGGCTGGCAATGGGACCCCTGCTCCAGCCTGGGCTCTCCGTCCTGCCAGACCTGCAGGCAGCCCCCAGCCAGGCTCTCAGCTCTGGGGAGGGGCTCTCGTCACTGCGAGCAGGGCTGAGCTCTGCCCCCCACTGTGAATCAGCAGAGGCCCTGCGAAGGCACCATGGGGTGCAGGGGCACGGAGCAAGGTGGTCAGAGGGTGGCACTGGGGGACAGTGTGCCACAGGGACAGTCTGACTTGGGTGCTGGGGTGGGGGGGCTGTGCTTCTGCTCTGCCCACCAGGAAGCACGTGGGGGCTCTGCAGCAGCTGCCCAGGTGAAGCCCACCCTGCCCTGGCTGCTTTGGAGGGTGTGTGTGTGGGTCCTACCATAGCCAGCAGCATCCCCTGACAGGTGCTGCTGCCCAGGGAGGGTCCAGAGGGGCTGCCAGGATCTAGCTGGGTGGGAGGGGTCCCTTCCCGGCCGCACACTCCCCTTCTGAGCTGGTATTCGTCAGTGGTGCCTTAACCCCTGCTCGTTCTTGGGCAGTGGTTATTTATAACCCTCCTGATTTATTTATGCCCTTGAGGCTCTGGGGTCTGGGCAGAGCTGGGGCTGTGTGGGGAGGCAGCTCCAGACCAGTGGAGGAATAAAGAGGGAACTTTATGCTGGAGGAATCACAGCAAATGGCCTTGGAGGGTGCAGGCAGAGAGCAGAGGCTGAGCTCCTTCCCCACCTGCAGCCAGGATGGCTCCCGGGGCCGCCCCAGTCCCTCTCCAGCCGCTGCCGCAGCTCGCAAACGGGAAGGGGGGAGGGGGGAGAAAGAAAAATTGCAAAAGGAGAGGGAAAAAAAAAAAAAAGAAAGGCAGAGGAGCTGAGCAGGAGCTGAGCAGGAGCTGAGCAGGAGCTGAGCAGGAGCTGAGCAGGAGCTGAGCAGGAGCAGGACTGCGCTGACTGCATTGCAGTGCTGCCGGCCGGGGCCCCGCGCCTCTGCCTGCGCCCATCCCCGCACCGCCGCGGGCTGGCAGCAGCCGCAGGGGCTGGGGCCAGGGGGCTGGGCTGAGCCCTTCTGCCCGGGGGTCGGCTCGGTGGGGCTGGAGCAGCCTCCCACCCGCAGCCGGAAGGTTCAGCTGCCTGCTCCTGTCTGCACCGTGCGCGGTGGGGCCCAGGGGATGCTCCCGAGGACACGCAGGGACCAGCGCTGGGTCACACTGCCCACCCCTACTGCCCCACACACCGCTCCACAGCCTGCCCTCCTGCCCCACACACTGCACCTTGGCACCCCCAACCCGCTCAGGCTGCCTCCCATGGCGCTGCCCCATGGCACTCCACACCCTGCCCAACACCACCCAGTCCAAACCCTGTGGAGAAGGAGGAGCAAACTTCGGCCTCTTTACCTGGGGGCAAGAATCAGCCCCCTTGGCCCCATGGCAGGGGCTGCAGGGTCCCAGGGGACTATGGGGTACCCATAGGGAGCACTCAGCCTCTCCTGTGCCTCAGTTTCCCCCAGTCTTCAGCTCCAGCACACAGTGAGCAGAGGGAGCTGGGAGAGCCCTGGCTGCTGGGGCAGGGGATGCAGCAATTAGTGATGCTAATTAGCTCTCTCTAGCCAGAGTAGCCACCAGAGCCCCCGGGCAGCCTCTGAAGGTCTCCCCATAGCCCCAGAGCAGCATTTCCCTGGCTGAGTGTGCACACACCATGACCCCCCCACGCTGGGAGGGGGTTTCCTTATTAATTGCCTTTTTAATGAGTTACAGAAATCAATCAGCAGCTGCTCGTGTCAGCACTGGGAGGGGTTGAGACCCACCCAAATGAGCCCCCAGCATGCCCCAGCAAACACATGGTGCCTGTGCTGGTGCCCACCCACACGTGTGGGTGCTACACAGGTCGCAGCCTCACCCTGGCAAGCTGTGTGCAGCTGCCTGCATGCTCCTGTGCATAGAGCCACAGAATGGTCTGGGTTGGAAGGGACCTTAGAGCTCATCCAGCTCCAGCCCCCTGCCAGTGGCAAGGTCACCTTCCACCAGCACAGCCTGGCCTTGGACACATCCAGGCAGGAGGCAGCCACAGCCTCCCTGGGCAACCTGTGCCAGTCTCTCCCACCCCCTCTGCCAACAATTCCTTCCTCCTCTCCACTCTCACTCTCCCCTCTCACAGCCATTCTCCCTCCACCTGGCACTCCCAGCCCTTGCCCAGCTCTCCTGCAACCCCTTCAGCTACTGGAAGGTTGCTCTGAGGTCTGCCTGGAGTCTTCTCTTCTCCAGGCTGTACAGCCCCAACTCTCCCAGCCTGTCCCCACAGCAGAGCTTCTCCACCCTCTGATCTCCTTGGTGGCCTCCTCTGGACCCTCCCCAGCAGCTCCTTGTGCTGGGTTCCCAGAGCTGGAGGCAGTGCTGCAGGTGAGGGCAGAGCAGAGCAGAGCAGAGCAGAGCAGAGGGGCAGAATCCCCTCCCTGTGCTGCTGCTCTCCCTGCTCTGCCTGCAGCCAGCACTCAGCTGCCTCTGGGCTGCCAGGGACCAGTGCTGGCTCCTGGGCACTTTGGCACCAACTGACACCCCCAAGGCCTTCTCCTCCAGACTGCTCTTGAGCCACTCCTCACCCAGCCTGGATTTGTGCTTGGGCTGCCCTGACCCAGCTGCAGGACCTTGCCCTTGGCCTGTTGAACTTCATGAGCTTGGCTTGGGCTCCCCTCTGCAGCCTGTCCAAGTGCCCCTGGGTGGATCCCTTCCCTCCAGTGTGTCAGCCACACCACACAGCTTGGGGTCAGCTCAGCCCTGCTGAGGTGCCTCATTCCCACTGTGTGTCACTGACAAAGCTGCTAAGCAGTTCTGGTCCCAGCAGCAAGCCCTGAGGGACACCACTTGTCACTGGCCTGCATCTGGACATTGACCACAGCCCTCTGAGTGCAGCCCTGCAGCCAATTGCTTCTCCAGCCAGTGGCCACCTCTCCAGTCCCTGCTTTCCCAGTTTGGTGATCAGGATCTCATGGGCACAGAGTCAGTGCTTTACACCAGCCCAGGCAGATGCCATCAGCTGCTGTAACTCCATCACAGAAGGTCACCAGGCAGGGTTTGCCCCTGCTGGAGCCCTGCTGGTTGCCACCAACCACCTCTGCTGTGCTTTCCACAAGCCTCAGCAATGCCTTCAGAGGATCTGCTCCAGGACCTTGCGAGGCACAGAGGCCAGAGTGACTGACCTGGAGCTTCCAGGGCTTTCCCTTTGTCCCTTGCTGGAGCTGGGGGTGATGTTTCCCCTTTTCCACTCCACAGGGACTTCACCAGAGTGCCAGCACCTTTCAACTATGAGGGACAGTGGTTGGCAACTTCACCTGCCAGGACCCACTGGTGGATCTTGTTGGGCCCCATGGACTGGTGCACTTTCAGGTTCTTGAGATGGTCTCAAACCTGATCTTTGCTTGCAGTGGTCAGATCTTCCTTTCCCCCCTCCCTGGGTGCTCAGATCTGCCTGGCCTTTGCCTCCTTCCCAGCCCCAGCTCCTGCCATGCTCACCCCTGGCCTGTGCTGGTTGCCCAGAAATGCAGGTCAGGTCTGGAGCCAGGGCTGCAAAGATGCTGCCTCAGCTGCAGAGAGCTGGGCAGTGTCCAGCTGGGCCTCAGCAACGTCTGCTCCCTGCCCTCTGCTTCTCAGGCAGCTCTGCCTCCCTCCTGGCACATCCAGCTTGAGCTGGGGGTGATGGGGAAAGGACCTTTCTGTTGGACTCATTTGGGTTGGAGAAGATGAGGCTCTTGGAATCCAACCCTTAGCCCAGCACTGCCAGGGCACCACTAAACCATGTCCCTCAGCACCACATCTCCATGGCTTTGAAACCCCTCCAGGGATGGGGACTCCACCACTGCTTCTTGCAGCCCCAGTTGGAGGTGCCTCAGCCCCCCCCCGAGGGGGCTTATGGCTGAAAATCAGCAGTGGGACCCTAGTGGGGCTGCTGGCCACGTGGCCAGCAGGGGTCAGCAGCCTGTCCCCCCCCATCCCTGTCACCCCACAAAAGGGCCTCCATGCCAACCTCTTCTTCCCAGAGGACCAGCTTGTGAGGGTGCCAGCAGCTCCCAGTGCCACCCAGTGCCACCCAGGATGTTAGCTGCTGGCACCACCACACACAGGCAATGCATGGAGAGCAGGGCAGGTGTCCTTGCCCACTGGAAAGCTTTGAGGAGCCCTCAGGGTCCTCTGCACTAAATGACCTTAAGTGGGGTGGGGGTTTAAAACCAGCAGCTCCTGATTCACCCCCGAGCAGGCTCTGGGGCACCTCCAGCATCGTGCTCCAACCCCCACCCCCGGGTCCCATCTGCTGGGGGTTGGCTGCTGTGCCATGGCTGTGATGCTGCTTCTGGTGGCTGCAGCCACTCCATGAGGCATGAAGGTGGCTGTGTCCAGCATCCAAGGGCAGGAGAAGGAGCTGGTGGAGCATGGAAGCCTCTCAGATGCTCAGCTTGTGTAGGGAGCTCCGTGTGGGGCAGGTCCCAGCAAGCTAAAACCTTCACAGGCATCCAGGAAGGATACTTCCACAGGAGGAGCTGGTGCCTGTGGTCTGTGCTGGTCTGAGTGGTGCTCCTCAGGTGCAGGACCTCAGTGGCTGCATCCTCTGAACTACCTGAGAGCAGGCTTGGATCTGGTGTCACCTTGGGTGGAGACACCTGCAGGGGCCTCTGGGGACCCTACCCACACTTGCAGAGAGCCCCAGGCACCCTCATGGGCTGCACTGAAGAATGCACCCAGCCAAGATGAGTCACCCCTGGATGAGTCCCTCCTGATGCCATCAAAGTCCTTCACCTGCCATGGGCCAGGAGCAGGCCCAGGCTCCACCACCCACCCTCTGGGGCTGTGATGTGGAGGTGACTGCAACAAAAGCCTGGGAGGCTGCAGAGCCTCTGTGAGAGCACTGAGCTGGTGTCTTGGCTGGGCTCATCCAACCATTTTCATGCCCACTGTGACAAGGACGTCTCCATCCCCAGCCTGCTGTGCTCTGTTGGGCTGGGACCCAGCGTGGGGGGATGGGGCTCTAGCACTCCCCGGGGGGGGGGCATTTTCTGGACCATTATCACTTCTGTGGCCTGGCCAAGCTGGAGAATGATAGCCTCAAGCAGCCAAAGCTCCTGACCCAGGTCCCCTGAAGCATGAGCTCCACCACAGCCCTGTCTGCTTCATTTGCCTCCTGCCTTTGAAGAAACCTTTGTGGTATCCTGACTTGCAGAGTGGCTCAGTTGGAAGGGAGCTCAGAGCTGCTCCAACCCCTGCCATGGGCAGGGACACCTCTCAGCCAGCCTGGCCTTGAACATCCCCAAGGAGGAGGCAGCCACAGCCTCCCTGGGCAGCCTGTGCCAGTCTCACCACCCTCCTACTCAAGAACTTCTTCTTCAGCTCCACTCTCACCCTGCTCTGCCTCAGCTCCAAACCTTTCCCCATGGGCCTGGCTCAGACTCCCTCAGCAAAAGTCTCTCTGCAGCCTTCCTGCAGGATCCCTTCAGGCTCTGGCAGCAGCTCTGAGGTGCCCCTGGAGCCTTCTCCTCTGCAGGCTGCATCCCCCCAGCTCCCTCAGCCTGTGCTCACAGCAGAGCTGCTCCAGCCCTGGGAGCATCTTTGTGGCCTCCTCTGGCCTCACTCCAGCAGCTCTGTGCCCTCCTGCTGCTGGGGACAGCAGAGCTGGGTGCCAAATCCTCTTGCTGAACTCATAAAAAACACAGGGAAAAGAGCATCCAGGGAGCTGGGGGGGTGCAGCCTGGAGCAGAGGAGGCTCAGGGCAGAGCTCATTGCTCTCTGCAGCTACCTGAAGGGAGGTTGTGGACAGGTGGGGTTGGGCTCTGCTGCCAGGTACCCAGGGAAAGAAGAAGGGGACACAGCCTCAAGCTGTGCCAGGGCAGGGTCAGGCTGGATGTTAGGAAGAAGAGAGATTGGCATTGGAATGGGCTGCCTGGGGAGGTGGTGGAGTTCCCATGCCTGGAGGTGCTGAAGAGGAGGCTGCCTGAGGCACTCAGTGCCAGGGGTCAGTGAATCAGGACCTGTTGGGTGCTAGGTTGGACTCAATGATCTCAGAGGGCTTTCCCAGCCTGGGTAGTTCTGTGACTGTGATCCAGCAGGTCAGGCTGCTCCACCAGCTCAGGGCTGCTGTGGACTCACAAGAAACCATCTGCAGAACCTCCACTGATGGGCACCAGGAAGGATTGCCAGCTGAGTGTTGCCTTTGCTGTCAGAGTTTGGCCTCCAGCTGTCTGTAAATGGCTGCTTCGTGCCCAGGGCAGGCAAGGGACACCACCAGGAGTCCCTCCTTGCCCTTTGGAAAGGGGTTCCAAAGAAGGCTTCAAAATCCAGGAGGGACTGGAAAAGACCAAACCCAAACCAGACAAGAGGCAGTGCCCAGACTGCAGAGGGAGCCTTCACTGCAGCTCTTTGCTCTGCCCACCTGGGGTGAATCACAGGACTGTTGGGGCTGGAAGGTTGAGTCCAGCTCTGATCCACCACCCCCAGGGCACCACCAAACCAGGTCCCTCAGCACCACCTTCACACAGCTTTGAAACCCCTCCAGGGTCTGGAGCTGGGTCATGGAGGCACTTTGGGTCTGGAGCTGGGTCATGGAGGCACTTTGGGTCCAAAGTTGGGTCATGGAGGCACTTTGTGTCTGGAGCTGGGTCATGGAGGCACTTTGGGTCCAAAGTTGGGTCATGGAGGCACTTTGTGTCTGGAGCTGGGTCATGGAGGCACTTGGGGTCTGGAGCTGGGTCATGGAGGCACTTTGGGTCCAAAGTTGGGTCATGGAGGCACTTGGGGTCTGGAGCTGGGTCATGGAGGCACTTGGGGTCTGGAGCTGGGTCATGAAGGCACTTTGGGTCTGGAGCTGGTTCATGGAGGCACTTTGGGTCTGAAGCTGGTTCATGGACACACTTTGGGTCTGGAGCTGGGTCATGGAGGCACTTTGGGTCTGGAGCTGGGTCATGGAGGCACTTTGGGTCTGAAGCTGGTTCATGGACACACTTTGGGTCTGGAGCTGGGTCATGGAGGCATTCTGAGTGCAGGGCTGGGTGGTGGAGGCTCTTTGCACCAGACTTGCTTGCAGCAGTGAATGCCACATTTGCAAGCCCATGGGGCTGAGTGTCTCCATCCCTGGAAGCTGCTTCAGCCCCTCCTGGCTAAGGAGGGGGTGCTGAGCACACTGCAGTGAACTGAGAACCTTCCCTGGCTGTGCCAGGGAGCTGGGCTGGCAGAGGGTGATGGGCTCTGTGGTCTGGGAAGCAGACAGGAGCCTGGAGCCACCCAGGACATGGAGCCTGTGACGTGGTGAAAGGCTTTGCCCTTTGACACAAGCTCTGGGCTGTGCAGAGCCTCAAAGTGTGTCCTGCAACAGCAGGAGGAGGGGCACTGTGCTGCTCCTCTCCTGCTCCCAGCCTTGGAAGCTCTCCCAGGGCTGGCAGCAAGGCCTGAGAGTCCCACACCAGCTCTAGGGCCCTGCATGAAGCAAGGTTTGGGTTGTTGGGTCTGCAGGAGAGGAGGAGGCAGCAGGGCTGCTGTGTCTGCGCTGAGCCCTCTCATTGCTCCTGGAGATGCAAACCTCTCAATCTCATCTCACCCCACGGAGCCTTCCTGGGTCAGTCTCTCTCCTAGGGGCATTCCTGATGTCCCCAGGAGCCTCTGAGCTGGCACCAGCACTAATGTGACCCTGGGTGATGGTCCTGGTGGCTTTGGAGATGTCAAGAGCCAGGGATCCAGGGATCAGCTGAGCTTCCTCTTGCTTGTGAGGGAATCCTGGCCCCTGGCCTCACAACCATTGGGTCTCTGCCCCTCTAACAGCTCTACTGTAGCTCTGCTGTCAGCCCTGGAAGGGACCTCTGGGGATCACCCAGCCCAACCCCCTGCTCCAGCAGGGCACCACAGCAGCTTGCCCATGGTCACAATGCCCAGGGGGGTTGGAAGCTCTGCAGGGAAGGAGACTCCACAGCCTCTCTGGGCAGCCTGCTCCAGGCCTCCAGCAGCCTCACACCACACAGGTTTCTCCTTCTGTTCAGGTGGAATCTTCTGGGTTCCAGTCTGTGCCCACTGCCCCTTGTCCTGTCTCTGGGCACCACTGAGCAGAGCCTGGCCCCAGCCTCCTGCCCCCCACCCTTTAGCTCTTGCTGAGCATTGCTCAGCTGCCCTCTGGGGCTGCTCTCCTGCAGGCTCTCAGCCTTTGCTCTCACGGAGCTGCTCCAGGTCCCTTGGCAGCTCTGGGGCCTCTGCTGCACTCTCTCCTCATTCTCTTGAACTGGGGAGCCCAGAACTGGACCCAGGACTCCAGATGTGGCCTCACCATGGCAGAGCTGATGGGAAGAACCTCCCTGAACTTGCTGGTTCAGCCCAGGACACCACTGACCTTGGCTACAAGGGCACATTGCTGGCTCCTGGGCACCTTCCCCTCAGCACTCTCCAGCCCTTCTCCTGGGAGCTGCTCTGCAGCAGGTCCCCCCTCACCTGTCCTGCTGCTGCAGGTGGTTCCTTTCCAGGTGCAGAAGCCTGCACTTGCCCTGGTTGGCCTTCAGGAGGTTTCTCTGCCCAGCTCTCCAACCTGTCCAGGTCTCACTGAAGGGCAGCACAGCCTGGCGGGGAGGTGCCAGCCACCCCCCCCCATCTGGGTATCACCAATGCAAGAAGGCTGCCTGGGCATGGAGAGGAGGGGGCGCAGCAGGGACCTGCGTGACCACCAAGCTGCTGTTGGTTTCAGGGGGCCCCTGGCTCGCCATGACCTTCAAGCAAGCATCCATGCTGGCCCCGGAGGCCACGGGCAGCACAGTGCCCACGGGCACGGCGGAGAACTCCACGGAGGCTGGCGGGGCCGGGGAGAGCAAGGAGGACATGTTCACCAGGCTGAGGGACAAGTTCATGAACGAGCTGAACAAGATCCCCCGTGAGTAGCTGCCTCCTCCCCGGGCTGCCACCAGCAGCACTGCACCAGCTCAAGGCGTGGGGCTGGGGGGAGCCGCGGGGCTGACCTGGGCACTGCCCTCTGCCCGCAGTGCCGCCCTGGGCCCTCATCGCCATCGCGGTGGTCGCTGGGCTCCTCATCCTCACCTGCTGCTTCTGCATCTGCAAGAAGTGCTGCTGCAAGAAGAAGAAGAACAAGAAGGAGAAGGGCAAAGGCATGAAGAATGCCATGAACATGAAGGACATGAAGTCAGGCAACCAGGTGATGGCCACTGCTCGGCCTTGGCACGGGAGGGTGCCTCTGGCTGAGCTGTGACCCGTGCCAGGGCACAGCAGAGTAAGATGGAGCCACCAGGAGCTCGGGATGGGACAGTGCAGACATGAACCTGGAGCTGAGTCAGCAGTATTGGCCTCTTCCAGTGCCCAGTGGCCCAGGTGGGGCCAGGCTCACGCTGAGCTGGACCTGCCAACGCTTCCCCTGCAGCAGCAGATGCTGCTTTAGTCCTTTCTGGCTCCAAACCTGCCTCAGCTGCCCTCATCCCACAGAGCTGTGCCTGTAGCCAAGACAGGACCAGAATGGCCACCAGCCTGGGGGCCCCCAAAACCCAGAGCTCAAGAGGCAGGTGCTGGTGCGTGGCACAGAGCTGGGCACCTCCCCATCCTGGGGGCCAGGCTTGGCTACCAGCAGGCTTGGGGTCACCACAGCCAATTCAGTGGCCCTGACCCAGAGTCACCTGGAGGGGGTGGAGATTTTGGGTGTCCACTCCTGCTCTTCAGAGCCACTTGGGCACCATGGGCACGAAGGCAGGGCTGGGCACAGAGAGGAGCTGGTCCATCCCCCCAGCCCACCTGCAGGACCCCGTGCTGGTGGGAGCTGTGGGGTGGGACTGCCCAGCAAGGGAGGCCCCTGGGGGGCCACGCAAACCCCAGCTGCCCACCATGCCAGGGGGCCCCGAAGGCTGCTCTGTAATGTTCCTCTTTGCCCTCTGCTGCTCTTGCTGTCTCCCACTGCTGCTCTGCCTGCCTGGTCCTGGGCACCCCTGCTCTGCTTGGCTCCATCCTGGGAACCCCTCCATGGTAGGTGCCACCAAGAGCATCTGCTCCCAGATTGGGATGGGTTCCTGGGGGCACGTCAGAGAGGTGATAAGGAGCTGGGGCTCACACCCCACAGACCATGGCTTGGGGGGACAGGCAGAGGGGTGGCTTTGCCTTAGGAGGGTTGAGCCATGTCCCTGGTCCTAAGCTGCTAAGGCCTGGAGCTGGCCCTGCTGAGCCCTTAGCACCAGCTGTGGTGTTCACCAAGCATGGACTGGGGAGCAGCAGATCCCTGCCCCCTTTGCATGCAGCCACAACCTGAGGTGTCAAACCTCCCTGCACTGGTGATAGCCTCATGTCCTGGCACCCTGAGGCAGACCTCACCACATCACCTTGGCTGGACCAGCACCACCAGGGCCCCTCTGGCAGCTGTGTGGTTGTGGGCAGAGCTGGTGCCACGCCAGGGCTGCCCTGTCAGTGCTTTGTCTCCTTTCTCCTGGTGAGCAACCCCTGGGTGTTGAGATGCCTGCAGGGTTGGGGTGCTGGAGGTCCCCAGCAACGTGGGGACAGGGACACTGTGACTGCTACTGAGCTGAGGCCCTTTGGCTGCTGTTGCAGGACCCACAGGATGATGATGATGCAGAGACAGGTCTGACAGAGGGGGAAGGAGAGGAGGAGGAGAAGGAGCCTGAGAACCTGGGCAAGTTGCAGTTCTCTCTGGACTACGATTTCCAGGCGAACCAGGTGAAGGAGGGGCTGGGGTCTGCGGGGTGGGCAGTGGAGCTTGCCCAGGGAGGGTGTCTGAGGGGAGGAGTCTCCTGTTGGACCTGGGGGGCACAGGAGGGAGCTGGGTGCAGTGCCACAGCCCACACTGGGCTGGTGATGAGCCCTTGGCATCTGCAGCTCGCGGCTGGGCTGTCTCGCTGAGGTCTCCCTCTCTCCCTTGCAGCTGACCGTGGGCATCCTCCAAGCTGCTGAACTGCCAGCTTTGGACATGGGTGGCACCTCAGACCCCTATGTCAAGGTGTTCCTGCTCCCTGACAAGAAGAAAAAGTATGAGACCAAAGTGCAGAAGAAGACTCTCAACCCTGCCTTCAACGAGACCTTCACCTTCAAGGTGAGCTCCTTTCTGCCCACCACGTGGCACCAGTGTCCCACTCCCACCCTCGTCCCTGCCTGTGTGCTGGTGACTCTCACTGCTGGGAGCAATTGTTCCTGGCTTGGGCTCCTCTGAGTCCACTGCCAGCCCTGTTGGTGGCCTTCTCTGTGCAGGTTCCCTACCAGGAGCTGGGTGGGAAGACTCTGGTGATGGCCATCTATGACTTCGACCGCTTCTCCAAGCACGACATCATCGGCGAGGTGAAGGTGCCCATGAACACCGTGGACCTGGGCCAGCCCATCGAGGAGTGGAGGGACCTGCAGAGTGGGGAGAAGGAGGAGGTGAGAGCAGGACTCATGTGGGGCCTGCATCCAGCTGAACCCCTTGGCCAGAGGTGTTGAGATGTGTGGTGGCCATGGGGTGAGCTCTGCTTTCTGGGCTCAGGATGGTCACTGCTTTGGAGGGGGTCTCATGCACTCTGGCCACGGGCACTGGGCAGATGTCCCTGGTTTTCCCCAAGCAAAACCCATTCCAGAACAGGAATGGTCAGCATGGACCTCTTGAGTGCTGTGCTGGGACTGGCCTGCCCCACAGCCCAGCGACCAGAGCCTTGTGCTGGTGCCAGGTTGAGCAGGGTTTGGGGGGCCCTGCACACAGGACCACATCCCAGCACTGTGCTGGGCTGCACTGGCAAGGCTTTGACATCTGCTCCCTGCTCTGCCTGGCAGCCAGAGAAGCTGGGGGACATCTGCATCTCCCTGCGCTACGTGCCCACGGCTGGGAAGCTCACTGTCTGCATCCTGGAGGCCAAGAACCTGAAGAAGATGGACGTTGGGGGTCTCTCAGGTGGGTGCTGGCTCATGGGCATCCTCCTCCCACCCTGCAGTGGGGGCTCTCAGCATCCTAAGTTGGGGAAGGACACTGAGGCCATCTGGCAGGGCTTGGGTAAGGACTCTCCAGCACCTGGCAGCTCCTGCATCAGCAGCAGCCCAAGGTCTGGGTGTGAGAACGAGGAGCGATGGGGATGGGATGAGCTCCCTGGCCCTTGGGAAGGACACAGCAGATTTGGTCCATCACTGTGCCCAGGGCCAGGCCCTGCAGGACTTGAGTGGTGAAAATGCTCTCTGCACTTGCTCCAGGTCCTGCTGCTCCCTGCCTTGGGGCCCAGGACCTCAGCTGACAGCAAGTTAGTGCTAGAACAATCTTCCCAGCTCCACTGCAGGGCTGAGCTCTGCCCAGGGGGTCCTCAGCTCTCTCCATACCTGCCTTAAACAGGAGAAGAACCTGCAAGGCTGGAAGGGTTCAGCTTTATTTCTGAGGTGTCCTGCTCCAAAGCCAAGAGTGACTCATGTCACTCCACTGTCCCCAGCCCCCCTGCAAGGGGACCAATAGGAAAGCTCCATCCCTTGACCAGTTGCTCCCAAATCCTCTCCAGTCCAAATAATTTGGCTTTGCCCACCAACCCCAGAGGGCCTTTACTTATGGAGATCTCTTCACCTCATGGTGCATCTCATCCTGGGCTAAGATTTCCCCTGAGACCAGGCTGATGGTGGCCCCTGGGTATTTCAGCCCTGACTGATGCACCCTCCTGCCCCCTCAGATCCCTATGTGAAGATCCACCTGCTGCAGAATGGCAAGAGGTTGAAGAAGAAGAAGACCACAGTCAAGAAGAAGACCTTAAACCCCTACTTCAATGAGTCCTTCAGCTTTGAGATCCCCTTTGAGCAGATACAGGTTTGTCTGGTGACATCCTGGGGAGGCAGGCAGGGTAGGGATGGAGAAGTTCTGCAGATACCCAAGGCCATGGCCCAGCCTTCCAGCAGCCTGAGAGGCTCCTGCCTTGGCAGGACCTGCTGGTCTCATCACCCATCAAGTATTTTCAGTTCCACCCCGGGCCTGGGCTGATTCTGAGGGCAGCAGGGGCAGGGGCAGGAGGCTGGGCAGCACCCGTGGGAGATGTAACCCAGCCCAGACCATGGCTGGAGTGAGGCTTTCCTCTGGTGCTGGTCCTGCAGTGGCCACAGCAGCCTGCACTGAGTCCTTGGGGCCTTTAGGACTATGGCAGGTGCCTTCTACCCCCTGAGTGTCCTGCCCCAGCCCCTGCCCACACCACTTGCCCCAGCCCCATCGAACTCTGCATCCTGCACCTCTTCCCCAGCCCCACACCACCCCTGGGGGACCTTTCCCAGCATGGGCTGGGCCCCCACCATGGCTTTGTAGCTTTGGGCTCCCTGGGGAAGGAGGTGGAGGAAGCTGTGGGTGCAGAGGAGACCCTGCTCCAGAAAGGGCCCCAGGGGGGTGCCCAGCTGTGCCCCAGAAAGGGCCCCAGGAGGTGCCCAGCTGTGTTCCAGAAAGTGAACCAGGGAGTGCCCAGCTGTGCCCCAGAAAGAGCCCCAGAGGGTGCCCATCTGTACCCCAGAAAGGGCCCCGAGGGCTGCCCAGCTGTGCCCCAGAAAGGGCCCCGGGGAGGATCGCGGCGGTGCCCAGCTGAGTCAGAGCCTCTGCGGCTTTCTGCCCCTCTGAGGAAGGTTTCCTCCCGCAGAAAGTGCAAGTGGTCATCACGGTGCTGGACTACGACAAGCTGGGGAAGAACGAAGCCATCGGCAAGATCTTCACGGGCTTCAACTCGACGGGCACGGAGCTGCGGCACTGGTCAGACATGCTGGCCAACCCCCGGCGGCCCATCGCCCAGTGGCACTCGCTGAAGCCGGAGGAGGAGGTGGACGCAGCTCTGGGCAAGAACAAATAGGAGCCGCCGGGGGCACGGCCGCGGACAGGCGCAGCGCCAGGGCCGCCGATACCTCAGCTCCACCACCTCCGGTTTTGGTTCTTTTGTTCCGTTTTCCAGCCGAACTCCCCTCCGACGGCCGTGGAAGGGTTCCCAGGCAGTGCCAAGAGCTCCCAGGGGAAGAGGTTACAGACACGGATGGTTCTTTTCGTTCCTCAGCATCGCTCCCTCCCGCTGCATGTCCCAGCGCCTCCCTGCCGCCCCCTGCCCGGTGCGAAGGCAGCGGCACGCCCGGGACCCCTCCGCGGCGGCCGCGCCACCAGCCCACGGCACCGCTGCCGCCCTCCTTCCTCTGGGCTCATGTGGGGACCTGTCGAATGTAGCACGGAGGTGAGAGCAGAGCCTGAGAGCTGCCGCTGACCAGACCCGCACTGTGCTTGCCTGGGGCACCGACAGCTGCGCGGGAATGCGAGCGCTGGAGAAGACCTTCTGCAGGAGACCCAAAGCCTCCACACCCTGCTCGGCCTCCCTCTGGCTGAGACGGGCAGAAGCCATGAGTTTGGGCTGAGGATGGCCAAGTGCCCCTTGCTGGGCTCAGGTTCTTCTGGGGAGATGTTTGCAGGGACTGCAGGGTTCCACTGCAGCTGGCATGGCCGTGGGGGCCAAGCCCTTGGTGTTGCAATTGAAGCTATGGGGCCAGTCTGAGACCCTGGGGGGAGTGTCTGGTCTGAAGGGACAGTGGTGGGATGTGCATGTGACAGCTGCACAGCAGGAACCACCACCACCACCTCTGCAGGAGCCACCACCACCTCTGCCGTGTCACCTCCCCCGAGGCTGTGTGAGGACAGTGCTGGGTGATTTGTGTGTGTGCCCCAGCAGGCTTGGCTGAAACCTGCAGCTCAAGATGCTTCCACAAGGCAGGTTTATACTGAGAGGTCTCCAAATGTGAGAGAGGAAGCCCCTCAGAGTGGTGCCAGCTGCTTCTCCAAAGGCCATTGTGTGTCCCCAGGGCTCAGCCATGGGCACGTTTCTGTGCAGGGTGAGTTAGGTGAAGCTGTGGTGGTGAGAGCTTGGACCCGATGATCTCCAGAGGTCCCTTCCAGCCCCTACCATCCTGTGGTTCTGTGCTGGACACCCCCAGCACTGCCTCAGGGCTGCAGGGGTTGGGGGGGCCTGGGGGGGCTCCAGCCCCACCACCTCATCCCACTGCTGTGATGCAGGTGGGGAGGGTGAGAGCAAGCCCACAGCCAACAAGAGACCAAAGGCCCTGACCCCTGTGAGCTGCTGGTCCCCACTGAACCCAGCCTGTCCTGCTCCCCTCGGGGGTATAAGCCATATCTGCGTCTCTGACAGCAGGAAAGAGCTTCTCCAGGCCTCCTCTCCCACTGTGGGACAAGCCAGGACCAAGCCCCAGAGCTGGGAAGCCAGTGTCACACCCTGCAGCTGGGAAAGGGTCCAGCAACCCTCCCCTGTTCAGCCCTGTGTGCAGTGGAGCACTGACACGAGCTGCTGTCCCCAGCAGCCCTGCACTGCTTTGCTCTCTGGCCTTGGTTTTGGCACAGCTCAGCAGTGGGAGATGCCACATCTTCAGCGAGGGGGGCTCCCCATGGAGGAGCAGAGCTCTGGGGTGCAGCCAGTGCTGGCCTGGGCACCGGGGATGCATCTCTGCAGGGCACCCCAAGCCAAAGGGCAAAGTGCCAAAACTGAGTTTGCTCTGCTGGATGCTTTGGCAGCTCTGTTGGATCCTTCACTGAATCCTCTGTTGGATCCTCTGGCAGCTCTGTTGGATCCTCCATTGGATGCTCTGGCAGCTCTTTGCAGTCCCCACTTCCCAAAGGGCATCTCAGCCCCAGGTGGAAGTGATGATGGGAAATGTGGTGGCAGCCACAGCTCAGGGGGTTCAGGTTTGACATGAGGATGAGTCCCTTCCCCTGGAGGGACACTCGACCCTGGAGCAGGTGGCCAGGGAGGGATGTCTCCGTTCTTGAGGCTCAGTTAGCCAAGGTGGTGAGGGAGGTTGGATTGAAGACACCCAAAGACCACTTCCACCACCACCTCGGCTGCACTTGGCCTGTGCCCTGGTGCCCAGCCTAGCTTCTGGAGCTCATCTTGGTGGGGCCAGCTGAAGGTGCCACCAGGGCCATGCCAGGCTACAGGGACTTTGTGGGTCATCGAGTGACTGGTCCCACAGTGCCACCTCCAGCTTTAATCAGTCCCTTTCCCTAAGGGGTGTGTCAGTGCCAGCCACAGAGGTCCTGCTCTGTCTGGGCAGCCAAAGGGAGAAGAAATCTTGGGGTGCTTTCAGTTAAAGGGGAGCTGGACACAGCTGATGGCTCTTGGCCAGGGGCTCTGGCAAGACTCAGCTCTGGACACAGACTGGTTCTGGGTCCCTCCAGACACTGAGTGGGGTTTGTCTCACGTGGAAATGGGTGAAAAGCAAAGGAACTGGGAGGAGCCGCAAACCCTCCTGGTGCCAGCCAGCTCCTGTGCGCGGCCCCGCAGCGGCCCTTGGGAAGCAGGTGGAGATGTGCCCACAGGCCTGTACTCACCATCCCCGCCTCTGTGCACCCCCATCAGCACCTTCCCACCCAACCCCCCCCCCCCCCCAGACTTGCCACATCATCCGGAGTCTCACCAGGAGCGGGGGCCCAGCCGGCTGGTTTCCATTCGGACTCGAAGCCTCGGGAGGGAGAGGCTGTGACTTTCTGACATCATTTCGTTTGTTTTTACAACTGGGCGAAGTCCCCAGGCTGAAAGCCATCAGCGCTGCCTCTGCCCCCGCAGCTGCGTGTAGCTGAACTCCCTGGAGACGCTGTAGATCCCCCGTGCATGCCAGCAGCCCCCAGCAGTAGCAGCATGGTTATAGAGCCCAGCCGGCGCCGCCCCACCGCCGGCAGCCTCGTCCCAGCAGCGGTACCCTCGTCCCCACCGCCGGCAGCCTCGTTCCATTGCGAGGCAACCTCGTCCCTGTTACGGGGCACCCTAGTCCCCAGCAGCGGTACCCACGTCCCACTGCGGGACAACCTCGTCCCCGATGCGGGGCACCCTCGTCCCCACTGCCTTCCTGCCGAGCTGGCGACGAGCAGAACTCAGGCTCGATGCTCCGCAGCACCCTGGGCATTTCCCTTCAGATTAATGATAATAAAGAAGAAGAAGAAAACCCAAAGCAACCAAACCATCAACACCAGTAGAGTAAAACCCATTTCGCCAGGGGAGAAGGCGCCAAGGAGCGCAGCATGCCAGCGCCCAGCCAGCGCCCAGCCAGCGCCAAGCCAGCGCCCAGCCAGCGCCACGCCAGTGCCCAACCAGCGCCCAGCCAGCGCCAAGCCAGTGCCCAACCAGCGCCCAGCCTGCGCTCAACCAGCGCCCAGCCAGCGCCCGCCAGCGGACCCTGAGCTGTCCCCGACGCCGCCGTGACCTCATCTGTGTCTTGTCCCTGTCTGGTGTCGCTTTTATACCATGGCCGAGTAGCGGCAGCATCGTGGCTTGGGCGTCCTGTGTCACGTCGGGTGCGTGTCACTGTCACAGCAACTTTAGAAGCCATATTAGAGCACGGCGCGCCGGGACCCCACGGGGACGGGCCCGGGGCGAGCCGTGACCCCCTGCCCCCTGTGTGTCCCTCGTCCCTCCTGGCTCGGTGTGGCCGCGGCTGCCAAGCGGAGTCACCGCCTCGGGGGCCGCGGGCGCCGCAGCCGCGCCGGGCCAGGGGGACGGGGCAGCGCTGGGCACGGGCGCCGGGGTTGACCTGCCAGCGCATTTCTGCAGCGAGGAGGTTGGGAAGTGGCGAGGGTCTGGTGGCAGAAGGGTTTGGGGAGCGATTTGGGTGACTTCTGCTGTGTCCAGTCTGGTGGTTTCCATTCCGGGGACGGGAGCTGCCATTGCCCTCTCCTGGCTGCACCGTGGTGCAAAGCCCAAACCCAGCTGTGCCACAGATGCTCGGCTTCGGTCTCCCGGGGTGAGAAGGAAGGGAACCCACGGGGCTTGGCAACAGGCTCGGCTTGCTCTTCCTTTTCCCCTGCCGCGCCAGTCCCACCCTGCCCCGGCCCGGCCCGGCAGCGCTCGGCTCCGGCGGGGAGCTGCTTTTAAAGCCCCTCCTCTCGTGTGGCCTCTGCCGTCCCTGTCTCCTGTCGTCCGATGGTGGTTTTGTAAAGATCTCTGTCTCCTTATTAAAGAAACGAGCTGAAAGGAGCCCTGCGGCCTCTGCTCTTGCTCCTGCGGCTCGGTGCGGGTGTCCGCGGCTGGGGACTGCGAGCCCAGGATGATGGAGGGGTGGAGGCACAAGAGGAGCCCCACGGGGACGCAAGTGCCCCTCAGCCATGGGTGTGGGCATGCACACGGGGATGTCTCTGGGCAGCCTGGGCCCTGCTGCCCCGGCTGAGCGTGGCTGGCACAGGCACAGAGTTGCAGACTGGTTTGGGTGGGAAGGGAGCTTTAAGGTCCACCCAGTCCAAGCTGCTGCAGCCAGCAGGGCCATGTGCAACTAGAGCAGGGTGCTGAGAGCCACAAACAACCTGACCTGCAGTGGTGCCAGGAAGAGCTCAAGCTGCAGCAACCACCCTTGAAGACTGGACCATACAGAGCTTTCCAGCAGCCTTGCTTGGGACAAAAGCTTCAAGAGGTGGCACCTGTGCCCCTTGTCCTGATCAAGCTCCTGAGCAGAGCAAAACAGGGCTTGGCACAATGGTGGGGAACAGCCCTGAAGCCTGCTGTGGCTCAGAGCCACCAGGTGGGCCATAATCCCGTTCTGCTGGGTGGCTTTCAGGGGATGTGCGTCCACAGGTCCCTCCTTTGGGCTGTCCTTGAAGAGGAATGCAGGAGTGCAGCCTTTCCCCTGTACCTGCAGCAGGTAGCTATCTGCAGAGCTTCCTGGTGGGCAGTAAGTCACCCATGAGACAGCAATGTGCCCTTCTGGCCAAGGAGGCTAACGGTCTCCTGGGGTACCTTCAGAAGAGTGTGGCCAGCAGCTCAAGGGAGGTTCTCCTCTGCCTCTACTCTGCCCTGGTGAGGTCACATCTGGAGTACTGGGTCCAGGTCTGGGCTTCCCAGCTCAAGAGCAACAGAGAACTACTGGAGAGAGTCCAATGGAGGCTGTGAAGATGCTGAAGGGACTGCAACATCTGTAGCCCCAAGAGCCCTGGGGCTAGTTAGTCTGGAGAAGGTGAGAGGGGGATAAATATCTGAAGGGTGGGGGGCAAGCAGGGGCCAGGCTCTGCTCAGTGCTGTCCTGTGACAGGGCAAGGAGCAATGGACCCAAACTGGAACCCAGAGAGTTCCACCTCAGCATAAGGAGAAACCTCTTTGGTGTGAGGGTTCTGGAGCCTGGAGCAGGCTGCCCAGAGAGGTTGTGGAGTCTCTTTCTCTGCAGACTTCCAAGCCCCATCTGGCTGCATTCCTGTGTGCCCTGCCCTGGGTGCTCCTGCTTTTGGACTGGATGATCTCCAGAGGTCCCTTCCAACCCCTACCACTCTGTGCTACAGCAATTTAGGGAGAAATGGACCACTTGAAAGCTAAACAACTGCCAGAGAGATGGAAGCCAAGTCCCAGCTTCTATTTTACCAACTCTTCTTTATTCCTTTATAAATACTGTTGTGTTTACAAGCATCATAGGTGTGGATATTATTCCCAAACTTTCAAACACATAATACTTATAATACTATATAACAACAACCAGTAAAACAAATCATTCATCTCAGGGGTTTAAAAGGCCACTCAAAAAGTTGCATAAAAATACATTCTCTCCCCATCTCTGTTAGCTTTGTCCTGCTTCTCCCAGCAGTTTATTTACAAAGAGCCATCATCCAACTCGCAGCCACGACAGGTGGGTTCACCCCAAGCAGTAAAAATGAATTCACCCCAAGCAGCTGCTTAGAAAAACAAAAGCCAGTGGAGAGCACACCTGGCAAACCCTCTGCTGCAGCAGGGATCAGCTCCAAGACCTGCTCCACGCCCTGCCTGAGTGCAGAGTGTGGGATCCTCCTGCTCCTCACCTCCTCGGTGCACTGCTTTAGGGCAGGGAGACCAAGAACCCTCCTCAAGGGTCTGGGTTGGATGGTGTTGTCCTCAGGGAACACTCACAGCTTTGGCTAGCCAGTGACACTCGACTGTTGGTGGGTCCTGTGCCCCTTCAGGGGCATCATCCAGTGCTCAGCAGAGACTTGGGCTGCAGTGGTTTGGCTTTGCAAGATGCCAGGCAGAGGAACGAAGCCTCCTGCACCCTCTGCAGCCTGCTCTGTCCAGTAAACCACAGCGAGTGTCCTGGTGGGAAGGGGCAAGCTGTCAGTGCAGGGTGGGTTTGGCAGGGTGGGCTGAAGCCTCTCCCTACCACAGACACCAGGAACGTGCTGCCAGGAACCTGCCTCCTCAGGCTGAAATCTTGTCCCTTGTCCTGCTGGGATGCAGGACCCACACTGGCAGGCAACTAACAGCCCCAGCAGGTGAGGCTCTCTCCTCCACGTGGCACAGAAGGGACTGGGCTCCTGTTGAGAGCTGAGAGAGCCCAGGTCTGAAGTGAGGAGTGGGTCACTGAGAGGAAGAACACCAAGGACTGCAGAAGTACTCACAGAAAGAGTGCACCAAGAGGGAACGTGCAGGGGAAGCATTGACTGGATCTCGAGACTTAAAGCAGTTCAATAGAGCAGGGTTAAAACAAAGAGAGATAAGGCCTGGCTTAGGCTGTGCTCTGCAGAAACCCTGATGCTGTCACCAGCTTTGGTCTCTTCCTCCCCAAAGCACAGCAGCAGAGGAAGGGCCTCAGAGTGCCAGGAGAAGCAGCTCCTCAGGCTGCACAGCAACGGCTCCGCTGGCAGCAGTGCGGAGCAGGAGCCTCTGCCTAGAGCTGCCTGGGGAACATCAGCAGCTCTGAGAAGAGCAAGAGAGGTGGAAACAGGCAGGACAGGGAGGGGAAGGGGGGGTGGAAAATGGAGAAGTAGTTAAAAAAAAAACAACCAAAAACCAACAAACCAAATTAAAAAGTCCAAGGCAGAGGAAACTAAATCACTTTCTGAGGCAGTAACCAGCAAAAGGTTCCAAAAAGCTCAGGACTGAAGGAGAAACTTCTGAGCAAGCTCCAGAATCATGCCCACGTTCAAGTATCTCCTCTCTCTCCCTCAGAGCACAAAGAGACCCACTGGCCTGGCAAGAGATGCCAGCTCAGTTAGCAGAGGTGCCCAGGCAAAGTCAGAGCAACTTCATGGTAACCTCCAAGTTGAGCGACTGAGACTGCAGCTCTCAGCCAGGCAGGGCAGGGAAAGCAAAGGACAAGGGAAGTGAAAGGAGCAATCAGGAGGGAGGGAGAGGGGAAGTGGCTTGGGTGCAGCAAGAAGTCTCAGAGGGAAAGAATCGTTTGAGAGAAGTGTGTGAAGGGGAAGCTGAACAGCTCCACAGCAGGTTGCTGCTGCTCTCAGCACTCACCGCACACAGCCACTGCCTCGATGCCCACGGGACAGTCCCAAACTGTTCTCAGTATGCAGAACATCAAAGAGAGGTTTTGAGGTTTCCTTCAAGGCCAAGGCTTATTGCAAGCTTCTGACAGACTGAAAGACTTTCATCCCAGCCAGCTACCAGCACCCTGAGGTCAGCTCCTTGCCCCTCTGACACCAACACCCCACACCTCTCCCAGGCATGCAGGAGGACAATGATCACCACTCTGTGCTCTGCCAAGGTTCTTCACCCACAGGCCTCTGCTGTTCCCTGTCTCTGCAACCCAGCCAGTGCTGCCTTCACCTGCAGGCCAGAGCCAGGTGCCTGGAAGCCCAGCCCAGCCCCACCACATCCTTCTGCCCTTGAGAGGATGGCAGGAAAATGTCCCTGCTGTGGGACAGGGAGGCTGATTTCTGGTGTGGGCAGAGATCCTGCAAGGTGATTTACACTGACAGACAAGTGAGAGCAGCAGAGGACCTCCAGGGCTTCAAGCCTGTCCTTCAGGAAGCTTGGCAAGTATCTGTGGTGCATCCTGTCCCCAGCAGCAAGAGCCCAGGTGCAGTGAGCAGAACCAGGAGGCCTGGAAGGACCCAGCCTGACACCAAGTCAGCCAGGCTGTGAAGGAAAGGCAGGGGAGGGAGGAGGGATCTGATGCTGAGAGTCAGCGCTGGTGGTGCTGAACAGGAACAAGACCAGACTTGGTCTGCTGGGGTGGAAGGAGAAGGTCTCTGTGCAAAGCAGCAGTCAGCCTGTTAGAGCATCAGCCCTGGTGGCTTTCACAGCATCACTTTGTGACCCACATCTGGGGGGGGGTTGCTGAGCATCCTCAGAGTCCCAGCCCAGGTCCACATCTCCCACCCCTGAAGGACTTGGCTGTGCTGGATCAGTTCTTTAGGTGTCACTTGTCCAAGCAGGAGTCACCTGCTCCAGACCAAGGTTCCCCACCACACGCTGAGCCTGCAGGAGAGGTTGTGGCAGCTCACCCCCAGCCCTCACATTTCTCTTCTCCCTTGAAGAGTGTCCAAGACACCACCTCCAATTCCAAACAAGAGCCTGGCAGAGGTGTGCTGGGGAGCTGTGGGCAGGAAGGGAATGTACAGCAGCAGGCTGGGCCAGGAGGTGTGCCAGGCTGATCCCATGGCTGAGACACTTGCTGTACCGGGCAGGAGGGCAGCGTGGGGAGGGCTGGGTGGCAGGGCTGGCAGCTGGTGTAGGGCACCCCTCCTGGGCCTGCCTTTGCTCAGGATCCCTATTTGGAGAGTTTGCTGATGACACGAATGAGGGCTCCGTTCTCGTCCTTCAGCCTTTGGTTGTCTGACTTCAGCTCTGTCAAAATCTGCAGAGAGACACAGACAGGGCAGGGTCACTCCTCCTGCAGGGAGGCGGCACCGGGGCAGCAGCTGGGTGCTTGGCTTGGTCCTCCTCACCACCCACGGGCCACAGCAGCGTGCAGAGCCTCCTGCAAACCCTCCTCCCCGGGCAGGGCTCATGCCAGCCAGCTCTGCCCTGGCGTCTCCAGGACAAACTGTGTGGAGGGGCTGAGAAGGGACTGGAGCACAGCAAGGAGCCCCTGGAGCTGGGAATGCCATGGTGAGAAGCGGTGCCACGGCCCCAGCACGGTGTCAGGACCAGCTGGGAGGGCAGGAACCATTTCTGAGCTGTTCCATCACAAACCTGCTCCCAGAGGCTGTGCAGGGCTCAGCAGAAAGCTACGAAGCTGCTTTTTTCCTGCTGTGTTTGTTCCATTTTGCCAGGACTAGAGGGGAAAAGAGATTGCAGCCCAGCTCTGGCCTGGTTTGCAGTCTCTTCAGAGCATCCCCAGACCTCCTCAGGACCTCACAGAGATCTAATGCAAATGCCCACATCGTGGCCAGAGCATGGCAGAGCATCCTGACACTGGAGATGCCTCCTTGGTGCTCAGCTTGGAGTGATGGAGCTCAGACAAGGGTCTGCAGACAAAGGCAGAGCCCCTGGTGGGAGCTGGAGGAGCCTCCACAGCAGCTCTGCAGCACTCTCATTTCCCCTGACCTCTCCTCACTTCACACCCTGCAGGCAGGGACCTTCGGTGGACTGTCCCCAGCCACCTGGGGACTGGAAGGAGACCTCAGGCTCCTGTCTCAGGGTGTGACACAGAAGGTGTAACCCACACCACAGGAGCCATCAGCCCTGAGGGCCACCAGCCCCAGAGCCTGCTGGAACATGCCAAGGTGGAGGCATGAAGGGCACTGCTATGAGCTCAGCGATGCCTCTCCCTGCCAAGGTGGATGTCAGAGGAACTGGCTCGGGATCAAAATCCCTCCTAAACCTTCTCCTCCCTCCCAAGCTGGAGTTTCAGCTCTGACCACACCTCCTGCCTGCTGCTCTCATCTGCAGCCCCTCCACGGCCACAACCATGGAATGTAGGGCAGATAGCAGCTCCCACCTGGGGCAGTCCCCTCCTGGCACAGCCAGGCCAAGCCATGCCTGGCCCCAGCCTGTCCAACCCTGTCCCTGCTGGGGTTGGGTGCTCCAGACAGGAGGTTCCATGAGAGAGAGGAAGGGGAAAGGCTGCTAGGATGTAGGGGAAAGGGTAAAACTGTGACAGGCTGGGCAGAGCTTCAGCTTGTGATGCTTAAAAGCACCAAGTGGGGCCCATGGTGGTGTGACAACCACACCTCCGTGCCAGGGCTGCCACCAGGACAGCAGCCACGACTCCTGATGGCCACATCAGAGGCATCCCCCAAGTGCTGAGGAGCCCAGCAAACAGCAGAGCATTTCTGTCTCCCTCTGCACCCCTCCTGAGCTCCACAGCACACCCACAGCACAGATTGGTGCCCTCTAGTCCAGTGCACCAGGACAGGTCAACCACCTGCTGAGGTCTGCAGCTGGCCAGTCCCTGTCCTCTTTACATCACTCCTGAGGTGGTCTGGCAGCCTTGCATGTGCCCATCACTGCTGTAGAGGCACAGATGCAAAGTTCTGCCCCTTGCTTTGGCAGAGGTCATGTCACAGGGGCTCAGCAGCACCACCAGAGAGCTCAGCCCCACAGCCTGCTGGAAGCTCTGCTGGTGGCCATGCCCCACACAGGCTCCCAAGAGAGGTTTATTCAGGGAGGAAGGAGCAGAGGCAGAGGCAAAGCAAACGTTTCTCGAAAAGCTCCCCAGCTGTGCCCCCAGGCAGCAGCTTCCAGAGCAGCTTTCTGCCCACTGAGCACCCATCCACCCTACTGAATTCCACCCACCCCAGGCCAAGGGCCCCTGGCAGCAAAGCAGCTCAAGGCAGGTAAAGCAACAGCTGCCCCTGGGGCAGGCTGGCAGCACAGGGGCAGGGCAGCTGCAGCCTTACAGATGTCCCCTTGGGAAGGGAGGGATGTGGCAGGGGATGGTGATGCTGAGCAGGGTCAGCACAAAGCTGGGCTGTGTGCTCCCTGTGGCACTGCAGCGGCCACACAGATGTGAGGTTCCCTGAGCAGCAGCACTGCTGCAGCAGTGTGGGGAGCCTGAGCTGCCACCGGGCTGCAGAGCTGAATGTCTGAGACAGGCTGGCAGGGGCCAGCACCATCCCCTGCCACTCCTACTGGAAGAGCCCAGCAGAGTTGGCAGCCAAGTGGCTCCTCCACAGCTTGAGCTCCAGCAGTGAGCTGCAAACCCCCAAGCAAGCTGGGCAGGATCAGTCCATCCATGGCCCAGCGAGAGACAGCAGAGCAGAGCAGATGGGAGTCAGTGGTAGGGAAGGCAGCAACGCTGGGAGAAGAGAGAGAGCAGTGACCTACAGTGTGTGATGTAGGTGGAGGCCATGAGGATGGGGCTGGGCTCCTCTCAGTGGTGCTCAGCAAGAGGACAAGGGCCAGTGGGTACACACTAGGGCACAGCAGGGTTCACAGGAGGCTTCTTTGCTGTGAAGGTAGCACAGCCCTGGAGCAGGCTGCCCAGAGAGGCTGTGGAGCCTCCTCTGGAGGGATTCCAACCTTGCCTGGAAGTGCTCCTGTGCAGCCTCGAGTTGGTGAATCTGAGTGCACAGGAGGGCTGGACTGGATGATCTCCAGAGGTCCCTTCCAGCCTCCACTTTCTGTGCTTCTCTGAGTCTGGCAATAGTTTTGCTCAGTTCCCCCTCTCAGATCTCAAAGCACAGTGGGAAGGAGAATGACTTCAGCTCCCTGCTTCAGAGGGCCTGAGTCAGTGGCAGGCTCAGAACCCCTCTGCAGGCTCAAAGCAGGAGGGTGCTGAGCTCCTTCAACCTGACCATCTGCACAATCCAGGTCACACAGCACCAAGCACCTCCTCCCTCAGCCTGGGCCACAGGCCTGGTCCTGAGCCCAGACCCCTGGAAGGGGGAAGCCACAACTGCCCTGCACAATTCCCCTGCCTGCTTAGTTGGCTCCTGAGGTTAATTTTCCTTCCTATAATTTGTCAGCTAAGAATAGCATTTCTTCTGTACACTTCCAGCCCAGGAGACCACAGTGCTGCTTCCTCTGCTGACAGAACAGCTGTGTCTGGAGGGACCTGCCTGTCCCTACTAACCTGCAAAAGACTGGGAGGGCCCCAAGAAAGCAGCAGCTACAGCTTTATTTTAGCACTCAACCAATGGAGGAGCAAGAAAGGACTGTGGCTGAAGTGCCTGTGCCAGGGCACAGCTAGAGGAGGCTTCCCCTTGGGTTTCAGACATTAACTGCTCTGCACTCAATCTAAACCAGAAGATGAAGAGAGGAAGCACAACTGGTCCAGCCCTGCCTGGTCCAGAGGGGGAACAAGGCTGGTGAGGGGTCTGGTACCCAGGTGCTACCAGGGGCAGCTGAGGGAGCTGGGGGTGTGCAGTGTGGAGAAGAGGAGGCTGAGGGCAGAGCTCATTGCTCTCTGCAGCTCCCTGAGAGGAGGGTGCAATGAGGTGGGGCCTGACCTCTTCTCCCAGGTAGCAAGTGACAGGATGAAAGGGCCTCAGGCTGCACCAGGGCAGGGTCAGTTTGGACATCAGGAAAGATTCCTTCACCAGAAGGGTCATGGAGCACTGGCACAGGCTGCCCAGGGCAGCGCTGCAGTCCCCAGCCTTGGAATCATAGAATGGTTTAGGCTGGAAGAGACCTCAAAGCTCATTCATGTTTAAAAGCTGTTCAGAGCTTAGGGCTGTGGTATGCCAGCTGTGCCCAGATGTTGGGTGAGGGTTGGACTCGATGCTCTGCAGGTCTTTCCCAGCCAGGGGACTCTGTGTGTGGTACCCTGAGTGCAGAAGGCAGAGGGGATGCTGCACTCTGCAAACTCAGACCCCAATCCCTCTGCTTAAAAGGAGGGAGGGAGTTGTCCTCCCTGCTTAGTGACTAAGGAGACCTGCTGAGGGCTGCCCACTGCTGGCTCTGTGACAAACCAGCTGCCTGCCTAAACTGTGCACCTTTCCTTCCAAATGTGCTGCCCTGCTCACCCTGGCTCTGGGTGCTCTTAGGGCTGGGTGCCAGCTTCTCAAGGAGGCTGAAAAAGAATCCCAGTATGAGCACCTGGTACCAAGCACCTCTGCCAGGGCTGGGCAATGGGAAGGGGCTGCTGGCTAATGTGGCACTGATGAGCCACCCCAAAGCCATGGCCAGGGTGAAGATGGCTGATGTGCTGCTGAGGGACATGGTTTAGTGGTGACCTGGTAGGGCTGGATTCATGGTTGGACTTGATGACCTTAAAGGTCTTTTCCAATCAAAAGGGTTCTGTGGTTCTATGAAAGCCACAGGGCAGTGGCTGGTCTGATACTTGCTAGGAGCCATCTCAGTGGCTGAGGTTGCCCAGGGCTGTGGTTGAGGCCCCACCCCTGGAGGCATTCAAGATCAGCCTGGATGTGTCCCTGCAAGGGGCTTGGACCCTAGGATGGTCCTTTCAAACCCAGTGCAGTCAGTGAACCTGTGGATCAGTGCCAACCACACAGCCCTGAGTGCTTGTGCCAAGGCAGGGAGCAGCTCTTCCAGCCTCTCTCCCAGGTGCTGGACTCCTCAGGGTCCAGGCACCCCCCGGCGTGGGCAGTTAGTAACCAGTGAGGTCAGCAGCAGCTGCCAAGCACAGCAAAGGTCAGCATGGCTGGGCAGAGCCCCTGCCAGGCCCTGCCTCCAGCTGGGCAGCAGCACCATGCTTCTGGCTGCTAGGGGCTCCTTGGCCACATGCTGCTTTGGAGCCAAAAGCTTCCCCTGGCAGCCTGGAGAGCAGCGAGGCGGCAGGGAGCAGCCCGGCCCGGCCCAGCCAGCGGAGACCTGCCTGGAAGAGTGGAGGAGGGAGGCCAGATGAGCCGGAGGGGAAGCAGCTACAGCTCCTCTGATTCCGAGGGCTTGGCAGGCAGAGAGAGTCTGGCCACCACCCGGGTCAGAGCCCTGTTCTCGGCCAGCAGCTGCTCATTCATCTGCCTCAGAGTGTGAATCTGTTTGAGCTGGTGGAGATTCTGCAGAGAAGTGAGAGGAGTGGACAGAAGAATACAGAGAGAACAAACCACAGACAGGGGCACAGAAAGGTGAATTTAGTCCACAGGGAGTAAAAGGAACAAAAGAGAATAAAAGAAGAATTAGTAGCAGTGGGAGCTGGGCAGGCAGCAGCTCAGCTGTGTGTGGGGAAAGCCTTACAAGGTGGCTCAGGAACCAGCCCCTTCTCTAGGTCCCCTCCCCAAGCATTTGAAGAGGTCAGAAGGAAGTTTGTCCCACCAGAAAGCAGGACAGCCTCTTGCAGGTTAGATTCCAGTTCCCTGAGACAGTGAGATCCAGCAGAACCCCCCTGGACAGAGGAACTCCTGTGAGAAACCACCACTGGCCTGCCACCTAGACAGGCTGGAAACTGGGAATCTCCTCAGAGCCCCTTTGCTTCATGTATCTCTAGCAGCTAAAGCAGACCTGGGGAGCAAAAAGCGATCAGAGCTTCATGGCAGATTGCAAAGGCACAGACTGGGGTGGCTCAAAGTGTCCTACAGCAGACCACCAAGACGTGGACCATGTCTGCTCATGTCCTTGCAGCACCCAAATGAGGGCTCTGGGGGCTGCTGGGGTCCTGCCAGGTCTGGGGGATGTGGAGGAAGTTTTTCATCTCTGCCCAGATTCAGCTCTTCTCTGCCACGGGGCTCAAATTATCTCTGCTCTCCAGAGTGAGGACCTCGAGCTGCTCACTTGAACAAGAGTCTGAAGGACAGCAGCTCCCAGGCACGGAGCGCAGCGTTCCCGGGTACAGGAGACACGAGCAGGGGAAGGACACTGCTGGAACCCAGCCCCAGAGCTGCACAGGTACAGCAGCAACAGGGAGACACAGAAAGCAAAAGCCATGAGGGAGGCACAAGGGGAAAAGGTCAAAGCCATGTGGACATCACCACCTCTACAAGGACAACACCTGCCCAGCGCTGGCAGAGCGAAGCACACAGGACACTGACACCAGGCATGGGCACAGGACACGCCGAGGGCTGGGGAGCTGCTGGCTGAGCAGCATCCTGCCCCTCCCAACAGCTCGCTGGGCAGCAGGGCCACAAGAGGAGGAGAGCCTCCGACAGACACCAGCAGGGAAAGGCAGGAAGGGAAACACCTGTGAGGAGAGCTGGTGAAGAAGCCCAGCCCAGAACCGTAGCGGCTCCGCACCCAAGGTGCTCCTCCCTCTGCGCTCTCCTTCACCAGCTTCCAGCAGCAGTGAGCCGACGGGAGGGGTCTGATGGGGAGGGGCATCCTTTCGGCCCTTCGACAAGCAGAAAGTGCTCAAAAGCAGCTCACTGCCCTGTCCTTAACCAGAAGTAGCAGCACAAATCGACCTGCAGGAGTTTCCACCCAAGCTGCACGCCGTGGAGCTGCTGCTGGCAAGGAACCTGCTGCACCTCAGCACATTTTGTCCAAGGGCTTGCTCCTGTCTAAAGGAGAAGCACTTTGTGTAGCCCCCATCCACCAGCTTGATTCTCAGCCACCCAAAAGCACTGCCTCTGCTGCCTGCTGAGGAATCAACAAACCCCACTCAAAATGCTGGCAAAGGGAGCCAGCAAAGGATGGGCTCTGAGCTTCCCACGGGCATCACTCTGACCAGGCAGCTCCTGCTGCTTTGACTATGCCAGCACAATCCTGACCCTGGATCAAGCAACAGGTCCTGAGGCAGGGCCACAGCCACCCAACTGCAGGAGAGCTGCAGGGACACCTCAGCAGTGAGATCCCTTCTCCTCAGTCCTCAGCCTTCCCGAGCTGTGCCAGCTGCCTCTGTGCTGGGTGGGCACACAGAGGGATGCCACACCTCTGCCTCGCCATAAACCACAGCCGGGACGGTTCATCCTGGAGGAGTCACTTCTGCTGCTGCTGCCAGGGATAACAAATGTCCTCTGTTTCATCACAGCTGGCAGGAAACATCCAACATACCTCCAGCAGGTGCCACGCTCCCTGAGATGGAGAGACCACCTTTGGTTTTCCATACCAACAGAGCAGGGAGGCTCAGCACGGCCTCGGCTCAGGTGACAAAAGAGATCTGTGCAGGGCGTGGGTGCCGCGGGCAGGGCACACGGCAGAGCCCCAGCAAAGCTGGCAAACTGGGCCCGGAGCCAAGAGTGAGGAGCAGAGCCTGGCCGGGACTGCTGCGCTTGCTTATCGCTCTGCTTGATACTTGGCTGCCCGACAGCAGCCTTCTCGCTGCAGCTCAACCTGCCTCCAGTTAAAGGCTCTTGTGCCTGCGCCGCTCGGGGCCACCGGAACGCCCTGAGCACGCAGAGCGCAGAGCCAGGAGGTGCTGCTGCGGAACACAGCAGCTGCTGCCACCTTCGAGAAAAACTGCCGTGGTAAGTTGGGACCTCAGGCACTTGGCACTGAATTCTGCTCGCTGCAAATGCTCATCTTCTGCCTCCCTCCTCAGCCAGGCTGCTGATCTCCAGTCCAGTCCTGCAGGCGCTCAGGAGAACGCTGTGCAGCTCCCTCGCCTTCGCCAGAGGGGCTGCAGGGGCAGCTCTGGCACCGCCGAGTTCCTGAGTTCACCGACGTGGCCCTGCTCCTCTCACTTCTTGACTGGCTCATTAGCAGGGGTTCGGGCCATGAAAGGAACAAAGCTCACTGTCTCCAGCACAGCCTGAGGCATGCGGCAGACCCAGGACCATCCTGTGGGCACTGCTCTCCCTCCTCACCCTAAGGAGCGAGCTGCAGGCAGAGGAGCCCTGGCCAGGACAGCTGAGGCACAGACAGCCCAGGACTGAAGAGCTGAGTGTGAGCCACGCTGGGCTGGATCAATTGACAGAGTGGTGGGAAGATTCCCAACATCACAGAGCTGCCTGAGCCCTGCTAACCCAGCAGCAGTCTGGTTGCTCCCTCCTGCTGCTCCCCATGTTTGCTCAAGTCCCTTCTGATCTCTCCTCGCTGGCGACTCGGCCTGAGCAAGCAGCAGGGGTGGGCCTGAGCAGAAGGCACAGCAGTGCTCTGGCTCAGTTGCCACGCTGGGATTAACACCCATGCCCTGCAGAGGCTGTCTCACGTCAGGCAAACCCCACTGGCTGCCCCTCCTGCTTTAAGGCACGGTGACAGCGGACACGGGAGCCTGCTCCCCTGATGGACAGGTCCAGTTCAAGGTTCTTTTACCTCCAGAGGTTTTTATATTCCTTTTCCTTGAGTGGCTGTCAAAGGAGAGCTGTCAGCACTCAGCTACTTACCACATGCTGGAGCTCCTGCATGAACCACTGGAAACGCCACAGCACCTCAGAAGAGGCTTTTCCAGCTTTCCCCTTTGCTTACTCTGCTAGCAAAAGGCCACTTTGGTTGTTCAACACAGCAAGAACACAGCAGAGCACAGAAAGTGCCACCCTCAAGGACCTGCTAGCTCATTTTCAGGCTCCTTCAGCTCATGGATCCAGCAGGTCCCTTGAGGCAACACAAGAACAAGTCAAACTTCTGGCACTGCTCCTCCTTTTGCACCACTTTGGCTTCCTTCAGCCTGCGGCTCTGGACTACCCCAGCCAGAGGAGCCTTGGCTGCCTCCCGCAGCTCCTCGAGGCACCTTCTTTCACCAGCTGCCTTCCCGACCAGTAAAGCCCTCTCCAAGCCGACAGGCCACTAGAGGACACCAATTTGTCTTTTTCCTCCGAGGGCTGAGCTGGTTTGCGGCGATCTGCAGGGCTGGGGAGACAACCACCGCTGGCTCCTGCCTGCATCTCCCCTTGAAGGCCTCTTCTGCAAGTATGGGAAGGTCTCTCTGGAGTTTAAGGTTGTGCTACCTGTTCAGTGAACACAGAATCTGGAATTCAGGCACGTTCAGGCCTTTCTCCTTGCCCTTCTGGCCAGCTCATCCACACTTATGCTCTCCTCTGAGCAAACAAGAGCCTTCACAGTAAGACTCCATCAAATCCTTCTGCTGCTTGTTGCGGTTTAAGATGCAGCACGAGTCCATGGAGCCTTCCAAAGGTCTCTGCTCAGGAAATGCAGCAAGCTTCAAATGGAAACACAAAGTTGGAAGCTCCTCCAGGGTGGCAGAACATCGTTTCCATCAGTGCTGGGGGAGCTCACAGCTCTCAGATGAGGTCCTTCCTTCTTAGAGTAGCTTGGTCCTTGGTCCCACCTGGCTCATGCTGAAAGGGGATGAAAGCGCAGGGCACAGAGCAGAGGGCATTGGGTGCACACGAGCGTAAAATGGAGCAACACTGCAGCAAGTGTGAGGTTTTGGGTGCTCTTAGGCTTCCTGCCCTGCAGTGCTCCCCACCAGCCCCACGCTCCCAGGGCATCCAAGCCAGGGCAGGAGGAGAACCATCCTTGGAAGCAGTGCCAGGAGAGAGGAGAGCGCAGAGGCTGGGGCGCTCGGGGCGGCTGTCTCGTGCCAGTGAAGCCATGCTGCAGAGGCCGTCAGGAAGCCAACTCCTCTCTGCTGTCCCAGCCTGGCTGACTGGCACAGCCCTCCCGTGGCATGCTCTAGGAGGTGGGGCACAGCCACCCCACGGCTCTGTGTGCGTGATCTCAAAAGCCAGCTTTGTCTTCTTACCCATCTGGAGAGAACCACGGCAGGCTGCAGGCTACTCAGGGCAGAGGGCATCAGCACACTGCAACCCAGCGAGCCACAGAGGATTAGTTTGGGAGAGCACCTCGGGAGAACTGCTCTCAGTTCTCAGCTCAAGCAGCACAACAAATTCAACATCTGGTGCAATCAGAGCAATGATAATTGGGCACTGATTAGCATTCCACGTCGGGAGAACACGGCCATTAACGGAGGCTCTGACTGCAGAAAGGAACACGCTCAGAGGTAATTCAGTCTCTTCCCAAGTACATCTTTAATATCCAACAATCCCCAAAGACATTAATACAAGGCATTAAAAATGGGATAGAGTGAAGAGCTCATTTCTTACCTTCATCTCCTCTTCCATCTCAGAGAGTTTCCGCTCCAGGGCTCTCTTCTCCTGTTTGCAAGGGTTGAGAACAAAGATGGTCACAAGGATTCAGAAGCAGCATTAGAGAATATTGCTCATAAAGTGAATTCTGCAGGACCCTTCCTAGAGCCATGGAATCACAGAATGGCTCAGGTTGGAAGGGACTTCAGAGATCATCTACTCCAGCCCCCCCAGCCATGGGCAGGGAATGGCTTGAGTCGGAAAGGACCTTCAAGATCATCCAGTTCCAAACTCCCTGCCAAGAGCAGGGACACTTCCACCAGCACAGGTGGCTCAAGGCCTCATCCAGCCTGGTCCTAAACATTTCTAGGGATGAGGCATCCAGGATTCCTCTGGACAACCCATTCCAGTGCCTCCCCACCCTCACAGTAACCCTAACCCTTCTTCCTAATGTCCAACCTACATCTCCCCTGCTCTAGTTTCAAACCATTGCCCTCGTTGCATCACCACAGGCCCTCGTAGGAAGTCCCTCTCCAGCTTTTCTGTTGGCTTCTTTGGGGTCTGAAAGCAAGACACTGGGTACAGCCAGGAGCTGCTCAGATGGGGCAGGCCAGATGGTGAAGCAGCTGGGGGTAAATCTGATGAGGAGTGGCTGAGGGAGCTGGGGATGGGTAGTGTGGAACTGAGGAGGCTGAGGGAGACCTCACTGCTGCCTGCAGCTACCTGAAGGGACACTGTGGAGAGGCTGCTGCTGGGCTCTGCTCACAGGGAACTGCAGGCAGAGCAAGGGGGAATGGCCTTAAGCTGAGCCTGGGGAGGTTTGGATTGGACATTAGGAAAATGTTTCTCACAGAGAGTGGTCAGGGGCTGGGATGAACTGCCCAGGGAGGTGGTGGAGTCACCCACCCCAGATGTGGTTCAGGGTGGTTTGGATGTGGTGCCTGGGGCTATGGTTTTAAGGTGAATCTTGTAGAGTAGGGTTCTAGCTTGGGCTTGGTGATCCTGAGGGGCTGTGCCAGCCTGCATGGTTCTGTGATTCTGTAAGTTCTGGGTCCTTTTGGCCCATCCTGACCTTCTTCACTCCCCTTCAGTGAAGCCCCACCCAGGGTTGCCCTGAGCAACCTTCTCCAAATTCAGCACAGCATCTGCTTGGATGGACTCACAAACCTCCCCAGGTCCTTCCAGCCTCCCCAAGCTATGGCTGCTTGCAGCAGAGATGTAGCCAGACACTGCCTTAGCTTACTGCACCAGTCCTGGCTGCTTGGCAAGGGGAAGGAACGTTCCAGCCTCCAGACCCACACAGACACAATCCCAGCACAGACACCAAGGCAGTGCTCTGCTGTGTCCCCTCTGCCCCAAACGAGTCTTTATGTGTAGGGCCCAAGACTATGCAGAATCACAGCATCACAGAATGGGTTAGGTTGGAAGGGACCTCAAAGCTCATCCAGTTCTGACCCCCTGCCATAGGCAGGGACACCTCCCACTAGAACAGGCAGCCCAAGGCCTCACCCAAGGGAGCAGCAGACCCTTAGCACAACTCAACACAATTCCTGGGTCTGCAGCTTCCTGAGGTGCGAGAAAGAAAATCAGAACTGAGCTGATCTGCAGAGAGCAGAAAAGTCTGAGGCAGCGCAGAGGTCAGAGCACAACTACCACTGTGCTCCGTGCAGGAGGCAGCAACGGAACTCAGCTTCAATTAACACTTTCCTTCAACACACTGCTGTGCCCTGCAGAGCCGCAGGAGGCAGCAGCTCTGCTGTGCTGCGCTGTCCTAAGCTGTGCTGTGCTGCACTGCACTGTGCTGTGTTGTGCTGTGCTGTGCTGTCCTGTGCTGTGCTGCACTGCACTGTGCTGTGTTGTGCTGCGCTGTGTTATGCTGCGCTGTCCTGTGCTCTGCTGCACTGCACTGTGCTGTGTTGTGCTGCGCTGTGCTGTGCTGTCCTGCGCTGCGCTGTCCTGTGCTGTGCTGCGCTGTCCTAAGCTGTGCTGTGCTGCACTGCACTGTGCTGTGTTGTGCTGCGCTGTGCTGTCCTGTGCTCTGCTGCACTGCACTGTGCTGTGTTGTGCTGCGCTGTGCTGTGCTGTCCTGCGCTGCGCTGTCCTGTGCTGTGCTGCGCTGTCCTAAGCTGTGCTGTGCTGCACTGCACTGTGCTGTGTTGTGCTGCGCTGTGCTGTCCTGTGCTCTGCTGCACTGCACTGTGCTGTGTTGTGCTGCGCTGTGCTGTCCTGTGCTCTGCTGCACTGCACTGTGCTGTGTTGTGCTGCGCTGTGCTGTGCTGTCCTGCGCTGCGCTGTCCTGTGCTGTGCTGCGCTGTCCTAAGCTGTGCTGTGCTGCACTGCACTGTGCTGTGTTGTGCTGCGCTGTGCTGTCCTGTGCTGTGCTGCGCTGCGCTGTGCTGTCCTGTGCTGCGCTGTGTTATGCTGCGCTGTCCTGTGCTCTGCTGCACTGCACTGTGCTGTGTTGTGCTGCGCTGTCCTGTGCTGTGCTGCGCTGTCCTATGCTGTGCTGTCCTGTGCTGTGCTGTCCTGTGCTGTGCTGCGCTGTGTTATGCTGTGCTGCACTGTCCTGTGCTGTGTTGTGCTGTGCTGTGCTGTCCACTGCTGTGCTGTGCTGTCCAGTGCTGTGCTGTGCTGTGCTGTGCTGCGCTGTGTTATGCTGTGCTATGCTGTGCTGTGCTGCACTGTCCTGTGCTGCACTGTCCTGTGCTGTGTTGTGCTGTGCTGTGCTGTCCACTGCTGTGCTGTGCTGTCCAGTGCTGCGCTGTCCTGTGCTGTGCTGCGCTGCTCTGTGCTGTGCTGCGCTGCACTGTGCTGTCCAGTGCTGTGCTGTGCTGCACTGCGCTGTGCTGTCCTGTGCTGCGCTGTGCTGCGCTGTGCTGTGCGGCGCTGTGCTGCACTGTGCTGTGCTGCACTGCGCTGTGCTGTCCTGTGCTGTGCTGCGCTGTGCTGTGTTGTGCTGTGCTGCGCTGTGCTGCGCTGTGCTGCGTTGTGCTGTGCTGTGCTGCGCTGTGCTGCGCTGTGCTGTGTTGTGCTGTGCTGTGCTGCGCTGTGCTGTGCTGCGCTGTCCTGTCCTGTGCTGTGCTGTGCTGTCCTGTGCTGTGCTGCGCTGTCCTGTGCTGTGCTGCGCTGTCCTGTGCTGCGCTGTGCTGCGCTGTCCTGCGCTGTGCTGTCCTGTCCTGTGCTGTGCTGTCCTGTCCTGTGCTGTGCTGTCCTGTCCTGTGCTGTGCTGCGCTGTCCTGTGCTGCGCTGTCCTGCGCTGTGCTGTCCTGTCCTGTGCTGTGCTGTGCTGTCCTGTGCTGTGCTGTGCTGTCCTGTCCTGTGCTGCGCTGTCCTGTGCTGCGCTGTCCTGCGCTGTGCTGTCCTGTCCTGTGCTGTGCTGCGCTGTCCTGTGCTGCGCTGTCCTGTGCTGTGCTGTGCTGTCCTGTGCTGTGCTGTCCTGTCCTGTGCTGCGCTGTCCTGTGCTGCGCTGTGCTGCGCTGTCCTGCGCTGTGCTGTCCTGTCCTGTCCTGTGCTGCGCTGTCCTGTGCTGCGCTGTCCTGTCCTGTGCTGTGCTGTCCTGTGCTGTGCTGCGCTGTCCTGTCCTGTCCTGTGCTGTGCTGCGCTGTCCTGTGCTGTGCTGTCCTGTGCTGCGCTGTCCTGTGCTGCGCTGCGCTGTCCTGTGCTGTGCTGCGCTGTCCTGTCCTGTGCTGTGCTGCGCTGTCCTGTCCTGTGCTGTGCTGCGCTGTCCTGTGCTGCGCTGTCCTGTGCTGTGCTGCGCTGTCCTGTGCTGTGCTGCGCTGTCCTGTCCTGTGCTGTGCTGCGCTGTCCTGTCCTGTGCTGTGCTGCGCTGTCCTGTGCTGCGCTGTCCTGTGCTGTGCTGCGCTGTCCTGTGCTGTGCTGCGCTGTCCTGTCCTGTCCTGTGCTGTGCTGCGCTGTCCTGTGCTGTGCTGTCCTGTGCTGCGCTGTCCTGTGCTGTGCTGCGCTGTCCTGTGCTGTGCTGCGCTGTCCTGTGCTGTGCTGCGCTGTCCTGTGCTGTGCTGCGCTGTGCTATGCTGTGCTGCACTGCACTGTGTTGTGCTGTGTTGTGCTGCACTGCACTGTGTTGTGCTGTGTTGTGCTGTGTTGTGCTGCACTGCACTGTGCTGTGTTGTGCTGTGCTGTGCTGCACTGCACTGTGCTGCGTTGTGCTGTGCTGTGCTGCACTGCACTGTGCTGCGTTATGCTGTGCTGTGCTGCACTGCACTGTGCTGTGTTGTGCTGTGCTGTGCTGTGCTGTGCTGTGCTGCAGCTGACACTTACCCTTTTCTCCAGCTCCAGCATGCAGGAGCGGTCAGAGCTCTTCTCCTGCTTCTGCTGCAGAGCAGAAACAGAAACTGTCAGCATGGAGAGGCTGCCACAGGGGTGGCACCAAGGCTCAGGGCAAGGGGGTGCTCATCCAAGGGGGTGCTCGTCCAAGGGGGCACTCATCCAAGAATGCACTCACCCAAAGATGGACTCACCTAAGGATGCACTCACCCAAAGATGGACTCACCTAAGGATGCACTCACCCAAGCACGCACTTGCCCAAGGGTGCACTCACCCAAAGATGTACTTGCCTAAGGAGGCACTCACTCAAAGGTGGACTTGCCCAAGGTTGCACTCACTCAAGGTTGCACTCACTCAAGGATGGACTCACCTAAGGATGCACTCACCCAAGGGTGCACTCACCCAAGAGCGCACTCACCCAAAGATGGACTCAACCAACGATGCACTTACCCAAAGATGCACTCACCCGAAGATGGACTCACCTAAGGATACACTCACCCAAGGAGGCACTCACTCAAAGATGCACTTGCCTAAGGGTGCACTCACCCAGGGAGGCACTCACTCAAAGATGCACTTGCCTAAGGGTGCACTCACCCAGGGAGGCACTCACTCAAAGATGCACTTGCCTAAGGGTGCACTCACCCAAGGAGGCACTCACCCAAAGATGGACTCACCTGCGGATGCCCTCACCCAAGGATGCCCTCAGCCAGAGCTGCCCTTGCCCACAGCAGCAGCAGGCTCCACATGCCCACAGGCACTGGGTGCCAGCTGAATCTCCTCTGCAGCACCTCCCTCCCCCCAGGGGCCCACCCCTGGCTCTGGTTGCTGTGGGCTGCTCTCCAGCTCCTCCAGTCAAGCGCACCACAGAGGGTGGGGCTGGAAGGGAGCTCCAGAGATCATTCAGTCCAACCCCTGCCAGAGCAGGGGCACCCAGGGCAGGGCACCCAGGAACACGTCCAGATGGGACTTGACTATCTCCAGAGCAGGAGGCTCCACAACCCCTCTGGGCAGCCTGCTCCAGGCTCCAGCACCCTCACACCCATGAAATTTCTCCTCCTGGTGAGGAAGCAATTCCTGGGTTCCAGCTTGTGCCCACTGCCCTCTGTCCTATCACTGGGCACCACTGAAAAGTGCCTGGCACCTTCCTCCTGACACCCACCCTACTGACAAGATCCCCTCTGAGTCCAGGAGCTGCTTTTTGCCTTACCTGGGCTGCTTTTTCCAACTTGGATTTGATTTCAGCCAGCTCGAGTTGAGCTTCCTTCAGTTTTGACTTCAGCTTCTGATTTTCAGCCAGGGCACTTTCGTATAGCTGGAAGACAAAGCACAGAACCAGGGAGTCAGTCAGGGCTGGAAGGGACCCCAAGGATCAGCCAGCTCCAACCCCTGTGCCTTGGGCAGGGACACCTCACACCAGATCAGATTGTCTAGAGCCTCACCCAGCCTGGCCTTAAACACCTCCAGGGATGAGGCTTCTGCCAACTCCTTGGAGGTGTTTAAGCAGAATCAGAAGCTCTCAGCTCTGCAGACTGCCCCTCGGGCACTGCACACAGCCAGGGCTGCCCCCAGCAGCCTCCTATGCCCAGTGCCAAGCTGCAGGCACTGCATCACTCCCCACAATGCAACCTTCAACAGGACCTGTCTGGATGCTTGCTGCTTTGCATCCCTCCCACGCAGCAAGGGAGCAGCTGTTTGGGTTTGTGGAGTGTTCAGAGGCAGCCAAGAGGCACAGAGGAAGGATGGCTTTAATTTGGGCAAACCACCAGGCTTAATCAGCTCCTCAGTCATGGGCTGGAAGTGTCTGAACCTGAGCTGCTCAACCATGAGGTTCAACAAGCCCAAGTGCAAAGTCCTGCAGCTGGGGCAGGGCAATCCCTGGTACTCCCTGGAGGATCCAGAGCAGCCCTGCAGGGAAGGACTTGGGGGTGCTGGTGAGGAAGAAGCTGGGCAGGAGCCAGCAGTGGGCACTGGCAGCACAGAAGGCCAAGGGCAGCCTGGGCTGCATCCATAGCAGCCTGGGCAGAGCTGGAGAGAGGAGATCCTGCCCCTCTGCTCTGCTCTGATCTCACCTGCAGCAATGCCTCCAGTTCTGGGGAACACAGCACAAGAAAGACCTGGAGCTGCTGGAGAGGGCCCAGAGGAGGCCACCAAGATGATCAGAGGCTGGAGAGGGTTATGGAGACAACAAGGCTCCAGGGAGACCTCAGAGCAGCCTTCCAATAGCTGAAGTGGCTCAGGAGAGCTGAGGAGGAACTTGTGTCAAGGGCTCACAGTGCCAGGATGAGGGCAATGGCTCTGAACTGGAGGAAGGTGGAAGCTCCATCCCTGGAGACATCCAAGATCAGCCTGGATGTGGCCCTGGGCAGCCTGCTCTGGTTGGAGGTGTCCCTGCTGCCTGCAGGGGGGTTGGACAAGATGCCCTTGGAGGGTCCCTTCCAGGCTGCTGCAATCTGTGGCTCTGTGCTGTTGTGCTCTCCAGCTCCACACACTTTGCTTCTAGTTTGAGGACAATTTTAGGTCACTCCAGGATTGATTTTTTTCCCCCTCCACTTCCTTCAGAGCAGCAGAATTCCACCCCTCTTGGAGGACAGCCTGGGCATGCTGCCTGCCTGTGCTGACCAGCTCCCTGTGCCAGGCTTTCCTGCACCATGGACACTGAAGAATTAAGGTCACCTCAATCCCTTTGCTTTCATCTGGTCTTTGTGCTGACTCTGGGTGTGCACAGCAGCCAGGCCTGCTGCTGCCTGTCAGGGATTACAGGGAAACTTCCAGAGATGACAGCAGTTCTGGGCTCTTAGAGAAGCAAAATGAATTCTGTGAGACACAGAGGCTCAGGCCATGCTGAGCTCACCAGCTCTGTACAAATCCCTGCCCCTCTTTCTCCAGCCTGACTTCTCACACCCTCCCCAGATGCTGGACTTTGCATGGGGCCAGAGAATCATAGATCTGTTTGGCTGGAAAAGCTCTCTCAGATCATTCAAACCAAGCAGCAACCCAACCCCACCATGGGCACAAACCCTGGCCCCAAGTGCCATGGCCACAGCTTCCTTCAACCCCTCCAGCCATGGGCACTCCACTACCTCCCTGGGCAGCCTCTGCCAGGCCCTCACCACTCCTCCAGCAAAGAAACTTTTCCTCCTCTCCAACCTAACCCTCCCCTGGCACAATCCCAGGACATTTCCTCTCCTTCCATCCCCTGAGCCCAGGCAGCAGAGCCCAACCCCCAGCTGGCTGCAGCCTGCTCTCAGGGAGCTGCAGAGAGCAATGAGCTCTGCCCTCAGCCTGCTCTGCTCCAGGCTGCTCACCCCCAGCTCCCTCAGCTGCTCCTCCCCAGCTCTGCTCTCCAGACCCTTTCCCACCTTTGTTGCTCTTCTCTGGACCTCCTCCAGCTCCTCAATGTCCTTCTTGGAGTGTGAGCCCAAAACTGACCCCAGCACTCAAGGTGCAGCCTCAGCAGTGCCCAGTCCTAGGGCACAATCCTGCCCACACCACTGCTGATCCAGGCCAGGCTGCTGCTGTCCTTCTCGGCCACCTGGGCACTGCTGGCTCATCTTCAGCTGCTGTCAGCCAGCACCCCCAGGTCCTTCTCCTCTGGGCAGTTTCCAGCCAAGCCTGGAGCCTTCCCGAGGTTGCTGTGACCCCAGTGCAGCACCCAGCACTTGGTCTTGTTGAACCTCATCCAAGGCTAACCCTCACAGCAGCCTTCAACCTCATTAAACCTCACCCACAGCTCCTTTCACCACCCCCTGTGCGGCTGCTGTGGCTGGGCAGGGCTGGGGGGAGGCTCCCAAACGCCATGGAAACAGGGAAAAGGGGAAGAAACAACTTCTCATCCTTCCCAAGGGCCCCCAGAGCAGGTTTCTGAGGCACAGGCAGAGACAGTAAGAGATGCAGGAGCCCTACTCTCTTGTAGTCCCTGTTGCTCTCCTCCTCCGCCCGGCTGCTGAGCGCGGCCAATCGGTTCTCCCTGCGGCTGTAGGCACTGGCGCGGCTGGAGGCACGGTCGCTGTAGGAGGACTCACTGCTGCTGGGGTTTGTAGCTGCTTCCAACCTAAAAGGGGAAGTTCCAGCACCTTGGAGCTTTGCAGGATCTCTGGGACAGCCACTCTCAGCCCAGCTGGGCAGGCTGGAGGCTGTGGCAGAGGCATGGCAGGGCTGAGCCCACCCCGCGGATGGGCACCGGCCAGGCAGCCAGCGCCGGTTTTAAAGTGGCAACCCCCCCCGGTGGGTGTCAACCCAAACCCCCCAGACTTCCCATGAACCTCCCCCCTGTTAATGCACTGCTAACAGGGCACAGGGGGATTCTTTTCCCCCCCTCTGTTGAATAACTTGAGGAGGAAAGGATGGAGGCAAAGTGGCCTAGCAGCTGAGCATCACATGGCCAGCGCCGGCGGCAGCTGCTGAGCTGAAGCACAGGGAACCCCCCCAGAGCCACACAGAAACATCCTGGCAAGGGAAACTACACAGAAAACAACTCCAAGCATCAGAATTCTTACCTGGAAAGTCTTTCATGCTGAGGGGAAAAAAGAAAGAAAAAAGGAGTTACTAAGCAGGAGGAGGAAAGGGTCACTCAGGAGCCCCCAGGCAGCAGCAACTTCCTCCCTCCCTCTGACACCAGCACCCAGCTCACAACAACCCAAACACCATCAGTTCCCCTGCCCAAACTGGGAGCCTCAGATCCCTGATCCCTGCAGGATCTTTTCAGCTCTGGGAGAAGGCAGTGGCAGGTCTGAAGCATTGCAGCTGCTCTGAAGTGTTTCACCACTTCACTTCTTCTGCTCACCTACAAACTGCTGAACCTTGTTCTCCAAATCCTGCTTTCCAGAACTGAGATCCACTCCTCTGGACCCAGCCCAATCCATTGCTTCCCTTTTCAGCTCAAGCTCTTCTTCCTGGCTTTGACCACTGTCCTGTTCATGGCAGGGGTGAGAGGGATTGGCACAGCTCTCCCTGGACCTGTGTGAACCTCAGGAGATCACCCCCAGGCACTTCTCCATTTGTCCTCTATGAAGAAAAGCTTCACTGTGGTGGGGAGAGACTGGCACAGGCTGTCCAGGGAGCTTGTGGAGTTCCAAATGGTGAGTGAGCTCTGCTGCTCCTGAGCACTCAGTGTGGGCCAGCACTGGGCACTGGCAGCCCAGAGCCTGCTGAGTGCTGGCTGCAGCCAGAGCAGGGAGAGCAGCAGCACAGGGAGGAGATTCTGCCCCTCTGCTCTGCTCAGCCCTCACTGCAGCACTGCCTCCAGCTCAAGGAGCACCTGGAGCTGCTGGGGAGGGTCCAGAGGAGGCCACCAAGATGATGAGAGGCTGCAGAACCTCCCCTGTGGGGACAGGCTGGGAGAGTTGGGGCTGTGCAGCCCGGAGAAGAGAAGGCTCCAGGCAGACCTCAGAGCAACCTTCCAGTAGCTGAAGGGGCTGCAGGAGAGCTGGGGAGGGACTTTGGACAAGGGAGTGGCAGGAGGAGGGAGAATGGCTCTGAGCTGGGAGAGGGGAGAGGGAGAGTGGAGAGGAGGAAGAAATTGTTGAGAGTGAGGGTGGGGAGAGACTGGCACAGGTTGCCCAGGGAGGCTGTGGCTGCCTCCTGCCTGGAGGTGTTGAAGGCCAGGCTGGATGAGGACCTGAGCAAGCTGTGCTGGTGGGAGGTGTCCCTGCCCATGGGACACCTGAAGGGGCTCCAGGAGAGCTGGGGAAGGACTCTTGACAAGAGTTTGGAGTGCCAGGACGAGGGACAGTGGCTGTGAGGTGGGAGACCACATCAGTGTGTGACCCTGTGAACACTGCTCAGGCTGCAGAGGGGATGCTGAGCTGAGTGGTTTGGGTTTTTTCCTTCCCCTGGCAAATGTGGAGCAGCTCTGTCAGCTCTGCTCAGACTCCTCTCACTTCCCTGGAGATCAAAAGTTTGCCTAGAAACATGAGCAGCCAGGGAGGTGCTGGGCTGTGAAATCATCCACCCTGCAATCTAAACAGGGTCATGGTGCTGCAGGGCTTAGAGCAGGGGCAGGAGAACCCCAGGGAGAAGCAAGGTGCTAGCAGTGGCTGTCCTGGTTCCAAAGCCAGCAGGGCAGAGCCCCTGGCACTGCTGCTGCAGAGCTCCAGACACCCAGGGGATGGCTCCTGGGGGAACACTTCAAAGCACAGAGTGACTGCAGGCTGCCTGCACGCCTCTGGCAATCATCAGCTCTTGGGCCTCTCACAGAACCCCAGAGTGGTGTGGTTGGAAGGGACATCACCCAGTGCAACCCCCTTGCTCCAGCAGGGCACCAGAGCAGCTTGCCCAGGATCACAATGGCCAGGGAGGGTTGGAAGCTCTGCAGAGAAGGAGACTCCACAACCTCTCTGGGCAGCTTGACAACAAAAAAGTTTCTCCTCTTCAGGTGGAACCTCCTGGGTTCCAGTCTGTGCCCACTGCCCCTAGTCCTGTCCCTGGGCACCACTGAGCAGAGCCTGGCCCCAGCCTCCTGCCCCCCACCCTTCAGCTCTTGCTGAGCATTGCTCAGCTGCCCTCTGGGGCTGCTCTCCTGCAGGCTCTTAGCCTTTGCCTCTGACAGAGCTGCTCCAGCCTCTCCATCAACTCTGTAGCCTGCACTGGACTCTCTCCAGCAGTTCCCTGGCTCTCATGAACTGGGGAGCCCAGAATTTGACTCAGTTCTCCAGATGTGACCTCACTGGGGCAGGGTAGAGCCAAAGGAGCACCTCCCTCAACGTGGTGCTCAGCTGCCAACCCACAGCAGCTTCTTCCTGTCCATCTCATGGCAGCAGTGTGTTCAGGCAGCACTGGGGGGGATGGAGACAGCAAAAGGGTTCCCCTTGTTTTGCCAGCCCTGCCAGACAGGGCCAGAGCTGATTCACCCCAGGTCAGCTGGCAAAGACAGGGCAGCTGGGATGGGATGGGAGAAAAAGCCCAGAGCATCACAGTGGCCTGCTCCTGCCTGTGCCAGCTGCCTGCTTCTGAGCCCAGGTTCTGCCTGTGCTGCTGCTGCTCCATCCCAGGCAGAAGACACAGGGAGGAGCTGGGCATGGCTCTGCTCTGCTGCTGCCCAGAATGCCAAAGGGCTTTGATTTTAGGGATCAATCACAGGTTGGAAGGGACCTCAGAACTCATCTGCTGCAAACCCTGCCATGGGCAGGGACACCTCTCAGCCAGACTCTGCTGCCCAAGGCCTCATCCAGCCTGGCCTTGAACACCCTCAAGGAGGAGGCAGCCACAGCCTCCCTGGGCAGCCTGTGCCAGTCTCACCACCCTCCTACTCAAGAACTTCTTCCTCAGCTCCACTCTCACCCTGCTCTGCCTCAGCTCCAAACCATTCCCCCTTGGCCTGGCTCAGACACCCTCAGCAAAAGTCTCTCTGCAGCCTTCCTGCAGGATCCCTTCAGGCTCTGGCAGCAGCTCTGAGGTGCCCCTGGAGCCTTCTCCTCTGCAGGCTGCACTCCCCCAGCTCCCTCAGCCTGTGCTAACAGCAGAGCTGCTCCAGCCCCTGGAGCATCTTTGTGGCCTCCTCTGGCCTCACTTCAACTTCTCTGTGCCCTTCTGATGCTGGGGACAGCAGAGCTGGAGGCAGGATTGGAGGTGAAGTCCCACCAGAGCCTGTGCTCTGTGTGTGGAGGGCAGGAACCTTCCCTTGAAACCTCAGAAAGTTCTGGAGCTGTTGGGAGATTGGTGAGGAGAGCCTGAGCCCAAATTCCTGGTGTGAGGTTTAGCTGAGGTGCAGAGCCAAGAGGGGGACTGACCCCAGCTGCTGCCAAGTCAGAAAGTGGCTTAACTGCTTCCAGGGCTGCTCTGCTGCGGCTGGGACCTGACCCAGAGAGGCAGGAGAAGTCCACTGACATTGTCTCAGAAAGGGAAAGAAAGAGAAGAGAAAAAGCTGCTTTGGGCACATTTTCTGCTTCATTATCTCCAACTGGCCAAGCTCAGGAAAATCTGCACTATTCTGGGAGAGTTCTCAAGGAGTTTATTTTGCTGTGTTGTGTCTCAGAGATGCTGAAGCCATTAACCAACTCCACTCTAATGAGGTCCTGGAGCACAGCTCCAGTCCTGCTGCCCTCCTCCTGCTTAATCACCAGCACAAGTCCAAGGAACCTCTCGAATTTTAACCTTGCCTTGGCAAATATCCTCCTGGGGAGGCCTGTTTGGGTTAGAAATGAAACACAAACAAAGCCAGATGCTGCTGGGGAAGTTCCTCTCCTCCTGTCAGGGAAGGGAAAGGAGGAGAGGAGAGGAGAGGAGAGGAGAGGAGAGGAGAGGAGAGGAGAGGAGAGGAGAGGAGAGGAGAGGAGAGGAGAGGAGAGGAGAGGAGAGGAGAGGAGAGGAGAGGAGAGGAGAGGAGAGGAGAGGAGAGGAGAGGAGAGGAGAGGAGAGGAGAGGAGAGGAGAGGAGAGGAGAGGAGAGAGGAGAGGAAGCTCCAGGGAGAGCTCAGAACAGCCTTCCAGTGCCTGAAGGGGCTCCAGGAGAGCTGGGGAGGGACTCTGGAGAAGCACTGGGAGTGCAGGAGGAGGGACAATGGCTGTGAGCTGGGAGAGAGGAGAGTGAGAGTGGAGAGGAGGAAGAAATTGTTGAGAGGGTGGGGCTGCCTCCTGCCTGGAGGTGTTGAAGGCCAGGCTGGATGAGGACCTGAGCAAGCTGTGCTGGTGGGAGGTGTCCCTGCCCCTGGCAGGGGGTTGGAGCTGGCTGAGCTTTAGGGTCCCTTCCAAACCAAACCATTGCATGAGTCTATGAGAAGCCAGCAGGTCCCTGCAGTTAGGTAGCTCCACTGCTTCTGCACCTCTGTAGCTTTACATCCTTGGCCACACTGGCACAGGGCTGCTGAAAGGACAATCTCTCTGGCAGGCCATGTAGAAGAAGTCTCCCCAGAGTCAGGAGAGCAGGAGCCGAGCTGGAAGGAGGCAAAGCCATGAGGAAAGCATGGCCCAGCCCCATCAGGGCTCCCCTCCAGCTGTGTTCCAGTCCAGACCTGGCTGGGCTGCTTGGTCTGGAGAAGGCTGAGGGGATCTGATCAGTGTTTGAGACCATATCTGCTTGGTCTGGAGAAGGCTGAGGGGATCTGATCAGTGTTTGAGACCATATCTGCTTGGTCTGGAGAAGGCTGAGGGGATCTGATCAGTGCTTACAAATAGCTGAAGGGTGGGGGGCGAGCAGGGGCCAGGCTCTGCTCAGTGCTGTCCTGTGCCAGGGCAAGGAGCAATGGACACAAAGTGGAATCCAGAGAGTTCCACCTCAACATGAGGAGAAACTTCTTTGGTGTGAGGGTGTTGGAGCCTGCAGCAGGCTGCCCAGAGAGGCTGTGGAGTCTCCTTCTCTGCAGATTTCCCAGCCCCATCTGGCTGCATTCCTGTGTGCCCTGCCCTGGGTGCCCCTGCTCTGGCAGGGGGTTGGATTGGATGATCTGAATCTCCAGATCATCACAACCACATCATTTTTGAGGCTAACTTTGGTTTCCTAGAGGGTGCAGGATAATTAGAAGGTATGGCTGAACTCTGCCTTTTGGTCCTGCTTCTGGAGGTGGTTCCCTGCCCGGGATAGCTGCGCTGCTGCCCCAGTGCTGACCTCTGATGGATGCTGCTGCCTGCCCAGGGCCAGGGCTAACAAAACCCCATCCAGATGATGAACAATTTCCATGCACCTCCACGGAGCTTCCAGCTCCCAAAAGCCTGATGCAAAATCTGGTTTGGGGCAGCTACAAATCAACAAACTTTGCTTAATAAAAACTGCTCTGAGTGAAGCAGCAACAATAAAAGGCTCTTTGGGACACAGCAGCAGGCAGCTGAGTGCCCCACGTCGGTGTGGTCTGCAGGAGGGTGAGCACAGAGCCACAGAGGGGGCTGGGCTGGAAGGGACCTGAGAGATCCCATGGGCAGGGGACACCTCTCACCAGCACAGGTTGCTCAAGGACTCATCCAGCCTGGTGATGAACACCTCCAGGGAGGTTGTGGAGCACAGAATCAACTGGCACAGGTTGCCCAGGGAGCTTGTGGAGCACAGAATCACATCAAAGATCCCATTCTGTGCTTCTGCGCTCCACAACCTCGCTGGAAGTGTTCAAGGCCAGGCTGGATGAGGCCTTGAGCAACCTGTCCTGGTTGGAGGTGTCCCTGCCCTCCTCCTGCCACTCCCAGCCCTTGCCCAAAGTCCCTCCCCAGCTCTCCTGGAGCCCCTTCAGGCACTGGAAGGTTGCTGAGGTCTCCCTGGAGCCTTCTCTTCTCCAGACTCAACAGCCCCAACTCTCCCAGCCTGTCCCTGCAGGGGAGGTTCTGCAGCTTCTGATCATCTTGGTGGCCTCCTCTGGGCACATTCCAGCCCAAGCAACCCCACAGGGCTGGGACAGGCTGAGGACACATCTCTGAGGCTGCCTCCTGCCCTGCGTGCCCCAGCCTGAGCCCCAGTCCCTTGCACGGCAGCTGCTGCTGGTTCCTGCTGTCTCCTGGGGATCCACAGAGCAGGGCAGGCTGGACTCTGTCTCTTTAGTGAGGCCACAATCCAGGAACTGGCAGCACTACAGGCTGGGGCCAGAGTGGCTGAGAGCAGGCAGGCAGAGAGGGAGCTGGGGGTGGTGGGAGAGAGGAGCTGCAGAGGAGGCAGCAGTGCCCAGGTGGGCAGCAGAGCCAATGGCATCCTGGGCTGGCTCAGGAGCAGTGTGGGCAGCAGGACAAGGGAGGTTCTTGTGCCCCTGTGCTCAGCACTGCTCAGGCCAGCCCTGGAGTGCTGTGTCCAGCTCTGGGCTCCTCCATTGCAGAGAGATGCTGAGGTGCTGGAAGGTGTTTGGAGAAGGGCAGCAAGGCTGGGGAGGGGCCTGGAGCACAGCCCTGTGAGGAGAGGCTGAGGGAGCTGGGGGGGTGCAGCCTGCAGCAGAGGAGGCTCAGGGCAGAGCTCATTGCTGCCTGCAGCTGCCTGCAGGGAGGCTGTAGCCAGGTGGGGTTGGGCTCTGCTGCCAGGCAGCCAGGGCCAGAAGAAGGGGACACAGCCTCAAGCTGTGCCAGGGCAGGTCTAGGCTGGATGTTGTTAGGAAGTTGTTGTCAGAGAGAGTGATTGGCACTGGAATGGGCTGCCCAGGGAGGTGAAGTCACTGTCCCTGGCTGGGGCACTTAGTGCCATGGTCTGGGTGATTGGGCAGGGCTGGGTGCCAGGTTGGGCTGGATGAGCTTGGAGCTGATTCTATGAGTCTGTGACTTCCCAGCTTCAAAATCCAGCCAAAGCTCCTCCAGCCACAGCATCCTGGTGGCAGCTGCTATGGGACACAGGCAGCACTTGCCTGGAGAAGTTCTGGAGTGCTGACCCATCTGTGCCACACCCAGCACCTGCTGCTGTTAGAACTGAGATGGTTTGGACCAGTTTTTACCCTTTCCTCACTTGTTTCAGCCTAAAGTTGCAGCCTCCCAGTGCTTAAAGGGCTGATCAGGAAGCTGGGGACAGACTTGTGAGCAGGGCCTGCTGTGCCAGGACAAGGGGGGATGGTTTGGAACTGAAAGAGGCAGATGGAGAGAAGGGAGAATGTTTGACACTGAGGTTGACAACACTGACAGCAGGTGAGAGCTTGGCCCAGGTTGCCCAGGGGTGTGGGAGCTGCTCCATGCCTGGCACCAGGTCAGGCTGCCTGTGGCTCTGAGCACCCTGCTCTAGTTGCAGAGGTGTCTGATGATTGCTGGGGGTGGGACTGGGCTTTCAAGGTCCCTTCCAACTCAAACCAGCCTGGGATTTCATGAAAACAGGCCGAGGCCAACTGGCCAGTCAGTGATCTGGACTTGGAACTGCTCTCCCCTATCTGACAACCTCTGCTCCAATGATCTCACTTCTACTGAGCAGCAACACTGACCTCAGCAATCTGGGGGCATGGTGAAAACAAAACCATCCACAAACCCCCAGCCCCCAACCCAACCACCCAGCAGCTCCCCAGGGTCCTCCTCTGAGCACCAGCTGCAGCCCCCCGAGGGAGCTCTGCAAGCACAGCCCCGGCTGTGAGGAGCAGCAGAGGCACAGCTGCTGTGCCCTGGGGCATGGATGCAGCTCGGAGCCTCCTCTAGTTCTGCTTCCTAGGGGTTCATTTTCTGAACACCAAAACTGCAACCAAAGCAAGCACTGGCTCCCAGCTGAGCCTTCTCAAGTGGTTTGCTGCCTCCAGACTTTCCATCTGCTCTCCCCACCACTTCCCAGGGCTGCTCCAGCCCAGCCCACAGCACCTCCCTGGCTCAGCTGTGCCAGCATGCTGGGGGTTGTGGCAGTGCCCAAACTGGCCCAAATTAAAGGTCTCTTATTCTTCCTTCTCTCTTCACTCCTTTTACAGTCCCAGCTGATCCCTGTCTGCTGCAACCTTAAGTTGCCCTCTGACCTCCTGGCCCTGCAATGCCCATGGTTTCAAAGCTGAGCCATCACATCCTTGGAGGTGTTTAGAAGTCATCAGGATGTGGTGCTTGGGGATATGGTTCAGGGTGCAGCCTGCAGAGCAGGGTTCAGGGTTTTTCAGCCTGCATGGTGCTGTGATTCTGTGATCACAACTGAATGTGCTGTGGCAGCCTCACCAGGGGCTCCAGAGGCTGACCAGGTGCAGGGCAAGGGAAGTGATCCTGCCCCTCTGCTCCACACTGCTGAGACCCCAGCTGCAGTGCTGAGGCCTGTTCTGCACCCCCTGGGGCAGGAGGGCTGTGGAGGTGCTGGAGGTGTCCAGAGCAGGGCCATGGGGACGAGCAGAGGGCTGGAGCTGCTTTGCTGGGAGGAGAGCCTGAGGGAGTTGGGACTGTGCAGTCTGCAGAGAAGGCTCCAAGGAGACCTTCTTGTGGCCTTGCAGTACCTGAAGGGGCCACAAGAAAGCTGGGGAGGGACTTTTTAGGCTGTCAGGGAGTGACAGGACTGGGGGGGATTGCTGTCTGCAGCTGCCTGCAGGGAGGCTGTAGCCAGGTGGGGTTGGGCTCTGCTGCCAGGCAGCCAGGGACAGAAGAAGGGGACACAGCCTGGAGCTGTGCCAGGGCAGGTCTATGCTGGATGTTATTAGGAAGTTGTTGTCAGAGAGAGTGATTGGCATTGGAATGGGCTGCCCAGGGAGGTGGTGGAGTCACTGTCCCTGGAGGTGTTGCAGCCAAGCCTGGCTGGGGCACTTAGTGCCATGGTCTAATTGGTTGGGCAGGGCTGGGGGCTAGGTTGGGCTGGAGGAGCTTGGAGCTCTCTGCCAACCTGGTTGGTTCTGTGATTCTACAGCAAGAGCCTGGCACAGGTTGCCCATGGAGGTGGTGGAAGCCTCATCCTGGAGGTGTTTAAGGCCAGGCTGGATGTGGCTCTGGACATCCTGACCTAGTGTGAGGTGTCCCTGGGCATGGCAGGGGGGTTAGGACCTGGCTGATCCTTGTGGTCCCTTCCAGCCCTGACTGATTCCATGGTTCTGTGACTCTAAACCAGGGCTTTGCAGTGAGGCTGCAGTGCTGCTTCCTGCCTCTCCATGACCATTCAGACCTTCAACAGTTAAGAGTCTCTGCTCTGGCTTTGGCTTGGGTCAGTTTGCTCTGCTCCTCAGAAGGGAGGGGAGCTGGAGCAGAAAGCTTAGCTGCAGGGACAGAAGTCACTGACCCCAGGGGTCACAGCATCTGCCCTGACCCATCTTATTTATACACCCACACGGAGCCAGCGACTCCTGAGTCACTGCAGGGAACATCTGAGGGGTGGTGCCCCAAGCAGCTCCTGATATGCTTCCAGATATGGACATCTCCAGAGGAAACCACAAACCCCAGAGAACAAACAGAGCCCAGAAGGGTTTGTTACTGCTCACAGAACATTATGGGCTGGAAGGGACCTCTGGAGATCATCCAGTCCAAGCCCCTGCCAGGGGAGCAGCACCCAGGGCAGGGCACACAGGAACACAGCCAGGAGGGTTTGAAAGGCTCCAGAGCAGGAGACTCCACAGCCTCTCTGGGCAGCCTGCTCCAGGCTCCAGCACACTCACACTCACAAAGTTTCCCCCCCCCTGGACTGGAGCACTCCTGATGAGGAGAGGCTGAGGGACCTGGGGCTGAGAGTCTGGAGAGGAGAAGACTGAGAGGGGGTTTGATAAATGTTTGTAACTCTCTGAGGGCTGGGGCTGGGGGATAGGCTCTGGGGGTGAGGAGAGGGGGAGAGGCTTTGGGGGTCAGGAGTGGGGGTGACAGGCTCTGCTCACTGCTCCCTGGGAGAGGACAAGGAGCAATGGATGGAAGCTGCAGCACAGGAGGAGGCCTGTCTGGATGGTCCTGCTCTGGCAGGGGGCTTGGACTGGATGAGCTCTTTGGATGCCTTCCAGCCTCAGACATCCTGGGATCTGGGATCCTGTGATCCTCTTCCCCTGGCACCTCCTCTGCTCCAGCTTGCCCCCAGTGCCCCTTCTGCTGCCCTTGGCCACCCCTGGGCAGAGCCTGCCTGCGTCCTGCCCACACTGCCCTGCACAGCTTGAGCACAGCACTGAGGGCAGCCCTCAGGCTGCTCTGCTGCCAGCTGCCAGCCCCAGCTGCCTCAGCCTGGCCTCACAGGAGATGCTCACTGCCTGCAGCAGCCTGGGGGCTCTGGGCTGGGCTCTCTCCAGCACTTCCCTGAGCTCCTTCTGGAGCTGAGGGGCCCAGAACTGGACACAAGATCCCAGATGTGGCCTCGGTAGGGCAGAGCAGAGGGGCAGGAGGAGAACCTCTCTTGACTGCTGCAGAAAGCAAGGTGCTGAAGGGCACAGAGAAAGGTTCACTGCCTTCAAGTTCCAGCCTCAGTCCCACTGGTACTTGCTGGCCCATGGGAAGGAGCCAACCATCTCCACACACAGAGCCAGCAGGCCAGGCAGGAGATGGAAAACACCACGAGGCAACTTGCTTGACCCCATTTCAGTTTGTGCAGCATCATTTTTATCACAGCCAGAACGAGTCCAAGCCACGAAATGGAAACCCAGAAGATAAAAGCTTCCTGGAGAAATATCTCCACAGGGAATTTTATTCTCCCATGCATCTGCAGTGGCAGGAGCAGAGAGATTCACACAGCTCTACCTGGCAGGAGGATAAATCTGTGACCATGAATAGGTGGAAAAGGGAAATCTTGTTGCTAAAGCACTCAGGGAGTGACAGCTGCCTCTCAGGGGTGAGGATATTCATCACTCTAGGAAGGCTGCAACTCAACCAGGCATCTCCACCAGGCTCCAGTGCCCCTGGACACCTCTCACTCACTAACAGGAGGTTGGTTTGGTCACAGAATCATAGAATCAAGCAGGTTGGAAGAGAGCTCCAAGCTCAGCCAGCCCAAACTATCCCCCAGCCCTGCCCAATCAACCAGACCATGGCACTGAGTGCCCCAGCCAGGCTTTCCTTGTCAGCAGATCCCTAAGATCCTTGTTTATGTAACAAGGAGGGGCCAGAGGAGGCCACCAAAATGATCAGAAGCTGAGGAACCTTCCCTGAGGGGGCAGGCTGGGAGAGCTAGGGCTGTGTAGCCTGGAGAAGAGAAAGCTGCAGAGAGACCTCAGAGCAACCTTCCAGTGCCTGAAGAGACTGCAGGAGAGCTGGGGAAGGGCTTTTGGCAAGGGCTGGGAGTGGCAGGGAGGAGAGAGAATGGCTTTGAGCTGGGAGAGGGGAGAGGGAGAGTGGAGAGGAGGAAGAGATTGTTGAGAGTGAGGGTGGTGAGAGACTGGCACAGGTTGAGGGTGGGGAGACACTGGCACAGGTTGCCCAGGGAGGTTGTGGAGCACAGAAGCACTCAATATGATCAAAGATCAAAGATCACATTGGGTGCTTCTGTGCTCCACAACCTCCCTGGAGGTGTTCAAGGCCAGGCTGGATGAGTCCTTGAGCAAGCTGTGCTGGTGTGAGGTGTCCCTGCCCATGGCAGGGGGTTGGCACTGGGTGACTTTTAAGGTCCCTTCCAACCCATCCCATCCTGTGCCTGTGACAACAACCAAACCCTGCAGGCTCTGTCCGCAGGCCAAGCACCTGCAGCTCAGCTGCTGCCATGTTTTGGCTTCCCCCCCCCCCGCCCCCCCTGCCCCTTTAAGGTTTGCTCTGGATTCCAGACGTGTCCACATCAAAAAATCACTCCCAGATCAGAGGCTTTTGCTGCCAAGGCAATCACAGCTGGGAGCAGGGAGCAGCAGAGGCTGCTCACGCAGGCGGCGCTTTGGGAACCGCTGCTTGTGACGCTCAGAGTGCCACCATCAAGTGACTCTGTGCCAACATATGGCCCATAAAAGGTGGTGCTCTGCAGCCCCCACACCACTCAGCACAGCTCCTTCAGACACTCCAGGGCAAGGCAGAATAAAGTCAATCACTACAGAGCACTGAGGGTACTCAAGATGTCATTGCTGAGCCACCAGCAGCCTGGGCTGGCTCAGCAGTGGTGTGGGCAGCAGGAGCAGGGCAGGGATTCTGCCCCTGGACTGGGCACTGGAGAGGCTGCACCCTGAATCCTGGGGTCAGTTTTGGGCCTCTCACTCCAAGAAGGACATTGAGGACTTGGAGGAGGCCCAGAGAAGGGCAACTAAAGTGGAGAAGGGCCTGGAGAGCAGGGCTGGGGAGGGGCAGCTGAGGGAGCTGGGGGTGAGCAGCCTGGAGGAGAGCAGGCTGAGGGCAGAGCTCATTGCTCTCTGCAGCTCCCTGAGAGCAGGCTGCAGCCAGCTGGGGGTTGGGCTCTGCTGCCTGGGCTCAGGGGATGGAAGGAGAGGAACTGGCCTGGAATTGTGCCAGGGGAGGGTTAGGCTGGGGACAAGGAAAAGTTCCTTCACCACAAGGGCCATGGGGCACTGGCAGAGGCTGCCCAGGGCAGTGGTGGAGTCACTAAAGCTCTTTGGCTGAGGAGCTGAGGGCCATGGTCTGAGAGCTGTGCACAGGAGGTGTGAGGTACTGGCTGGGCTCAGTGATCTGAAGGTCTTTTCCAAGCAGGTGATTCCACAAAGCTCCACAGGGGAGCTCCTGTCCCAGGTGCTGATGCTGGCTCAAGGAGGGACTGATCTACCTTCAGCCAGCCCTGCCAATCCTCCACCATCTCCCTGCCATCAGCCTTGTAGTGACACCAAAATACGGCCAGGACAGGAGGAGTTCTGCTGAGCCTCTCCAGGAGTGAGGAACAGTCACCAGGTGAGGCAGCTGGAGGGACGTGACAGGGACTGAGGGCACAGCACAGGCACTGCTGAGGGCTTTAGGCCTTGATGTCCTACAGCAAAACAAGATGAGGTCACTTTGTGCAACCCCTGCAGGCAGCAGGGACACCTCCAACTACAGCAGGGACAGGGCAAGTCTGATCTTGAATGTCTCCAGGGATGGAGCTTCCACCACATCCCTGGGCAGCCTGTGCCAGTGTCTCACCACCCTCACTGTGCAGAACTCCCTCCTGAAGTCAACCTAAATCCCTCCTCTCCCAGCTCAATGCCACTGTCCCTCATCCTGCCACTCCCAGCCCTTGCCCAAAGTCCCTCCCCAGCTCTCCTGGAGCCCCTTCAGGCACTGGAAGGTTGCTCTGAGGTCTGCTTGCAGCCTTCTCTTCTCCAGGCTCAACAGCCCCAGCTCTCCCAGCCTGTCCCCACAGGGGAGGTTCTGCAGCCTCTCATCATCTTGGTGGCCTCCTCTGGACCCTCTCCAGCAGCTCCAGGTCCTTCCTGTGTTAAGGGTCCCAGAGCTGGCCCCAGCCCTGCAGCTGAGCTCTGAGCAGAGCAGAGGGGCAGGATCTCCTCTCTCCAGCTCTGCCCAGGCTGCTGTGGATGCAGCCCAGGCTGCCCTTGGCCTTCTGTGCTGCCAGTGCCCACTGCTGGCTCCTGCCCAGCTTCTCCCCCACCAGCACCCTCAAGTCCTTCTCTGCAGGGCTGCTCTGGATCTCAGCATCCCCCAGCCTGGATAGGGACCAGGGAGTTCCCTGACCCAGGTACAAGACCTTGCACTTGGCCTTACTAAACCTCCTGAGGCTCTCCCCAGCCTGCCCAGGTCTCTGGATGGGACCAGTTGCTCAGTCCTGTTAACCACAGCACTCAGCTGGCTGCCATCTGCAAACTTGCTGAGGGTGCACTCAACATGCTGAGGGTGCACTCAACATGCTGAGGGTGCACTCAGCAAGTTCTCCTGTGCAAACACAACTGGCCCAGCACGAGCAGGGGTTTCTCTCAAGGACAGTCTTTGCTCTCAGCCTCCAGTTCCCACCCTCCCATGTATTTGCTTCTTTATGCCTGAGATCTTTCCCACCCTGGGCTGTTTGTCACCCTCCCAGGACTGATTATGTGAGCAACATTTTGCTAAGCAGGAGAAACCTTCAGCTAAAGCAGCACCCTGCAAAACCTGTGATGAGAAGGTACCCAGCAGTGCCAAATGCCTGCCAGCCAAGAGGACACTGAACTGATTTCAAAGGGATCTGAGTTTCCACTTGCAAGCAACACCCTCCTGAGAGCAGCTGGAAAGTTGGAGCCAGCAGTGCTCACCCTGGCTGATCAAACAGCATTTACTTGGCTATTTCTGTCCTGGTGACTACAGCTCTGGGCTGTGCTGCTGTGACACAAGAAATTAAGCATTTTAGCTCGTGGAGGCTCAGGGGCAGCAGGTCAGTGCTGGCCAAATCCAGAGGCAGCCCTGCCCTGGGCTGATCCCCAGCAGTGTGGGCAGCAGGGGCAGGGAGGGGTTTCTGTCCTTCTGCTGTGCCTGCAGTGCTGGGGCAGCTCTGGAGCCCTCAGCACAGACAGGGACCTGCTGGGGCAGGGCCAGAGGAGGCCACAGCAGTGCTGGCAGGGCTGGAAGGGCTCTGCTGGGAGCCAGGCTGAGAGCTGGGGGGGTGCAGCCTGGGGAGGAGAAGGCTGCAGGGAGACCTTCTGGTGGCCTTGCAGTGCTGAAAGGGCTGATCAGAAAGCTGGGGACAGACTTTTGAGCAGGGCCTGCTGTGACAGGACAAGGAGGGGGAAGAGCTGGACTAGAAGGGAGATTCAGAGTGGAGAGAAGGGAGCAATGTTTGGCACTGAGGGCGGTGAGAGCCTGGCCCAGGTTGCCCAGAGAGATGGGAGCTGCCCCATGGCTGGCACCACTGCAGGTCAGGTTGGTTGGGGCTCTGAACGACCTGCTCTGGTTGCAGATGTCCCTGCTGGCTGCAAGGGGCTGCACTTGATGGGCTTTAAAGGTCCTTTCCAACCAAAACCAGTCAGTGGCCTTGCACATGGTCAGTCCCCACCACCCTGCTCTCCACACAACCTCCTCTGCTGCCTTCTGCCCTGCTCCTCCTGCAGGACGTTGTGTGAGTCCTCTGCAGAGTGCTCACCCTGCAGCTGGGGGGATCCCACCCAGTAAGGGTGGCAAAAGCACTGGCACCAGCACCTACAGAGCAGCACTGGGAGCAGCAGGGCTGGCCTGGCAGGACATGCCACAGGAAATGCCATCTGAAGGCAGCTGCTTGGCACTGATGCCTTAATAAGTAAAAGCTCTGCTCTGCTCTGCCTGCTTCTCCAGCAGCCTCTCCCCCTGCAAGGCTCCCTGCCTGCCCCTGTGCTCTCACACCCCTGCTCAGCTGGGAACGTTTAGAGCCTACAGGTCTGCTGGCATCAGTCTTGACTGGCTGGAAAGACAAAAGCACTGCAAGGCCTCACATTCCTGCCTGCTCTGTCAGGGCTGCTGGCACCCCACGGGAAGGGGCAGCTGCCCTGGGAGATGCACAGATGGGAAGCACCCACAGAAAGCCTCACTCCATGACTGCTCTTGCTCACGATGGAGCCTGCTTGCTTGGGGAGAGTTAACCCAGACACTTCGGTGTGGCCTGCACTGAATCCTTCCCTAAGCAGCCTTTTAAGGCCTGCCCATAACCCAGCTGCACCAGCACTGCCTCCTCTGCTGGCTCCCACTGCAGACCCACCGAGTGGCAGGGGCTGGAAGGGACCTCTGGAGGTCACTGAGTCCAACCCCCCTGCCAGAGCAGGGTCACCCAGGGCAGGGCACACAGCAACACATCCAGGTGGGTTCTGACTGTCTCCAGAGATGGAGACTCCACAACCTCTCTGGGCAGCCTGCTCCAGTTCACCCCAAATTACAGCAGTTCCTCCTCACCTTCAGATGGAACATCTCATGCTCAAGTTCGTGCCTCTTACCCCTTGTCCTGTCACTGAGCACCATGGAACAAAGCCTGATCCCACTCCTGACACCCTGCAGGGACACTCTGGTGCCAGGCTGGCACCACCACCACTGCTGCAAGCACCAGCACCAGCTCCATGCTCACAACTTGCTTCACCAAAACTCCACTGCCAAGAGAAGCTGAGGGAAGCTCTTCTCCAGGACTCCCACTCCCAGTACCCACCAGAGAGCTCCCAGCACCTGCTCCATGCCCCCCACTGCCAGAGTGGGGGCAGCAACTCCTGTTTGCCTCCAAGCCCTGTGAATGCAGCCCCTGGCAGATGTCTGCCAGTGGTTTACAAGCCCAGATGCACAGAGTGGGCACAGTAACTCAGTCTGGGCAGGCTGAACACAACTGATGGTAAAACCCTTGGGAGGCTGAAGGCAATTCAAACACTTCCAGCTTGACTCTGTGAGTAGGAGCACAGGGCAAGCTCCCCAGCAGCTGCTGTCAGTAGTAGGGCATCTGCTGGGCAAGCACAGGATGAAGGAAGTCAGACTGAACACAGAGGGGATGGTTTTAGCTCATCTAAAGCTCCCCAGAGGTGCAGACAGGACAACAGCACAGACTGCTGCTCCTGGGTTAAAGAGTTACCAGCCCAGGAGCATCCAGCAGCCACCAAAGCTGTGGGGGCTGAAATTCCCGAGGCCAGGAACAATGGGTACAGGCTGGAACCCAGCAGGTTCCACCTCAACATAAGGAGAGGCTTCTTTGCTGTGAGGGTGCTGGAGGCCTGGAGCAGGCTGCTCAGAGAGGCTGTGGAGTCTCCTCTGGAGACTTTCAAAACCTGCCTGGATGTGTTCCTGTGTGCCCTGCCCTGGGAGGGGGGTTAGGTTGGGTTGGATGATCTCCAGAGGTCACTTCCAACCCCTCCCATTCCATGGTTCTCTGATTCTGTGACTGCTTCCACTCCCAGCAGGCAGCAGCAGGTTAAAACTCTTCTCACATCTTCGGGGCAATGCAATCTGCAGGCTGCAGAGGAGCAGCCAAAGTGCCTGTGACTGAGCAAGGAGCAGAGCTCAGACCAACTGAGAGCTTCCACCTAAAATTAGCCTCTTTAAAACAAACCCCTGCAGGCCTGGGCTCTGGTGTGGTCTGTTTCCTGAGGGTGAGGAGACCTCCTGGGATCACCCAGAGCATGGGCAAAGTCTTCCACACACCCCTGGGGCTAGCAGCAACACAGCTCCTGCAGCTTGGTAGATTCACAGACTGATGGAATGGGTTGGGTTGGAAGGTACCCTAAAGATCATCCGTGCCAAGCCCCTGCCATGGGCAGGGACATCTCCCACCAGCACAGCTTGCTCAAGGCCTCATCCAGCCTGGCCTTCAACACCTCCAGGCAGGGGGCAGCCAAAATCTCCCTGGGCAACCTGTGCCAGTGTCTCCCCACCCTCACTCTCAACAATTCCTTCCTCCTCTCCACTCTCACTCTCCCCTTCCCAGCTCAAAGCCATTGTCCCTTGTCCTGACACTCCCAGACCTTGTCAAAAGCCCCTCCTGGAGCCCCTTCAGCTACTGGAAGCTGCTATGAGGTCTCCCTGGAGCCTTTTCTTCTCCAGGCTCTACAACCCCAACTCTCCCAGCCTGTCCCCACAGCAGAGGTTCTGCAGCCTCTCATCATCTTGGTGGCCTCCTCTGGACCCTCTCCAGCAGCTCCTTCTGCTGTGTTCCCCAGCACAGCAGGCAGTGCTGCAGGTGAGGTCAGAGCCCAGCAGAGCAGAGGGGCAGAATCCCCTCCCTGTGCTGCTGCTCTCCCTGCTCTGGCTGCAGCCAGCACTCAGCGGGCTCTGAGCTGCCAGTGACCAGTGCTGGCTCCTGGGCACTCTGGCACCAACTGACACCTCCAAAGCCTCCTCCTTAGGAATTCTCTCCAGCCACTCCTCACTCAGCCTGGATTTGTTCTTGGGTGAGACAACAACTTCATGCTGGGAGGACTCAGTGACTGCCTTGACCACCTCCTGCAGGGGAAATTCTTCATTCCCTTGTTGCTGAGGTTACCAAAGTATGGCTCAGGTGAGCACAGCCCCAGGGGGAAGAGCTGGACAGCAAACCAGGTTTCAGCAGCAGTACCAAAGTGCCCATGAAAGGAGTGCAGCTGAACAAGCTGCTCAGGTTTTGCCTCGTTTTCATCACTGAGGTTTTTGGCCACCAATAACCTGCCAGGAGTGGGAGGCTGCTGTGAAAAGCAGGAGAGAATCACAGAGAATGGTTTGGGTTGGAAGGGACCTTAGAGATCATCCAGTTCCAACACCTTGCCATGGGCAGGGACATGTCCCTCCCACCAGCTCAGGTTGCTCAAGGGCCAACCCAACCTGGCCCCCACAATGTTCTGCATAAAGGGGAAGATCTCTTTTAGCCAGGAAACCTTCAGGGGAGCTGGGGAGGGGCTTTTGGCAAGGGCTGGCAGTGCCAGGAAGAGGGCAAATGGCTTTGGGCTGGGAGAGGGGAGAGTGAGAGTGGAGAGGAGGGAGAGTGAGGGTGGGGAGAGACTGGCACAGCTTGCCCAGGGAGGCTGTGGAGCACAGAAGCACCCAATGTGATCTTCGATCACATTGGGTGCTTCTGTGCTCCACAGCCTCCCTGGAGGTGTTCAGGACCAGGCTGTGCTGGTGGGATGGGGTCGGACACCAGCCCCCCCAGCAGCTCCCTTAAGTAATTAACACAACAACTCCCAGGCGAGAGCTCTGGCAGCTGCTTCAAACCTGTTGCTCCAGCGGCACCTTCCCAAGCTTCCTCTCCAAAGCATCCTCCTGCCAAAGCCACAAAGCCCAGGGCAGAGCTCTGCAGGGCTGCCACAACCAACCACCAGCGGCTGCCCCGGCGGGGAATAGAGAAAGGAAAAAGCTGCTTACTCTGAGAGTCTTTGCGATGGGGGAAGGAGAGGACGGGGGAGAGTCTGACTGAGCCTTCCTGCTGCGGGTGTACTCCTTACTCCTGCCGTACAGGGACGACATGGCCTCGGGGCTGCCTCGCAGCTCTCCTGGCGCTTCGCGGTGCCCGGGCAGGGTCCTTCTTCCAAGGTCAGAGCAAACTAATGAAACTATTCACAGCTCTGGTCATGAAACCCTGCTGGGTTAGGGTGTATAATTTTAGGCATTAATCTGCTGCAGGGAGAGCTGAGAGGCTCCACCAACGTCGTCTCGTCCGAGGAGGCGAAGGAGAAGGTGCCAAGGACTCGCCGTGCTCCAGCGCCGGGCGTTGCTCTGTGCCAGCCTCTCACCAGCTGAGCCCCGTCCCAGCTTCTCCACAAAAGGACATTTCCCCTCGTCCGGGGCGGGGGCCACAGGACCAGGGCAATCTCCCCCACCCCGAACTGCAGTGGCAAAAGCTGCCGGCTGGAGGGAGCGAGCTGCAGAACCAGCTGGGGGTATCTGGCCGCGACGCCCTGGCCAACCCCACGCAAAGCAACCCCGAAGGCTGTGCCAGCTGCGCGCTGCTGCCAGCTCTCTGCCGTCCCTGCCCGCTCCGACAGCACGAACCAGGAACAGAGGCTGGGCTGGAAGGGGCAGTCCAGATGAAGTTGTGTTTTGTTCCGTCCTCCTCCTCCTCCTCCTCCTCCTCCTCCTCCTCCTCTTCCTCCTCCCTTACCCACGCGCAGCCTTCTCCCCGTCCCTCCCGCCGCTGCCTTCTGACATTCCAGATCCTGACTCGCTCCGCCAGGAATGCTGGAGGGCAGCCAGCAGCAGCGATTCACTTTCAGCTTGGGATTTGGGCTGCCACTTGTAGGGAAAAAAGCAGGGGGGGAGGGAGGGAAAAACGAAAAATAAAAACCCCAACAATAAAAACGGACAAAAAAGGAGAAGCAGGAGGAGGAGGAGGAGGAGGAAGCAAAGCAGAGCACTCGGAAGCTGCCAGGGCCTGGCAGGCTGCGGGCAGCAGGTCAGGGGCACACCGAGGCGTTGGCAAAGCTCCAGGGCCAGCAGGCATTGGGTGGCTGTGACAAAGGGAGAGGTTTGAGAGGCCACGGAGCAGTTGATGGCACCGGAGGAGGACACATAGCATTGCTGCTCTCTGCTCCTCAGCCTGCCTGCAGCCCGGAGAAGTGGAGCTTGTGTAGTGTAACCCTCCCTGGAAGGAACCTTTGGGATGAAGGAGGAAGGAAGAGGAGCTGGGAGGGATGGGGAGAGCCTGCACCTCTTCACAAAGCCCCAGCCAGCTGCAACTGTGCTGCTGCTGCACAGGTTAGCTCACTGGAGAACATCCCTGCAGTGTCCCAGGGGCTGTGCACTGCATGTCCCTAACGTCCTGTCAAATGAGCTGCCTGGAGAAGGCTCCAGGGAGACCTCAGAGCAGCCTTGCAGTACCTGGAGGGGCTCCAGAAGAGCTGGGAAGGGATTTTGGACAAGGGCTGGGAGTGACAGGATGAGGGACAATGGCTTTGAGCTGGGAGAGAAGAGAGTGAGAGTGGAGAGGAGGAAGAAATTGTTGAGAGTGAGGGTGGTGAGACACTGGCAGAGGTTGAGGGTGGTGAGAGACTGGCACAGGTTGCCCAGGGAGGTTGTGGAGCACAGAAGCACCCAATGTGATCAAAGATCAAAGATCACATTGGGTGCTTCTGTGCTCCACAACCTCCCTGGGGGTGTCCAAGGCCAGGCTGGATGAGTCCTTGAGCAACCTGTGCTGGTAGGAGGTGTCCCTGCCCATGGCTGGGGGTTGGATGCTCTTCTAGGTCCCTTCCAAGCCAACCCACTCTATGGTGGTCACTCTACACAGCTCAGACCTGCACTGGGCTGCTTTCTCTCCTACACTAACTGCAGTCCTGCAGCTGCCTGCCTGCACAGCCATGGGTTTCTTTGCTGGAAAGGCACCACCTCAGGTGTCTGCACTGGACCAGTTCCAGTAAGGCCACACGAATGAACCAGCAGCAGCCCGAGGGATGTGTCCTCATCTGGGCTCATTCACACCCACCCAAGGCAGCTACTGATGGGCACTGGGTGCCTGCAGGTCACTGGACCTGCTCCAGCTCCATGGGATGGTGATCACCACCCAGGGCCTAGCACATGCAGAGGAGAGCCTGCACACAGGCAGGTGAAGAGCATCAATCACCACACTGCAGCTCTGCTGACCTCACACAGCCTCTTCTACTGCACCCTGCTTGGCCACGCTGCAGCTTCCCTGGCACAGAGCTGGGGGTGGGCAGTGGCAGGGGTTTCTCCTGCCATCCAGCAGCCTCACTGTTGGACCTGATGATCTCAAAGGACTCTTCCAACCACAACAGTTCCATGATTCTGTAATTCCACGATCTCCACTGTCCAGGGCCAGTGCAGCACCACTGTGCAACCACGGAGAGGGGAACGGGGCTGGGAAATCCTCCTTCTCCAAAGTCACCTGGAGATCAGCCCCTGCTGGAGAGCTCACCCCGAGGAGGGAGGAGACTCAGCAGTCCCTGACTGCAGGGAGGTGGAGGGGGGAAAAGTCTGGAGAGGTCTAAATCTGCCCAGTGGTATTTCTGCATTCCCTTTTAAAGGTGAGGAAATGAAGTCCAGACACAGAGAAGGCAGCGGCAGGCACCCTGCTGCTCAGGGAGGCTGTGGCAGGACCTTGATCTTTCCAGCTCCATCTGCTGCACTCATCACCCCACCCTCCGCCTCTGCCAGCCTGCAGCCCAGCTCTGTGGCAAGAAGGTAATTGCAGACACTTCAGAGGCTCCCTTGCAGCCCTCGCACACGGGAGGGATCCTCTCACTCCCCTCAGCTCCTGGGATGAAGGCGCTGGGTGAAACCGGGGGAACCTGTGCGGCCAGCAGCAGCCGCGGCGCAGCTGCCAGGGCACAGCTTAGTCACCAAGGTGCGGCTCGGCAGCTCCAAACGGCAGAGTTTCGCTTCTGCTCCCAGCCAGTCCGAACTGAACCATTGCCACATCCCTCCACGGTCACGTTTCTGCTGAGGAGGGGTGGGAAAGCTCCAGAAGCAGCGTTTCAGAGCGGGGCTGGCAGATGGAGCATCGAACCAAAACACAACCTGAGCCTTCTATTCCCTGCTAATTAGTAGTTAATTAGTCACCCAGTGCAGATGCCTCACAGATTGACAAAAGGCATCGTGGTGGGCAACAGCTCCTCCCCAGGAGGAGGCAGCCACGAGGAGCTGTGTCTTCGCAGGGCAGGGGGAAGAGGCAGCAGAAGCAGCTGCGGTATGGCAGAAGCGCTCCGCAGCAGCGCCACAGAGCTGCCTCCTCTCCGGGCTCACTCCTGCCTCTGGCAGGGTTTGCTCTCAAGCTTTCCCCTGTGTGAGAATGAAACCTGACTCCTGCTTGGCTCCTCACATCCTGACGGTCGGTAGGATTCAAGGCCAGGGCTTAGATCTGACTGTGTCTGCCTGTGAAGGATGGTCCTCGGTGCAGGAGGCTTTGTACAGCCAAACCTCATGCTCTGAGAGCATCTCCACAGCCACTGGACACAACCCACTGGGACTGCCCAGATGTGGGCTCCAAGCTGCAGTGCATGTCTGAGCACAACCACCTGAAGGTTTCCTCTCACAGGATCACAGAATTGTTTGGGCTGGAGAAGCTCTCTCAGATCCTCCATCCCAAACAGCAACCCAACCCCACCGTGGCCACTGAGCCATGGCCCCACGTGCCATGGCCCCAGCCTTTGGCAACCCCTCCAGCCATGGGCACTGCACCACCCCCCCGGGCAGCCTCTGCCAGTCTCTGACCACAGTTGCAACAAAACCAAATTACCTCCTCTCCAACCCAACCCTCCCCTGGCACAAGTTCAGGACATTTCCTCCTCTGCTGTCACCTGAGCCCAGGCAGCAGAGCCCAACCCCAGCTGGCTGCAGCCTGCTCTCAGGGAGCTGCAGAGAGCAATGAGCTCTGCCTTCAGCCTCCTCTGCTCCAGGCTGCTCACCCCCAGCTCCCTCAGCTGCCCCTCCCCAGCCCTGCTCTCCAGACCCTTCCCCACCTTTGTTGCCCTTCCCTGGATCTGCTCCAGCTCCTCAATGTCCTTCTTGGAGTAAGGAGCCCAAAACTGACCCCAGCACTCAAGCAGTGCCCAGTCCAGGGGCATGATCCCTGTCCTGCTCCTGCTGCCCACACCACTGCTGAGCCAGCCCAGGATCATCTCTGAGTACAGCAGCACAACACAGGTGTACTGCAGCACAGTGCACACAGAGCCAGCACAGATGCACTGCTTGCTGCTCTGTTCTGCTCTGCTCAGACCCCCTGCAGTGCTGGGGCAGCTCTGGAGTGCTCAGTACAGCACAGACAGGGACCTGCTGGGGCAGGGCCAGAGGAGGCCACAGCAGTGCTGGCAGGGCTCTGCTGGGAGCCAGGCTGAGAGGTGGGGGTGTGTGGCCTGGGGAGGAGAAGGCTGCAGGGAGACCTTCTGGTGGCTTTTCAGAGCTGAAAGGGGCCTGGAAGAAAGATCTTAAAATGGCTTCAGATGGTAGAGACCTTAAAGATCATCCAAGGTCCCTTCCAAGCTGGGAACAGACTTTTGAGCAGGGCCTGTAATGGCAGGACAAGGAGGGGGGAAGGACTGGAACTAGAAGAGGCAGATTGAGAGTGAAGGGAGAAATCTTTAACACTGAGGGTGGTGAGAGCCTGGCCCAGGTTCCCCAGGGAGGTAGGAGCTGCCCCATGGCTGGCACCACTGCAGGTCAGGTTGGTTGGGGTTCTGAGCACCCTGCTCTAGTTGGGGATGTCCCTGCTGACTGCAGGGGGTTAGGCTGGAGGAGCCTGAAATGTCCTTTCCCACCCAAACCACCCTGGGGCTCAGCATTCCTGTGAAAAAGCCAACTGCCTGCACTTCAGCCCTGTCTCACCCACTCTTTGCAGCCAGCCTTCCTCTCCCACTCAGGTGCTCTGCCTTCCCCTTCCTCTGCCTCTGCCTCTTCTGTTTGCACCCAGCTTTTTGAGTTAGAGCAGGACCCAGGGCAAGAAAACAATGGAGCAGGAAGAGGCTGAAACCCCGAGGGGAAAACACCAAGAGCCCTTTGGACTGTGCTGAAAACCCCCAGCAGAAACGGGACGCAGGCAAAGGAGATGTGAGCAGCCCTGGAACCTGCCAGCCTGCAGCAGACCACTGGGAGCAATCCGGAGCCAGCAGCGCAGCGATGCTCTGGGGTGATGTGAGCCCAGGGACTGCTCCCAGGCATGCAGAGGAGAAGGAAAGGAGAAACCCTCTCGGGAGAGCAGAATTCTAATGCTGAGGGAGAGTGGTTGGAAGTTTTGCAGTAAATCCTCCCCAGACTCTGTGCTCTGAGCCCTGCCTCTCCCCTTCCACAGCAGCTCTGTGCATCCCTGCATCACCCCCACCCAGCCAAACCTCCCTAGCTCTCCAGAGCAGGCACCAGTGGAGAGCACTCTGGTGCCAAGCTGCACCAGCCTCAGCTGATGGAGAGGCTGAGCTGAAGCCATGAACCTGGGGGCCAGGATGCTTTCTACACCACAAACCTTACCCCAGGGTCTCCTTGGCCACATCTGTGCAACTGAACACAGGCAGGGCCCATCCCTCTGCACCAGCACAGCACCCTGCAGACCACTCAGCGCCTGGAAGGTCTCCAGCATCATCTTGTCCTTGGCCAACCAACACTGCTCAGCCTGGGGTGCTCGTGGGGCTGGGCCTGACATGCACCCTGCACACAGCACTCGGAGGGGAAGGAGGTTTGGTGCCAGGGATGAGCCTTCCTTGCCAGCTGACCCCAGTGCTAGAGAGGAGGCTGAGTTCTGTGATCTGTGCCAAGGCAAGCTGTGCAAGAGCAGCAGGGCAGTGCTGCAGGGCCACGAGATGCCAGTGGGAGCCCAGCAGGGAGAGGTAGGCAACAAGTTCAGGTTCTCAAGAGTCATGGAGTGTTTTGGGTGGGAAGGCACCTGTAAAGGTCCCCTAGTCCAGTCCCCCTGTAGTCAGCTGGGACATCCCAACTAGAGCAGGGTGCTCAGAGCCCCAACCAACCTGACCTGCAGTGGTGTCAGCCATGGGGCAGCTCCCATCTCTCTGGGCAACCTGGGCCAGGCTCTCACCACCCTCAGTGTCAAACATTGCCCCCTTCTCTCCACTCTGACTCTGCCAATCCATCCCCCCTTGTCCTGTCACAGCAGGCCCTGCTCAAAAGTCTGTCCCCAGCTTTCTGATCAGCCCTTTCAGCACTGCAAGGCCACCAGAAGGTCTCCCTGCAGCCTTCTCCCCGCCAGGCTGCACCCCCCCAGCTCTCAGCCTGGCTCCCAGCAGAGCCCTTCCAGCCCTGCCAGCACTGCTGTGGCCTCCTCTGGCCCTGCCCCAGCAGGTCCCTGTCTGTGCTGAGGGCTCCAGAGCTGCCCCAGCACTGCAGGGGGGGTCTGAGCAGGCACAGCAGAGGGGCAGAATCCCCTCCCTGCCCCTGCTGCCCAGGCTGGGCTGAGCTGGCAGTGCTCAGTGCCAGCTCCTGTCCAGCTTTGCACCCCCAGCACTCCAAAGTCCTTCTCCACAGGGCTGCTCCCCAGCCCTTCAGCCCCTCCCAGTCTGTTTTCCCTTGAACCCATGGCCGAGAGCATTCTGCTCACTCGGAGCAGCAGAGACCTCCCCTGCTCGCTGCTGAGCACAGCTCCTGCTGCCCCTTCCCCGGAGCCTGGAGCTGTTTGCCTCTCCCAGCTCTCCCCCTGGGCTGCCCCCTGCAGCACCCTGCCCTGTTTGTGTGCTCAGGCACGATCCAGGCCGGGGAAACACAGAGCTGCCAGCAGGTATTTGCTCTCTGATGCAACACTTAAATCACTCCTAAAGCCACATCTATTCTCACCACACTTCTCTGGAGAAACGGAGCAGAATCAAGTCCCCAGGCAGCTGTTTCCAGCTGTTTCCAGCTGCCAGGCTACAAAGCCACTCTCTGCCCATACAATAATTGTGCTGGGGCTGAAGTAGCTGTGTAAAACAAAAAAAAATCGAGAGGAGCTTGGTTTAGCCATGAAGAACTCATTAAGTATTGATGCAGGCAACGGAGAGCAGAGTCAGGAGGAGACTTCTTAGGGCTTTGATGCTCCTGGCTCGGTGCACGGAGCTGAACCCCTGCTGGCAGAGCACTGCACCCCCCTCACAGCCACACTTACACTGGGGACAAAGGTTAATCACTCCTCTGACCCTCCTTTACCTCGGGGTGACTGCATCTGAGCTTATTTAAGCCCCCCAAACCAGGCAGGTTTCCTGCAGACTCAACAGTTCCTCTGCCTTGGGTCTGGAAGAGTTCCTTAGGAGCCCTGCACTGACGTTCCACAGCCCCCAGCTCAGGCACCAGCAGTGCTGCTTGCAAAGGAAGAGCTCAGATCAGTCTGAGCCTGGAGCTGACAAAGCCAGGGACAGCTCTGAGGGCTCAGAGCTCCACAGGCAGATGGTTACTGGACCTCAGGTTCAGGAATGGGTTGGGTTGGGAGAGAGCTTCAAGGCCATCCAGTTCCAACCCTCTGCCATGGGCAGGGACACCTCCCACCAGCACAGGTTGCTCAAGGACTCATCCAGAGTGGCCTTGAACACCTCCAGGGAGCTTGTGGAGAACAGAATCACCCAATGTGATCAAAGATCACCCCCGGAGAGCTGTGGCAGCCTCAGCAGGCTCCAGCACAGTGCTGCAGGTCTGCCCTGTGACAGAGAAGGCAGCAGCAGCTCAGCTGGGCAGCAGCAGGCTGAGGAGCTGGGGCAGAGGACTCAGTGGTCAGCAGAAGCTGTGCTGGGATCTTGCTGTGCTGGGATCTTGCTGTGCAGGCACTGCAGCACTTTGCCATACATGGAGCCAAAGGCTGGCAGCTCCCAGCTGCAGTGCACAGCCCTGCCAGGCACCAGAGCCTCCTCCCCTTCCCAGAGGCAGGCAGCAGCTGACAGCTTCTGCCTGCACCTGCAGCATCAGAACCCCCTCCCCAGCTGCTCATCCCTTCACTACACTGTCATAAAGAGGCTGGAAGCTACCCCCTGGGCCATACCTGGATTAGCATGAGGCAGGAGAAGCAGAGAGCTTCAGTGTGGGCTGAGAACAGCACAGAGTCAGAGAGTCACAGACTGTGTTGGGTTGGAAGTGACCTCAAAGCTCATCCAGCTCCAACCCTCTGCTATGGGCAGAGACATCTCATAGCAGCACAGGGTGCTCAAGGTCTCATCCAACCTGGCCTGGAACACCTCCCTGAGAAAACTGTGCCAATGCTTCACCTGCTTCATGTGCAGGAGAAGTCTTCCAGCAGTTCTGTGGGGGCAGGATTCTGGGTTTGGAAGCAAGCAGAAGGTGCCTTGAGCACTGAAACCCAACATCTGCAGCAGGATGGGCTGCAGGAGTGTCCACTGATACCTTTGGGGACCTGCCTGGCTTCACAGGTTGAATTTAAAGGGAAGTCTGCAGAACAGGGAGAAATCCAAATCAAGAGAGACAGGCAACTGCTGGAGAGAGTCTAGGGGAGGCTGCAAAGCAGCTGAGGGGCCTGGAGCAGATCTGTGAGGAGCAAAGGCTGAGAGCCTGCAGAAGAGCAGCCCCAGAGGGCAGCTGAGCAATGCTCAGCAAGAGCTAAAGGGTGGGGGGCAGGAGACTGGGGCCAGGCTCTGTTCAGTGGTGCCCAGGGATAGCACAAGGGGCAGTGGGCACAGACTGGAACCCAGGAGGCTCCACCTGAACAGGAGGAGAAACTTTGTTGTGAGGGTGGTGGAGGCCTGGAGCAGGCTGCCCAGAGAGGTTGTGGAGAGCTTCCCCCTCTCCATGCCACTGTGATCCTGGGCAAGCTGCTGTGGTGCCCTGCTGGAGCAAGGGCTTGGACTGGATGACCTCCAGAGGTCCCTTCCAGCCACACCAGGCTGGGAGTCTGGGATAGCTTTAGTGTGAGTTCCTCACCTCCAGAAGGGATGAGGGTGAGAGGATGCAGCAGTGGTGATGGCAGCAACAGAACAATCAGAGAGGGCTGCAGCAGAGGACACAGATGTCAGGCACTGCTCTGAGACCACAGCCTGGATTCCATTCAGGGCTATAAATGCAGCCATGGTCACAAACCCTGGGGCGAGCCCAGCACTGTGCATTTCCATCCCATAATGCAGCAGGAAGTCTGATGGCTCTGAGAACTTGGTTCATGTTTATGGAGAAGGACCTTGGGCCCTGGTGGCCAACAAGGCCAAGAGTCTTCTGGGGAGCATCGAGAGGAGTGTGGGCAGCAGCTGAAGGTTCCCCTGCCCCTCTGCTCTGCCCTGGAGACACCACAGCTGGAGTCCTGGGTGCAGTTCTGGGCTCCCCAGATCAAGAAGGACAGGGAACTGCAGGAGAGGGCACAGCAAAGGGCTGTGACCACCATTAGGGGACTGGAACATCTCTTGTGAAGAAAGGCTGAGGGACTTGAGGCTTTTTAGCCTGGAGGAGAGCAGCCTGAGGGGATCTGATCAATGTTGATCAATACTTCAGGGGTGTCAGGAGGATGGGACCAGGCTGTGCTCAGTGGTGCCCAGTGACAGCACAAGGGCTAAGAGGCACAAACTTGAACATCAGCAGTTCCATCTGAACACAAGGAGGAGCTTCTGCAATTTCAGGGTGCTGGAGCAGGGTGCCCAGAGAGGTGCTGGAGCCTCCTCTGGAGACTTTCCAAGCCTGCCTGGATGTACTCTGTGTGACCTCCTCTAGGTGATCCTGCTTTGGCAGGGGGGGTTGGACTTGATCTCCAGAGGTCCCTTCCAACCTGCACCATGCTCTGCTATAGCATCACAGAGCTGTTTTGGTTGGAACAGACCTTTGAGATCACTGGACCCAACCACTATGCAGGCAGCAGCTCTGCTGCTAAGCCTCATCCCTCAGCACCACTAAGGGACATCCACCCAGACCTGCCTCTCCTCACAGGCAGGTTTCTTTCCCCAGCTCTACACCACAGAGTCACAGAACTGTTTTGGCTGCTCTGCTCCATGGCAGCAGCAGAGAAGCTTCTCAGTGCCCCCCCCCTAGAACATCAGCAACAACTCAGCCCAAGGGGCTCCATCCAGTCCCCACCATTAAGCACAAAGCAGAGTCAGAAGGCATTGTGCAGCAGCTGCAGCCAGCAAGTGTCCACTGCCAGGTTCCCTCCTCCCCACCCAGCTTGCTGCACAGGCTGGAGCAGCCCAAATCTGCTGGGCTAAAGGAGTGTGGTGGAATTGGCAGAGATTAGCAGGCCATGGCAGGGAACCTGAGGAAGCAAACCCTGCACAAGGGCCAGGTGGGAACAGAGAGAGCTCAGGCCAAGGGACTGCCAAAATAGTCATGGAGCCTCAGAATGGGCTGGGACCCTCCAGACCATCCAGTGCCACCCCCTGCCATAGGCAGGGACACCTCCCACCAACACAGCTTGCTCAAGGATTCATCCAGCCTGGCCTTGAACACCTCCAGGGAGGGAGCAGCCACAACCTCTCTGGGCAACCTGTGCCAGTCTCTCCCCACCCTCACTCTCAACACTTTCTTACTCCTCTCCACTCTCCATCTCCCCTCTCCCAGCTCACAGCCATTCTCCCTCCTCCTGCCACTCCCAGCCCTTGTCCAAAGTCCCTCCCCAGTTCTCCAGAGCCCCTTCAGGCACTGGGAGGTTGCTCTGAGGTCTGCCTGGAGCCTTCTCTTCTCCAGGCTGAACAACCCCAACTGTCCCAGCCTGTCCCCACGACAGAGGTTCTGCAGCCTCTGCTCATCTCAGTGGTCTCCTCTGGACCTGCTCCAGCAGCTCCATCTGACACGACACAGAGAAACAGAAACCTTGTGGCAGTCAGCAGAGCTTTGCTCCATGGGATTCTGCTCAACTCCCCCATTCCCAGCCACTCCACTAGGATGAAGCCTCCCAGTGAGCTCCTGTGGCAGCCACCAGCTGACACAAAGCCCTGCTCCAGCGCTGCTGGCCACACAGATGCAGACCTTCACTACCTGGCTCTGCCTCAAGCCTGCTCCTGACGTTTCTTCAGCTACAGCAGATGCTGGTGCAGAAGGTTATGGTCACTCCCAGGAATGAAATCCAGGAGCAATGAGAAAAGCACAGATCTGTAAACACAGCCAAGCCAGAGCAGTGCCCAGCATGAGCTGCATGCCAGGCACCTACTGCAGTGAGTAATGAGCATGAGTATGTGGTGAGGAGTGAACTAAACAGAGGGCCACAGAGCTGCCCAGGGACTGAACAGCTCTGTGAGGAGAGGCTGAGAGCCCCTGGGGCTGTTCAGTCTGCAGGGAAGCAGCCTGAGGGGGATCTGATCAAGGGTGAGTGTCAGGAGGATGGGACCAGGCTTTGTTCAGTGGTGCCCAGGGGCAGGACAAGGGGTAAGGGGCACAAACTGGAATGTCTGAAGTTCCACCTGAACATGGGGAGGAGCTTCTGTAAGGGTGCTGGAGCCCTGCAACAGGCTGTCCAGAGAGGTGCTGGAGTCTCCTTCTCTGCAGAGATTCCAAACCCACCTGGCCACGTTCCTGTGTGACCTCCTCTAGGTGGGCCTTGGCAGGGGGGTTGGACTCAGAGCTCTCCAGAGGTCCTTTCCAACCCCTACCATTCTGTCATTCTGTGAAACCAAAGTTGCTGAGAAACTCTTCCCAGCAAGGACTTTTTGCAGCTTGAGGTATCTCCATCTTGACCTCCCAAGCAGTGAAGCAGCTTCTGCCAAGTGATGTTTATTTCTAGCAGGGAAACTCCATGTCCAAGAGCAAAACCCTAGCAGTGAGTTGCCTTATATGAGGCTTTTTCTGAGGAGAGGCATGTGGGTGGATACCAACTCAGAACAAAAAGTGACCTTTTAAAGACAAGGGGGACAAACAGCACCAGCAGCCTTGACTCACTGCAGCACACCACTTTCCCTGCAGTGTTATTTTCCAGAGGCTATTTTACTGCCAGGGAATCTGAGTTCAGTTTTCCAAATAAATTTAGATCACTCTCCAGTTCCCTTCCCAGCCATCTGGCAAATCAGCTTCTGCTGGTTTTGCTCCTTCTGGACCTAGCTGGGGGAAGATAAACATTCACTACCTGAGCATGGTGCTGCAGCACCCTGCAGGGGAGGTGCAGGCAGCAGGGACCAGAGCCACAGGGCTCTGCCACACAGCACTCAGCAGCAGTGGGTGAGAAGGGCCAGCAGCAAGCACCCAGCAGATACATGCATGGAATCATGGAATGCTTTGGGTTGGAAGGGACCTTTAAAGGTCCAGTCCAACCCCCTGCAGCCAGCAGGGACATCTGCAACCACAGCAGGTTGCTCATAGCCCCAAACAACCTGGCCTGCAGTGGTGCCAGGCATGGGGCAGCTCTCTGGGCTACCTGGCACAGGCTCTCACCACAGAACCACAGAATCCTCCAGGCTGGCACAGCCCCTCAGGGTCACCAAGCCCAAGCTAGAGCCCTGCTCTACAAGGTTCACCTTAACCCACAGCCCCAAGCACCACAGCCAAACCACCTGAAACACAGCCAGGCTGGGGGACTGCAGCACCTCCCTGGGCAGCTCATCCCAGCCCCTGACCACTCTCAACAAGGAAAACTTTTTTTCCCTTATGTCCACCCTCAGGGTCAAACATTTCTCCCTTCTTTCCAGTCTCAATCTGCCCCTTTTAGCTCCAAACCATCACCTCTTGTCCTGTCACAGCCTGCCCTGATCAAAAACTCTATTGCCAGCTTTCTTCTTGACTCCTTTCAGCACTGAAAGGCCACCAGAAGGTCTTCCTGGAGTCTTCTCCAGGCTGAACACCCCCAACTCTCCCAGCCTGGCCTCACAGCAGAGGGCTTCCCAAAGCCATCTCCTGTTGCCCTGTCAGCATGGCACTGCCACCCAGGGCTGCCCAGACACCAACTGCTGCATGCAGGAATCCCAGAGCAGCAGATCAGCTGTTCTGGAGGATGACTTCAAGCACACCAGGAGAGGCACCCTCCCTGCAGGCTGACCAACAGCCAAGCACCATGCCCAGCTCCTGGGGGCACAGCCCCTGCTGCTAGCAGTTGGAGAGATTCTTCCTCTTCATAACTGTCAGCAATGCCACGAGGAGAGGGAGTCTGACAGCCTCAAACCAGCACTGGCAGGAGGGACACCACCAGCAGAGACAGAGTCCTTATCCTACCCTCACTCTCAACAATTTCTTCCTCCTCTCCACTCTCACTCTCCCCTCTCCCAGCTCAAAGCCATTCTGCCTCCTCCTGGCTCTTGCCCAAAGTCCCTCCCCAGCTCTCCTGGAGCCTCTTCAGGCACTGGAAGGTTGCTCTGAGATCTCTCTGGAACCTTCTCCAGGCTGAACAGCCCCAACTCTCCCAGCCTGTCCCCACAGAGGAGGTTCTGCAGCCTCTCATCATCTTGGTGGCCTCCTCTAGACCCCCTCCAGCAGCTCCAGATCCTCCTTGTGCTGTGTTCCCCAGAGCTGGAGGCAGTGCTGCAGTGAGGTCTGAGCAGAGCAGAGGGGCAGAATCCCCTCCCTGTGCTGCTGCTCTCCCTGCTCTGGCTGCAGCCAGCACTCAGCTGGCTCTGGGCTGCCAGCACACAGGCCAACAGGTCTTGGTTAGCAGCCACACCAAATGTGACCAGTCCTGTCCCTGCTGCCAGCCTGTCCCCACCACACTGCTCCTGCTTCCTCCTGGGAAGAAGGCAAACAGCTCCTGGCCAGCAGCGAGGCAGCTGCCATGGAGGCAAAGGGGCAGGAGCCTGGGGTGACACAGGATCAGCTGAAGTGACTGCAGAGGCTTCCCAGCAATGCCAGGGAAAGCCAAGGTGTCTGGTGGGCACTGCCAACCTCAGCTCCACTGCTCCAGGAGCAACGACCTGCTGACAACTGTGAAAGATCAGCCAGTGCAGGGCCTCCAGCAGCCGCCACGGAGCAAGGAGTTGCAGCACAAAGTTCCCTTAAATAGCAACGAGTCTGTGACCTTGTAAATCATTCCTGGAGGACTTGCTGGTTTGCTTCATCTTCCTGGGACTGCCAGATCAGATCTAAGCTGGTTTTGTGTTACTGGGCTCCAGCTCCAGCATGAGCAGCTCCCCAGGAGCCAGCAGTGCCCTCCTGCAGCCCTGAGGCAGCTGTGTGCTGGCTGCAGCCAGAGCAGTGTGGGCAGCAGGGCAGGAGAGGGCATCCTGCCCCTTGGCTCTGCTCAGACCTCACCTCCAATCCTGCCTCCAGCTCTGCTGTCCCCAGCAGAAGGAGGGCAGAGAGCTGTGGAGTGAGGCCAGAGGAGGCCACAAAGATGCTCCAGGGGCTGGAGCAGCTCTGCTGTTAGCACAGGCTGAGGGAGCTGGGGGGGTGCAGCCTGCAGAGCAGAAGGCTCCAGGGGCACCTCAGAGCTGCTGCCAGAGCCTGAAGGGATCCTGCAGGAAGGCTGCAGAGAGACTTTTGCTGAGGGTGTCTGGAGCCAGGCCAAGGGGGAATGGTTTGGAGCTGAGGCAGAGCAGGGTTAGAGTGGAACTGAGGAAGAAGTTCTTGAGTAGGAGGGTGGTGAGACTGGCACAGGCTGCCCAGGGAGGCTGTGGCTGCCTCCTGCCTGGTGGTGTTCAAGACCAGGTTAGATGAGGCCTTGAGCAGGCTGTGCTGGTGGGAGGTGTCCCTGCCCATGGCAGGGGTTGGGTGGATGATCTCTAAGGTCCCTTCCAACGTGAACCATTCACAGTGTCACAGTCTCACAGTATCATCAGGGTTGGAAGAGACCTCACAGATCATCAAGTCCAACCCTTTAGCACAGAGCCCAAGGCCAGACCATGGCACCAAGTGCCACGTCCAGTCCTGCCTTGAACAGCTCCAGGGACGGCGACTCCACCACCTCCCCGGGCAGCCCATTCCAGTGTCCAATGACTCTCTCAGGGAAGAACTTTCTCCTCACCTCCAGCCTAAATCTCCCCTGGCACAGCCTGAGGCTGTGTCCTCTCGTTCTGGTGCTGGCCACCTGAGAGAAGAGAGCAACCTCCTCCTGGCCACAACCTCCCCTCAGGTAGTTGCAGACAGCAATGAGGTCTGCCCTGAGCCTCCTCTTCTCCAGGCTAACCAATCCCAGCTCCCTCAGCCTCTCCTCGTAGGGCTGTGCCCAAGGCCTCTCCCCAGCCTCATTGCCCTTCTCTGGACACGCTCAAGCATCTCAATGTCCCTCCTAAACTGGGGGGCCCAGAGCTGAACACAGCACTCAAGGTGAGGTCTAACCAGTGCAGAGCACAGGGGCAGAATGACCTCCCTGCTCCTGCTGGCCACACCATTCCTGATGCATTCTGGGACTCTGACACTGCTTCAGCTCCACCTCCACCTGGCAGAGCAGCTGGCTGCACTGCCCCAAGCACAGAGCTGTGCCCTGCAGCCCCTGGCAGGCTCAGAGTGCTCAGCTCTGGGCACAGACATGAAGTTTGCCCTGAGCTGTAACCAGAAGCCCAGCAGCCAGGCTGGTGCCTGAACTGCTGCATCACCAGGGAGAGCTGCCAGCAGTGCTGATGCCCTTTGCAAAGCACCAAGGTTAAGAAACCCAACACAAGCATCTGAGGCTGGAGAGCTGAGGAGGCAAAGCTTCTGAGCAGGCCTTGGGTGGAAATGAGAGAGCTGATTTACATTTCTGTAGGGTCCTCTCAGCTTGGAGAAGAGGAGGCTGAGGGGGACCTGATCAATGCTTACAGGCACCTAAGGGGTGAGGGTCAGGCAGATGGGGCCAGACTCTTCTCACTGGTGCCCAGTGACTGGACAAGAGGTCATGGAAATGAACACAAGAAGTGCCATCTAAACGTGAGCAGGAACTGCTGCACTGTGAGGGTGGCAGAGCACTGGAGGAGGCTGCCCAGAGAGGCTGTGGAGTCTCCATCTCTGGATGCTTCCAAGACCTGTCTGGATGTGCTCCTGTGTGTCCTGCCCTGGGTGATGCTGCTCTGGCAGGGGGTTGGACTGGAGGAGCTTCGGAGGTCCCTCCCAGCCCCTTCCTTTCTGTGGCTCTGACTCTGCCCAGCTGCCAAGGACCCCAGGGGGCCCTGGAAGCACAGCAGAGCTGCTCCTCTAAGCAGAACGTTGGTGCAAGCTCCTGCTGCTTCGGCACCACTGTCCCTGCTGGCTGCACACACCGAGACACTGCTCACGGTGCACACAGTGCAGTGAGGCTGTGCTTGCCAGCAGAGAATGGACTGAGCACACAGCTCAGTGAGGCTGTGCTTGTCAGCAGAGAATGGACTGAGCACACAGCTCAGTGAGGCTGTGCTTGTCAGAGAGAATGGACTGAGCACACAGCTCAGTGAGGCTGTGCTTGTCAGCAGAGAATGGACTGAGCACACAGCTCAGTGAGGCTGTGCTTGTCAGCAGAGAAGGGACTGAGCACAGAGCTCAGTGAGGCTGTGCTTGTCAGAGAGAATGGACTGAGCACACAGCTCAGTGAGGCTGTGCTTGCCAGCAGAGAATGGACTGAGCACACAGCTCAGTGAGGCTGTGCTTGTCAGAGAGAATGGACTGAGCACACAGCTCAGTGAGGCTGTGCTTGTCAGAGAGAATGGACTGAGCACACAGCTCAGTGAGGCTGTGCTTGCCAGCAGAGAATGGACTGAGCACACAGCTCAGTGAGGCTGTGCTTGTCAGCAGAGAATGGACTGAGCACAGAGCTCAGTGAGGCTGTGCTTGTCAGCAGAGAATGGACTGAGCACAGAGCTCAGTGAGGCTGTGCTTGTCAGCAGAGAATGGACTGAGCACAGAGCTCAGTGAGGCTGTGCTTGTCAGAGAGAATGGACTGAGCACACAGCTCAGTGAGGCTGTGCTTGCCAGCAGAGAATGGACTGAGCACACAGCTCAGTGAGGCTGTGCTTGCCAGCAGAGAATGGACTGAGCACAGCTCAGTGAGGCTGTGCTTGTCAGAGAGAATGGACTGAGCACACAGCACAGCGAGGCTGTGCTTGTCAGCAGAGAATGGACTGAGCACACAGCTCAGTGAGGCTGTGCTTGTCAGAGAGAATGGACTGAGCACAGAGCTCAGTGAGGCTGTGCTTGTCAGCAGAGAATGGACTGAGCACACAGCTCAGTGAGGCTGTGCTTGTCAGCAGAGAATGGACTGAGCACACAGCTCAGTGAGGCTGTGCTTGTCAGAGAGAATGGACTGAGCACACAGCTCAGTGAGGCTGTGCTTGTCAGCAGAGAATGGACTGAGCACACAGCTCAGTGAGGCTGTGCTTGTCAGCAGAGAATGGACTGAGCACAGAGCTCAGTGAGGCTGTGCTTGTCAGCAGAGAATGGACTGAGCACACAGCTCAGTGAGGCTGTGCTTGTCAGAGAGAATGGACTGAGCACACAGCTCAGTGAGGCTGTGCTTGTCAGAGAGAATGGACTGAGCACACAGCTCAGTGAGGCTGTGCTTGCCAGCAGAGAATGGACTGAGCACACAGCTCAGTGAGGCTGTGCTTGTCAGAGAGAATGGACTGAGCACACAGCTCAGTGAGGCTGTGCTTGTCAGAGAGAATGGACTGAGCACACAGCTCAGTGAGGCTGTGCTTGCCAGCAGAGAATGGACTGAGCACACAGCTCAGCGAGGCTGTGCTTGTCAGCAGAGAATGGACTGAGCACAGAGCTCAGTGAGGCTGTGCTTGTCAGCAGAGAATGGACTGAGCACAGAGCTCAGTGAGGCTGTGCTTGTCAGCAGAGAATGGACTGAGCACACAGCTCAGTGAGGCTGTGCTTGTCAGCAGAGAATGGACTGAGCACACAGCTCAGTGAGGCTGTGCTTGTCAGCAGAGAATGGACTGAGCACACAGCTCAGTGAGGCTGTGCTTGTCAGCAGAGAATGGACTGAGCACACAGCTCAGTGAGGCTGTGCTTGTCAGCAGAGAATGGACTGAGCACACAGCTCAGCGAGGCTGTGCTTGCCAGCAGAGAATGGACTGAGCACACAGCTCAGTGAGGCTGTGCTTGTCAGCAGAGAATGGACTGAGCACAGAGCTCAGTGAGGCTGTGCTTGTCAGCAGAGAATGGACTGAGCACACAGCTCAGTGAGGCTGTGCTTGTCAGCAGAGAATGGACTGAGCACAGAGCTCAGTGAGGCTGTGCTTGTCAGAGAGAATGGACTGAGCACAGAGCTCAGTGAGGCTGTGCTTGTCAGCAGAGAATGGACTGAGCACAGAGCTCAGTGAGGCTGTGCTTGTCAGCAGAGAATGGACTGAGCACACAGCTCAGTGAGGCTGTGCTTGTCAGCAGAGAATGGACTGAGCACAGAGCTCAGTGAGGCTGTGCTTGTCAGCAGAGAATGGACTGAGCACACAGCTCAGTGAGGCTGTGCTTGTCAGAGAGAATGGACTGAGCACACAGCTCAGTGAGGCTGTGCTTGTCAGCAGAGAATGGACTGAGCACACAGCTCAGTGAGGCTGTGCTTGTCAGCAGAGAAGGGACTGTGCACACAGCTCAGTGAGGCTGTGCTTGTCAGAGAGAATGGACTGAGCACACAGCTCAGTGAGGCTGTGCTTGTCAGCAGAGAATGGACTGAGCACACAGCTCAGCGAGGCTGTGCTTGTCAGAGAGAATGGACTGAGCACAGAGCTCAGTGAGGCTGTGCTTGTCAGCAGAGAATGGACTGAGCACACAGCTCAGTGAGGCTGTGCTTGTCAGCAGAGAAGGGACTGAGCACACAGCTCAGCGAGGCTGTGCTTGTCAGCAGAGAAGGGACTGAGCACACAGCTCAGCGAGGCTGTGCTTGTCAGCAGAGAATGGACTGAGCACACAGCTCAGTGAGGCTGTGCTTGTCAGAGAGAATGGACTGAGCACACAGCTCAGTGAGGCTGTGCTTGTCAGCAGAGAATGGACTGAGCACACAGCTCAGTGAGGCTGTGCTTGTCAGAGAGAATGGACTGAGCACACAGCTCAGTGAGGCTGTGCTTGTCAGAGAGAATGGACTGAGCACACAGCTCAGTGAGGCTGTGCTTGTCAGCAGAGAATGGACTGAGCACACAGCTCAGTGAGGCTGTGCTTGTCAGCAGAGAAGGGACTGAGCACACAGCACAGTGAGGCTGTGCTTGTCAGCAGAGAAGGGACTGAGCACACAGCTCAGCGAGGCTGTGCTTGTCAGAGAGAATGGACTGAGCACAGAGCTCAGTGAGGCTGTGCTTGTCAGCAGAGAATGGACTGAGCACACAGCTCAGTGAGGCTGTGCTTGTCAGCAGAGAATGGACTGAGCACAGAGCTCAGTGAGGCTGTGCTTGTCAGCAGAGAATGGACTGAGCACACAGCTCAGTGAGGCTGTGCTTGTCAGCAGAGAATGGACTGAGCACACAGCTCAGTGAGGCTGTGCTTGTCAGCAGAGAATGGACTGAGCACAGAGCTCAGTGAGGCTGTGCTTGTCAGAGAGAATGGACTGAGCACAGAGCTCAGTGAGGCTGTGCTTGTCAGCAGAGAATGGACTGAGCACACAGCTCAGTGAGGCTGTGCTTGTCAGCAGAGAAGGGACTGAGCACACAGCTCACTCCTCACAGCCTGCCCGGGGCTGGGCCCCCTCTGTCCACCCGGGGCTGGGCTCCCTTTGCCTGCCCGGGCCCAGCCTCCCCTCACAGCCCATCAGATGCTCTCTGACCCAGCGATGGCCACACAGTGACTCGCAGGACCATCTGCCTGACCCTGCTGGCTCCTTCCCACAGCTCACTGAGCGCCTGCAGGAGCCAGGGGAGGGCCAGGGGAGGGCCAGGGGAAGCCAACTGTGGCCGCAGGGGCCCCGGGGCTGGGGGCAGAGCTGCAGGAGGAGCAGGAGCACAGCACGGTGCCCAGGCCTGACTGCCTCAGCAGCTGGCACCAACTCCACCTGCTCTGGGCGCTTGCAGCAGGGCAGCTCTGCCCCGCGGAGCAGCGGCGCCCACGGGGCCATACCTGACCCTATTAGGCAACCTGAGCCACGAACCCCGCGGGCTCAGAGCCCTCTTAGCTCCAAAAGCAGCCCAGAGGCACATCCACTGCCCGCAGGCTGCCAGGGCAGCAGGGAAGCTGCTGGGACTGCGGCCAGCTTTGGGCCTCTCACTCCGGGGAGGACACTGAGGGCTGCAGTGTGGCCAGAGAAGGGCAGCAGAGCTGGGAAGGGTCTGGAGAGCAGGGCTGGGGGGGAGCAGCTGAGGGAGCTGGGGGTGAGCAGCCTGCAGCAGAGCAGGCTGAGGGCAGAGCTCATTGCTCTCTGCAGCTCCCTGAGAGCAGGCTGCAGCCAGCTGGGGGTTGGGCTCTGCTGCCTGGGCTCAGGGGATGGAAGGAGAGGAACTGGCCTGGGACTGTGCCAGGGGAGGGTTGGGTTGGAGAGGAGGAAAAATGTCTTTGCTGGAGGAGTGGTGAGGGCCTGGCAGAGGCTGCCCAGGGGGGTGGTGGAGTGCCCATGGCTGGAGGTGTTGAAGCAGGTTGTGGCCATGGCACCTGGGGCCAGGGTTTGGTGCCCATGGTGGGGCTGGGTTGAAAGTTGGACTCTGATCTTGAAACAATTCTGCGACTCTGACTCATGGCTCCCAGCATGTGCAGCCTGCCCATGACAGGCAAGTCACAAGCCACCAGCTCAAGCCACTTCAGACCTTTCAGTTGTTACCAAGTCTGAGCAGCTGAGCAGAGGTTACAGACTGCAGAGCTCTGGAGCAGACAATGCCACTAAAGGCCAAGAATGCAGGAGAGAAAGAGCAAAGCCAGGACTCAAGTTGTAACTCCAACCAGCTCTAACATCAAGACACTGCATCTGCAGAAGGAGGTTTCCAGTTCCTTGGTCTTCCCTTAGGATTCCCAGAATTAAGCTGAGAAATCCATTCCTAAGACAGAGGTGGAGCTTCCATGAGCACCCAGCTGCAGGTGGTGACTTCACCTGGGCAGGACAATTAGGCAGAACTAACAGTCACAAACCAGAGAGGGCTGGAATGGGACTTCAAACACTCCTGTTCTAGAAATCATGGAATTGTTTGCGTTGGAGAAGCTCTCTCAGGTCCTCCAGTCCAACACCAACCCAGCACCACCATGGCCACTGAACCCTGTCCCCAGGTGCCATGGCCACAGTTTCCTTCAACCCCTCCAGCCATGAGCACTCCACCACCCCCCTGGGCAGCCTCTGCCAGGCTCTCACCACTCCTCCAGCAAAGAAACTTTTCCTCCTCTCCAACCTAACCCTCCCCTGGCACAATCCCAGGCCAGTTCCTCTCCTTCCATCCCCTGAGCCCAGGCAGCAGAGCCCAACCCCCAGCTGGCTGCAGCCTGCTCTCAGGGAGCTGCAGAGAGCAATGAGCTCTGCCCTCAGCCTCCTCTTCTCCAGGCTGCTCACCCCCAGCTCCCTCAGGCGTTTCAGGGCTGAGCTGAGCTGCCTCTGCCCGCTTGGGGTGGGAGAATCTGTGAGACTCTGACTGTGCTGCTGTGTCCCCAGCAGGCTGCAGGGCAGTGGGCTGAAGGCCCTTACTAGTGCCCATCCCTCCAGCCCTGCTGCCTTGTCCCTCAGCTTGCCACACGAAGGCCTGATGCTGTCACTGTCCCCTTCCCCTTCCCATCTGCTTGATCACTCCCAGGTTCTGCTGTGAGCCTGAGCTCGCTGCCAGCCCTAGCGTCTTCCCCAGCACATGGCTCATTGCCCCCTACCTGCCCTGGGTGGAGCTGGCACACTGCCCTACAAACCTTCCAGGCTGGATTGCAGCCAGCCAGGCTTTTCCCTTTGCCCCTCTCAATCGATCTTAAAGCTAATTACTGAGCTCTGCCAAGCCCTGTGATAAAATCCTTCTCCCCCATCTGCTGCTCACGCCGGGCTCAGGGCTCCCTGCACCTTGTGTCTGGAGAACAGGAGGCTGAGGAGAGACCTCATTGCTCTCTACAGCTCCCTGAAAGGAGGCTGCAGTGAGGTGGGCTTGGGCTCTTCTCCCTAGTCTCAGGGCACAGAAGGAGAGGAAAGGGCCTGAAATGGTGCCAGGGGAGGGTCAGGCTGGAGCAGCCCTCGGCGCACGGCAGGAGGTGAGCTGGTAGCACACATGGAGCTTGCCTGACACATCCTGCCAGGGCGCTGCTGGCAGCTGCCTGAACCTCAGCCAGAGCATCTGGGCTGGTTTCCCACGCTGGTACTCCTCAGTTCCAGCCCAAATCATTCATCTGGCTCTGAGACCCAGAGCAGGCTCTGCAGCCACCGCAGCCAGCAGCCCCCGCGGAGCTCCAGCGTGTGGTCAGCAGGAGCAGGGAGGTCATTCTGCCTCTGTACTCTGCACTGGTCAGACCACACCTCGAGTACTGCGTTCAGTTCTGGGCCCCCCAGTTTAGGAGGGACATCGAAATGCTTGAGCGTGTCCAGAGAAGGGCGACGAGGCTGGTGAGAGGCCTCGAGCACAAGCCCTACGAGGAGAGGCTGAGGGAGCTGGGGTTGTTTAGCCTGGAGAAGAGGAGGCTCAGGGGAGACCTTATTGCTGTCTACAACTACCTGAAGGGTGGTTGTGGCCAGGAGGAGGTTGCTCTCTTCTCTCAGGTGGCCAGCTCCAGAACAAGGGGACACAGCCTCAGGCTGCGCCAGGGGAAATTTCGGCTCGAGGTGAGGAGAAAGTTCTTCCCTGAGAGAGTCATTGGGCACTGGAATGGGCTGCCTGGGGAGGTGGTGGAGTCGCCGTCCCTGGGGCAGTTCAAGGCAAGGTTGGATGTGGCACTTGGTGCCATGGTCTAGCCTTGGGCACTGTGGTAAAGGGTTGGACTTGATGATCTGTGAGGTCTCTTCCAACCTTGGTGATACTGTGATACTGTGATACTGTGAGCTGGAGCAGGAACTGCTCTGACTCAGGCAATCAGAGAATTGTTTGGGGTGGAAAAGATCATCCAGTCCAAGCATCCCCTGACTCTGCCAAGGCTAAACCACTGCCCTCAGCACCACATCTCTGCCTCTCTGAAACACCCCCAGGGATAGGGATTCAAACACCTCCCTGGGCAGCCTGTGCCAGGCTTTGAGAACACTTTCTGCGAAGAAGATTCTTCTAAGGAGCAACCTAAACCTTCCCTGGGGCAACTCGAGGCCATTTCTTCTCATCCTATCTCTTGTTACCTGGGAGAAGAGATCAACCTGACCTGGCTGCAGCCTCCTCTCAGGGAGCTGCAGAGAGCAATGAGCTCTGCCTTCAGCCTCCTCCTCTCCACACTGCACCCCCCGAGCTCCCTCAGCTGCCCCTCCCCAGCCCTGCTCTCCAGACCCTTTCCCAGCTTTGTTGCCCTTCCCTGGACCTGCTCCAGCTCCTCAATGTCCTTCTTGGAGAAAGGAGCCCAAAACTAACCCCAACACTCAAGGTGTAGCCTCAGCAGTGCCCAGTCCAGGGGCACAATCTCTGCCCTGCTCCTGCTGGCCACACTGTTGCTGGTGCCCTTCTTGCCCACCTGGGCACTGCTGGCTCATCTTCAGCCTCTGCCAATCAGCACCCCCAGGTCCTTCTCCACTGGGCAGTTTCCAGCCACTCTGCCCCAAGCCTGGAGCCTTTCCAAGGTTGCTGTGACCCAAGAGCAGCTTCCAGCACTTGGCTTTGTTGAACCTCATACAACTGAGCCCTGCCCATGGATCCAGCCTGGCCAGGTCCCTCTGCAGAGCCTCCTGCCCTCCAGCAGATCAACACTGCCACCCAGCTTAGTGTCATCTGCAGCCTACTGAGGGTGTCCTTCACCCCAGGGCAAAGCAACATGGAGCTGGAGGCAGGTGCCAAAGGACATGGAGTGGAACCTGGATAAGAACAAGATGAGTGGGAGAATGGGAAAGGCCCCAGCAGCAGGGTGGAAGCAGAGTCCCAGGCAGGGTCTGACCTGTGTGGGTAAGCAGCAGGCACTGTGGGCATGAAGCACATGGCCAAAGGGGCCTGGGGAGCCAGGAGAAAGTGCTGGGAGGGGGAAGAGAAGAGGTTCCCTGTAAGGAATGTGGGAGCCCAGCACCACTGGCTGCAGGAGCCTGGGATTGCTGCAGGGCAGGAGCAGGTGCTGGGGCCCCAGGAAGTGGAGTTTGTCCCTTGAGCAGGGGACTCTGTTCCCAGGAGCCTGCAGCACTTCAGGACTCAGGACTGTAGGAAGCCTCCAAAGCTGCAGCCTCAGATAAGCTTTTGTCTTAATTTAGCTAATCTGGGACAACTTCCCAGAAGAACAAAACACTCCCAGCAAGTCCCAGAGAGGGCTGCTGGGAGCAAGGTGTCCCTCTTGTGCTGATTCCTTTGAACACAGCACAAAACACCCTCCCTGCAGGCCCACAGTGAGACAGCAGAAATGGCAGAGCAGCTTCTAAGGACAGTCGATGGCTGAATCCTTCCTGCAGGCTGAGGAGGAAGGTGTAAGGGTACAGAGAGAAGCTCCTGTGGGAAGAGCAGGGCTGCCTCCATGGGAAGGTGCATCTCATGTTTCCTGCTCCAGTGAGCAAAGGCACTGCAAAGGTTGGTGCTGACACAGCCCAGGAGCCACCTCAGTACCACCTGAGTCTGCTCCCCACGAGGCTCACCAGAACTTAGCCCATTTTGACTGAGCATTGCAACAGCAACAACAAAGACTTTGGAAGTGCTCCTGAGAGTTCTCAGCCCAGAACCTGCTGATTTCAACAAAATGATGCTTTGGCCACTCTGCTGGAGACACAGAATGGGTTGGGTTGGAAGGGACCTTCAAGATCATCCAGTGCCAACCCCCTGCCATGGGCAGGGACACCTCAAGGCCTCATCCAGCCTGGCCTTGAGCACCTCCAGGGAGGTTGTGGAGCACCATCGAAGATCACATTCTGTGATTCTGTGCTCCAGAACCTCCCTGGAGGTGCTCAAGGCCAGGCTGGATGAGGCCTTGAGCAAGCTGTGCTGGTGGGAGGTGTCCCTGCCCATGGCAGGGGATTGGCACTGGATGACCTCTAAGGGCCCTTACAACCCAACCCATTGCATGCATCTGGAGTTTGTCTCACACAGATGCTTTGTACTCCAGCACCTGTGCCAGGCTGCTCCTGGAACAGGACACTGCAGTTCAGGTCCCACTTGTGTGCCTGCTCCTCACCTGTGCCAAGCCAAGGCCCTTGCTTTACACCTGAGCCTGCACACACAGAGGTGCAGCAGCAGCCACCTGCAGCACTGAGGGTGCTCAGCACACTGTCACCACCCCCATGCCATGGCCAGGTGCCCCCAGAACGACCCAAGTCAGCTGGGGTGCCAATGTGCCTGCACCACCACCTGAGCTTTGGGAACACCTCTGCCAAGCAGCCCTGGGCAGGGAATGAAGAGGAACTGAGGAGTAAAAGGCAGCAGCATCACTGCTGGGCTTCTGCCACCGCCAAGATGACACCAAGCATGCAGGGCACTGCTGGGACTTGGAGTGGTGACACCTTTCTGCTCTGCTCTGACCTCCTTCTCTCCACTGCTCTCTCTCTCACTCACTCTGCCTGCCTTAACTGCTCTCTGATCAAATCGATCTGCACTGCCTTGTAACCAACACCCTGCCAATCACTTCTGCCCAGCTGGGTGCCAGTTTGCCTCACTCACTCCTCAGCTGTCACAGAGGAGCCTCCTCCAAACCCTTCCTCTGAGGCTGGGTCACAACAAGAGCAATCAGCTCCTCACAACCACCTCTCTGTGCCCAGCTCCCAAACAGAGCCCAAAGCTCTTGCACAAACCAGACAAAAGCCACAGAAGTCCTCCTGCCACCACCCCTCCAGTGAGTGAAACACCAATGACTCACACTCACCCGAGCCTCCTTCACTTCCTCGTTTCCATCCACTTCATCTTCATCCTAGGATGAAAAGCAAACAGCCTCAGGAGGCAGCTCTGCAGGCAACAGCACTTTACTGCAGAAAACCAATCCCAGACTCCAGGCTTGGAAGGGACCTTTGGAGATCATCAGGTCCAAGTTCCCTGCTAGAGCAGGGTCAGCATCAGCAGGGTCACAGAAGGGGTTGGAAGGGACCTTAGAGATCATCCAGTGCCAATCCCCTGCCATGGGCAGGATCTCCCACCAGCACAGGCTGCTCAGGGACTCATCCAGCCTGGCCTTGAACACCTCAAGGGAGGTTGTGGAGCACAGAAGCACCCAACGTGATCTTTGATCACGTTGGGTGCTTCTGTGCTCCACAACCTCCCTGGGCAGCCTGTGCCAGTGTCTCACCACCCTCAACCTGTGCCAGTCTCTCACCACCCTCACTCTCAACAATTTCTTCCTCCTCTCCCCTCTCCCAGCTCAGATCCATTCCCCTCACCCTGGCACTCTCAGCCCTTGTCAAAAGTCCCTTCTTGACTTTCTTGCTGCCCCCCTTCAGGTGCTGGAAGGTTCAACTTGCCCAGGATCACGATGTCCAGCTGGGTTTGGAGTCTCTCCAGAGAAGGAGACTCCAGAGCCCCTCTGGGCAAGCAGCTCCAGGGTTTATTGCATTTGTAATTACTGCATTGCTAATGGTTTGATGTTAAAGCCAAGAGCACTTCTGCCTCTCGACGTGCTTAGGCTGCTTATCTGCTCAGGCTGGGTAACCAAATGGTCATTAAGAAGATCTTGGTGCAGGAGACAAAATGATCCTGTTGGGATGGGAGTGGGAAAGCTCCTTGCAAGAGAAAAAAATTCTCTAAGAACATTCTGAACTACTCAAAAAGGAGACTTTGAATCAGGGCTCTCCAGAGAAATCCTGAGGTGTCCAGCAGGAATCACTGAATCAGCCACATTGGAAGAGAGCTCCAAGCTCCTCCAGCCCAACCTGGCACCCAGCCCTGCCCAACCAACCAGACCATGGCACTAAGTGCCTCAGCCAGGCTTGGCTGCAACACCTCCAGGCACAGCCACTCCACCACCTCCCTGGGCAGCCCATTCCAGTGCCAATCACTCTCTCTGACAACAACTTCCTAACAACATCCAGCCTAGACCTGCCCTGGCACAGCTTGAGCCTCTGTCCCCTTCTTCTGTCCCTGGCTGCCTGGCAGCAGAGCCCAACCCCACCTGGCTACAGCCTCCCTGCAGGCAGCTGCAGGCAGCAATGAGCTCTGCCCTGAGCCTCCTCTGCTGCAGGCTGCACCCCCCCAGCTCCCTCAGCCTCTCCTCACAGGGCTGTGCTCCAGGCCCCTCCCCAGCCTTGCTGCCCTTCTCCAAACACCTTCCAGCACCTCAGCATCTCTCTGCAATGGAGGAGCCCAGAACTGGACACAGCACTGCAGGGGTGGCCTGAGCAGTGCTGAGCACAGGGGCACAAGAACCTCCCTTGTCCTGCTGCCCACACTGCTCCTGAGCCAGCCCAGGATGCCATTGGCTCTGCTGCCCACCTGGGCACTGCTGCCTCAGCTTCAGCTCCTCTCTCCCAGCACCCCCAGCTCCCTCTCTGCCTGGCTGCTCTCAGCCACTCTGGACCCAGCCTGTAGTGCTGCTTGGGGTTGTTGTGGCCAAAGTGTAGAACCCTGCCCTTGGCCTTGTTCAGTCTCATCCCATTGGCCTCTGCCCACCCATGCAGCCTGGCCAGGTCCCTCTGCAGGGCTCTGCTACCCTCCAACAGCTGCTCTGGATCTCTAAAGACTTGACACACCTCCTGTGGGCACAGGGGGCACCACAGGGGTTTTCATCATGCAGGAAGCCTCTGCCCCGAGGTGCATGAGGAAGCTCTGGCCACAGCTGCTGCAAGCTTCTTAGTCATCAGCTCACAATGCTCCTTCTCTCCTGAACAAGGGCAGCTGATTTCATCCCCCAGTCTCTACCCCGGGTCTGGAGGGCTGGAATTCCTCCTTCAGGCTGAGCTCCTTTTGAAAGCAGGACTAAGAGAAATGACCATGCCACAGACAGCTCCTCTCTGTGTCCCTCCTGGAGATCCAGGCACAGGTTTTACTCCTTATTGTCTCCTTTTTAGAGAGCCTAAAGTGCAGCCAGATTTGCATAGAGAGGAAACTGAAAATGCTTCCACTAGTGCCTGACCTCCTAGGAAATGAGATTTCAGTTCTCTGCTCCCATGTCAGCCTTTCACCAGATCCCCTGCCAGGATCACACTGAATTATGGCTCAAGAGAGGCTTCCTGCAGCCTGCTGCTAGGGTCTGCAGGGCCAGACAGGGATGGAGTTCCTTTGGAAGTGCCATTCTGAGCTAGAACCAGAGAGGAAAGGGCCAATGGGAAATAAAAGTCCTATTGGAAAGCAAGTCTGGGTGAGGACTTCCCCCTGGGTCTGTCTCAGACACTCAGAGCTGCCCCAGACCTTATGTGGAAGAAAACTGAGGGTGGGCTCCACTGAAAGCCCTGAAAGTACCTGAAAGGAGCCTGTATGGAAGCCAGGAAGTGGCTTCTGACAAGGGCTGAGAGTAAGAGGATGAGAGAGAATGGACTGAAGCTCGAGGAAGGCAGATTTAGACTGGAGGTTAGGAAGCAATTGAGAGTGAGGGTGGTGAGACACTGGCACAGGTTATGTGATCAAAGATCCCATTCAGTGCTTCTGTGCTTCACAACCTCTCTGGAGGAGTTCAAGGCCATGTTGTATGAGCCCTTGAGCAAGCTGTGCTGGTGGGAGGTGTCCCTGCCCATAGCAGGGGGGTGGCACTGGATGGTCTGGAGGGTCCCAGCCCATTCTGAGGCTCCATGACTATTTTGGCAGTCCCTTGGCCTGAGCTCTCTCTGTTCCCACCTGGCCCTTGTGCAGGGTTTGCTTCCTCAGGTTCCCTGCCATGGCCTGCTAATCTCTGCCAATTCCACCACACTCCTTTAGCCCAGCAGGTTTGGGCTGCTCCAGCCTGTGCAGCAAGCTGGGTGGGGAGGAGGGAACCTGGCAGTGGACACTTGCTGGCTGCAGCTGCTGCACAATGCCTTCTGACTCTGCTTTGTGCTTAATGGTGGGCACTGGATGGAGCCCCTTGGGCTGAGCTGTTGCTGATGTTCTGGGGGGGGGGCACTGAGAAGCTTCTCTGCTGCTGCCATGGAGCAGAGCAGCCAAAACAGTTCTGTGACTCTGTGGTGTAGAGCTGGGGAAAGAAACCTGCCTGTGAGGAGAGGCAGGTCTGGGTGGATGCCCCTTAGTGGTGCTGAGGGATGAGGCTTAGCAGCAGAGCTGCTGCCTGCATAGTGGTTGGGTCCAGTGATCTCAAAGGTCTGTTCCAACCAAAACAGCTCTGTGATTCCGTGGTGGGGAGGAGGGAACCTGTTGGGGAGGAGGGAACCTGTCAGTGGGCACTTGCTGAGTGTCCTGTGCGTGGCAGAGGGGGCTGGAACTGGACGATCTTTAAAGTCCCTTCCCACCCAAACCCTTCTGTGACTGGGAGAAATGTGAAGCTTGGAGCTGGAAGGAGATTCCCCCTGAGTGTCACAGGATGAGTTTCCCTTTCCCAAGGGACTCCAACTTACATCCTTTGTGGAGAAGATGATTCCTGTGCCTCTCCGCCTCTCCTTGGGCCGCCGCCGCTCGCGGATGGACTGCTTGCTCAGAGCCCTGTCCTCTGCCTCCTGCTCTTCACACTCTGCCCAGACAGAGAGAGGCTGCTTTGGTTTCAGGCACTTACAGCTGTGCCTCTGCTAAGGTGTTGGGCTTCTCTTCCAGGCCACTTTGGCTGTGCTGTGTTATGGAGGAGTCACTAAACCCAACACAACGGAGTCTCGGTGCCTTGCTGGGCTGGTTACTCACAGTCTGCCTTTAGCAGAGCCCAGAGAGGTTACTCCAGCTGTCAGCAACTCCAAACCATCCCAACTTAAACTAGGGGATCTCTCCTCCCAGCCCTAAGATCTAAAGGCTATCCCAAGGGAGAAAGTCATTTTATCCCTCTCTCTTCCATCAAGAGACTGCACTCTGCACTGGGATTTCCATTCCAACCACCACCATTGGCAGTGTGAGGTGCTGGCTCCCCACACTGCTCCCCTCAGAGTAAGAAGCAAACTTATTTAATCTAGAATTCAATCCAACAGAACTCAATCCAGACTCTAGGATGCTGGGAGCATAACCTTGTCCTCTCTCTGTCTGCACAACCCTGAACTGAAGCCCAGAGCTGGGGCTGCTCCTGCCCCTGCTTGGTACATACCATTCTTCTCCATCTCTGTGGCTGTACCTCTGAAGTCTGCTGGGTTCACAGAGTCAGGACTCAGATACTTATTTGTTCGAGTCAGGTAGGAGCTTGTATAGAGGAGAGGTGCTGAGGTGGAGGGGGACACAGGTGTGGTAGGCTTCTCTGCTGGCGCCGGGCACCTCAGCCGCCGGTAGATGTTCTGTCAACGAGAACCACAGCACAGAGTCAGCAGAGTGGATCACAGAATGCTCCAGAGCTCGTCCAGTCCAACCCCCAGAGAATCAACCAGGTTGGAAGAGACCTCCAAGATCATCCAGTGCCACCCATCCTCCACTTAGAGCAGCTTGCCCAGAGTTCTGGCCAGCCTCACCCTGAATGTCTCCAGGGGATGAGGGCTCAACCACCTCCCTGGGCAACCTGTTGCATGTTCCAGCACCCTCCTGCTGCAGAACTTGTTCCTCACACCTGATCTAAATCTACTCTGCTCTAGTTTGGATCCATTGAAGCCACAGGATGGGGAAAAACAAGCAGCTCTGGGATTCCAGGGGGCTGGGTAAGCTATTTCACAGTGCAAAGTTTTCTCCACTGCTGCTGGGACTGATCACCTCCACCTGTCAGATCATTCCAGCAGGTGAGGGTGAAGGTTAAAAGCACTGCAGAGCTGCAAAGTGAGAGCAGTGTCCTGTCACTGGGAGAGTCTGGGATCAGCTGAGGGTGAAGGTTAATAGCATTGCAGAGCTGCAATGTCCTGACACTGGGGGGTCTGGGATCAAGCTCATTGTCCCTGCAGCAGCACAAAGGAGTTCTCTAATAACTGATCCAATAACTGACAGGAGGAGGGACAATGGCTCTGAGATGAGAGAGGGAAGATCAAGAGGAAGAAATTGTTGAGAGTGAGGGTGGTGAGACACTGGCACAGGTTGCCCAGGGAGGCTGTGGAGCACAGAAGCACCCAATGGGATCAAAGATCAAAGATCACATTGGGTGCTTCTGTGCTCCACAGCCTCCCTGGAGGTGTTCAAGGCCAGGTTGGATGAGGTGTCCATGCCCATGGCAGGGAGCTGGCACTGGATGAGCTTTGAGGTCCCTTCCAACCCAACCCATTCTACATGATTCCATGATTCTAAGCCAGTAGAAATGAATGAGTGAGAGTAAAGAGCCAGAGATGATGGCAGGGCAGAGCTGTGCCTCTGGCTTTGCATCGCCCACACAGCGCCTGTGGACCGATGTGAACAGGAAGCCTCAGTCCGGAGAGCACAGTGAGGAAGGATCCAGGCCATGCTTCCACCATCAGCCTCCTCACGCTGCTCCCCTGTGCTCCACACAGCTTTGCTCTCTGCCGGCAGTGACATTCCCAGCAGAGAGCAGCTGAGCTCTGCCAGCGACACGTCCCAGCCCTGGTGCAGAGCACCGAGCGAGGCAGCGCTCCCTGCACCGCTGCTTCCAGCCAGCCCAGCACAGGCTGCCAGCCCCCGAGGAGCCTCTCCCGATCTCAGCTATCCCCCAGAGGCTCCACCAACGCTGAATGGAGGCCAGGAGCGGCCAGGAGGATCACCTCCTCATCCGTGCTCCTGCTCCAGCGAGCTCTGCCCTCCTGCCTGTCGCCGCTGTCCCCGGCCGGCTCTGCGCTCTCCTCCTTCTCGCTGGGCTGCTCCTGCGCCTGCCGCTCCGCCCGCGACCGGCTGAAGGTTCGCTCTGCCTCCTGCAGGTCTGTCAGTGTCACACCCTGGGGGAGGCAAAGGGGACAGGCTTCACATCTGTGACACTAGAGCTCATCTTCCAGGCCTGGCTGAGCTCAGGGCTGCCTGCCCGGGCTGATGTTCACAGCATGTCAAGGGGCTGGAGGGGATCTCTGGAGAGTTTCCAGTCCAACCCCTGCCAGAGCAGGAGCAGAGAATCCAGCACAGGTCACACAGGAACACATCCAGACAGGGCTGGAAAGGCTCCAGAGGAGACTCCACAGCCTCTCTGGGCAGCCTGCTCCAGGGCTCTGGGAGCCTTCCAGGCAAGAAGTTGCCTCTTGTGCTGAGCTGGAACCTCCTGTGCTGCAGCTTCCATCCACTGCTGCTTGTGCTGTGCCAGGGCACAAGTGAGCAGAGCCTGTCCCTGCCCCTTCCTTCCTGACCCCCAGCCCTCAGATATTCACAGATGTTCATCAGATCCCCTCTTCATCTTCTCCTCTCCAGACTGACCAGGCCCAGGGCTCTCAGCCTCTCACCAGGCAGTGCTGCAGTCCCTTCAGCATCCCTGCAGCCCTCCCTTGGGCTCTCTCCAGCAGATCCCTCTTGAACCGGGGAGCCCAGAACTGGATTTCAGGTGGGGCCTGACCAGGGCAGAGTAGAGAGGGAGGAGAACCTCCCTGGATCTGCTGAACACACTCTTCCTAATGCCCCCCCAGGACCCCATTGGCCTTCCTGGCCTCCAGAGCACTTTGCTGTGCCATGCAGAACTTGTCCAAATCCACGAGGATTTCCAGGGGAACTCCTGTTCTCAACAGTCACTTTGATCACTTTGCTGCTACGAGAAAGGAGAGGATTCTGTCACCCCTGGGGGCTTCTGGGTGTGCTGACACCATCAGGGACCCAGAGCAAGCCAAACAGACCTGACCAAGCTACCAACAAGAGCCAAGGACTGCAGAAAAGAGACCTTGGGAATCCACCTCCTGCACTCTGGCACAGCATTCTGGAACAATCATTTGCAGCAATTATGGCCTGAACCTCTCCACCACAGTCTGAGGGTAGAGGAGTTCTTTGTCCTGTGTCATAATGGAAGAGAGGTGTCCAGGCTGGAGGAGAGGGGGCTGAGGGCAGAGCTCATTGCCCTCTGTAGCTCCCTGCAGGGAGGTTGCAGCGAGCAGGGGGCAGCCTCTGCTCCTTGGGTGCAAGGGACAGGAGCAGAGGGAATGGCTCCAAGCTGCCCCAGGGGAGGCTCAGGCTGGATGCTAAGAAGTATTTCTGCACTGGAAGGGCTCTCAGAGCTTGGCACAGGCTGCCCAGGGCAGTGCTGCAGTGCCCATCCCTGGGGCTGGTGCTTAGGGCCATGGTTTGGTGCTGAGCCTGCAGCGCTGGGTGGAGGCTTGGGCAGGATGAGCCTGGAGGCCTCTCCCAGCCAGATGTTTTCCATGGTTCTGAGCAGAAAATCAAATCCTGTCCCCCTGCCATCAGCTCTCCTCACCCTACCCACAGAGAGGAGCTTTCCCACTGCTTACCTGCGTGGACCTGCGCGTCTGCCGCGCCTGCCTGGACCGAGCCTTCCGCAGGGACTCCGCCTCCTCATCCCGCACCGGAGTCAGATAGGACCTGAGAGAAAACAAAAGCAAAAAGGACAGAAGAGGTTAAAGCACAGAGAGATGCTCTGCCCTCCTGCCTCTGCAAGCTCCACGGCTGAGGTATTCCCTTTCACACAGACAAAAACCCTCCCAGCTCCATCTCCCAAGGCTGCTGTGGGCTTCAGCTTTGGGACACCCTTCCAAAGAGCACTCATGTTATGCCCTCCCCAGACCTCCAGACATGTTCTGTTCAAAGAGGTGACCTCCTTAGTGCATTATTTGCTCCATTCCACCTCTTTCTGCGCGGCCAGAAACCAAGCAGGCAGCACCAAACCACCTCTTGCTCAGCTAAAGATGTCGGGAGCAGAAACCCTGCGCTGCACACGCTGCAGACCCTCCCTCCTCTCATTAGATTCATGCTCCTGTTCCTGCGATCTGCTGCCTTCATCAGTATGAGACCCAGCACACACGACAGCAGCTCAACTGCAAAGATGAACCACCTCGGAAGGAGCAGGGAAATGAAAGCAGTGACCTTCGGGCAGCAGAGCAGCCTCAGCCCCCGCGGAGCCAGAAGCGCCAGGCGGAGCTGGGCACAGCAGCCTCGGGGAGAGCTCCACGGAGAGATCCCCAGCAGCATCCACGCACTCAGCCCTCAGCCCTGGCACCAGCGCGGAGTCGCTGGGGAAGGCAGTCAGCAGTGCTCCTGCCGAGCAGGCAGCCTGATTTCCATGCTGCTGGAGTGGCTTCCATCTTCGGAGAGATTAATTGGATTGGACTCTTCAGGCTGGCTCAGAGGGAATTAATATTAACACTGCCTCGGCCGGCGGGGACCAGGAGGAAATGCTCCCTGGCAGGTCTGCCACGGCCACAGGTTAAGAGCTAGCAAAGATCTGGAGATGTTGGAGGGATAATTAGCCGAGTGAGGGCTGCGATCTGCCGAGGCAGGCGGCTGCTGTGCCCCTGGGCTCTTGCTGGCTCTCCACCAGAGCCCTGCGTGGAGGAGCTGGGGGCTGAACAAACCTCACAGCTGAGGCAGTCAGGCAGGACACCGATCTGAGCCACTGCTGGTGAGGCAAAACCTCCAAGAAGCAGGAATCTGGATCCTTCTCCATGCCTTTTATCAGACTGACCCTCAAAGGTCATCTTGTCCAAGCCCCTGCAGGCAGCAGGGACACCTCCAGCCTGAGCAGGCTGCCCAGGGGCACAGCAAGTTGACCTTGAGTGTCTCCAGGGGTGGAACCTCCACCACCTCTCTGGGCAGCCTGTGCCAGTGTCTCATCACTTCTCCTGATGTCTAACCTAAACCTGTCCTGCTCCAGCTTCAAACCACTACCTCTTGTCCTTGGAAACAGTCCCTGCCCAGCCTGCCTGTAGGTCTCCTTCAGATATTGAAGGTCTCCTTAGAGCCTTCCCCAGGCTGCCCAGCCCCAGCTCTCCCAGCCTGTCCACATGGCAGAGGCTCTCCAGCCTCTGATCATCTTCGTGGCCTTTATCCACCTCCAGGACCTCGTGGTCAGCTCTGGGTCAGGAGTGCAGCCACAGGCTGAGCTCCTGCACCCAGCAGACATCTCCTCACAGGAGCTTCCTTGGACTATTCCCAGGGGCAGGCAGCAGCCAGGCTGCTCAGAGCACAGCCCAAGTGCTGGGGGGCACACGTGGGAGTCTCCTCACCTAAAGCTGGTGCAGGTGTTGCACAGAGTGCCAGGCTGGGAGGGACCCCAAGGACCAGCTGGTGCACCCTTGCCAGGAGGTGCTGGAGTTGCATTCAGCTGGCCCAGCACCCTGCCAGGCTGGGGCTGCCAAGTGCCCAGTGCAGGGCATGCACCACTGCCCTGGGGAGGTGATTCCAGTCCCTGGCTGTTCCCATGGGGAACATTTTCTGCTGGAGCCCAGTGGGGATGTCCCCAGCAGTGGCCTGTCCCCATCAGCCCTTGTGCTTCCATGGCACTGCTTGCACAAATGGAGTCTCCACCTTCCTGGCAGCCTCCCTTTGTGCCCTGGCCCATGGCAGTGAGGTCTGCCCTGAGCCTTCTCTTCCCCAGGCTGAACTCCCAGCCCTCTCAGCCTCTCCTCACACAATCACTCTTCTCTGGATCCACTGAACCATGCCCTGAGCACCCCCAGATCTCCGAAGAGCCCCAGGGGAGCACACAGGAGCTGTGAGCCATGCTGGAGATGCTGCGCTGCTGGCAGCTTCTGGAGGAGCTGAAGCATGCTCTGGGAGCACTCTGGGAGCTGGCTCCATGGGGCTGTGTGTACCCAAGGTGCCCAGGCTGCCTGAGCTGCCCTTCCAGGCTGCCATTCCTCAGCTCCAGAGAGAGGCTGCAGCTAAGCTGAGGGGGATGCAGCACAGAGCAGCTCTGCCCAGCCGCACAGGGGAGCTGTGCTGCACCTACTGAGTTGGGTGATTGCCTCCCAAGAGCTCTGCTGCTTCAGGAACAAGAAAAGCAGCTGCTGCTTGCTGTCTGGAAGCTGTGCAGCTCCTCCCTGCTGCTCTCTCCTGCTCTGCTTTGTGCAGTGCTCAGGTGAAGGCACATCAAGGAAACAATCAGCACTGGCTGCAGCTTTGGGCGCCAGCAGAACCACTGCTCTCTGCCCAGCACCCACGAGCAAAAAGCCACCTGCAGGAAGGGTCTGTGTGCATAAGAGGCTGCAAATGAAGCTCAGAGCAGCAGAACAAAACCAACAGTTCCTGAAACACAGAAGCCAAGGGGATGTGTAGCTAAGGGAGGTGAGAACTTTGCTCCACTAGCTTAGAACCAGTGAAATTCTGTCTCACGCTCTGCAAGGAGGACACAGGCTGGAGGAGCTACCCTGGGAAGTTCAACAAGGCCAAGGGCAAGGTCCTGCAGCTGGGCTGGGGCAATCCCAAGGACAAATCCAGGCTGGGTGTGGAGTGGTTCAAGAGCAGCCTGAAGGAGAAGGCCTTGGGGGTGTCAGTTGGTGCCAGAGTGCCCAGGAGCCAGCACTGGTCCCTGGCAGCTCAGAGGCAGCTGAGTGCTGGCTGCAGCCAGAGCAGGGAGAGCAGCAGCACAGGGAGGGGATTCTGCCCCTCTGCTCTGCTCAGACCTCCCCTGCAGCACTGCCTCCAGCTCTGGGGAACACAGCACAAGGATCTGGAGCTGCTGGAGAAAGTCCAGAGGAGGCCACAAAGATGAGCAGAGGCTGGAGAATGTCCCCTCTGGGGACAGGCTGGGGAGAGTTCAGCCTAGAGAAGGCTCCAGGCAGACCTCAGAGCAGCCTTCCAGTGCCTTCCTGGGCTCCAGGAGAGCTGGGGAGGGACTTTGGACAAGGCCTGGGAGTGCCAGGAGGAGGGAGAATGGCTTTGAGCTGGGAAAGTGGAGAGGAGGAAGGAATTGTTGAGAGTGAGAGTGAGGAGAGACTGACACAGGTTGCTCCTGGAGCTTGTGGATGCTCTCTTCATGGAGGTGTTCAAGGCCAGGCTGCATAAGGACTTGAGCAAGCTGTGCTGGTGGGGGTGTCCCTGCTCATGGCAGGGGGCTGGAACTGGATGATTTTAAAGGTCTTTTCCAAGCCAAAGCATCCTCTGATTCTCTGAAAGGAGCAAAAGGAGGACAGAGGAGCTCTGCCTCTGCCCACCGAGGTCCTGGGGGCACAGAGGTGCACTGGGTCAGTCTGGGGTCACTCAGAACACTCCTGGCACAGGTGAGCAGCACCAGATCACATCTACAGCAGCTGAGGTTCTTCTGCACACAACAGAAAATAGCCCTGAGCTCCCTGCCAGGGCATGGGAGAGGGCAGAGAGCAGCCCCAGCAGTGTCAGAACTGCAGAGAACTGCCCAGCACCAGCTGGGGAGCTGCAGGCTGGGCTGCTGCTGAGGCAGGACTGATGCTGAGGCAGGGCTGCAGGAGCTCCCTTCTCCATCCCCCCCCTGCCTAGCCACAGCTCTGCACGCAGCAGTGTAGAGATACAGCAAGAGGGAAAAACACTACTCTGTGCCTCCTACCTCCTCATCCTCCCAGACCTTCCTCCTCTGCAGAATTTGCATGAAGAGGACTACTGCAAGCACCATTAGCACGTTTGGGTGCCCAAGAGGGACTCAATCTTCAGAGGAGCACATTTTGCACCTCAGAGAGGAGCTGTGCCTGGGCTGCAGCCTTCACTGATCACTAACTTCTGGATCCTTCCCATTTGCACAATTCCACACTTCTTGGAGCTCACCCAGAGCCATTTCCCAGGCGTGAGCTAAGTGCATTCTGTGCAGCAAGGCAGCAGAGCCCCTGCAGGGTGGCAGAGCTGCTGTGCCTGGGAATGCAGCTGCAGCCTCTCCCTGCTGCTGGACAGAGGTGGTCGTGCTGGAAGGGTTTCAGCTGCCAGCAGCAGCCCACCCTACTGCTGGCAACTCCAGCACAGTTCTCCTCTGCTTGGTGGGCTTTAATCATTCTTTGGAGGCAAAAAGAAGGTAAAGGCTGATTTTACAGTCTGAGGTGGTGGAAGGGATGGAAGGAGATAAATAAGCACAAAGTGAGTGAAAGGAGATGGCAGAGCAGGGCTGGGCTGGAGGGCAGAGCCAGAGCAGTGCACTGCCTCCCAAAGCAGAACAAGTGCAGCTCACAGCAAGCTGCAGGGGGTGGGCAGCAAATGGGGCAGGAGCAGCCTGTAAACAGCCCACAGAGTTTGTAATTACGTTTTCTAGCAGCACACTGCCTGCTGAAGTGCAGGATCTGTGTCAGCCCATTAATTCCAGCCAGCATCACATGATGCCAGCAGCTCCTCAAAGCAGAGCTCCTGTGCTGTGTTTCCTCCCATGAAGGTTTCTCTGACAAACAGATGAAATCAGTCACTGTGGCAAGGGAGCTGAGCAGATTCCTCCCAGCTCTGGGCTGCCAGCAGCAGAATATCAATTGTTGTAGAGAGGTGGATGTGAGAGTCAGCAGAACCACTGCAGAACTTTGTCATTCCCAGGGACAGAGAGGAGTCAGCTCTGCTGCCAGCTCAGAGCTGCACTGCCTAGAAAGGAGATGGGAACTGAATCTGGCTCCACTGAATCCTTCCTGCTTCCCAAATCTCACCAGCTGCCTCTGCTAACCCTTTCAGGCAGGACAGTGTGACCCAAGGATGGGTCCCAACCACTCAGCACCACCTGGGACCAGCAGCACAGGGAGGGGATTCTGCCCCTCTGCTCTGCTCTGCTCAGACCTCACTGCAGCACTGCCTCCAGCTCTGGGGAATCCAGCACAAGGAGCTGGAGCTGCTGGAGAGGGTCCAGAGGAGGCCACCAAGATGATGAGAGGCTGCAGAACCTCCCCTGTGGGGACAGGATGGGAGAGTTGGGGCTGTTGAGTCTGGAGAAGAGAAAGCTCCAGGGAGAGCTCAGAACAACCTTCCAGCAGCTGAAGGGGCTGCAGGAGAGCTGGGGAGGGACTTTGGGCAAGGGCTGGGAGTGGCAGGAGGAGGGAGAATGGCTTAGAGCTGGGAGAGGGGAGAGGAGGAAGGAATTGTTGAGAGTGAGGATGGGGAGAGACTGGCACAGGTTGAGGGTGGTGAGACACTGGCATAGGTTGCCCAGGGAGGTTGTGGAGCACAGAAGTTCCAGAAAGATCAAAGATCCCATTTTGTGCTCCTGTGCTCCACAACCTCCCTGGAGGTGTCCAAGGCCAGGCTGGATGAGGCCTTGAGCAAGCTGTGCTGGTGGGAGGTCCTGCCCATGGCAGGGGCTTGGCACTGAAGGTCCTTTCTGTGAATCTTAAGGGCAAAAGAAGCTGCAAGAAAACCCTGCAGGAGGGGAAAATACAACCAAGGGGGAGTGAGCCTGGATAAGATCAGCTCTGTCCATCTGAAACCTTTGCCAGAGGGAGAAAAGGCAAAAAGAGAACACAGTGAGGAGAGAAACTCCTGCCAAGGAGAGGGAATGATGCAGAAAAAGCAGTGCCAGTGCCCTGCTCATCAGCACAGAGCTACCCAGCACAGAGCTACCCAGCACAGAGCTACCCAGCACAGACCATTAATTCCTCCAAGAAACACAGCAGCTTCTGATGGGCTCTTTACAGCCCTGAGCTCCTCTGCTGCCTTCCCAGCTCCTGCAGGCACTCAGAGCCTGAAGCCTTCGTGGCAAACCTCATCCAGCACCTGCAGAGTGCCTTGGCAGAACAACTCCTCCCGGGCTGGGAGGGGCACTGAGAGTGGGGAAACTTCTGACAGCTGCATCCCTCTGGCAGCAGCACTGCAGGGACACTCACCTGAGGGACACTTACCTGAGACACTAACCCACCTGAGAGACACTCACCTGAGGGACACTCACCCAAGAGACACTCATCTGAGAGACACTCACCCACCTGAGAAGCACTCACCTAAGAGACAGACACTCACCTGAGACACTCAATCACCTGAAACACTCACCTAAGAGACACTCACCTGAGTGAGGGACACTCATCTGAGAGAGACACCTAAGAGAGAGACACTCACCCAGGAGCCACTTGGCACCAAGGCAGGAAGCTGAACTTCCCTCAAGTGCTGCAGCAGCCCTCGGGTCCGAGGGGGTTCACAGAACCAGAGCTGTGCAGGCTGGAAGGGACCTTGGGGCTCACCCAGAGCTCAGTCCCACCACTGCTGCCGAGCCACTGCCACTGCCCCTCCCTGGGCACCACCTCGGGATGGCTTTTCAACGCCTGCAGGGGTGGGGACCCTGCCAGCTCCCTGGGCAGCCTGTTCCAGGGCCTGGGAACCCTTGCTGGGAAGGAGTTGTAAATGAATACCCAACCTGAACCCCCTGGCACAACCTGAGGCCACCTCCTCTTGTCCTGTCACTTGTCCATGCCAGAAGAGCCCAACCCTCCTGGCTCCAGCCTCCTCCCAGGGAGCTGTAGAGAGCAACGAGGTCTGCTCAGCCTCCTCCTCTGAACACCCCCAGCTCCCTCAGCTGCTCCTCACCAGCTCTGCTCTCCAGACCCTTCACCAGCTCTGTTGCTCTTCTCACCTGACCAAGGCACTTTGTCTTGCTGTCAGCACACCAAACACTGAGACACAGCCCCCAGGAGCTCTAAGGAGGCCATGATTGGGTCCCTCTGTCCCTGCCAGGTCCTTCTCCTCCAAACCCACGACTGGGTCCCTCCAGCCCTGTCACAAGCCCAGGTCCCCACAGCAGCTGCAGGAGCCTGACCTCTGCCAGTGCTGCTGGTGAGCCTGGGCTGTGCTTGATGCAGCTCTTCTAGAGCAAACCCTGCCATGGGCAGGAGCTGCTCCACTGGGGCTCTGACTGCTCATCTCAGCCCCAACTCCTTCTAGCTTGGGAGTGACTCTGATTTACATCCACCAGACCAGAAACCTCAGTGGGAGCTTTCTCAGAAGCCAGGCCAGACCTGTGGGTCTCCCAGCCCTGGTGAGGCAGGTAAGGGGATGCAGGCACAGGAAGATGTGACCAGCAGATGGGAAGCCACAGAGAGAGCTGCTCTGGAGAGCAATCACATCCCAAACACTGCAGTGCTCTGAAACACAGAGTCATGGAATGGTAGGAGCTAGAAGGGACCTCTGGAGATCATCCAGTCCACAGCAACCCTCTGCCCACAGCAGGAGCACCCAGGGCAGGGCACACAGGAACATATCCAGGCAGGACTTGAAAGTCTGCAGAGGAGACTCCACAGCCTCCCTGGGCAGCCTGCTCCAGGCCTCCAGCACCCTCACAGCAAAGAAGTTTCTCCTCACGTTAAGGTGGAACCTGCTGGGTTCCAGTGTGTGTCACTGCTCCTTGTGCTACCACAGGACAGCAGAGCCTGGCCCCTGCTTGCCCCCCACCCTTCAGACCAGATTGATCAGATCCCCTCTCAGCCTTCTCTTCTCCAGGCTAACCAGCCCCAGGGCTCTCAGCCTTTCCTCATCACACACATGTTACAGAGCCTTCATCATCCTCATAGCATCCACTGGACCTCTCCAGCAGTTCCCTGCCCCTCTTGAACTGGGGACCCCAAACCAGGACACAACACTCCAGATGTGAAGGGGGCAGAGAACCTCCCTTGACCTTCTCACACACTTTTTCTGATGCTCCCCAGGATGCCATTGGCCTTCTGGGCTACAAGGGCACACTGCTGTCCGTGGAGAGCTTCCTGCCCACCAGGACTCCAAGGTCTTTCTCCGTGGAGCTGCTTTCCAGACCTGCACTGGTGTCTGGTGCTGCCCCTCCCCAGGTGGGGGACTCTACACCTGTCCTCACTGAACTCGAGGAGGTTCCCCTTTGCCCAGGTCTCACTGGATGGCAGCTCAGCCACTGCTCCAGCTTGGTACCATCAGTGAACTTGCTCAGAGTCCACTCTGTCCCCTCATGCAGGTCACTGGTGAAGAGGATGATCCTTAAGGTCCCTTCCAACCCAAACCATCCTACGAATCTCTTGAACAACACAACTTTGCCATCCTCCCACCTCTGCCTCTCATCTGAGCAGCAGGAAGTTTGCTTCTCCCTGTGTGGGTGACAGAGCCCTGGGACAGGCTGCCAGGGGGCTGTCAGAGTCTCCCTCTCTGGAGATATTCAAGACCTGCCTGGATGTGCTCCTGTGTGTCCTGCTCTGGGTGGTGCTGCTCTGGCAGGGGTTTGGACTGGATGAGCTTTGGAGGTCCCTTCCAGCCCCTGACACTCTGTGAGGCTGTGACCTCCTCCATGCACACAGAGAGCAGGGAAGACAGAAGGAAGCCAAACCCAAAGCCTCAGGCACTGCCTGCTGGGACAATTGGAAAAGTACAGCATCCCAGCAATGCATTCCTGCCAGCTGGCCATGTGCCACCAGCTGAGAAACCAGCCCTGAGCTGGGGGAGCTCCACAGGCAGGAGTGCTGACAGCAGCTCCCAAAATACAGCCCCTTCAGTTAGACAAAATGGACCCAGCACAAGGCACTGGCAGGGACATGGAGACAGGCAGAGACCTCTCTGCTCTCTCACGCAGGCCAGCAACAGGTTCCAGCTCTTCCCTGTTTATCCCTGTGCTGGCAGGCCCCAGGCAGCAGTTCTCCATGGCTGCAAATGCCACAGGAAGCTGCTAGGGGCTGGGGAGAGCCCTGAACAGGCAGCAGAGGAGATCCTGTCAGCCCCTGCACGCATTGGAGCTGGGAGTGAGGAGGGAGACAGTGCTGAGGCACTGAATGAGACAAAGGGGCAACAGGATTCAGAGTCACAGCCTGCATGGGGCTGCAAGGCACCCTCCAAGCTCAGCTTGTCAAAGCCCTCTGCAGGCAGCAGGGACACCTCCAACTGCAGCAGGCTGCCAGGGACACAGCAAGCCTGGCTCTGAATGTCTGCAGGGATGGAGCCTCAACCACCTCTCTGGGCAGCCTGTGCCACTGTCTCCCCACCCTCACTGTGAGAACTCCCTCCTGATGTCCAACCTAAACCTCCTCTGCTCCAGTTTCAGTCCATTGCCCTCATCCCATCTCTACAGGCCCCTGTGATCAGTCCCTCCACAGCCTTCCTGTAGGTCCCCTTCAGATACTGCAATGCTGCTAAGGTCTCCCTGGAGCCTTCTCTTCTCCAGGCTCAACAGCCCCAACCCTCCCAGCCTGTCCCCAGAGCAGAGGTTCTGCAGCCTCTGAGCATCTTTGTGACCTCCTCTGACCCTGCTCCAGCAGCTTCACATCTCTCTGTGCTGGGGGGTCCCACAGCTCTCAAGGATTTAAGGATCATGCCCTTAGAGCATTTCCCAGCTGCCTCAGGAGGGCTGGGCTGACTCTTGCCCTTTCCCAGGCTTTTCTTTGCCCAGGCAGCCCTGGCAGCTGTGCCTCACCTGGGCTGTGGAAGTTCAGTGTCTGGATTTCAGTTACCTGTTTGCAGCCTGATCAGAAGTGGAACAAACAGAAGGTGAAATTCTCTCTCTGCAGCAGCTTTGCTTTGCAGGAGTGCAGCTGCTGACCCCAGAGCCTGGGGCACCTCCTGCCCCACTGCAGTGCTTACCACAGGCTGGGGTGGCACAGACAGCAGCTGATGCTCTAACAACACTTCCCCCAGCACACAGCTCCTGGTGGCTCTGCCTGTGCTGCCCTCCCTGCCCAGGGGCACTCCTCTGCACACCCCCAGCCAGCAGAGCTGCTCCTCTCCTGCTGCACCCAGAGGCTGGGGGCTGCAGGCAGGGTGGGAGCACAGCTGCAGCCCGAGGAGCCCTGTCCCCTCTGCCAGAACAGCACCTGCACCTACTGAGAACTCGAGGTTTGGGGCTAGGGAGGCAGCAGGTAGGTTGGCAGCTTCCAAATCGTCAATGTTAACCCTTTGCATTAATTAACACAGCCACAGAGCTGGTTTGGTTGGAAAAGACTTCCAAGATCATCGAGTCCAACCTCCCTGGGCAGCCTCTGCCCACCCCTGGCCACTTCTTGCAGCAAATTCTTCCTCACCTCCAACCCAACCCTCCCCTGGCACAATCCCAGGACATTTCCTCTCCTTCCATCCCCTGAGCCCAGGCAGCAGAGCCCAACCCCCAGCTGGCTGCAGCCTGCTCTCAGGGAGCTGCAGAGAGCAATGAGCTCTGCCCTCAGCCTCCTCTTCCCCAGGCTGCTCACCCCCAGCTCCCTCAGCTGCTCCTCCCCAGCCCTGCTCTCCAGACCCTTCCTCACCTTTGTTACCCTTCTCTGGACCTGTTCCAGCTACTCAGTGACCCCAAACTGAACCCAGCACTCAAGGTGTGGCCTCCCCAGTGCCCAATCCAGGGACACAATCCCTGCCCTGCTCCTGCTGGTCACTCAGTTGCTGCTCCAGGCCAGGCTGCTGGTGCCCTTTTTGGCCACCTGGGCACTGCTGGCTCACGTTCAGCTGGTGGCCAAGCAGCACCTCTGCACTGTGGTGGGAAGTGAGAGGCAGCAAACACCTCCAGCGCTGCTGTGCCATGTGCTGGCTGCCCGGAGCAGACCTTTAAAGGTCTGCCAGAAAGAGGTCAAACGTCCTTGTCTGAAACCCCAACAGCAGTGCAGGAAATGCTTCTGCAAGAGGAAGGCAAAGAGTGCTGCAAACACGAACCGGAGCAGAGCAGCACCACTCTGCCCTGCCCTGCCCTGCCCACGCTGCCCGCAGGCACCGAAGGCAGCAGCTGTGCCCATCCCAGCGGCAGAGCTGGGAGGATCTGCAGTGGGACCGTGCTCAGCACAGGACATTTGGTGTCCACACAGCACACTGAGGGCTCTGTCACTGCCTGGGGACAGTCAGCAGCGCTGGCTGCAGTCCCTGGAGGATGAGGCTCTGCTGCCTGAAGCAGAGGGGGATGAAGCTGCACCCCCTGCCAGCTGAGGAACAAAGGGAAGGTGGAGGTGGAGGTGCAGGGCTCTGCCTCCCCCTGCAGCCCTCCTCCTTTTCAGGGGACTCCACACAAGCTGACACTCAGACGACCCGAGGCAGACCCAGCACAGCGCTCCCCAGCCAGCCCCCATGGGGGCAAAGGCAGGGCTGAGCAACTGCCCCCTGCGGCTGGCACCCAGCGCCCAGGGCCGCGCAGCGCCGGGGCCGGCTCGGGAGCAGCATCTCAGCAGCCCTGCAGTGCCACCGCGCGGCAGCGGCGCCCGCAGGGTGCCAGGCAGAGGCAGCAGCAGCCCCGGCCGGAGCGCAGGCACCACCCGAGCCTGGCACTGCAGAGCTGCCCTCCTGCGCCCAGGCTGCAGCTCCTCAGCGCCTGGCAGCGCCTGTGGTTCAGTTTCAGGTGCCAACCAAAATGCTTTTTCCTTGTAGATTAAAACACCAACGTGATCAGAGAACCAGCCAGGCTGGAAGAGAGCTCCAAGCTCAGCCAGTCCAACCTAGCACCCAGCCCTAGCCAGTCAACCAGACCCTGGCACTGAGTGCCTCAGCCAGGCTTTGCTTGAAGACCCCCAGGGACGGTGCCTCCACCACCTCCCTGGGCAGCCCATCCCAGTGCCAATCACTCTCTCTGTGAAGAACTTCTTCCTAACATCCAGCCTAGACCTACCCTGGCACAACTTGAGACTGTGTCCCCTTGTTCTGTTGCTGGGTGCCTGGGAGAAGAGCCCAACCCCACCTGGCTACAGCCTCCCTGCAGGTAGTTGTAGACAGTAATAAGATCACCCCTGAGCCTCCTCTGCTCCACCAACATGATCCTCTTGCAGATTCAAACACCAACATGATCCCCTTGCAGATTCAAACACCAACATGATCCTCTTGCAGATCCAAACACATGCTAGCAGGGGAAGGAGTGTGTGGGACCTATTCTATTTCAAGATGCAGAAAACAATCAAGCAAAAGGTAGAAGGGTTAGGTGAGAGGTTGGACTTGGTGATCCTGGAGGTCTTTTCCAACCTGGTAGATTCTGTGACTCTGTGACTCTTCTCACTGAAGAGTTCTCACTCCTCAAAACCTTTCTTACAGACCCCCTCCGGGTGCCCACCTGCCTCCCCTGGCCTGCCCAGGGTGGGTGCTGTGGGGCAAAGATCTAAGAGAAGAGCTGATGCTGTGCTGAATTAGCTCCCAGCTGCAGTGCCACAAACAGTCAGGAGTTGTTTGGCTTGGCAGAGCCCTCTGAGGTCCTCCACTCCAACACCAACCCAGCACCACCACAAACACCGAGCCATGGCCCCAGCTTCCTTCAACCCCTGGGCACTCCACCACCTCCCTGGGCAGAACTCTGCCAGTCCCTGAGCACTCCTGCAACAAACCAACTTTTCCTCCTCTCCAACCTAACCCTCCCCTGGCACAGTTTCAGGACATTTCCTCTCCTTCTATCACCTGAATCCAGGCAGCAGAGCCCAACCCCCAGCTGGCTCCAGCATCTCCCACAGCACCTCCACAATTATCCTGTGTACATTCTTTACCTCTGTGGCCACTTTTGGACCAAACTGGATGGCCACCTGGGGCCACTGAGCAGTGCTGGGACACATCAAACCCCCACAGCCTGCAGTGCAGGTGTTGGTGCCCAGGAGGAGCTGGAGCCCCAGCTGCAGGAGGTGCTGTTAGACACAAGGATTAAGGCCTTGGCGCACATCTGGGTTAGGATTAGTAAACACAGAGCAGCTGCACACAAGTGCCCTGTGCCAGGCAGGGATGGGGGAAGGAGCTTTTACCTTCAGCTGGCTCCATGCTGTCAAGCTGCAGCTCTTACATTGCTCAGCTCAAGTGCTCCCTGCTTCGCCTCCTTGCCCATCGCTGCAGGACCCTGCATCCATCCCTGCTCTGGGCCAGCAGCTCAGCCTACAGCCTGGGCTCCTCTGCCCAAAGGATGCCCAAATCTGCCCTGCCCCCTTCCTTCCCTGATCCCTGGGCCCAGGCAGCTGAGCAGGCAGCAGCACCCTGCTCGCCCCCTCACAGGAAAGAGGGCTGAGCCCTGACCCCCAGCCCACACCTCGACCTTTCTCCAAATAAAAAGCAGCCTGATCTCTGGTGCAGCAGGAGCAGCCTCTCCTCTTCCCAACAAGGGCAATCTGATGGGCAGCAGAATTCCTGCCCTCCCACGTCAGCTGCACCAGCAGCCTCTTAAAAAAGGGACCCATTTATCTGCAAGATTAGCTGCAGAAGGGTGGTGGAGAAATGCTTCCAAGAGCAGGTGCCAGATGATGGTTCAGAGACCAGAGAGACCTCTTAACACCTTCTTGTCTGCTGAGCAGGGGGAGCTGGAATCTGGCCCTGGCCATGCAGAGTATCTCAGCATCCTGCTTCCCCAGGGGCCCTTCCCAGCAGAGTTGAGACCACTCAGACCTGAGGATTAGAGTCAGACACCACTGAGAACCCCTCGAGGTGGGTGGGAGCCAGATAAAGCCCAGAGCTGCTTCTACCCCTTCCTCCCAAGTGAGATTTCACAACCCCTTGAGTGCCAGCCCCAGAGCTGAGCTTTTCCAGAGCCCAGGGCCATGAGTTTTTGGTCAGGGGTTAACAGACACAGCAGGCAGCAGCACTCCCCCCAGAGGGGTCATGCTCTGCATGGGGACAGGACAAGGATCACAAGGTAAAGGGACCTGCCAAGAACTGTTCACCTCCCAGCACTGCTGCAGGAGGACTCAGTTATTAATATATTATTAATATCAGCTGCTATAATTAGGTGCCTCAGAATGAAGGAGTGGAGAATAGAAACTGAATTCCTCCTGGGAAAGCAGCAGAGAGGAGAAATGTTTGCTGGACACCTTCACCTTGCAGGTCACTGAACCTTCCTCACCTGAAAAAACTTAGAGGGGAAAAAAAAAAGCTTTCCAGGGGCAACCTCAGAGGGCAAGAAGCCAGACTGGGCTGGGCTGACCACCCCAGAGCTGCCACAACAGCCTCACCTCATGCCACTTCCTGACCGACCTGAGGAACTGCTCAGAGTACACTCAAAGCTAAGGAGGGAGCTGTGGTTCACATCTCCAACAGCTTGTTTAGGTTGAGAGAGGTTCTCCTGCCCCTCTGCTCTGCTGAGACCACAGCTGGGATCTTGGGTCCAGTCCTGGGCCCCTCAGATCAAGGAGCTCAGGGAAGTGCTGGAGGGAGCCCAGCCCAGAGCCCCCAGGCTGCTGCAGGCAGTGAGCATCTCCTGTGGGGCCAGGCTGAGGCAGCTGGGGCTGGCAGCTGGCAGCAGAGCAGCCTGAGGGCTGCCCTCAGTGCTGTGCTCAAGCTCTGCAGGGCAGTGTGGGCAGGACACAGGCAGGCTCTGCCCAGGGGTGGCCAAGGGCAGCAGAAGGGGCACTGGGGGCAAGCTGGAGCAGAGGAGGTGCCAGGGCAAGAGGAGAGGAAACTTTGTGAGTGTGAGGGTGCTGGAGCCTGGAGCAGGCTGCCCAGAGAGGCTGTGGAGTCTCCTGCCCTGGAGCCTTTCAAACCCTCCTGGCTGTGTTCCTGTGTGCCCTGCCCTGGGTGCTGCTGCCCTGGCAGGGGCTTGGGCTGGATGACCTGCAGAGGTCCCTCCCAGCCCCTAACACTCTGTGACTCTGTGGCTCTGCCTGAGGGCAGCTGCCACCACCTCCCTGGAACCTTCCTGAGGAAGAGGAAGAGCAAACCCAGGCACAGAACACAAGAGCAGGACCCAGGTGGGATGAGGGAAGAAGAAAAGGTGGAGGGCAAAGTAAACTCCTGACACTCCCAAGGCCAGGCCAGGTCTCGAACTCAGGAGTGTCCTTTCGCCTGCTCACACAGCACAGGACACAGAAGCTGCCAGGCACAGCTTGCCTGGCACTGCCCACGAGCTGGGGCTGCTCCGTGGCCTTGCAGCCTGTTCTGGAGCCAAAGCTTCCAGGGAACGGGACAGGCTCAGAGGGCCTCAGCCTGCCCACCTCTTCCCTTTGGCACCAGCTGGCTCCTGGCACAAGTCCCATGCCAGCTTGCAGGCTGTCCTGCAGCCCCCCCCCGCCATGGCCAGGGGACGCAGCTGCAGGGGTGCCAGGTGCCTGCGGCAGAGGGCTCCAGGAGCTGCGGGCAGAGCTGCTCCGGGCAGGCGGCAGCTGGAGCCTGCAGAGCAGCTCTGGGGGGCACTAGGGGCCGCTGTCAGCCCGGCCGAAGGGGACAACCCAGCAGTGGGCTGCGTCCGGCAGGACCCCGAACCCTCACCGCCTGCTTCACCAAAGGGCAGACCCTGCAGGCTCAGCACCCAGCCCTGCGCCACCCCCAGCAGCGCCAGGGCTGCTCTGGGCTCGGCTGGAGCCAGCTGGCACAGGCTGCCCAGGGAGCTCCTGCAGTGCCCTTCCCTGGAGGTGTCTGAGGGACCTGCGGGTGGGCTGCTGAGGGTCGTGGTTCAGTGGCAGTGGCTCAGCAGCAGGGGTAGGGCTGAGCTCTGGGTGAGTGCTTGGCCTGGATCACCTCCAAGGTCTCTTCCAGCCTCCACAGGCCTATGGCTCTGGGGTTGGCTCTGGCAGGACATCACCCAAAGGGCCACACAGCAGCACCCAGCCCTGCCTCCAGAACGCCCAGGAGAAGAAAAGCAAAAGCAAGTGGCAGTGGGAGATGGCAGGGTGCCAGCCGCCGGGCACCAGCACCCTGCAGTGCCCAGCGGCCCCGGGCAGGGGAAGAGGCTGCTGGGCACACACAAACAGCAGCTTGGCTGAAGGTCCACTCTGGGCAGCAGCCACCACCACCTGCCCCCCCGGCCAGAGCACCTCACACTCTGCACTGCCTTCTCCTCCCTGCCTTGGCTTTCCTCCTGCCTGGAGCCATTCTGCAGCTCCTGGAGCCCAGCTCAGGTCCCAGTCAGGGCCAGCTGTGTTGGCCACCAAAGGACACACCAGAGCCCACCAGAGCACTCTGCTGGTCCTTCCTCCCCAGAGCCAGCAGCCTCTTCTGCTTTAACCTTTTAGCTCCACAGAGATAATCCAAGGCCAGGAGCCAGGGGAGGTTGCTGTGCTCTAATGTTAGCTGCTGAGCTGTGTTTATGCTGCTGTTGCTAAGAGCTCTGGAAACACTCAGCCAGGCCAAATGCTACCGCAACAGCTGCTGGGGGGAGCTGAAACCCAAACGCTGCTTCCCGGACAACTGTTTGCCATTCTCCCTTTTTGATTGGATTGTGCTGGGATTGGTCTCCTTCCCAGACCAGCTTTTCCCACTCGGGTGCCCCATCCTGCCCCTCCAGCCCCACGCTCCCCATGTGCAGGCAGCTCCCCAGCCCCTCTGCACGCAGGCTCACAGGGGAGGTTTCCACAGGGCACCTTTGCTGGGCTGCTCGGGCTTTTCCCCCCCTCTCTGTAGTTTGAGAGCTTCAATTAGAGGTGGGAGGCATCTTGTGGTGTTTCTCTTCCCATCCCCATCGCTGCCAGGGGACTGCTCTCCAATGAAGCTGCAGGAGCCTCCAGCAGATCTCTATTACTCACCGGCGCCGCTGGGGCGATAACCGCGCAGCAGCCACATTCCTTACCAGATGCTGTCGGGCATCTGCAGGCACTGTGCCAAGCCAAGTGCCCTGTCTGCAGACAGTGCCAAGGGTCTGCTGGGTTCTGGGGAGCCCACACTTCTCCAGGGAAACACCTAAAACTTCTGCAGCTTGATTCTGGGTCCGGCAACATGGAGATGCTGTTGTGCAAGGGTCTGCAGGCAGCACAGTGCTGCTTCTGTCCTCTCCTGCTCAATCTCACACTGCACCAGGAGCACCTTTCGGCAGCTCAGCTCGATTCAACTGCAAATGGCACTGAGCCAATTGACCCCTCGCAAGATGAGGAGGAGCACAGGGAGGCACTCCCAGTATTGAGCCTAAGTGTTCTGACAGACAGAGCCACTGCAGGAGCTGTTTCAAATCACCTCCCTGCACACGGAGGTGATGGATGTGGCTCCAAAGCGCTCCCTGTGCGAGCTCTGGGTAAAACAGAAACCAAGCCCCAACAGCAGGGAAAGTCTGAGTGTTTCCAAGGAGCAGGGAGCCTCTTCTCCCTGGGATCAGCTGCAGCTGAAGCAGGGAAGCTGCAGAGGATGCTCTGGGAGAAGCCAGGTGCTGGCTGTGGGTTACACAGCACTGCTGAACTCCACCACCTCGCTCTGCAAGTGGTGATCTCCATGATGGCTTTGCACAACCCTTGGCCTCAGGCCACAGACCTCTCTCTGCTCAGGAAGGTTTGTCTTGGAAGATGATGTTAGTCTGGAACAATCCAATCACTGAGCACACTCCACGAGCTGGATGCCAGCTCCAAAGCCAGCTCCTGACCTGTGGCTCATGGCTGCCTCTTACTGAGCACCATTTACTGCCACCAGTGCCATCAGAAGGGACAGACTTTGCAACAGCAACCTGCTGGCAGGAAGACATCATGGAACGGGTTAGGTTGGAAGGGACCTCAAAGGTCATCCAGTGCCAAAACCCTGCCATGGGAAGGGACACCTCCCACCAGCACAGGTTGCTCAAGGCCTCATCCAGCCTGGCCTTGAACACCTCCAGGGAGGTTGTGGAGCACAGAAGCACAGAATGTGGTCTTTGATCACATTCTGTGCTCCACAACCTCCCTGGGCAACCTCTGCCAGTTGATTCTGTGCTCCACAACCTCCCTGGGCAACCTGTGCCAGTCTCTCCCCACCCTCACTCTCAACAATTCCTTCTTAATGTCCAATCTCTAGTTTCAAACCACTGCCCCTGAACATGGATCATTTGATCTTCTCTAGTTAAGAGCACACAGTAAAGTCCCTTGCAGAGAGCAGCAACTACCCCAGGTTTGTACATCCCTGCTCTTAGAGTGACATCCTATGGAAGGAAGAGTTTCCACCAGCTGCATCCAGCACCACTCAAAGTGCTGCCACTGCTGGAATAGCCTCAGGTGCACATGGCAGAGGCTAATGGCTTTAAGCTGGGAGAGGGCAGAGGGAGAGTGGAGATGAGGAAGGAATTGTTGAGAGTGAGGATGGGGAGAGACTGGAACAGACAGGGTGGTGAGACACTGGCACAGGTTACCCAGGGAGGTTGTGGAGCACAGAGGCACAGAATGTGATCAAAGATCACATTGGGTGCTTCTGTGCTCCACAACCTCCCTGGAAGTGCTCAAGGCCAAGCTGGATGAGTCCTTGAGTAACCTGTGCTGGTGAGAGGTGTCCCTGCCCATGGCAGGGGGTTGGAGCTGGATGAGCTTGGAGATCCCTTCCAAACTAAACCATTCTATGCCTTTATGACTCCTCCTCTGTGCCAAACCTGCCCTTGTCAGCTGAATGAAGCTACTGGAGCACAGACCATCTCCTCCTGCACCCACACCTACACGCTCCACCTGGTTTGTTCTCCCCTCAATAAACTGCAGAGGGTATCTGGGGGACTGTGCAGCAAAGATATCTCACACAGAATGTGAGGGGTTGGAAGGGAGCTGCAAAGATCTCCTAGTCCAACCTCTACCTCTCTGAGTAGCCTTTTTCTGTCTTCTGTCACCTTCACAGTGAAAAAGTTCCTCCTTCTGTTCACATGGAACCTGCTATGGTCCAGCTTGCACCCATCTGGACTGGGCAAATGCAAACTGCTTTGTTCTGCTGACAAACTGGGCAGCTACAGTAGCTGGGCTCAGGCTGTCACACAAGAGCAGTAACTCAACTCTACCTGTCCCTGGAGGTGTTGAAGCCAAGCCTGGCTGGGGCACTTAGTGCCATGGTCTGGTTGATTGGGCAGGGCTGGGTGCTAGGTTGGGCTGGAGGAGCTTGGAGTTCTCTTCCAACCTGGCTGATTCTATGATTCAATTGTGTTCTCATTTACCAACCTGCATTTGTTTGGCATCCAGACATGCTTTGGCCTTCCCAGTGTTTGTGGAGGGTGCCTCTCCTTGAAGGACAGACAGGGGTCCCCTTGAAGGACCCACAAACTGAGGTGAGCAGAGGCACAGGGGCGGCTTACATCTGACTCCTTGCAGTCTTAACACTCCTTACAGTCTTGCACTCCTTTAGGATGGGATTCATGTTACAGGACCTGCTGCAAGTGGCTACTGGGCTGCCTGGCATCTAGAGAGGCCTGAGGGCTTGAGGCCAGTCACTAAGGTGATCACTCAAGGAAGAGGCTGAGATGCCGAGGAGGAAAGGATGAAGCTAAACGGAACCCACAAAGTCACTGAGGGCAGGGTGCAAAAGCTCAAGCTGGATCAGGGGCAGCAGCCTGTGGGTGTAGGTAGCAACTAAGAGACAGTTCTTACACCCCCACCCTCATTACCACATGAGAGCTGGTCCCAGGAGGACTGGCAGAGCCCAGCACTCTGCCCACTGACCTGCGGCGCTCCCTGGCCTCCTCAGCTGGGTCCTTCCCTGGGCTGGCAGCAGTGGCAGCATTGGCCATGCCCTTAGCAGAGCCCAGCATGCTGTGGTTTGGGAGTACACCCAGAGGGCTGCTAGCAGAGATGCCCTCAGGGTTTCTCTCTACAGCAGACTCAGTTTGTTGCCTGAAAGGGGCTCTGAAATAGAGCAGACACAACAGAGAGCACAGCCAGTGCTGAGCGAGGCCGAGGGAGCCCAGTGGCAGCTCATCCTCCTCCTAGACTCAGGCTCTTGTAGAGAACAGCACCCATTAAATCGAGCTCTAGAGACCTCGGTGAAGGGCAAGCAGGAGCCATTTGTGGTCTTCACATCCTTTTTGTGGTAGCAAAACCCATTAGAAACTGTACCTGGTGAACACACAGAGGGAGGGAACTCCGAAAGCTTGCAGCCCGAGCAGCCTGAGCAGCACACTGTGTGTGACAGGTCCCCCTGCAGCCAGGCAAGAGGCTACAGTGACACAGGAGGCTGCCCCCTGCCTGCTGGGCCACGGCCACTACTGCAACTGTCCAACAGAACCAGCTGGGGACCTATCACCAGCACCCTTCCAATCCATCATCCACTGCAGAGCTCAGACCTTCCAACCCCAGCGCTGCTGCTCCGCGCCGTTACCTGGAGTGCTGTCGGGCTGCTGCCGGAGTGCTCGCACCGGGAGCTGTGGGGCAGGAAGAGACAGGTTGCCACGGGGTGCCCAGGGAGGTAGATGAGCCAATGGCAGTGGGTGAGGTAGCTAGAGATGGACTGCGACTGGCTGACATGAAGGGGCTGCTGAGGTCACTACTTCTACCAAAGGAAGCACTGTAAAACATCACAAGATCAGGGCCTTCAGAGCACTGCACACAGCCACAGGACCCCCACGGCTGCGCTCCCAGGGGCTCGGCGGGGCGGGGGCAGGCAGGGTAGAGCCCACCAGGGCTGCTGGCAGCTGGCTCATGCAGGCTGGCCCCGGCGGGAGCCCTCTTAGCTAAGCCCAGCTGAGGTTCAGTGAGAGAACGAGGGCGTGGAGGTGAACTGGTGGTGGAGATCAGCGGAGGGGAAATGGCAGCTGCAGTGAAAGCGGCACACAGAGCCCCTGCGTGCTGGGAAAGGCACCGGGGGCAGGCTGCTCGAAGCAGGGCAGCAGCGGGACAGGAGCAGGCTGCAGCACCTCCCGGGGGTGCTCAGGACTTCTGGCTTGAGGAACTTGCCTGCAGTGGCTTAAAGCTTTGGCAGGGATGCTCAGAGCAGGCTGCCACGTTTGGAACAAACTCTGTGCTCCTGGAAAACAGCTCCGGGGAGGCTGCCCAGGAGCCAGCCAGGGAGAGCTGCTCTGTGCCAGCTGGGAACAAACCCAGCAAGAGCTGCCCAAGTGCTCACACTCTGGGGAAGGGGCAGGGCACAAGAAGGGCTGGCAACAGGAGGGGGCAACCTTCTGCCTTTTCAGGCAGCCTGATGGGGAGAGGCTCCACACCCCTAAGAGCAGAGCCCCAGGCACGGGCTGCACAGGGCACACCACTGTGATCCTGTGATCTAGAACACTGCAGGGCACACCACTGTGCTCCTGTGATCTGGAACCCAGCGCAGATCACCCCACTGTGCTCCCATGACCTAGAGCCCAGCACAGAGCACACCACCATGCTGTGACCTAGAACCCTGCACAGAGCACACAGCTGTGCTCCCATGACCTAGAACCTCAGAGCACACTGCTGTACTGTGACCTAGAACCCTGCACAGAGCACACCGCTGCGCTCCTGTGACCTAGAACCCTGCACAGAGCACACTGCTGTGCTCCTGTGACCTAGAACCCTGCACAATGCACACTGCTGTGCTCCCATGACCTAGAGCCCAGCACAGAGCACACTGCTGTGGTCCTGTCACCTAGAACCCAGCACAGAGCACACTGCTGTGCTGTGACCTAGAACCCTGCACAGAGCACACTGCTGTGGTCCTGTCACCTAGAACCCAGCACAGAGCACACTGCTGTGCTGTGACCTAGAACCCTGCACAGAGCACACTGCTGTACTGTGACCTAGAACCCTGCACAGAGCACACTGCTGTGCGGTGACCTAGAACCCTGTACAGAGCACACTGCTGTGCTCCTGTGACCTAGAACCCAGCACAGAGCACACCACTGCACTTCCATGACCTAGAACCCAGCACAGAGCACACCACTGTGCTCCCATGACCTAGAACCTAGCACAGAGCACACCACTGTGCTCCCATGACCTAGAACCCTGCGCAGAGCACACCACTGTGCTCTCATGACCTAGAACCCTGCACAGAGCACACCACTGCACTCCCATGACCTATAACCCTGCCACCCCTTTCCCAGCCACTGGTGCTCCTGGTTGGTGCTGGTCAGCCTGGGCTGGCTGCAGGATCACAGGCTGCAAGGCTGCCTCTCCCCTCCTGCACAGTAACGATTCCCATGGCAGGGAACCACAACTCGCAGGCAGGGAAGTGCCTGCCCCAGGAGCAAAAGCTGAGCCAGAGGAAAAGCAGAGTGGGATGAAGAGCTGCAGGCTATGGGAAAGGCAGGGCCAGCAGAGCAGGGCTAGAAGTCAACACAAGAGCAAGTGTCGGAGAGAGCAGCCTGAGGCTGAAACACAACTTGAAAGGGGCAGGAGAGGAGCCAAGGACAGGAGGAGGCAGGAGCAGGATCCAACCCGACTCAGGCACCCAATTTACAAAGCACTTTTGTGTGCCAAGGCCTCCAGCCAGCCCAGGACAAGCAACTGCTCCCTAGACAGGCAGAGAGAAATGGGCATCCTGGAAGGCCTCCACAGGGAGGGACCTCACATTTGGGCTCTTCAGTTGATGGCTCCTTGCCCGGTCACAAAGGAACAAGCAAGTCATTGTCACCAGGTAGCAACCTCCACCAGACCCTAAACAAAGCTTCCTCTGGAAAGCAACTCCTGCCTGCAGCACTGGGGAGCAGGAAGCTGCTGGGGAGCATGAAGCACTGGGAGCAGGAAGTCCTCTTGGAAGCAAGAGCCTCCCTTCTTGTCTCTGCAGCAGAGGGAAAGGTCAAGCCCTGGAGATGGGCTGGGAGAGAGGGGAGAGCAGGGAGCTAGGCCTGGCTGGTGTGGGAGCAGGCAGCTGTGAGGCTGCAGAAGTTACTGAGGAGCTGAGGGGAGTGGAGGTTTGCCCAGGGGAGGAACAAGAGAAGCTGCAGGGGGAAAGGCGATAGGAAAGCTGTGGGGAGCAGGGCTGATGTGGCACCGACCTAGGAGAGCCCAAGGGAGACAGGCTGGGGCATGAGGGGGGGGTGCTAAAAGGAGAAGGAACTTGGTCAGGAGGGGAGGACATGGGAGGGTTGAGGAAGACCTGATGAGGTCTGTCCAGAAGGGAAAGGTGAAGAGGGGAGACAAGAGGATGGAAGCATCAGGCCCTGGGAGAGAGAGCACTGGTATGGAGAGCTGAGGGGGGAAGGAGGAAGAGCATGGAGATGGCTCTGTGCCCTAGGTCAGAGGAATGCAGTGCTGGGGCATCACAAACCCCCTGCTCACGAGAAGGGCACCAAGGCACTGCCCCAGCTCTGCAGGGACTCACCTCCCCACCCTGCCACCTGAGGAGAGCTCTGAGGAAGCTACTCAGCTGCTCACATTTGATCTGAAGAGGAGCAGAGGAGTGCAGGCAGAAGGGCAGCAGGAGAAGGCTGTTCAGTAACTGCTGCCTTGGAGCAAGGACTACCAAGTTGTGCTGAAGGAGTCCACATTAGCAACACAGAAGGCACTGCCACTGCTGCTTGTTCCCATAAGCTCCAGAACAGAACCATCAGGGAGCGAGCAATGAGATGGAAAGCAACACTGCACAGCACCAGAGAGGAACAGCCTGAGAGCAGAGGCAGGCAGAACCCAGCCCACGGAAGCCTCCAGGCCTTGAAGTGCTTCCACGTGTGCTGCTGAAAGGCTTTGCCCCAAGCACTTCACTGCTTATTACTTTGCACAGGGTACTGCAGAGCTGAAGCCAGGAGCTGCTTCTGGAAGGTGGCCACAGTGGTGGCTGTCGAGAAGAGTGCTTTGGTCCAGCCCCTGGCTCCTCAGTTCGTGGCTGCTGGAAGCAAGGAGAGTGTGGGAGGTGGAAACTGCTCCTGGGTTATCCCTGCTTCTGTAACGCATCCTTCAACCCTGCTGCAGTCAGAGCAGAGGCTGGGCTGTGCAGGCTGCTGGCCTGGCTTGCTGGGATGGTGTTTAAGTAACCAAACCCAGCAAGAATCAATATGCAAAGATGTAAATGAGGGCAAAGCAGCGTGAGAAGGGACTGCAGGCTGTGTGTGGCATCCCTTCCTGCGCGGCACCGCTCACGGCCAAGGAAGCCTGCTGAGCAAATTCAGTCTTCCCTGCCAGTTCCCCTCCCAGTCCTTCAAGAGAGGCAAAGCAAAGCGGCTGGTTGAAGGCAGCACACACTGGCACCAGGAACAGGCTGCCAGAGCTGAGCTCTGCCCATCTGGGGGCCAATGGTAAAGGCAGAGAGGAAGCAGAACGGAGCAGTCGGGGCCAGGCCTGGCAGAGCTTTGGCATCTGCCCCAGCTAAGGCTGAAGGACACCTGCAGATTGCTGCAAGTTCTGCTCCCTTTTAGAAGAAAAGCCATTTGCAGCAGCTGGAGATGATCTGCTGCTGTGGCTCAGGCTTTTTGCTTCTTCTGGAGGGTCACACAGAGCACCTACAGAACACAACTGGAGAACACCCTCATGGGGCTGAGGTAAAGGGGAAATGCAGAGGGGCAGAAGTGATCCTCGTGCAACATCCAAGTCTGTCATGTTCAACTCTCCTCTCCAAAGGAGATTTATCTTCTGGAGTTGTGCTCAGAGTTTTGTTAATGCTTGGAAGTGAGGAAGAGCTTAGCCTCACCCAGACTGCCTTCCTCATCTTAAGGCTGGTGCACAAGGCTGGAGAAATCAGAGCTTCAGTGGGATCATATTTAACACTGCTGTGCTCTACTGTGGGAAACCACAGGGGAGAGGTCAAACTGCTCCTGATTTTACTGTTTGCACACAAACCCCAAACCCACTGCACTCCTTTACAAAGTCCACTTCACTCCTGCCTGGCAGAGCTGCTCTGTGACTGCCAGAGCCCAGCCTCTGTGACAAGCAGTGGGCACCAGCCAAGTCCCACTGCCAGCCCAAACCTTGGGCAGGCTCCGTGCAGTTGATCCAAGGAAATACAGTAGCTGTGTGGGTGCCAGGCTTCAGGAGCAGCCATGTGAGTGCCTGGCCTGGCCTGGCCACAGCAGGGCAACACCAGCTGCAAGAGGCAGAATTTTTCCAGTGCAATCAGCTGCAGCTTGTTGGAGCAGCTCAGGAGAGCCAAGCCCCGGGGGCTGCTGTCATCGTGTCCCAGGATAGCAGCGAGGTCACTGCCGTGGCTCAGCAGGTGGGGGGAGGGCTGCTGCCTGAAGTGGCTGCTTCACCTTTTGTGGCAACGGCTCTGCGAGTGCTCAGCAGTTGGACAGGCACCCTCCAGCACAACTTACCTGCACCAGCACTGGAGCACAAAGGCCCTGCCTCTTGCCAAGCTTCCCAGGGAACTGCTCCATCTTCAGCAGAGTGACTTAGCTCAAGGTCTAGAGCTGGGTGAAACACTGACACCTGGAAACGCTCCCAGCCTCTGCCTGAAGCACAGACCACACAGCTTTGCAGCTGGCAGGCTTCTACAGGCTGCTCTGCTGGCTCCCAGGATGAAGCAAAACGAAAGGGAGGGTGATGGCACTGCCCTGGTACACAGCTCATCTCCTCCTCCTCCCCAGTGCAGCAATGGACTCACCCTGGCATTGCCCTGGCACATAGAGCTGATCTCCCTCTCCTTCCAAACACAGCAATGGACTCACCCTGGCACTGCCCTGGCACACAGAGCTGATCTCCCTCTCCTCCCAGACTCAGCAGTGGACTCACCCTGGCACTGTCCTGGCATACAGAGCTGATCTCACTCTCCTTCCAGACTCAGCAATGGACTCCCTCTGGCACTGCCCTGGCACACAGAGCTGATCTCACTCTCCTTCCAGACTCAGCAATGGACTCACCCTGGCACTGCCCTGGCACACAGAGCTCATTTCCCTCTCCTCCCAGACTCGGCAGTGGACTCAGCCTGGCAGAGGGGCACTCACTCCCCTCTTTCAGAGACAGCCACCAGCTGGTACTGCAGGAAACTGAGCCTCTGCCTTGCAGAGGGGTAAAAGGCACCACCAGTGTGCAGGAGCTGTGCAGGGCTGCTCTACCAGCAATCAGCCTCTGCAAGTTCAGCTGCCCAGGGCAGGAGCTCCCTCCCAGGAGAATGGCTGGGGTCAGCCTCTGAGCCAGGCACAGGCCACCTGCCCCTTTGCTGATGACACCAGGAACGAGGACTGATCTCAGCCCAAACGAGAGCTAAGCTCCAGCTCACCTGCCAGTGGCTGCTGGCACAAGGCTTTCAGCCTCTGAGCACTTTGATTCTCTCCTTATGCTCCATTTTGGCTTCATTACCTAACCCCACAGCCAGCACACACCCGAGCAAACTCCTGGCGCTGGGGTGAGGTGAAGGAGGCTGCTCTGTTCCAGCTGAGCAATTCCCCCAGCAGCACAAACCCTGCTCCTCACAAGCACTCCTCAGCAGCCACTAAACACTCCTCTTCCTTCCCTGCGCTCAGCAGAAGAGGCTCCCAGGCCAGCTCCACACATGCAGGAAGCAGCAAGCAGGAGGCTGAAGTTTGGGAGGGATGTCAGGAGCAGGAGGGCTGCCTGGCAGCCCGGGGAAGCCGGAGCTGGACTTACCTTTTCAAGTAGGTGGAGACATAAGTCGTAGGAGCCCCAGGGTGAGGAGCTTCGCTGGCCTTGGACTCGTCCCGCCAGGGCGGCCGCGCGTAGGAGCCGCTGCGCACCAGCGTCACTGCGGATCCCCTGCGGCACACAGCACAGAGCTCCGCTCAGCGCCCCGCAGGGGACCCCAGCGGCCGGCGAGTGGGAAGCGGCACCGAGGCTCTGAAAGCGTTCCCCAACTCACCTCCCAGCACCGCTCCTGAACCGAGCAGCCCAGAGCTGGACACAGCACTGCAGGGGTGGCCTGAGCAGTGCTGAGCACAGGGGCACAAGAACCTCCCTTGTCCTGCTGCCCACACTGCTCCTGAGCCAGCCCAGGATGCCATTGGCTCTGCTGCCCACCTGGGCACTGCTGCCTCCTCTGCAGCTCCTCTCTCCCAGCACCCCCAGCTCCCTCTCTGCCTGGCTGCTCTCAGCCACTCTGGCCCCAGCCTGTAGTGCTGCTTGGGGTTGTTGTGGCCCAAGTGCACAACCCTGACCTTGGCCATGTTCAAACCCCTGGCACTGGACTGTGCCCATCTGTGCAGCCTGCCCAGGTCCCTCTGCAGAGCCCTCCTGCCCTCTAACAGCTCCACACTTGCTGCCAACTTGGTGCTGTCTGCAAGCTCACTGCTGGAGGACCAAATCTCCTCATCCAGATCACAGTGAAGATGTGAAACAGGACTGGGCCCAGCACTGATCCCTGGGGCACACTGCAGCTCCTTTCCTTCCACACACTCTGCTCTGTGCCCTGTTCCTCTCCTGCCCTGGCTAAGACCTGGTGTTGGAACAGGCCCCACACCCCTGCCTGGGCACACACTGTGGCCTCCTCTGCCCACATCCTTGGCTGGGCACACACTCTGGCCTCCTCTGCCCACACCCTTGGCTGGGCACACACTCTGGCCTCCTCTGCCCACACCCCTGGCTGGGCACACACTGTGGCCTCCTCTGCCCACACCCTTGGCTGGGCACACACTCTAGCCTCCTCTGCCCACACCCCTGGCTGGGCACACACTCTGGCCTCCTCTGCCCACACCCTTGGCTGGGCACACACTGTGGCCTCCTCTGCCCACACCCTTGCCTGGCACACACTCTGGCCTCCTCTGCCCACACCCCTGCCTGGGCACACACTCTGGCACTTGGTGCCATGGTCTAGCCTTGAGCTCTGTGGTAAAGGGTTGGACTTGAAGATCTGTGAGGTCTCTTCCAACCCTGATGATACTGGGATACACCTGCCTGGCTTCCACGACTCTGGAACTGGCTGCAAACAGAGGGAAGCTCCCATTTGACTCCTCCTAGCACTATCTGTAGAGGTGAGCTCCTCAGCCCCTAGAAGAGCAGAGGTTTGTCCCATTCATCCTGTGGGTCCCTCCAGGGGCAGCTGTGCACAGCCACCCTAAAAGCAGCCCGGGCAGTGGGCAGAGCTCCACGCACCAGAGAGGTCACAAACTCAAGTGACTCAGAAGGGGGCAGATGTGTGAGCAGAAAGGGCTGAAGGTGACTCTGAGGAAGGGCCAGAAGCACAAGGGCAGGTGCCAGCTGCAAATGAGGCACTGGCAGACAAGAGAGCAAAGCAGACATAAAGCCCCTGCCCTGCTGGGGACCCTGTGAGGAGACAGGTTGGAGAAGCAGCCTGGTGCCTGCCCCCTCCATGAAAGGCAAGGCAGCAGAGCAGCCTCAGCACTGAGCTGCCCTGAGCTGCTGAGCAAACAGGAGGCAGCAACACAGAATGGCTCAAGTTGGAAGGGACCTCAGAGCTCATCTGCTCCAACCCCTGCCATGGGCAGGGACACCTCTCAGCCAGACTTCACTGCTCAAGGCCTCATCCAGTCTGGCCTTGAACACCTCCAGGAAGGGAGCATCCAAACCTCCCTGGGCAGCCTGTGCCAGTCTCACCACCCTCCTGCTGAAGCAATTCCTCCTCAGCTCCACTCTCACCCTGCTCTGCCTCAGCTCCAAACCATTGCCCCTTGGCCTGGCTCAGACTCCCTCAGCAAAAGTCTCTCTGCAGCCTTCCTGAAGGATCCCTTCAGGCTCTGGCAGCAGCTGAGATGCCTCTGGAGCCTTCTCCTCTGCGGGCTGCACCCCCCCAGCTCCCTCAGCCTGTGCTCACAGCAGAGCTGCTCCAGCCCCTGGGTCAGCTTTGTGGCCTCCTCTGGCCTCTCTCCAACATCTCTGTGCCCTCCTTCTGCTGGAGGCACCAGAACTGGGGATGAGGTCTGAGCAGAGCAGAGCAAAGCAGAAGAAAGGCACTGCAGGGGGACTGTGTGCAGGGCAGAAACACGAAGCTGAGGCTCTCTCACCTGTTTTCTTTCTCTTCTATGTCACTTGTGCTGCTCAGTCTTCGGGGGGCTATGGTGGCAAGGTAGCTCTTGTTGTCTTTATCCTGCTGAAGCAAAAGAAGTTCTTCAGCTGCACATCTGTTACAACTCCAGAGTGTTCTCAGACAAAGATCTTCAACTAAGGAGGCCTTCTCCTGTCTAAGGAGAAGTGGCTGAATGCATTCTCTTGGGCAGCACAAACACACAGCACAGCATCAGAGAAGCATTTCCTGGAGAGCATCCTGGGGAGTCCCAGCAGCTTCCAACCACAGCTGCCTGCAGGTGAGAACAGCTGGGTTGGAAAGGCCTGTGAGGGGCATTGGATCCAACCTCCCTGCACTCAGCATGGATAGAGAGTCATAAAATCAGAGGTGAGCAGGGGCTGGAAGTGACCTCTGGACATCATCCAGTCCAATCCCCCGCCAGGGCAGGACACACAGGAGCACATCCAGAGGGGGCTTGAAAGGCTGCAGGGAAGGAGACTCCACAGCCTCCCTGGGCAGCCTGCTCCAGGCTCCAGCACCCTCACACTAGAGAGGATTCTCCTCATGTTGAGGTGGAACCTGCTGGGTTCTAGTTTGTGTCCTCTGCTCCTTGTCCTACCACAGGACACCACTGCACAGAGCCTGGCCCCTGCTGCTTGCTCCCCATCCTTTAGGATGCCCTCTCAGCCTTCTCTCCTCCAGGCTCACCAGTTCCAGGGCTCTCAGCCTGTCCTCATCACACAGAAGTTCCAGTCCCTTCAGCATCCTCACAGCTCCCCAGTTGACTCTCCAGCAAATCCCTGTCTCTCTTGAGTTGGAGAGTCCAAAGCTGGACACACTATTCCAGGTGTGGTCTCACCAGGGGAGTGGAGAGCTGGAGGAGAACCTCTCTCACCCTGCTGCACATCTGCAGGCAGAGCAGGCTGCTCAGAGCCCCAGCCAACCTGGCCTGGAATGGTCCCAGGGATGGGGCATTACCTATGGGCAGCAAAGGTGCAGCCAGTGACTATGTGGGATGGGACTCACAAATGCAGGAGGAATCCATGCAGAGGAGAGGGGAGGAGAATTCCCACTGCAGGGATGTGCTACTGCCTGGATTAAGGAATGGCCTGTGCTAGCCTGGAGCCCTTGCTCACTGGCAGCCCTTTGCACAGAGAGCAGGATTAGGTCACAAGGGCACCAAGTTGCAGCTCTCCAGGAGGAGCTGATGGGACAGGAAGCATTTGCCAAAGAAAAAGTAGGGAGAATGAAAGAGAGGAAGTTTGGTTTGGGTACAAAATCCAGCAGTGACTCACTGCAACAAAATGAGGCTTGAACCACTCTGATGGAGACACAGAATGGCTTGGGAGGGACTTTCAGGATCATCCAGTTCCAACCCCCTGCCATGGGCAGGCTCAGGTCCCACCAGCACAGCTTGCTCAAGGACTCATCCAGCCTGGTCCTGAACACCTCCCTGGGCAACATGTGCCAGTGTCTCCCCACCCTCACTCTCAACAGCTTCCTCCTCCTCTCCTCTCCACTCTCCCTCTCCCAGCTCACAGCCATTCTCCCTACTCCTGGCACTCCCAGCCCTTATCTGAAGTCCCTCCTCAGCTCTCCTGGAGCCCCTTCAGGCACTGGAATGCTGCTCTGAGGTCTCCCTGGAGCCTTCCAGTATCTGAAGGGAGCCTACAAAAAAGCTGGGGAGGAACTTTTTAGGCTCTTAGGGAGTGCCAGGACTAGGGGGGATGGAGGAAAGCTGCAGGTGGGGAGAGTGAGGCTGGAGGTGAGGAGGAAGTTGTTGAGCAGAAGAGTGGTGAGAGGCTGGAATGGGTTGCCCAGGGAGGTGGTTGAGGCCCCATGGCTGGAGGTGTTTGAGGCCAGGCTGGCTGAGGCTGTGTGCAGCCTGCTCTAGGGTAGGGTGTCCCTGGGCATGGCAGGGGTTGGAACTGGCTGCTCCTTGTGCTCCCTTCCAGCCCTGCCTGATTCTACGACTCTCTTCTCCAGGCTGCACAGCCCCAACTCTCTCTCCCAGCCTGTCCCACAGGGGAGGTTTCCCATCCTCTGATCATCTTCACGGCCTTCTGCAGACCCTCCCCAGCAGGCAGCACACTCTGCAGCCTGGCTGCTGCCCCCAGACCTGCTCCCTGCTGTCCAGGAGGGCGGAGATGCGCGGGCTGGAGGAGGAGCGGTGGATGCAGGAAGGCTTCTCCCGCGGCGCCTCACGGCTGCTGCTGCCCTCGCTCAGGACGTTGTGGCTGCCAGTCTTGCGCAGCCCCAGCCGCCAGGACGAGGGAGACTCATCCTTCTGCTCCTCTGCCTTGCCGAGCCAGCTGAACTGCAGGGGAGAACAAAGGCACAGGTGGAAGCGGTGAGAGCGCTGCCAGGCGCAGGCTAAGCTCGGAGGTGTTTCAGCAGGCCCCAGGCTGTGCTGGGGACCCTTGGCAAGGTAAAGCCGAGGGAGGCTGAGCTCTTGCTTAGCTCCACCAGCCCAAGGTGACCTCAGAGGGATGCAAAGTGCTGTAGTGCCCTCACCCCCAAGGGCAGAGGAGGAAAGGGAGCTCAAGCGTTGTGCAGAGCTCCCTTTGCCTACACAAGGTCCTCCTCCAGCTTTGCAGAGGGAGGGGGAGCCACAAAGAAGCTTTTATCAGCACCCGCGGAGGAAGAGGGAAGCAGGCAGGAAAGGCAGAGAACCAGAGAGGTAAACTGAGCCTTCTGGGACTGGCTGCAGAGAAAACCCTCACACAGACCAGGCTGGAGACAGTCCAGGAGCTCCCAGCACTCGGAGAGGCTGAGGAATCCTGGCTTGTCTAGCAGGGAAAGAGAAGGCACAGAAAGGATCTCCTTGCTCTGCTTCTCAGGGAGTGAGGCTTGCAGAGGACGTGGAACCAGATTCCTCCTTGGCAGCCCGTGGTGAAAGGAGGAGGAGGAACAAGGACATGAAGGAAGGCAGAGCTGCTGGCGGGAGTGCTGCAGCAGGGGGGCAGGGAGCAGGAGTGCAGAGCACCTCCACCCCCAGAGGCTGTTGGATGCTCAGCTGAGCTCAGGAGGTTCACAGCAGCTGGGCACTGGCTTGAAGCTGGCTCTGCTTTGAGCGAGACTCCAGGCCTGCAGTGTCCTGCTGAAACCCTCAACTGCCTGCTCCAGGGCAGAATAGAGCCCAAAGCTCTTTGTCCCATGTCCTCAAACATGCAACTGTCCAGTGGGCAGCTTCAGTTCTAGGTACTAACTCTCACAAGAGATGCCCACAGCCACCAGGAGCAGAGCCTGGGCAATGCAAGGGGCACTTCTGCCAAGTCAGGGACCCAACACAAACACGAGGAGGCACAGAACAGAACCCAGGCCACAGCACCACTGTGCCTCTGTGTTCCTGCAGGGTGCAGGCACATCTGTGACATGCTGCTGGGCTCCACAGCTCCAGAGCACAGCAGGGGAGGAAGAAGATTCAGAGAAGCCACAAGGAGAGCAAGAGAACTGTTGTAGGAGGAGCTCTGCAGGGCATCAGCAGCTCCCAGGCTGAGGCAGGATGATGGCACACAAACCCCTCAGGGGGCACAGGAGGGGAACGAGGATCAGCTCTTCCCTGTTCCTTCCCACAAAGGAACCAGGGGCAGCAAACAAAGCCAGCCTGGGCCAGGCTTAAGGAAGCAGGAGCAGGAAGCTGGGTGTGAGGTGTGAGCTGGAGAACTCTTTGCCACTGGACAGTGCAGGACTCCAAGCATTATGAGTACTCAAAGAGTGGCTGCTGCAGTTCCCAGGGGCTGCAAAGTCCATCAGGGGCTACCGAGTGCAAAACCAGCACAGGTTCAGCAGGTCCAGGTGGAATGTGTCTTCTCTCCTGGCTTTGGATGCTCACTGTCAAGGGCAGGAGACTGGGCTAGGTGAGGCTGATGAGAGCATGGTTGGATTGTTGGATCAGCTATTAGGAAGGATTTCTTTGCTGCAAGAGTAGTCAGGCATTGGAACAGGCTGCCCAGGGAGGTGGGGGAGCACAGAAGCACCCAATGTGATCAAAGATCACATTGGGTGCTTCTGTGCTCCACCACCTCCCTGGAGATGTTCAAGGCCAGGTTGGATGAGGCCCTTGAGGTCCTTCAGGACATGGCCTAGTGCTGATGGAGGCGTTGGGTACAGCTTGATGACCTCAGAGGGCTTTTCCAACCTTAATGACTCTGGTTATTATCCCACACTCTACAGAACACAGAACATTATGCAGAGCAAATGAAGCTGCTGAGGAGCTCTGCCCTCAAACTGACTCAAGGCTGTGAAGATAAAGTCAGCACTGCAGTGTCTAAGCAATGGTCCTTAGCTAAGGATCCTGCAGAGCAGAGGCAGAGCTGCTCTGTGCTCCACTCATTCCAGCACTTCCAGATCCTGCAGAGGCAGAGCTGCTCTGTGCTCTCCTCATTCCAGCACTTCCAGATCCTGCAGAGCAGAGGCAGAGCTGCTCTGTGCTCTCCTCATTCCAGCACTTCCAGAACCTTCAGAGCAGAGGCAGAGCTGCTCTGTGCTCTCCTCATTCCAGCACTTCCAGATCCTTCAGTGCAGAGGAAAAGCTGCTCTGTGCTCTCCTAATTCCAGCACTTCCAGAACCTTCAGAGCAGAGGCAGAGCTGCTCTCTGCTCTCCTCATTCCAGCACTTCCAGATCCTTCAGTGCAGAGGCAGAGCTGCTCTGTGCTCTCCTCATTCCAGCACTTCCAGATCCTGCAGAGCTGCTCTGTGCTCTCCTCATTCCATCACTTCAGTCTGTTGAGCTGCACAGCTCCCTTGGACACTTCCCTCAGAGAGAACTCAAGCCCACAGTAAAAGCTGCTCCCACTGTGAGGGTAGCAGAGCCCTGGAGCAGGCTGCCCACAGGGGTTGTGGACTCTCCTTCTCTGGAGGCACTCAGAACTTGCCTGGATGTGTCCTTGTGTGCCCTGCCCTGGGTGCTCTGGCAGGGGGGTTTGGGCTGGATGATCTTTGGAGGTCTCTTCCAACCCCTGACCTTGTGATTCTGCAGTTGCTGAGCATGGGAGCAGCAGATGTCAGTAAGTCCCCAAGTGGAGAGCCCCAGAGTGCCCTTTCCCATTTCAAAGCCAGCCTGCAGGAGGATGAGCCACGGAAGAGAAGGCAAAGCAGCTGATCTCTGCCCAAGGACAGCTGCCTGGCACCTGGGCTCACTTCCACACCCTTACTCAGGGTTGAACAGCTCAAATGAGTGACAGCAAACCTCTGCAGCTGGGAAAAGGTGAACTGAAGGTTACTGAAAGGTTAAAGGGAAGGCAGGGGAGGGTGACCTGACAGCAGGGGTCTGCTACAGGCCACTTGACCAGCAGGACCAAAAAGATGAGGCCCTCCACAGGCAAAGAGAAGTGGCTTCCAGGCCACAGGCCCTGGTCCTCATGGGGGTTTCAACTACCCTGACATCTGCACGGCAAGGCAGCAGCATCCAGGATGTGCCTGGATTGCATAGGTGACAACTTCCTCTTCCAAACGGCAGAGGAACCAACAAGCAAAGCTGGATCTTGTTCTGGCCAACAGGGAAGGGCTGGTGACTGACCTGAGGCTCAGGGACAGCCTTGGCTGCAGTGACCAGGACACAGTTGAATTTCAGCTCCTCAGGGCAACCAGGAGGAGGTATTCCAAGCTCACCACCCTGGACTTTAAGTGTGCAGACTCTGATGGCTTCAGGGATCTGCTGGCCAAAGTGTCATGGGATGAAGCTTTAGAGGGAAGAGGGGCCCAGGACAGCTGGGCAGTGTTCAAGGATCACCTCCTCTGTGCCCAGGGGCAGTGGGTACCAACAAAGAGGACAGCAGGGCAGAATGGCAGGAGGCTGCCTGGCTGAGCAAGAGGCTCCTGGACACACTGGCACAAAAAGAGACTCCACAAGGAGTGGAAGAGAGGACAGCTGGAATGAGGGGGATGTAAGGAAGCTGCCCCAGCAGCCAGAGACCTGCCTAGGGAGGCCAAGGCAGAGCTGGAATTGAGTCTAGCCAGGGAGGACAAAGGGAACAGCAAGAATCTCTACAGGTACATTGCTGGCCAAAAGAAGCCCAGGGAAGGTTGGGCCCCCTCAGAAGGGGAGCAGGTGAAATGGTCACCAGTGACATGGCAAAGGCTGAGGTCTCAATGACTTCTTTGCCTCAGCCTTCACTGCAAAGGCCTCCAGCCACACTCCTGCAGCCATGGAAGACAATGGCAGGGGCTGGCAGGAAGAGCTGCCCCCCCTAGGTGAGATCAGGTTCGTGATCAGCTGAAGAACCTGAAAGTGTTCAAGTCCCTGGGACCCGAGGGGATGCACCCAGGGGTGCTGAGGGAGCTGGCAGGTGAGGCTGTAAACCCCTCTCTGTTCTGTCCCAAAGTCCTGGCAGCCTGGGGCAGTCCTCACTGACTGGGAAAGGGAAACACAACTCCCACTGTCAAACAGGGTAGGAAGGAGCCAGGGAGCTCCAGGCCAGGCAGCCTCACCTCTGTGCCCAGGGAGATCATGGAGCAGATCCTGCTGGAGGCACTGCTGAGACAGGAGAGCAGTGAAGAAGTGATTGGGCACAACCAGCATGGCTGCACCAAGGGCACATCCTGCTGACAACCTGGTGGCCTTCTAGGAACAGGTCACAACATTCACAGATGAGGGTTAGGCAACTGATGGCATTGACCTGGCCCTGAGCAAGGCCTTTGGCACTGTCCCACACCACATCCTGGTCTCCAGGGTGGTGCCACATGGGTCTGAGGGGTGAAGGAGCACTGATGGATACAGACCTGGCTTGATGGCTGCACCCAAAGAGTGGCTGCCAATGGCTGCATGGCCAAGTGCAGGCCAGGGACAAGCAGAGTCCCTCAGGGATCAGTCCTGGCACCAGGCTTGTTCAACATCTCTGTGGGTGCCATGGACAGAGGCACTGAGTGCAGCCTCAGCAGCTTTGCTGCCCACACCAGGCTGTGTGGTGCAGCAGCCAGGCTGGAGGGCAGGATCCAGCCAGAGGGACCTGGGCAGGCTGCAGAGCTGGGCACAAGCCAAGCTCAGGAGGTTCAACAAGACCAAGGGCAAGGTCCTGCAGCTGGGTCGAGGCAATGCCAAGCACCAATGCAGGCTGGGCAGTGCCAGGCTGGAGAGCAGCCCTGAGGAGAGGCACTTGGGGGTGCTGCTGGAGGAGAAGCTCAGCAGCAGCCAGCAGTGTGCACTTGCAGCCCAGAGAGCCAAGCAGAGCCTGGGCTGCAGCAGCAGCAGTGTGGCCAGCAGGGCCAGGGAGGGGATTCTCCCTCTCTGCTCTGCTCTGCTCTGCTGAGACCCCACCTGGAGTCCTGCATCCAGCTCTGGAGCCCCTGGGCCAAGAGGGCTGTGGAGATGCTGGAGAGTGTCCAGAGCAGGGCCAGGAGGATGCTCAGAGGCTGCAGCAGCTCTGCTGTGAGCACAGACTGAAAGAGCTGGGGCTGTGCAGGCTGGAGCAGAGGAGGCTCCCAGGGGACCTTCTTGTGGCCTGCCAGGATCTGAAGGGGGCTACAAAAAAGCTGGGGAGGGACTTTTGAGGCTGTGAGGGAGTGGCAGGAGTGGGGGGAATGGAGCAAAGCTGGAGGTGGGGAGAGTGAGGCTGGAGGTGAGGAGGAAGTTGTTGAGCAGGAGAGTGGTGAGAGGCTGGAATGGGTTGCCCAGGGAGGGGGTTGAGGCTCCATGGCTGGAGGTGTTTGAGGCCAGGCTGGCTGAGGCTCTGATCTGGGGTAGGGTGTCCCTGGCCATGGCAAGGGCTTGGGACTGGCTGCTCCTTGTGGTCCCTTCCAGCCCTGACTGGTTCTATGATTCCATGAAGTGTTTCCACTTCCTAGGATCCTTCTGCCTTTAATACTCCCCCTGCTAAGTCAGCCTGAGCTGAAGAGAGCCCAGAGGAGCTCGTCCAGATCAGAGGAACTAAAGAAGTGAGACTCAGTAACAGGTCACACATGAAAGACAGTGACTAAGCAGAAAATGTTCCTCTGCCAGGCACCTTGGCAAGGGACCTGCTCCTCAACATCCTCTGGGGCAAAAGGAGCCCAGAGGCTAAGCTGCCAGCTCTCAGCAGAAGAGGGAGCCTCCTGCTGCCACCCAGAGCTGGAGAGCCCAGGTCAGATTTCAGTGACTCCTCCTTCAGGCAGCTTCCACAGCCCAGCTCCCCAGTCAGATGCCAACCCCACCCTCTGCTCTCTGGGCAGGAAGGTCATTGCCACTGCATCAAGTGGGTTGGCAAGTCAGAGGCACTCGGGATGAAGGTGCCAGACTGCTGCTACATCAGCAGGAGCCAGCTCTGGGACAGGACAGAGGCAAGGGATGCAAACTGCAGCACAGGAGGTTCCTCCTCAACAGGAGGAGAAGCTTCTTTGGTTGAGGGTGCTGGAGAAAGGAGTAGGCTGCCCAGAGAGGCTGTGGAGTCTCCTTCTCTGCAGCCCTTCCAGCCCTGTCTGGATGTGTTCCAGTGTGACCTGCACTAGATTATGGTCCTGCTCTGGCAGGAGGTTGGACTGGAAGATCTCCAGAGGTCCCTTCCAACCTCTGACATCTGTGATCCTGGGAAAGATCTCCTGTGGGCAGGAGGTTGGCATCAGCCACTCCAGAACCAGCAGGGACACAAAGCAGCTGTGGTAGGCAGCATTCCTCTTGTGAATGGGCAATCTGCAGGGTGAGAGACCCAAGAGGAACCTTACCCTCACCATCCTCCTCTGAGCCAGGCCTGCTCTGCAGCCAACACAGAAGCCCTACCAAAGCTGCAGGCCAGCAGCTGCCCCAAATCCAGACCCTGCAACTCCTCTGAGTGTGGGCTTCAGAGCATTCATTTGTTCACCACTGGGAGCAGTTGCCCAGGCAGGTGCTGGGTTCCCTACACCAGTCCCAAGGCCCAGCTTGGCAGGGTGCTGGGCAGGCTCATCTCAACTTAAGTCTTACCCTGAAAGGTTGGGTTGGATGATCCTTGAGGTGCTCTATGAACCTAAGACTCCATTTCCCAGTACAAGCTGCTGCCCCCCAGCACTGCTGCAGCCCCCAGGGATTCACTTACTCTTCTGGCAGATGCAGTGAAGGAGTTGGGCTCAGGTGCTGGCATTTGCTGGGTGGTGCTAGGCCTGGTTTCATGGCTGGAGTGGTTGGCAAAAGGCTCTTCCTTCCTCTCTACAATTTTAAACAAGAAGAGAAACCAAACGTTTCAGTGCTGCACTCCCAAGGCCTCCTGCACAAGCACAGAGGGCACTGCTGCCACCTGGGCAGGGCTGGGGGCAGGAAGGTGCCACTGGTGCCAGGGCTACCCAGGCCTTTCTGCAAGGAGGCTTCCTTCCCACTGGCTGAGCCACATGATGGATCCAGGCAAAGCTTTTCAGCTTCATCCCCCAAGGACAAGCAAAATCCTTGCAGAAAGCACCAAAGAGGTGTTGCTAATTCAGAGTTTTGCTTCCCATCAGGGACTGCTCCTCCCCTGCAGAACCTGGGCAGAGCAGCAGGACATGGGCATGGATCACAGCACAGGTCCCCTCCAGGGGCCAGAGGTGAGCCTCACTGCATGGTTGTGCTGCAGCTGCCTATGCTGCTGGGCAGGTTCTGGTCTTCCACAGCAAAAGCCTTTCTTGCACAGGGAGCTGGGATTGCTTCCCAGCAAAAAGCCTGCACCAGAGCTCAAAGCAAGCTCAGCAACCCCCACCCAACCTCGCAGCTGGCCCCCAGACAAGTGCAGCCCTCTGGTGTTACACCTCTTGGTGTCCCTCTGCACCATGCCTGACGTGAGCACAGCCACCAGGTGTGACCAGGCAGAGCAGGCAGAAACTGTCTCAGGGTTGCACTGAGAGGAGTGCAGAGGGCTCCAGGACCAAACACTGCCAGATGCAAGGTGCCTGAGAAAGGATGGATCCACACCCCCGAGGCCAGGCTCTCCTCTGGCAGCTGGCAGTGGTTTGGACAGAGCAAAGCCACTGCAGTGTAAGCACCCAGAGAGCAGCAGCAAGGCAGGAGTGAGCAGTGCACAGCAGCTGGTGGCACAGAGAAGGCACTTTGGAGCTGCTGTGAGGGTGGGACCTTGGGGCATGTCTGGAACAAACCTCCTCACTCAAAGGACCTGGGACACAGGAGAGAGCAAGGCAAGAGAACAGGCAGAGCTAACAGGCAGGCAGCAGGACTGGCAGATGCAGAATGCAAGAGGCAAAGATGCCTCTGCCCTAGGAGGAGCAGCACAGCAGTGAAGGCTCAGCCACCCTGCCCTGCCCTGCCAGCTCAGGACCTCCACCAAAGCCAAGTGGGCAGAGTATGCCATGGCTGCAGCTCATCACTCTGATGCACTGCACTTCTGAACAGCCTTGAGGCAGTGCCAGGAGATGAACTATTTCACCTTGGAAGCCTGACCTGGCACACAGCCCTCTGTGGAAATGCCCACACTTGCCACTTGCTGATGTCCTGTAAACCACAGGAGAAGCCTGGGCACTGCAGGAGGGGAGCAAAACCCTGCCCTGCCCTGGCAGCCAGCAGGCTTCACAGGCTGGGCTGCCTGCTGCCTGTCCTGGAGGTTTAGAGCACACAGGTCAGCTTTTAAGGTCAAACCTAATTGCAGGGGCCCAGCCTAAGTGGCAATGACAGCCTGGAAAGGACTCCAGCTGGGAGCACTGTGACTGAAAGGAGCCAACTAAGTGCAGGAGGAGGAGGAGAGGCCAGAGGGCTCTGTACCAGCAGCACCAGAGAGGGCACAGCCACAGGCACTGCTGGCTGGAGGGCAGCAGCCACAGCTGACTGCACTCCAGTTCCAGCAGTAAGCACTGCCAATCCCAGCCAGGGGCACAGGGCAGGAGCAGGTCACTGGCCCCAGGCTGGTGAGACTAAATACTGCATTCTCCAAGCTTGCTGCTGACCCCAAGCTGTGTGGTGTGCTGGAGCCAGGGAGGGCAGGGAGGGCATCCAGAAGGATCTTGACAAGGCTGGAGAAGTGCCAGTGCCAACTGCCAGTGCAGTGCAGTGCAAGGGCCTGCAGCTGGGTTGGGCCAACCCCAGGCACAGATCCAGGCTGGGTGCAGAGGGGTTTGAGAACAGCCCTGAAGAGGCTTGGGGGGGTTGGGTGCTGAGCAGCTCCCCAGGAGCCAGCAGTGCCCTCCTGCAGCCCTAAGGCAGCTGTGTGCTGGCTGCAGCCAGAGCAGTGTGGGCAGCAGGGCAGGAGAGGGCATCCTGCCCCTTGGCTCTGCTCAGACCTCACCTCCAACCCTGCCTCCAGCTCTGCTGTCCCCAGCAGAAGGAGGGCAGAGAGCTGTGGAGGGAGGCCAGAGGAGGCCACAAAGATGGTGCAAGGGCTGGAGCAGCTCTGCTGCTGGGCCAGGCTGGGCACAGAGGTCCCTTCCAACCTCAGCCATTCTCTGATTCTGATGTGCCATAAATCCAAGGAAAACTTCTTCAGGTTTTGGGTTTTTCAGGGGGTTGTGGCTTTTTGTTCCCCTGTTTGAGTTTCTGGGGGGTTTTGTTTGGGTTTTTTTTAATACAACCACTGAGAGTTTCCCTGCCCTGCTTTAACTCCCTTAATTCACACCAATTAACTCCTGGAAGCTACCAGCACAGATCATGTCCATGGAAGTTGACACTGCTCTGTTCACAACAACCCCATGGGCAGCTACAGCCTTGGGGCTGTGTGGTTGGAAAGCTGTGACTTGGAGAGAGACCTGGGGATGAAATATGAGCCAGCAGTGCCCAGGTGGGCAGGAAAGCCAATGGCAGCCTGGCCTAGATGAGACACTGTGGGCAGCAGGGGCAGGAAGTGCCCATGCCCTGTGCTCAGCACTGCTGAGGCCACCCCTTGAGTGCTGTGCTCAGCTCTGGGCCCCTCACTGCAGGAAGGACACTGAGGGGCTGCAGCCTGTCCAGAGCAGGGCAGTGAGGTTGCAGAAGGGCCTGGAGCAGCTGGGGGTGAGGAGGGGCTGAGGGAGCTGGGGGGGTGAGCAGGTGGAGCAGAGGAGGCTGAGGGCAGAGCTCATTGCTCTCTGCAGCTGCCTGCAGGGAGGTTGCAGTGAGCAGGGGGCAGCCTCTGCTGCTTGGGGGCAAGGGACAGGAGCAGAGGGAATGGTTCCAGGCTGCCCCAGGGGAGGCTCAGGCTGGAGCTCAGGAGATATTTCTGCCCTGAAAGGGCTCTCAAAGCTTGGCACAGGCTGCCCAGGGCAGTGCTGCAGAGGACAACACCCTGGGGGTGTTTAAGCAGCTCTGGGCCTAATGCTTAGGGACATAGTTTAGGATTGACCCTAAACTGGGTTGAAGTTTGGGCTGGATGAGCTTGGAGGTCTCTTCCAACTGGATGCATTCTTTTGTTTCTAGACAGCCCAATGCCAAAGTCAGGCCAGATGAAGGAGAGGGCATTGAGCCCCTCAGCCTCCTCTCTGCAGAGCACAGATCTGTGCCAGGCTGGAAGCAAACCTGGCACTCTCTGAAGCACTCCTGCAATGTCCCTGCTCACCTCTGCTCCTTTCTTCTCTCACAGCAAATTCAACTAATTCATCACAACCTGAGACCCTCCAAAACTGAGTGCAGCTCTGAAGCCTTCAACACAGGATATGGACTTGATGGAGAGGGTCCAGAGGAGGCCACAAAAATGATCAGGGGCTTGGAGCAGCTCTGCTATGGGGACAGGCTGAGGGAGCTGAGGGTGTTCAGCGTGGGGGAGAGAAGGCTCCAGGGAGACCTTAGAGCTGCTGGCAGTGCCTGAAGGGGCTGCAAGCAGGCTGCAGAGAGACTGCTCCCAAAGGCCTGCAGGGACAGGCTGAGGGCACTGAAATGAGAGCAGAGCAGATTGAGATTGGATGTGAGGAACAAGATCTGCAGCTGGAGGCTGCTGGAGCACTGCAGCAGGTTGCCCAGGGAGGATGAGGCTCCATGCCTGGACATACTCCAGGTGAGGCTGGGGAAGGCTGTGGGCAACCTGCTCTGGTTAGGATGTCCCTGCTGAGTGCAGGGGCTTGGAGTGGGTCAGCTTTGGAGCTGCCTCCCAGCCCAGCCCATTCCAAGGTCCTATGACAACATTCCTCCAAACTTCTGCAGCCTCCTGCCAGCTCTTGCCCTGCCTTCTGCTCACTTAGCAAAGCAGTTAGAGAGCACTCCAAATATTCTGGCTTTTTGCCTCCCTCCTTCATTTGGGCTTTGAACACTTTAGAACCACAACAGTCCCCTGAGAAGAGCTGTGCAGATAAAGAGCTACAAACCTCTGTGGTTATACAAACTCAGAGGGAAAGAAGAGAAAGGAGGAAATCACTTCCATGCTTTCAAACCCAGGCCTCTGGTACCACTCCAAATGAAGCAGAATAATAAATAACAGATAAATAACCAAGCAGAATAATGAACAAAACAAAGCCTAAAGCTAATGAAGCATCACTGCTCCCCAGGCTGCCTTGGAAAAGCTCTTTTCACCCCTCCTTGTCTTTGCAGCTCTCCTGCAGCACCTGGGCTGATGTTGGAGCTCATGGGCTTTGATTTAAAGAGAGCACCAGAAATGGGTCCCCATTCACACACACAGCACCTGACAGCAGCTCCACACTCAGCTGAGGACTCCTGCCCCTTCCTTTTAGCAGTGATCTGAGGAGTTTACAAGGTCAGGTTTCAGTTCTGAATCACAGAATGGGCTGGGCTGGAAGGGACTCATCCAGTCCAAGCCCCTGCACTCAGCAGGGACATCCTCCTAGAGCAGGCTGCCCACAGCCCTGCCCAGCCTCACCTGGAATATCTCCAGGGGTGGAGCCTCAACCAGCTCCCTGGGCAGCCTCTTGCAGTGCTCCAGCAGCCTCCTGCTGCAGAACTTGTTCCTCACATCCAGTCTCAATCTGCTCTGCTCCACTTTGCAGCCACTGCCCTCAGCCTGTCCCTGCAGGCCTTTGGGAGCAGTCTCTCTGCAGCCTGCTTGCAGCCCCTTCAGGCACTGCCAGGCTGCTATGAGGTCTCCCTCCCTCCTCCTCTCCACCCTCACTCTCCCCTCTCCCAGCTCAAAGCCACTGTCCTTCATCCTGCCACCCCCAGCCCTTGCCCCAAGTCCCTCCCCAGTTCTCCTGGAGCTCCTTCAGGCACTGGAATGTTGCTCTGAGGTCTCCCTGAAGCCTTCTCTTCTCCATGCTGAAGAACCCAAGGAGCCACCAATGTCTCCAGGAAAGGAGAGTGCAAGTAACAAAGCCTGAAGCCTGATGTCTTAGTGAGAGACTGGCACAGGCTGCCCAGGGAGGTTGTGGAGCACAGAATGTGATGTTTGAGAGTGAGGGTGGTGAGACACTGGCACAGGTTGAGGGTGGTGAGACCCTGGCACAGGCTGCCCAGGGAGGTGTTCAGGACCAGGCTGGATGAGTCCTTGAGCAACCTGTGCTGGTGAGAGCTGTCTCTGCCCATGGCAGGGGGTTGGAGCTGGCTGAGCTTTAAGGTTCCTTCCAACCCAACCCATTCTGTCAGTCTCAAAGGCAAAAGGAGCTGCCACAAAACACTACCAGGAGGGGAAACTCCAGCAGGGCCACGGGAAGGCTGGATGCACAAACTGCTAAAGCAAGAGCAGATCCATTTGAATCTCTGAATCATTATGGGATGCCTTTTGCCTGGGATTTGGTTTAGCTTTAGTGGTTTGCAGCAGATGAGTAAAGTTTGCTACAGCTCAAGGAAGTCACTCAACAAAATGGCTTCACACCAAATGTAACACTGAGTGCTGCAGAACAGTGCCTGGGAAGGCTCTGGAGCTGCTCCTGAGCCAGCTCAGCACCAGCAGAAGCTCCACTTGCACCTTCCCACTCTTCAGAGCTGTGCTGGCCACAACTGGCACATGGCTTGTCCAGGGCTGTAGCCAATAGAGATTCCTTCTGCTGCCTGCCTGTTGCCACCACCTGATTTAAAGGCCAGAAGGTGACTGCAGCCTGCTCCTGCTGCACCCAAGCAGCTTTTGTGAGCAGCAGCCAGGGACTCTGGCTCACACTCTGCTGGGCAGGACCAGCCAGGACACAGGCACCAGCCAGGCCCTGCAAGGCCCAGCCAAGACACCTCTCACACTGCTGGGTAGGACTGGATCACAGGTGACTATTCCAGAGGCACAGGAAGCAGGACAGAGCTTTCAAGTGCCCTTCTCTGCAAGCACTTCTTTACTGGGGTTTTGAGATATGGGCCAAGCAAGCCGGAGCTAAAAAGCAGCTTAACCATTAACCACAGCAGGGCCCACCTCTGTTTGCAGAAACATTCAGCACAGGCCCAGGCTTACTGCACAACTCAGAGCCTGTATTTAACTTTCTGTGCTGCACATTCCCTGAGCAGACTGATTAAGGAAGCCACAGAAATGATGGGAAAGAGAACAGGAGCAGGATGGCAGCAGGAAGGCTGCTGTGACTCAAAGGGTTTAATCCTCATCTTCTACTCCTGCAGTTCTCCTGCAGCACAGGCAGAAAGGTTCCTCACCTCTAATTACACAGAGCAGCTTCAGCCCTTCCTTTCTCCCCCCTGATCCAAACACAAGAGGCTGTTATCTTCCTACATGTTCCACTGCTTTTCTACCAGCTTGCAGCACCTGAAGTATTCCTCCCCAAACCAGGCAAGCAAAAAGCTCTGCTGCTTATGAGCAAGCCAGGAACAAGCTGTCAGCTCCAACCCAAAGGGAGCTGGAAGCTGACACTAAAACACTGTCCACAGCTTTTCCTCTATGGAAGACTGATGCCAGACTGCAGAGCAGCTTTGTTAGTGCATGTGCCACAAAGCTGCCACACTGCACAGAGAAGCTCTGCAAGAAGGACCTGCAGGAGCTCCTTAACAGCTAGAAAGCAGTTCTCAAGCTGAAGCCCTGCAGTGCTGGGACCCCTGAGCCATTCCAGTGTCCTGAGCCTTACTGGGCTCCCTGAGCCATCCCAGAGTACTCTCAGCCTTTCTTGGCTCCCTGAGCCATCCCACAGTGTCCTGGGCCTTTCTGAGCTCCCTGAGCCATCCCAGAGTACTCTCAGCCTTACTGGGCTCCCTGAGCCATCCCAGAGTACTCTCAGCCTTTCTGGGCTCCCTGAGCCATCCCAGAGTACTCTCAGCCTTACCTGATTCCTTTTCAGTATCCGATTCTGAAACCTCATCTTCAGCCTCCTCCTCTTCCGAGCTGGAGCTGCTGGAGTCTTTGTTCTCCTCCTCCCTCTCCATGGACTTCAGAGTCTCCTCCCCGTACAGAATCTTCTCCTTGCTGCAGACACAGAACTGCTCAGGACTCCCTCCCAGGGATTTCTGAGTGCTGCTTCTCAGGAACAGGCAGACAGAATCTGCTCCATATGGAACACGCCAAAGGCCTCCTCCATCCCCAGCTTCAACACCCCAGCACTCCCAGCTCTGCCCATTTCCCAGGGATTCCAGAGCCAGGCTCACATTTCCTACATTTCCAAGAGTTTCTCAACCCAACAGTATCTGCTGAGCCTCCTTGCCCAGCTCAGCACAAGCCTTCAGCCCTGCTGCTCAGCTCCATGTAGCTGCAAAGCTGCAGGTCCCAGCCCAAAGGCCAAACTGCTGCTCAGGACCATGCAGCACCACAATTCCTTTCAGTGGGAACACCAAGGAACAGACAAAATTGGATTGGAAAGAGAGAAACCATGAACCACAGAGTGCCAGGGGCTGGAAGGGACTTTGGAAGATCATCCAACCCCTGCCAGGAAGAGCAGTGCTGGGCCTCTGCTCAAGGAGAGAGAACTGCTGGAGGGAGCCCAGCCCAGAGCCCCCAGGCTGCTGCAGGCAGTGAGCATCTCCTGTGGGGCCAGGCTGAGGCAGCTGGGGCTGGCAGCAGAGCAGCCTGAGGGCTGCCCTCAGTGCTGTGCTCAAGCTCTGCAGGGCAGTGTGGGCAGGACACAGGCAGGCTCTGCCCAGGGGTGGCCAAGGGCAGCACAAGGGGCACTGGGGGCAAGCTGGAGCAGAGGAGGTGCCAGGGCAAGAGGAGAGGAAACTTTGTGAGTGTGAGGGTGCTGGAGCCTGGAGCAGGCTGCCCAGAGAGGCTGTGGAGTCTCCTGCCCTGGAGCCTTTCAAACCCTCCTGGCTGTGTTCCTGTGTGCCCTGCCCTGGGTGCTGCTGCCCTGGCAGGGGCTTGGGCTGGATGACCTGCAGAGGTCCCTCCCAGCCCCTAACACTCTGTGACTCTGTGGCTCTGCCTGAGGGCAGCTGCCACCACCTCCCTGGAACCTTCCTGAGGAAGAGAAAGAGCAAACCCAGGCACAGAACACAAGAGCAGGACCCAGGTGGGATGAGGGAAGAAGAAAAGGTGGAGGGCAAAGTAAACTCCTGACACTCCCAAGGCCAGGCCAGGTCTCGAACTCAGGAGTGTCCTTTCGCCTGCTCACACAGCACAGGACACAGAAGCTGCCAGGAGCTGGTTGGACCCTTCTAGCCCCTGACATTCCATGAGCTTTCCCGAGCCAGCTGAAGGCAGCTGCCAGCTGGAGCTGCTCTCCCATCCCTCCTGTGCAGCTCCTTCCCAGCAGAGCAGACCTACTTGCTGAAGATCCTGCTCTGGGGCTTGCCGTTCATGTCAGCCTCGATCAGTTTGTTCCTCGTCTCCTTCTCACTTCGCAGCTGCCAGGAAGCCCAAGAGGAAAGGAGAAAGAGTGAGCAGAGACTTCTCACCAACCACCCCAGCACAGCCCAGCTACTGCCATGGCATCAGCCCAGCTCAGCCCCGGGATCTGTGCCTCAGGCACACCCAGCAGACACCGACCTGGGTGCCTGGGGCTGGGTCGGGGCAGAGCTGCCCAGCACAGCCTCTACCTCAGGCTCCAGCTCTCAAGTAACCTTCCTGTGGCCTTTCAGTATCTGAAGGGGGCTACAAGAAAGCTGGGGAGGGACTTTTGAGGCTGTCAGGGAGTGATAGGACTGGGGGGGATGGAACAAAGCTGGAAATGGGGAGAGTCAGGCTGGATGTTAGGAAGTTCTCCAGCATGAGGGTGGTGAGAGCCTGGCACAGGTTGCCCAGGGAGGTGGTGGAAGTCTCATCTCTGGAGGTGTTTAAGGCCAGGCTGGATGTGGCTCTGGACAGCCTGCCCTAGTGTGAGGTGTCCCTGCCCATGGCAGGGGGTTGGAGCTGGATGATCCCTGTGGTGCCTTCCAGCCCGGACTGATTCTGTGATTCTAAGTGCTGGAGCCAGCCCTTGGCCTTGTCAAACCTCATCCTCCTGATCTCAGCCCATGGACCCAGCCTGGCCAGGTCCCTCTGCAGATCCTTCCTACCCTCCAGCAGATCAACACTAAGCAGAGTGTGCCCAGCAGATCAAGGGAGGTTCTCCTTCCCCTCTACTCTGCCCTGGTGAGAACTCATCTTGAGCACTGCCTTCAGTTTTGGGCTCCCCATTTGAAGAGGGACAGGGATCTGCTGGGGAGAGTCCAAGGGAGGGCTGTGAGGATGATGAGGGGACTGGAGAACTGCCTGAGGAGGAGAGGTTAAGGGCCCTGGGGCTGCTTAGTCTGGAGAAGAGAAGACTGAGAGGGGATTGAATCAATGTTTAGCAATATCTGAGGGATGGGGGTCGGGGGAGGGGACAGGCTTTGCTCACTGTTCCCTGGAATAGGACAAGCAGCAATGGATGGAAGCTGCAGCACAAGGGGGAACTTCTTGCCTGGAAGGTCCCAGAGCCCTGGCACAGGAGAGGTTGTGGAGTCTCCTTCTCTGGAGCCTTTCAAGTCCTGTCTGGATGTGTTCCTGTGTGCCCTGAGCTAGATTGTGTGGTCCTGCTCTAGCAGGGGGCTTGGACTTGATGAGCTCCTTGGGTCCCTTCCAACCCCTACCATCCTGTGAACAGTGCCCTGTAGTTCAGTGCCATCTGCAATCTGACTGAGGATGCCCTCAGTGCCCTGATCCCAATCATGAATGAAGGTGTTGAAGAGAAGTGGCCCCAAGCCCGGGGGGGCACAAGCAGCTGTGCCTCCAGCAGGAGGAGATCCTTTCTCAAGGCCAGGACACTGCTCCACTACCAGCTTCAGATGAAAAGGCAGTGTGATCTGAGAGCCATTTGGGTGTGCCAGGAGGGCTGGGGGGGGAGCTGCCTGCTCCATCCCCTGCCAGTAGAAGGTTTCTATTTTAAGTGCTGGGAAGGCACATGAGAACCACAAGCAGGGACAGGGCACTGTGAGAAAATCTGCATCCCTCTCCTCTTCCCAGTCCTCCTGCAGCTCACCACACTCATTTCATCTCTGGAGAAGCATTTGGGGAGTGCTGAGGAGGAGGAGGAGGAGGAGGCTGCTCAGCCCTGTGGAACAGGCCCCAAAATAGGCTAGGACCAGTCCAAACCAGTTCCTGTTGGGTTTTTTTGCCACCTTCTTTTCCTTTCCTCAGTTATCTGCAGAATCCTGCAGTAGTGAGACAGGAGGAAACCCAAACTCCATCACTGGTAGCATTTATCAACACCTCATTGAGGGAGGAGCTGATGAATGTTTAAAGAGGCTCTGTGCATGTTAAGAGGCTATCCAGGGCTGGCAGCAGCTGTGTTGTGATCAGAGCTGGAGTTCTCCCACCCACACTGTCAGTTCCTCAGAATCCCTCTCTGGGTGCCATCAGCACTGCTCTCATTCTGTCTCTGTCTGAACCCAACCATTTCAGTGCTATTTTAACTGATTTTCTGTGCTTTTGTTTTTTAGAGAAGGTTGATTTGGCTTTTGGAAGCCCCCAGATGATGGAATTGAGCAGAGAAGATGGAACAGGGATAAAAAATGCAACCCAAAAATAACCTCCTGGCTTCCCTTTGATCAAGAGGTGGTTTTGCTTTCCTCTCCTCTGCCAACATTCTCACAACCCCCTCCAACATCTCCACTGCACTATGAAATGGCAATTTAACATGGTTCTAAAATCAGCAATGCCTTTAGGCCAGGATTCTGCTCAGCCTGGAGAAGAAAAGGCTTCAGGGAGACCTCAGAGCAGCCCTCCAGTGCCCGAGGGGGCTCCAGGGGAGCTGGGAAGGGACTCTGGCAAGGGCTGGGGGTGCCAGGATGAGGGAGAATGGCTGTGAGCTGGGAGAGAGTGGAGAGGAGGAAGGAATTGTTGAGAGGGAGGTTGGGGAGAGACTGGCACAGGTTGAGGGTGGTGAGACCCTGGCACAGGTTGCCCAGGGAGGCTGTGGAGCACAGAAGCACCCAACGTGATCTTTGATCACATTGGGTGCTTCTGTGCTCCACAACCTCCCTGGAGGTGTTCAGGACCAGTCCTTGAGCAACCTGTGCTGGTGAGAGGTGTCCCTGCCCATGGCACTGGATGAGCTTTAAGGTCCCTTCCAAGTCAACCCATTCTGTGATTCTCTGAATTCCTGACATCAGGAAATTTCTTCTCCCTCCAAAATCTCCCTGTTGCAAGGCAGCAGAGCTGCTAACTCCCAGGTCTCTCTGCACAGTGCCAGCTGCTTCCTCAGATGCCAACACCAAGCTGCCTTGACTAATCCCTCATTAAGCAAAGAGCAGATTGATGCTGGAGCCTTTGCCAGCTACCAACAGCAACTGCAGAACAACTCCAAAGCTGAGCTGTCTGCTCCTTAGGTGCCACCACTCTGCCTGTCAGCACTCTGCTGCCCCCCTTGCTGCCCTCATCCTCTTCTCTCCATTTCCAGCCACTCAAAACATTGCTGTAATTAAAAGATTCCAACTGACTAACAAAACCCATCATGAGCTGGGCCCCAGCTCTCCCCCTGCCTCTGTTGACACCATCTGGCTTAGGGAACAGCCCAGGACGAAAAGGTTAAGTGGAGAGGTGGAACAAGGAAAGCTCTGCCAGAGGCTCACCACACTCTGCTTCTTCTGCAGCATCTCCAGGTGCTCAACCAGGCCCTCGTCAGCCACGTCGAAGGGTGTCTGGCCCTGGGGCAGTAAAAGAAGACAAGAGGAGATCTGATGTGGCACAGGGCGTGAAGAGCAGAAGGGAACAAGCTCCACACCCTCCCTCCCCGAACGCTGAGTAACAAACACTCTGTCTCCCTCCAGAGCCGAGCCAGGCAGCAGCGGTGGCAGTTCAGTGCCTCAAACCAGCTCAGAGGCTCAATCTGCGCTGGGAGATTCAATCTGTGCTCAAGCCTCAATCCGTGCTCAGAGCCTCAATCTGCGCTCAGAGACTCAATCCATGCTCAGAGCCTCAATCTGCTCTCAGAGACTCAATCCGCGCTCAAGGCCTCGATCCGCGCTCAGAGCCTCAATCCGCGCTCAGAGCCTCAATCCGCGCTCAGAGACTCAATCCATGCTCAGAGCCTCAATCCGCGCTCAGAGCCTCAATCCGCGCTCAGAGCCTCAATCCGCGCTCAGAGCCTCAATCCGCGCTCAGAGCCTCAATCCGCGCTCAGAGACTCAATCCGCGCTCAGAGACTCAATCCATGCTCAGAGACTCAATCCGCGCTCAGAGCCTCAATCCGCGCTCAGAGCCTCAATCCTCGCTCAAGGCCTCGATCCACGCTCAGAGACTCAATCCGCGCTCAGAGACTCAATCCGCTCTCAGAGACTCAATCCGCGCTCAGGGCCTCAATCCTCGCTCAGAGCCTCAATCCGTGCTCAAGGCCTCAATCCTCGCTCAGGGCCTCAATCCGCGCTCAAGGCCTCGATCCTCGCTCAGAGCCTCGATCCGCGCTCAAGGCCTCGATCCGCGCTCAGAGACTCGATCCGCGCTCAGGGCCTCGATCCGCGCTCAGGGCCTCGATCCGCGCTCAGGGCCTCGATCCGCGCTCAGGGCCTCGATCCGCGCTCAGGGCCTCGATCCGCGCCCAGAGACTCGATCCGCGCCCAGAGACTCGATCCGCGCTCAGAGACTCGATCTGCGCTGGAAGATTCAATCCGCGCTCAGAGATTCAATCCACGCTCAGAGACTCAATCCGCGCCCAGAGACTCAATCCCCGCTCAGGGCCTCAATCCGCGCTGAGAGACTCAATCCGCGCTGAGAGACTCAATCCGCGCTGAGAGACTCAATCCTCGCTCGGAGACTCAATCCGCGCTCGGAGACTCAATCCGCGCTCAAGGCCTCGATCCGCGCGCAGAGACTCGATCCACGCTCAGAGACTCGATCCACGCTCAGAGACTCGATCCACGCTCAGAGACTCGATCCGCGCCCAGAGACTCGATCCGCGCCCAGAGACTCGATCCGCGCTCAGGGCCTCGATCCGTGCTCAGGGCCTCGATCCTTGCTCAGGGCCTCAATCCGCGCTGAGAGACTCAATCCGCGCTGGGAGATTCAATCCTCACTCAGGGCCTCAATCCGCGCTGGGAGACTCAATCCACGCTCAGAGATTCAATCCATGCTCAGAGACTCAATCCGCGCTGAGAGACTCAATCCGCGCTCGGAGACTCAATCCGCGCTCGGAGACTCAATCCGCGCTCGGAGACTCAATCCGCGCTCAAGTCCTCGATCCACGCTCAAGGCCTTGATCCACGCTCAGAGACTCAATCTGCTCTCAGAGCCTCAATTCGCGCTCAGGGCCTCGATCCACACTCAGAGACTCAGTCCGCACTCAGAGCCTCAGTCCGCGCCCAGAGACTCGATCCGCACGCAGAGACTCGATCCGCGCTCAGAGACTCGATCCACGCTCAGAGACTCAATCTGCGCCCAGAGACTCGATCCGCGCCCAGAGACTCGATCCGCACCCAGAGACTCAATCCGTGCTCAGGGCCTCGATCCTTGCTCAGGGCCTCGATCCACACTGGGAGACTCAATCCGCGCTGAGACTCAATCCGTGCTGGGAGATTCAATCCTCGCTCAGGGCCTCAATCCGCGCTGGGAGATTCAATCCGCGCTCAGAGCCTCAATCCACGCTCAGGGCCTCAATCCGCGCTGAGAGACTCAGTCCTCGGTCAGGGCCTCAATCCGCGCTCAGAGCCTCAATCCGCGCTCAGAGACTCAATTCACGCCCAGAGACTCGATCCGCGCTCAGGGCCTCGATCCGCGCTCAGAGACTCGATCCGCGCTCAGAGACTCGATCCGCGCTCAGAGACTCGATCCGCGCTCAGGGCCTCGATCCGCGCTCAGAGACTCGATCCGCGCTCAGAGACTCAATCCGCGCTCAGAGCCTCAATCCGCGCTCAGAGACTCAATTCACGCCCAGAGACTCGATCCGCGCTCAGGGCCTCGATCCGCGCTCAGAGACTCGATCCGCGCTCAGAGACTCGATCCGCGCTCAGGGCCTCGATCCGCGCTCAGGGCCTCAATCCGCGCTCAGAGACTCAATTCACGCCCAGAGACTCGATCCGCGCTCAGGGCCTCGATCCGCGCTCAGAGACTCGATCCGCGCTCAGGGCCTCGATCCGCGCTCAGGGCCTCAATCCGCACTGAGAGACTCAATCCATGCTCAGAGACTCAATCCACGCTCAGAGCCTCAATTCGCGCTCAGATAAACCCTGAGCAGGGCTGGGCAGGGCCCTGGTTGATGCTGTTCAAAACCAGCAGCCAGGACCAACACAGTGCAGTCTTCAGGGGTCTAAAGAGGGCACAGCTGTACCAAGCAGGAAGGGGAGCAGCCTGTTCTACTGTACCCCAGTCCCTGCAGACCCCTGGGTCACCTTGGGCAGCTGAAGCTCCATCTCAAGGTCTCCAATCACCCTCCCAAGAGCTGAGGCAGCTGCACTGCCCTGCTCTGCCTGCAAGGTGTCTGGGGAGATGGAACAAACACAGCAGGACTGGGGCCTGCAGAAATGTCAAAGGGAGAGACGAGGGAGGGCAAAGTGCTGCGAACCCTCTGCTCACAGGCACAGTGAGACCTCTGTGCCTTCCAGAGCCTTCCAGTGTAAAGCCAAGGGCAAGCTCCTGCAGCTGGGATGGGTCAGTCCAAAGCACAAATTCAGGCTGGGGAGCAGCCATGGGAGAAGGGCTTGGGGGTGCTGGGGGTGCAGAGCTGGACAGGAGCTGGCATCGAGCACTGCCAGCCCAGCCCCAGCCTGTCCTGGGCTGATCCCCAGCAGTGTGGGCAGCAGGAGCAGGGAGGGGATTCTGCCCCTCTGTTGTGCCTACTCAGATCGCCCCTGCAGTGCTGGGGCAGCTCTGGAGCCCTCAGCACAGACAGGGACCTGCTGGGGCAGGGCCAGAGGAGGCCACAGCAGTGCTGGCAGGGCTGGAAGGGCTCTGCTGGGAGCCAGGCTGAGAGCTGGGGGTGTGCAGCCTGGGGAGGAGAAGGCTGCAGGGAGACCTTCTGGTGGCCTTGCAGTGCTGCAAGGGCTGATCAGAAAGCTGGGGACAGACTTTTGAGCAGGGCCTGCTCTGACAGGACAAAGGTGATGGTTTGGAACTAAAAGAGGCAGATTCAGAGTGAAGAGAAGGGAGAAATGTTTGACAATGAGGGCGGTGAGAGCCTGGCCCAGGTTGCTCAGAGAGGCAGAAGATGTCCCTTCCCTGGAGCTGTTCCAGGCAGCTTCAGGCAGTGAACAACCTGTTTCAGTGGAAGGTGACCCTGCTGACTATTGAGAGTTTGGAACTAGGTGAGCCTTAGGGTCCCTTGCAGCCCAAACTATTCCATGGGTCTATGATTTGAACCTCCTGAAATGCTGCCAAAGAAAATTTGGGAGCCACTTCCACATCCATGGGCATTTACAACACAAAGCAGGCAAAAGCACAAAGTGAAGGCTCAGTTCCACTGTCTCCATAACTACAGCTGCAAAGATCAGTTAATTAACAACAGGTAATGAAACCTGATGGCCAGGGACCAGGTGGCTCCAGGTTACCTGGACAACCCTGCCCACAATCTGGGAGTGTTCAGGATCAGGGTGGATGAGGCCTTGAGCAACCTGTGCTGGTGGGAGGTGTCCCTGCCCATGGCAGTGGGTTGGAACTGGGTGAACTTTAAGGTCCCTTCCAACCCAACCCATTCTATGAATCTTGATCTTTTCCAGTCACACTTGAAGCCTTTTCTGCCTTCCTCCACAGTCAGGACCCTTAAGGCCTCCAGGTCCTTTGTTTTCAGTGCCCGCCAGAGGAGAACTGCTCGCGGCGGAACTTCAGCGTGGTGATGGATTGAGCGGTAGCCATGAAAGTGACATTCACCTGGCTACAAACCACCTTGCCCAAGTTGTGCCAACACCCCTGAGCACTCACCAGCTTGTTCCTGATGTCCATGTCACACAGAGCCTCGGCCAGGATGGAGCAAGCCTCCTTCACGCCCCAGTGCGCGGCAGCGTGCAGCGGGGTCCAGCCGTCGTTGTCCTGCACGTTGAGGTTAAAGCCAGCCTGGATCAAGAGCCTGAAGGAGGAAGCAGTGTTGAGTTCTGCCACTGTGATGCTCTGGGGGTTACCTGCCCCACACTTATGAAATCATCCAGACTGGACTCAGCCAGCTGGAAGGTGAGGAACGAAGCTTCATACTCACAGCTTAGCACAGTGCACAGGCAGATAGTTACAAGAGGCACAGACACCTGCAGCTCCAGGCAGAAATGGACAAGGTAAAGCTAATGCAGAAACACAACTCCCTGCCAGCAATCACAGTCCCCAGGAGGGGCTCCCAACCACCCTTCCACCTTATCTCCATCCCTCTACCTTATCCCAGAGCCTGCCTTGTGTGCAAGGTGAGTTGTGAGGATGGGCAAATGGGGTTGGAAGCAGAAGGCTTAGTTGGGTTACACAGATCCAGGCAGAGCAGCAGAAGCCCAGGGAGAGAAGACAGACACCGACTCCGACAGACAGACACTGCCTGATCTGTGTTTGTGTCCTTGCTTTTGTGCATCCCAGCAGGCCCATGAGGGATGCAGCCATCCTCATTGCTCCCTTTGCACAGCCTAGCATCTAATTTCTCTCATTAAAATACTCCAATTGGCCTCACACCAGCACAGCCACCCAGGGGTGACTTCTCCACGCAGAAGAGCTGCCACAGAGAGGTGCAGAGCAGGCAGCAAGGCTCACAGGGAGCCAGGAGGTGCTTCTGAGCTCGTTTGCTCCCCTCACAACCAGCACTCAATGTGCCTGCAAGTGGGACAGAGAAGAGTGAACGGGAATGGACTCTTGGAAATGGGGTGGGAACGGAATGAAAGGCTGAGAAGCCTGCAGGAGCTGCTGTGACTGAGAAGGTTCTTCTGGAGCAGAGGAGGCTGAGGGCAGAGCTCAGTGCTCTCTACAGCTGCCTGCAGGGAGGTTGGAGCAAACAAGGGGCAGCCTCTGCTTCTTGGGGGCAAGGGACAGGAGCAGAGGAAATGGTTCCAAGCTGCCCCAGGGGAGGCTCAGGCTGGATGCTAGGAGATATTTCTGCCCTGGAAGGGTTCTCAAAGCTTGGCACAGGTTGCCCAGGGCAGTGCTGCAGTCCCCATCCCTGGGGGTGTTCCAGCAGCTGTAGAGCTGGAGCTTAGGGCCATGGTTTGGTGCTGAGCCTGCACCAGGGTGGAGGCTTGGGCTGGGTGAGCCTGGAAGCCTCTCCCAACTGGATGCTTTCTGTGATTCTTTTCCCTTTCAGCAAGTCCTAAACTGGGAGAACTTCTTCTCTAATCTGGCACTGGTGACTGAGCTGCTCCAGAGGAAGAGGCACCAGGCTGGCAGGGGCACCACACAAGCCATGTCCCTGCAGACTGCCATCTGCAGCACCAGGGACCAAGCACAGCACTGGTAAGGGAAGGACTTTTGGTCCCAGCAGAGAACAAGGCCAGACATGGAATGGTCCATGGGGAGACAAGACCAGCAGGACAGCCAGCTAAGGAGCAGTGACATGGACAGATGTGAAAGGTGGAAGTTAACCAACCCAAACTGTAGTTTTGCAGCCCAGTCCTTGCATGGTTAAACTCTCACCCAAGAGGGCCTGCCTGGGCATAGCCTCATGCCACTTTTACTGCTGTGCACCCTCACCCCCTGCCCTGCCCACCAGACCACAGCACCTGGAGCATGAATAATTAAAGCCAAAGCAAGCAGAGGGGAGCTCACTGTAGTCTGCAGCTCCAGGACCATCTGCACCACATCAGGTGGATGTGCTGTGGGGTTCAGGTATCACAACTGAGCAGTGCCCAAGCTGCTTAAATATTGAAGACCATCCCAGGGGAATTCTGCAAGTCTAGGAAAACTGCTGCTGAAAGCTTCCATCCTGGGCAGGTCTGCATCCAGAGGCACCATCCTGCAGCACAGTGCCCCAGGATGGCACTGAGAGGCTGCAGACTCCTACAGCACCCTGCCAAAGCCCAGGCACACCCCAGGGGGTTTGTGAGAGCAGTCTCCAGTAGCTGCTGACTGTGTGCTGGGTTTCCAGCTGGCAACAGGGAGGAACAGAACTGGTAGAGGCTCAAGGTCACAGACAAGTTCCACCTCTCATTTGGGAGCCTGATAGCTTCTGGCTTGCAGCCCCTTTGGTTTAACCCACTGAAGCTTTGCATTTAGAATCACAGAATGGTTTGGGTTGGAGAAGCTCTCCGAGAGCCTCCAGTCCAGCACCAACCCAGCACCACCATGGTCACCAAACCCTGGCCCCAGGTGCCATGGCCACAGCCTCCTTCAACCCCTCCAGCCATGGGCACTGCACCACCTCCCTGGGCAGCCTCTGCCAGTCCCTCACCACTCCTCCAGCAAAGACATTTTTCCTCCTCTCCAACCTAACCCTCCCCTGGCACAATCCCAGGCCAGTTCCTCTCCTTCCATCCCCTGAGCCCAGGCAGCAGAGCCCAACCCCAGCTGGCTGCAGCCTGCTCTCAGGGAGCTGCAGAGAGCAATGAGCTCTGCCCTCAGCCTGCTCTTCCCCAGGCTGCTCACCCCCAGCTCCCTCAGCTGCTGCTCCCCAGCCCTGCTCTCCAGACCCTTCCCCAGCTTCATTGTCCTTCTCAGTTTGAACTTCCAGGCTGGCCACAGAGCCCACAGCAGCCAAACACTGCCAGCTCTGATTGAGATCAGCTCAGCATTTCAGCAAGCAATGCCAAGGAGCAGCTGGGCACAGCTAAGTCACCCTGCAAGCACTGGATGCAGCCTTCCCTGAGGAGTGCTGAGTGTGCAGCCTCCCCCAGGACCAGCCCCTCAGCTGCAGGAGCTGCTGCACCCCTGTTCCACAGGAGCTCTGCCAGGGCACTGCTCTGGGGCACAGAGCAGGCAGGGACACTTTGGAACTCACTGCTAAGTCTGCACAGAATGGCTCAGGCTGGAAAGGACCTCAGAGCTCATCTGCTCCAACATCCCTGCCATGGGCAGGGACACCTCTCTGCCAGACTTGGCTGCTCAAGGCCTCATCCAGCCTGGCCTTGAACACTTCCAGGGAGGGAGCATCCAAACCTCCCTGGGCAGCCTGTGCCAGTCTCACCACCCTCCTACTCAAGAACTTCTTCCTCAGCTCCACTCTCACACTGCTCTGCCTCAGCTCCAAACCATTCCCCTTGGCCTGGCTCAGACACCCTCAGCAGAAGTCTCTCTGCAGCCTTCCTGCAGGATCCCTTCAGGCTCTGGCAGCAGCTCTGAGGTGCCTCTGGAGCCTTCTCCTCCCCAGGCTGCACCCCCCCAGCTCCCTCAGCCTGTGCTCACAGCAGAGCTGCTCCAGCCCTGGCAGCATCTTTGTGGCCTCCTCTGGCCTCACTCACATTTGAGAACAACAAATTAAGCAGAGCTTGGCCAGGAGCAGCTCCTGCACATCAGCCCAGGCCACCTGAAATGATGAAATGAAGCATGGGGCTGGGTGAATGCTTCCAGGAGGGATTCTAACAGGGACAGCAGAGAAGCCTGCTGTGCTCCTGGGCAGCTCCACCCTCCCAGCAAGAGCAGGGAGGAAAAGGTTTTGTTGTTGGAAACCTGAACCCGACCTTACCTGTACAAACAGGACTGCTCTCCTGCCAGGAAGCAGCAGTGGGCAGGGTTCTGCTCCCAGGGAACTGGCTGGTGCCAGGGCAGCAGAAGCAGAGCTGCTGTGCTGGATCCCCTCTGGCACTGCTGCTGGCTGCAGCACTGAGGGGCAGGGGGCAGTGAGGTGTGGAGGACACTGCATTTTCCACTGCAATGGCCACACAAACTGGGGGTGTTTGTGATTGCCAGGCAGGGTCTGGGGTCACTCTGTCCCCACTGCTGTCTTCCTTGCTAGCCTAAAGCTACTGCTCTAAAGGTGAAAATGAAACCTCCTCAATTCTCTCTCAGACCCTACAAAGCTTTCACCTACTGAAACACAGGAAGGACTTGGAACTGCTGAAGCAGGTCATGAGGAGGGCACCAAAATGATCAGAGGCTGCAGAACTGCCCCTGTGGGGACAGGCTGAGGGAGATGAGGCTGTCAGCCTGGAGAGGAGAAGGCTGCAGGGAGAACTTAGAGCAACCTTCAAGTACCTGAAGGGGCTCCAGGAGAGCTGGGGAGGGATTTTGGACACGGGTTGGGAGTGCCAGGAGGAGGGACAATGGCTGTGAGCTGGGAGAAGGGAGACTGAGAGTGGAGGAAGAAATTGTTGTGAGGGTGGGGAGAGACTGGCACAGGTTGCCCTGGGAGGTGTCCAAGGCCAGGCTGGATGAGTCCTTGAGCAAGCTGTGCTGGTGGGAGGTGTCCTTGGCCATGGCAGGGGGTTGGCACTAGGTGATCTTTAAGGTCAAAGGATCACAGAGGAGTTGGAAGGGACCTCCAGAGATCACTGAGCCCAAACCCCTGCCAGAGCAGGGTCATGATGCAGTGCAGGTCACACAGGAATGCACCCAGACAGGGCTTGGAAGTCTCCAGAAAAGGAAACTCTCCAGAGAAGATCCCTTCCACCCCAAACCAGTCTGATTCCATGACACATCCAAACTTTAAAGGCCTAAGGGAACCTCCCAGCCCCTCTCTATGCCCAGGTGAACCACAATGGCTGGGACCATAGACCCAGAGAGCTTTCTGAGACACAGCAGCCTCTAAATGTCCCTGTGAAGCAAATTCCTCCTCAGCACAGAGCTGGATGTGCTCCTTCCAAGCAGCATGCCTGGGCAGGGGCTCTCACCTCATGACTTCTGCATAGCCCTTGGCTGCAGCCACATGCAGAGCTGTGGCACCTGTCCGGGGCTGCTTCACGTCCTCAATCCTGCCACTGTTGAGCCACTGCCGAGCGTCCTGCAGCATCTGCTGCTCCTCTTCCTTCCTGGCCAGGTCCAGGTCTGCACCTAGAAGGTGAAGCACAGAAGAGATTATCAAGTGAAAGCTCTCACAGAGATGTTGAACTCATCCTGTGCCATGCAGCATTGGCAACCCCTTTGTGATCTGAGAGCAGAGCTCACTGCTGCCTGCAGCTGCCTGAAGGGACACTGTGCAGAGGCTGCTGCTGGGCTCTGCTCACAGGAACTGCAGGCAGAGCAAGGGGGAATGGCCTCAAGCTGAGCCTGGGGAGGTTTAGATTAGGCATCAGGAGGAAGTTTTTCATGGAGAGTGGTCAGGGGCTGGGATGAGCTGCCCAGGGAGGTGCTGCAGTCCCCCAGCCTGGCTGTGTTTCAGGTGGTTTGGCTGTGGTGCTTGGGGCTGTGGGTTAAGGTGAATCCTGCAGAGCAGGGCTCTAGGATGGGCTTGGTGACCCTGAGGGGCTGTGCCAGCCTGGATGCTTCTGTGGTTCCACAGCCAGCAGAGAAGAGACTTGCTACCAGCTGGGAGAGCTGCTGCACCCCAGCCCTGCCAGCCTGTCCTCACTGGGAAGCTGCTCCAGCCCTCTGACCAGCCCTGTGGCCTCCTCTGGACCTCCTGCAGCAGGTCCATGCCCTTCCTAAAGACCAGCTTTAGAAGAATTCAGACCAAGGAGCACACCAATGGACACATCTGGTACAACACAGGCATGGTCCTGGGGCTCGCTCGTGCCAGGGGGGACAATGTCCCCCTGATGCCAGGCTGATGACCTGCATCAAATGGCACTAAACCAACAAGCAACTGTCTTAAGATCTGGTGTCCTAACTGGAGTGCTCCTATGCAGCTGACAGCAACCACCCACAGCTACCTGCCTACAGCTCAGTGGCTGAGGGCAGGGCATGAAGGAGAAGCTGAGAGCTGCAGTTCTGGCAGAGCTCTTCAGTGTGACAGTGACAAACCCACCCAAACCTGGGCCAGCAGGTGTGAAACCCAGCAAGAGAAAACACAACTCACAGGCACCACAGAATGCTTTGGGTTGGAGAAGCTCTCTGAGAGCCTCCAGTCCAGCACCAACCCAGCACCACCATGGTCACCAAACCCTGGCACCAGGTGCCATGGCCACAGCCTTCTGCAACCCCTCCAGCCATGGGCACTCCACCACCTCCCTGGGCAGCCTCTGCCAGGCCCTCACCACTCCTCCAGCAAAGAAACTTTTCCTCCTCTCCAACCCAACCCTCCCCTGGCACAGCCCCAGGACATTTCCTCTCCTTCCATCCCCTGAGCCCAGGCAGCAGAGCCCAACCCCCAGCTGGCTGCAGCCTGCTCTCAGGGAGCTGCAGAGAGCAATGAGCTCTGCCCTCAGCCTCCTCTGCTCCAGGCTGCTCACCCCCAGCTCCCTCAGCTGCCCCTCCCCAGCCCTGCTCTCCAGACCCTTCCCCAGCTCTGTTACCCTTCTCCAGACCTGCTCCAGCTCCTCTATGTCCTCCTTGGGGTGAGTGGCCCAGAACTGACCCCAGAACTGGGGGTGCCCTGCTGCTGCTGGCCCCAGTGCCCCCCTCTGCTGTGCAGGCTCTCCTGAACCAGCTGAGGAACTCCTCAGGCAGCTCCAGCTGCACCAACACAGCAAGGAGCTGCTGGCAGGGACCCAGCCCAGGGGGCAGCTCCAGGAGCAGCCTGGCAAATCTTGGCTCCTGCAGCTTCCTGAGCTCACTTCTGGTAGGTCACTCAGGCTGGGACTCCTCTCATCCTCTTGCAAGTGGCTTTGTGCTGGTCTGCAGGCAGTGGGAAAGAGTAATCCCCCTGGGGGGATCCTGGGATCCCTCCCTCTGAGCTTAGGCAGCCCCTCTGGGCTCACACTTGGCAGCTGCCACAAATCCCCTCCCCAGCTTTGCTGCCCTTGTCTGGAATGAGAACCCACTCCCCCAGGATGCTGTGGAGAGCAGAAGTGTGAGGCCTTCAGAACAGGGCCCAGACAAACCAGAGAATCACAGGGGCTGGGAAGGACCTCCAAGATCATCAGGTCCAACCTCCTACCCAACACCTCCATGACCAGCAGACCTGGAGTTCCTAAGTGTGTAGCTGTCAACCATGGCACTGTCTGTGGCAGGAGCTCCTCATGGAGCAGGACCACAGCTTCCTCAGCACACAGAGTCCACCTGGCTGAGGAGTTGCTTGAGGCACAGTAGCTGGAGGCTTAGTTAAAGCCTGCACCACATTTCCTCCAGCTCCCAGCATCCTGCTGAGCAGTGGCAGTGGGAAGCAGCTCGGTGCAGGCAGAGAGTTGGCTAAGGGCAGCTTAGCAGGATGCTGCTGGAGTGCTGAGGCCATCAAGAGCCAAGCAGCAGCCCAAGCAGCAGCAGGCAGAACACCTGCAGCCGAGGCAGACAGGTGAGAAATTGCTCTTAGCCTCTGCTTTGCTGGGCTGCCCTCAGCCTGCCCCTCTGCTGCCCACAGCCTGCCCCTTGTGCTGCCCACAGCCACAGCCTGCCCCCTCTGCTGCCCACAGCCACAGCCTGCCCCCTCTGCTGCCCACAGCCTGCCCCTTATGCTGCCCACAGCCACAGCCTGCCCCCTCTGCTGCCCACAGCCACAGCCTGCCCCCTCTGCTGCCCACAGCCTGCCCCCTCTGCTGCCCACAGCCTGCCCCTTCTGCTGCCCACAGCCACAGGCTGCCCCCTCTGCTGCCCACAGCCTGCCCCTTGAATGCCTCCAGTGCTGAGGCTTCAACCACATCTCTGGGTAACCTGTTCCAGTGTTTCCTCACTTTCTCCTCCTTCACACCACTGCAACTCTCTCTCTTTAAAGTGGCTACCAAGAACTGCTCAGAGCAGTAGCAGAGCTGAACCCTGCCAGGGCAGAGTTTGGACAGCCCAGTAAAACAAACCCTGCCTGGGGACCTCCCTTTTGGAGCACCTGAGCAGACCCAGGATCGGGCAGAAAGACTCTTTAAGCTTCTGCTGAACCAGAACAGAGTAGCATAAGCCTGTCACAAACACCAGCCTAGGAAGTGGAAAGGTTCTGGCTCCCAGCAGGAACATGATCCTGCAGCAAGTTTCCAAGAGGAACAGCAACACAAAGCAGCAAAGGCCTGATCCCTGCCTAACTGTACCTGAAAATAGCTTCAGAGATGAAGTAACCACCACATGGCAAGCAGAACCCATCTGGGAAGGAGGAGGGATTCAGTGCAGAATCCAGTTGGGAAGGAGGAGGGATTCAGTGCAGAATCCAGCTGGGAAGGAGGAAGGATTCAATGCAGAATCCAGCTGGGAAGGAGGAAGGATTCAATCCAGCCTGCAAACAACCCCAACAGCCACCTGCAGGCATCAAACCACCAGCAGCAGAAAGACTCTTTGGGGGTCTCCAGCCCAAATCCCTCTCAGAGGAGGGGAACTTCAAACCCAGAGCAAGTTGCTCAGAGCCAACAGACCTGGAGCACAGGTCCTGCAAGGAGCAGCTGAGGGAGCTGGAGGTGTGCAGGTGGAGCAGAGGAGGCTGAGGGCAGAGCTCAGTTCTCTCTGCAGCTGCCTGCAGGGAGGCTGCTGTGAGCAGCCTCTGCTCCTTGGTGGCAGCTGACAGGAGCAGAGCAAATGGTGCTCCAGGGGAGGCTCAGGCTGGAGCTCAGGAAATGTTTCTGCCCTGGAAGGGTTCTCAAAGCTTGGCACAGGCTGCCCAGGGCAGTGCTGCAGTGCCCATCCCTGGGGGTGGTCATGCAGCTGTGGAGCTGGAGCTCAGGGCCATGGTTTGGTGCTGAGCCTGCAGTGCTGGGTGCAGGGCTGGGCTGGATGAGCCTGGGGAGCTCTTCCCACCAGACACTCTCCTCCTATCCCTGTGCAGCTCTGGCCAGAGGCTCTGTAGCCTCCCCCAAGGCAGTGGAGGACCAACAAGCAGATCCCTCATGAGACTTCCCCAAGCTAAACACATCCAATAGGCAGCCCATGTGTGTTCTGTGGGGAGACCTTGGTCCTGTGTCAGCTCACTTTGCCTCAGTCCATCCCTTCCCACCCATGCACCCTCCAGAACCACTCCTGGAGAACTTCACTGCCAGGATCCAAAGCCCTCACACCCATGCACAGCCTCCAGCCCCCCCAGACACATGATGGTGAAGATCACTGGACACTGTTGAAGCATTTCTAACAGCACTGACACTGTCCAGGAGGTTTCCTCTACCTGTGCTGCTGCTGCAGGGACAGTGCAGGGAGCAGCCCCAGCTGATGGGCAAGGGGAAATGGCAGAGCAGATGGGCTGCAGGAGTCTGGGGGAGGATCAGGATAAAGAAGGTCACTCCAGGCCAGATACTCATTTCCCAGGCACTACTCTTGGCAGGGCTCTCAATCTTACCTCTGCATTACCAAGGGCTGGAGCAGCTCTGCTGTGAGCACAGGCTGAGGGGGCTGGGGGGGTGCAGCCTGCAGAGGAGACTCCAGGGGCACCTCAGAGCTGCCTGCCAAGAGCTGAGTGGAGCCTACAGGAAGGCTGCAGAGAGACTTCTGCTGAGGCTGTCTACAGACAGACCAAGGGGGAATGGTTTGGAGCTGAGGCAGAGCAGGGTGAGAGTGAAGCTGAGGAAGAAGTTCTTCAGCAGGAGGGTGGTGAGACTGGCACAGGCTGCCCAGGGAGGGTGAGGTTGCCTCCTGCCTGAAGGTGTTCAAGGCCAGGCAGGATGAGGCCATGGGCAGCCAAGTCTGGCAGAGAGGTGTCCCTGCCCATGGCAGGGGGTTGGAGTAGATGAGCTCTGAGGCCCCTTCCAGCCCGAGCCACTCTGTGACCCTAGGGGGTCAGCGACACAAAAGCCTCCACTGACACCAGAGGTCAGAAGTGAATCTTGCTTTAAAATGCAGATCTCAGCAATCAGCTTTCAGTGCTCTGCTGTCTGCCTTTGAAGGACCCTGCTAGGGACAGAGCCAGCACAGCTCAAACTCCTGCAGCTGCTCCACCGTTTGCTACCAAAGCAACATCTGCCTGCTGGGGCAGAGCTCAGATCTCTTCACCTACAGAGTCACAGAACATCAGGGGGTGGAAGTGACCCCTGCAGATCATCCAGCCCAAGCCCCTGCCAGGGCAGCAGCACCCAGGGCAGGGCACACAGGAACACAGCCAGGAGGGTTTCAAAGTCTCCATAGGAGACTCCACAGCCTCTCTGGGCAGCCTGCTCCAGGCTCCAGCACCCTCACACTGACAAAGCTTCCCCTCCTCTTCCCCTGCAACCTCCTCTGCTGCAGCTTGCCCCCAGTGCCCCTTCTGCTGCCACCCCTGAACCTCCCACAGAAGCTCTTTGAGGCCTGACTCTGCCATGAGCACCCCAGCAGGACTCACCTTGCTTCCTCACTTGCTCCAGCAGCAGGTCCTTCATGGCAGCCTCCTCGGCGATGTCGGAAGGGACTTCCCCTTCGCTGTTCACCGCAGCCACGTTGGCTCCATGGCTGATTAAGTACCTGAGTGAATGAGACCCAGCCCCAGGGGTTAGAGCTCGTCTGAGCCTCCTCAGGAGCTCACACAGCACAGCCAGGGATTCCTCTTTCCCATTCAAGTTCAGTTCTCAAATGAGAGCCTTACTCTTAGTGGGTTCCTGCACAGAAGATGCTCATTAGGCCATGCAAGGAGCCCTGGGCAGCAGCTTAGAGATTGTTCCTCTGCTGTTAACTTCCAGACCTCTGCTCCTGCACTGACCTCACAGATTGCCTTTCTTCAGAGCAAAAAGGAAGGCACAGCCAAAGCCAAGCCAGAGCAGCACTCTCGTAGCTGTATTTAGACACCAAAATTTCCATCAAGAAGCTTGTGCAGCTTTCCCTTTGGGCCCCTCCCTCCAAGAAGGACATTGAGGGGTTGGAGCAGGTCTGGAGAAGGACAACAAAGTTGGGAAAGGGTCTGCAGAGCAGGGCTGGGGAGGAGCAGCTGAGGGAGCTGGGGGTGAGCAGGTGGAGCAGAGGAGGCTGAGGGCAGAGCTCATTGCTCTCTGCAGCTGCCTGCAGGGAGGTTGCAGTGAGCAGGGGGCAGCCTCTGCTGCTTGGAGCAAGGGACAGGAGCAGAGGGAATGGTTCCAGGCTGCCCAGGGGAGGCTCAGGCTGGAGCTCAGGAGATATTTCTGCCCTGGAAGGGCTCTCAGAGCTTGGCACAGGCTGCCCAGGGCAGTGCTGCAGCCCCCATCCCTGGGGGTGTTGCAGCAGCTGTGGAGCTGGAGCTTAGGGCCATGGTTTGGTGCTGAGCCTGCAGTGCTGGGTGGAGGCTTGGGCAGGATGAGCCTGGAGGCCTCTGCCAACCAAAGATGACAGAATATTAGGGGTTGGAAGGCACCTCCAGAGATGGAGTCCAACCCCCCCTGGCAAAGCAGGATCACTCAGGGCAGACCTTTCAGGAATGCATCCAGGCAGGTTTTGAAGGTCTCCAGAGGAGGAGACTCCACAGCCTCTCTGGGCAGCCTGCTCCAGGGCTCTGCACCCTCACTGTGAAGAAGTTTCTCCTCATGCTGAGCTGAAACCTTCTCTGTTCCAGTTTGCAGCTGTTGCTCCTTGACTTACTGCTGCTGGCCACTGGGAAGAGGTTGCCCTCTCCACTTGACACTGACACTGTGGGATCAGGGCAAGGCTCCAACAGTGAGAGAGGCAAGCACCAGGCAGTTACCTCTGTGTCTCAGCATGGCAGGCACACTGCCTCTGAATGCCAAGGAAGAGAGGCTGGTGGCATTCTGCTGGCTCCAAAGCCCTTCTCACAGCTTTCCTCAACCCCTCCAGCCATGGGCACTCCACCACCACCCCCCTGAGCAGCCTCTGCCAGGCCCTCACCACTCCTCCAGCAAAGACATTTTTCCTCCTCTCCAACCTAACCCTCCCCTGGCACAATTTCAGTCCCTTTCCTCCTCCTCTATCACTTGAGCCTAGGGAGCAGAGCCCACAAGTCACTGTGATGGGAGCTGCAAAAGGCAAACAGTTGCAGGCTCCACCTGAGTCCCTGCAAACCAAGGACCCAGCAGCAGCAGCTCAGCCCTTTGAGCACTGCTGCCCAGGATGCTGCAGCAGTCTCAGCATCAATCTCCTGTGTGCTTGCTCCAAAAAGGGCCTGAAGGAAGTGTCACAACCCCCCAGAAGAGCCCCAGACTCACTCACTCTGCTATGTTCAGGTAGCCACAGGAGGCCACTGCGTGCAGAGGGGTCCAGCCCTCGTTGTCCTGCTGGTTCACATTGGCTCCATTTTCCACAAGGAACTTCACCATGTCCAGGTTCTCATCTATGCAGGCCTGAGAGAGGAGAGAGGAGGCACATGCAGGGGAGGGAAGAAGAAAGAGGAGCTGGTGTTAAATCAAGTGTACAGCCTGCAGGTGCAGCCTACTGCACATCACACACCAGTAAGTTCCTCCTCATGTTGAGGGGTTCCAGTCAGTGCCCACTGCCCCTTGTCCTGCCACAGGACAGCACTGAACAGGGCCTGGCTCCTTCTTTTTCCTGACTCCCACTCTTCAGACTCTTGCAAGCATCAGCAGGATCCCTCTCAGCCTTCTCCTCCCCAGCCTAACCAGCCCCAGGGCTCTCAGCCTCTCCTCCTCCCGCAGATGCTGCAGTCCCTTCAGCAGCCCTGCAGCCTCCAGGGGACTCTCTCCAGCAGTTTCCTGTCCCTCTTCAACTGAGGAGCCCAGAACTGGGCACAATACTCCAGATGTGGCCTCCCCCAGGGCAGCGATGAGGGCAGGAGAACCTTCCTTGAGCTGTTGTCCACACTCTTCTGAACACACTCCAGGACACCACTGGCCCCCCTGGGCACAAGGGTACATTGCTGGGCACAAGGGCACATTGCTGTCCCACGGGAGACTTCTGCCCACCAGGACTCCAAGCTCCTCCTCCATGAAGCTGCTTTCCAGCAGCCCAGTCCCTACCCTGTGCTGACAAACTGCTGACCTTCTTCACCTGGGAACACAACCACCACAGACCAATTCCTCAATGAAGCTGGCTCCAGCCACAAGGTTTTGTTCCTGAGAGAGCCAGGCAGAGCTCCCCCAGGCAGAGCAACCCCAGGCAGAGCTTCCCCAGGCAAAGCAACCCCAGGCAGAGCTTCCCCAGGCAGAGCAACCCCAGGCAGAGCTCCCCCAGGCAGAGCTCCCCCAGGCAGAGCTCCCCCAGGCAGAGCAACCCCAGGCAGAGCTCCCCCAGGCAAAGCAACCCCAGGCAGAGCTCCCCCAGGCAGAGCTCCCCTAGGCAGAGCTCCCCCAGGCAGAGCTCCCCCAGGCAGAGCTCCCCCAGGCAAAGCAACCCCAGGCAGAGCTCCCCCAGGCAGAGCTCCCCTAGGCAGAGCTCCCCCAGGCAGAGCTCCCCCAGGCAGAACTCCCCTAGGCAGAGCTCCCCCAGGCAGAGCTCCCCCAGGCAGAGCAACCCCAGGCAGAGCAACCCCAGGCAGAGCTCCCCCAGGCAGAGCTTCCCCAGGCAGAGCTCCCCCAGGCAGAGCAACCCCAGGCAGAGCTCCCCCAGGCAGAGCTCCCCCAGGCAGAGCAACCCCAGGTAGAGCTCCCCTAGGCAGAGCTCCCCCAGGCAGAGCAACCCCAGGCAGAGCTCCCCTAGGCAGAGCTTCCCCAGGCAGAGCTCCCCCAGGCAGAGCTCCCCTAGGCAGAGCTTCCCCAGGCAGAGCTCCCCCAGGCAGAGCAACCCCAGGCAGAGCTCCCCCAGGCAGAGCTCCCCCAGGCAGAGCAACCCCAGGCAGAGCTCCCCCAGGCAGAGCTCCCCCAGGCAGAGCAACCCCAGGCAGAGCTCCCCTAGGCAGAGCTCCCCCAGGCAGAGCTCCCCTAGGCAGAGCTCCCCCAGGCAGAGCTCCCCTAGGCAGAGCTCCCCCAGGCAGAGCAACCCCAGGCAGAGCTCCCCTAGGCAGAACTCCCCTAGGCAGAGCTCCCCTAGGCAGAGCTCCCCCAGGCAGAACTCCCCTAGGCAGAGCTCCCCCAGGCAGAGCTCCCCTAGGCAGAACTCCCCTAGGCAGAGCTCCCCTAGGCAGAGCTCCCCTAGGCAGAACTCCCCTAGGCAGAACTCCCCTAGGCAGAGCTCCCCCAGGCAGAGCTCCCTCAGGCAGAGCTTTCTGCTCAGCACAATCTTCTCTGTCTGGCTACAGAACTGGAGCCCCCAGGAGCCACCCCAGCAGTGTGGCTCTGCCAAGCAGTGAGGTTGATGTTCCACACCTGAGCTCTGCTGTGTTTGAGCACTACCTGCAGTGGGGGTGGAAAGCTCAGTGCAGGCTGAGGAATGGCTGCAGACTGTGGGCTTGGGGTGTGCTGGACAGGCAGTGCCACTGCCAGCACTGCTCACTGAACCACCCAGACACCAACTGCTCCTGCACCTGTGGGCACTACAGGTCACAGTCATGAAACTGTTTGGGTTGGAGAAGCTCTCTGAGAGCCTCCAGTCCAGCACCAGCCCAGCACCACCATGGCCACCAAACCCTGGCCCCAGGTGCCATGGCCACAGCCTTCTGCAACCCCTCCAGCCATGGGCACTCCACCACCTCCCTGGGCAGCCTCTGCCAGTCCCTCACCACTCCTCCAGCAAAGACATTTTTCCTCCTCTCCAACCTAACCCTCCCCTGGCACAATCCCAGGACATTTCCTCTCCTTCCATCCCCTGAGCCCAGGCAGCAGAGCCCAACCCCAGCTGGCTGCAGCCTGCTCTCAGGGAGCTGCAGAGAGCAATGAGCTCTGCCCTCAGCCTCCTCTCCTCCAGGCTGCTCACCCCCAGCTCCCTCAGCTGCCCCTCCCCAGCCCTGCTCTCCAGACCCTTCCCCAGCTCTGTTGTCCTTCTCTGTTCTCCAACTCCTCAAGACCCTTCTCAGAGTGAGGGCCCAAAGCTGGACCCAGGACTGGAGGTGCAGCTGTGCTGGGCTCTCCATTATCTCCCCAGATGCACAAACAGCCTCCCCCAGCCCTTCTTTTGCTCCTCTGCCTGTCAGTGCCCTGCTGGTCCCCATCTGGAGCCAGCCTGCTTCCCATGGAATGCCTGCTAGGAGCAGCAGGGATAATGGGATCAGCCCCACCTGTTCCTACAGGGAAAGCTGCTGTAATTTAACTCCCCTGGCTTGGGAGGAGATAAAGCAAAGTGCCAAAGCTGCCTGGGTGCTGACAGCAGCAGGCACTGGCTGGAGCCCCCGGGGAGCCCTGGGGCACTGTGCCCTGGCTGTGGGCATCTGCCACCCAGAGAAGGTCCAGCCCAGAGCTGGAGCAGCTCCTCAGAGATACTGAATTATCTGTTGCTGCTCTAAGGAAAACAACTCTGCCCCTGCAGCCCATGGGAGGCAGAGAATCACAGAACAGCCAGGTTGGCAGAGAGCTCCAAGCTCCTCCAGCCCAACCTAGCACCCAGCCCTGCCCAACCAACCAGACCATGGCACTCAGTGCCCCAGCCAGGCTTGGCTTCAACACCTCCAGCCACAGCCACTCCACCACCTCCCTGGGCAGCCCATTCCAGTGCCAATCACTCTCTCTGCCAACAACTTCCTAACAACATCCAGCCTAGACCTGCCCTGGCACAGCTTGAGGCTGTGTCCTCTTCTTCTGGCCCTGGCTGCCTGGCAGCAGAGCCCAACCCCACCTGGCCACAGCCTCCCTGCAGGCAGCTGCAGGCAGCAATGAGCTCTGCCCTGAGCCTCCTCTGCTGCAGGCTGCACCCCCCCAGCTCCCTCAGCCTCTCCTCACAGGGCTCTGCTCCAGGCCCCTCCCCAGCCTTGCTGCCCTGCTCCAAACACCTTCCAGCACCTCAGCAGCTCTCTGCAATGGAGGAGCCCAGAACTGGACACAGCACTGCAGGGGTGGCCTGAGCAGTGCTGAGCACAGGGGCACAAGAACCTCCCTTGTCCTGCTGCCCACACTGCTCCTGAGCCAGCCCAGGATGCCATTGGCTCTGCTGCCCACCTGGGCACTGCTGCCTCCTCTGCAGCTCCTCTCTCCCACCACCCCCAGCTCCCTCTCTGCCTGGCTGCTCTCAGCCACTCTGGCCCCAGCCTGTAGTGCTGCTTGGAGTTGTTGTGGCCAAAGCAAGCAGTGGGACTCTGGATGGCAAATATTGGTTGTGATAGGAGCAGTGCCACAGAAGGATGGAAACCAGCAGGGTGCTGAGAGCAGGAAGGGAGGCTGCAGTGACCTGAGGCTGCAGCAGCATTGCCAGGAGGAGCTTCTGAGCTGCCTCACACCTCACAAGGAAAGGTTTCTGCCATTCTTCTTTTAGGGTAAGAAACATTAATTCTGTTGGCCAAGAGTCATAGACTCATGGAATGGGTTGGGTTGGAAGGGACCTCAAAGCTCAGCCAGTTCCAACCCCCTGCCATGGGCAGGGACACCTCCCACCAGCACAGCTTGCTCAAGGTCTCATCCAGCCTGGCCTTGAACACCTCCAGGGAGGTTGTGGAGCACAGAAGCACCCAATGGGATCTTTGATCACATTGGGTGCTTCTGTGCTCCACAACCTCCCTGGGCAAACCTGTGCCAGTGTCTCACCACCCACAACCTGTGCCAGTGTCTCACCACCCTCAACCTGTGCCAGTGTCTCACCACCCTCAACCTGTGCCAGTCTCTCACCACTCTCACTCTCCTGTGCCTGTGGATGGCAGAGGGGTTGGAGTAGATGATCCCAGAATCAACCAGGTTGGAAGAGACCTCTAAGATCATCCAGTCCAACCTATCACCCAGCCTGAGCCATTCTGTGCTGCTCTCACTGTACAGCACCTCCCAGGGCACTTCCTTGCCCACCTACAGCATCTGAGAGCCCTGCCTGCTGGCTCCTGCCCAGCACACCTCTGCTGGATGTTCTCTGTGTGTATCTGCCACGACTAAGCACTGCAGAACACCACCTCAGAACCATTCAGTGGGTCCAGTTCAGCTCCTGGTTGTGCAAAATGGGTGCAAAGAGGTTAGCAGAGGAAAAGGGAAGAGGATGAGGAGGAAGTAACGTGGGGTAGATGTGTCCTCCTTTAAGTACTATTAATCCTGCAGCCTTAAATTTAGGAGAGTGGCTAAGTTCAGTAACCTGAGAGCAGCCCTGGCTCTGCTCAGCTCTCCTCTGACTCCTGCAGTGCTCCTGGGCAGCAGTGTAGGAGCAACTGCATGGGGCAGAGCCGCCCCCTGCTCCTCCAGCCCCAAGTGGGGCAAAGGAAGGCAAAGCTTTGCCTGAGAAGCAGCCTTGCCTTGGTGGGGATGGTGCTGAATGGGAGGACACAGCCCCCCCCCAAATCTGCCCTTGGAGTTTGCTTTGGAGGGAGGAAGGCACCAAAGTGGGCAGGCAGCCTGCTTGGCACTGCAGGCCTTGCCAAGCTCAGCCTCTTGGTCTCACACCAACCACAGAATGCTTTGGGTTGGAAGGGTTCTTAAAGCTTAGCCAGTGCCAACCCTCTGCCATGGGCAGGGACACCTCCTGCCAGCACAGTCTGCTCAAGGACTCATCCAGCCTGGTCCTGAACACCTCCAGGGAGGTTGTGGAGCACAGAAGCACCCAATGTGATCAAAGATCAAAGATCACATTGGGTGCTTCTGTGCTCCACGACCTCCCTGAGCAACCTATGCCAGTGTCTCACCACCCCCAACCTGTGCCAGTCTCTCCTCACCCTCATTCTCCATTTCTTCTTCATCTCCACTCCCCCAGCTCAAAGCCTCCTGTCCTGTCACTCCAACCCCTGTGATCCTCGATGTGCTCCATAACCTCCCTGGGCAACCTGTGCCAGTCTCTCCCCACCCTCAACCTGTGCCAGTCTCTCCCCACCCTCACTCTCAGCAATTTCCTCCTCCTCTCCACTCTCCCTCTCCCAGCTCAAAGCCATTGTCCCTTCTCCTGCCACTCCCAGCCCTTGGCAAAGTCCCTCCCCAGCTCTCCTGGAGCCCCTAGAAGCTGAGCTGCCAGGGACCAGTGCTGGCTCCTGGGCAGTTTGTCACCAACTGCCACCCCCAAAGCCTTCTCCTGCAGGCTGCTGTCAGCCATTAGATGCCACTGACAGCAGAGCTAACCACAGAGCACAGCCTTTTGCCTCTCCATTTTAAGCCCTTTGTGTTCTCACTCTGTCCAGGACCTCCTGCAGCCCTGGGGGCTGGGTGGGAGCCTGTGGGACCTGCCTGGTCTCTCAGCACAGGTCTTCAGCAGCTCATCTCCTGCCATCCTGGCACTGCTCTGGGCAGCTGCTTGGCTCCAAGTGCTTCTGGAAGGGCACTCACATATGCCAGCTTTAGCAGCCTTTGATGCAAACTGCACTCAGTGCCCAGAAGTGCCCAGCAGGCCCTCGGAGCAAGCTGGCTCACCCCTCTGCCATCCCTGGCATGGCTGGGCACGGTGCCAGCCCCAGCTCCTGCTGCCCCTGCAGCTCCTGGCAGGCCCCCAGCACTTAGCAGTTTTTCCATAGGGAGGAAGTGCTCAGCTTCTAAAATTTGCAGCCAGGGCAGCTTAGCTTCCCCCCCTCTGCTGACAGGTGGAGCCCCTGGCAGCCAGGCACAGGCACTGCCCAGCCTCTGCCCAGCAGCCACCCTCGGGGCACCAAGTTTGTGCTGCAGCCACAAAGCAGGGGGACAGCAGGAGCCACTGGAGAGCAGCTCTGCAGAGCTCTGCTGCTCTGCCAAGGCTCCTTGCACAGGCAGCTCAAGCCTGATCTTTACCTTGCAGGAAGCCTCTTCACTCTCCCAGCTCTGGGAGTGTTTGCTCCTTCCCCAGGGCAGGCAGAGCTCACAAGGGGCCTGCAGCTCCTGAGGAGGATCAGAACCCAACAGCTCCAAGTGCCTGCCAGGGCTTTGGGCTCGCAGATCTCCTGGGCACTCCCATGGGACACAGCTTGGAGGATCAGGGAGTGGAAGCAGCCAGACAGGGCTCAGAGGACCAAGAATAGAGCTGCAACAAGGTGCAAAGGCTTTAATGCTGCTCACTTGCTGGGGCTGGGAGGGTACTTAGCAGAAGCCCAGCCTCGGGCTGGTGTCACATTCCCAGGGTGTGATGGAGACACACAGGATAGCAGTGAGGAGAGCATTAAAGCACCTGACAAATTCCTGAGAAGCTGCTTGGGATCAGCTGAGTGAGAGCAAAACCAAACTCCTTCACCTCCCCGCGGGTGCTCCAAGGCTTTGCTGTGGGCTAAATGCAGACCAGGGAGCTCCAGCAGAGGATAGAGGCCACCAACAGCAGAACTTCCTCTGGGAGCACCCAAATGCAGTCTGGAACCCAGCACAAGGCTCCCACAGGAGCCCCAGCAGCTTTCAGCCCAGGCTGCCAGGGTCCCTCCTGCCCCCAGCCTTGCATGAGGTCTGTGGCAGCTGTGAGCCAGGGGCTGCCAGCAGCTGTGCAGCACGGGGCAGGCTCAGACACCATGCCCAGGGGCCTCTTTTCCCCACCACTTGCCCAGAGCCCTCCCCGGGGTGATTTTCTCCTCACCTGCAATACTGAGTCCAGCTCGGGAGTCCTCAGCACACACCAAGCTGCCTGAGCAGGTGCAGGTGATGGACACAAACAGTAAGAGAGATGGAACAAGCTCTGAGGGAGCTGGGGGGGTTCAGCCTGGAGAAGGCTCCAGGGAGAGTTCCTGGTGGCCTTGCAGTGCTTGAAAGGGCTGAGAAGAATCACCCAAAGTTAGGGGTTGGGAGGGTTTGAAAGGCTCCAGAGCAGGAGACTCCACAGCCTCTCTGGGCAGCCTGCTCCAGGCTCCAGCACCCTCACACTCACAAAGTTTCCTCTCCTCTTCCCCTGCCACCTCCTCTGCTCCAGCTTGCCCCCAGTGCCCCTTCTGCTGCCCTTGGCCACCCCTGGGCAGAGCCTGCCTGCGTCCTGCCCACACTGCCCTGCCCAGCTTGAGCACAGCACTGAGGGCAGCCCTCAGGCTGCTCTGCTGCCAGCTGCCAGCCCCAGCTGCCTCAGCCTGGCCCCACAGGAGATGCTCACTGCCTGCAGCAGCCTGGGGGCTCTGGGCTGGGCTCTCTCCAGCACTTCCCTGAGCTCCTTCTGGAGCTGAGGGGCCCAGAACTGGACACAAGATCCCAGATGTGGCCTCAGCAGGGCAGAGCAGAGGAGCAGAGCAGAGGAGCAGAGCAGAGGAGCAGAGCAGAGGGGCAGAGCAGAGGAGCAGAGCAGAGGGGCAGAGCAGAGGGCAGAGCAGAGGAGCAGAGCAGAGGGGCAGAGCAGGGGAGCAGAGCAGAGGGCAGAGCAGGGGAGCAGAGCAGAGGGGCAGAGCAGAGGGGCAGAGCAGAGGGGCAGAGCAGAGGGGCAGAGCAGGGGAGCAGAGCAGAGGAGCAGAGCAGAGGGGCAGAGCAGGGGAGCAGAGCAGAGGAGCAGAGCAGAGGGGCAGAGCAGGGGAGCAGAGCAGAGGGCAGAGCCTCTCTCACCTACTCAGCACAGCCTTTCTAATGCTCAAGCTGTGACTTCACCACTGCCCAGTACAGGAGGACAATCCTTGCTCTGCTCCTGCTGGCCACACCACTGCTGTCCAGGCCAGGATGCTGGTGGCCTCCTTGGCCACCTGGGCACGGTGCTGGCTGATGTTCAGCTGCTGGCAGGCAGAGCCAGTGCTGGGAAGCAGCTTGCTGAGCACTGCTGCAGCTGCCATGCAGGAAGGGAAAGCAAAGGAGCTTTGTGCTCAGCTTTTGTGCCTCTGCTGCCAGCACCTCGGGCTTGGGGCAGACCCCAGCTGGGTGCCTGCTGCTGTGCAGGAGTGAAAATCTCCTAATCCACCGTGGCAGGCTCGTGGGCAGCCTCCTCTTGCTTCCCACACATAAATCACCCCTGGCAGCTCTGAGAATCCAGCCTCAGCCTCGCTCCTCAGGCTGCTGTACTTGCTCCAGCCAGCACTGGAGGGGCCAGGTCAGCACAGGCCATGCTGCACCTCCTCTTCATCACTCCAGAGGCCTTCCCTTGAGCCTCCCAGGTACATGGCACCTCTTGGCAGGTGCCAAACGCTGCTGCTGACTCAGGCTGCCCATTACATCCCTGCTGCTCCTTAACCAGCCTCTCCTCTGCTCCAGAAAGGCAGTTTCAGTACCACCTGCAAAGCTCTTCACACACCCAACCCTGCCCTGATGTGGTCTGAGTCCTGTCCTGTCACTCACACAACTTGCACAGATGGACACAACCCTGCAGTGGGTTGGAAGGGACCTTAAAGGTCATCCAGTGCCAAGCCCCTGCCATGGGCAGGGACAGCTCCCACCAGCACAGGCTGCTCAAGGACTCATCCAGCCTGGTCCTGAACACCTCCAGGGAGGTCGTGGAGCACAGAAGCACCCAATGGGATCAAAGATCAAAGATCACATTGGGTGCTTCTGTGCTCCACGACCTCCCTGGGCAACCTGTGCCAGTGTCTCACCACCCTCAACCTCTGCCAGTCTCTCCCCACCCTCCCTCTTAACAATCTCTTCCTCCTCTCCACTCTCCCTCTCCCCTCTCCCAGCTCTAAGCCATTCTCCCTCCTCCTGCCACTCTCAGCCCTTGTCCAAAGTCCCTTTCTGGCTTTCTTGCAGGTACTGGAAGATGCTCTCCAGAGGTCCCTTCTAACCCCTGCACGCTGGGGGCCTGCAGTGAGCTCTCAGCAGCTCTGACCCCTCCACAGCTGCACAGCCAGAGGCACTCAGCTGTGCTCTGCAGGGCAGGATGAGTGCCACGATGTGCCCTGTGCCTCCAGCCCTTCTGACCCAGACTGCCTCAGATGCTTTATTTGCCCAAGCCTCTGAGCTTTCTTCCTCCCAGGCAATGTCCTCTTGGGAGAAACTTGCCCTAGACTCACCTGGGTGGCAGAAGCTGCCCCACACAGGAGCTACAAAAGCTTCTGCTTTAGATCAGAGGAGGCAAAAGTGAGGTTGGATCACACCAAGCAAGCACAGCCTTTGCCAGCACTGGCAGGGGTCTGTGTGTGCTGACAGCAGACAGACCCACAGCACCCCTGGAGTGCTCCAAGGCTTTGCTGTGGGCTAAATGCAGACCAGGGAGCTCCAGCAGAGGACAGAGGCCACCAACAGCAGCCAGCTGAAAGCAGAACTTCCTCTGAGTGCACCCAAATGCAGTCTGGAACCCAGCACAAGGCTCCCACAGCAGCTCCAGCAGCTTTCAGCCCAGGCTGCCAGGGTCCCTCCTGCCCCCAGCCTTGCATGAGGTCTGTGGCAGCTGCCAAGTGTGAAGCAGCAGAGCCAAGTGTGAGCCCAGAGGGGCTGCCTAAGCTCAGAGGGAGGGATCCCAGGACCCCCCCAGGGGGATTACTCTTTCCCACTGCCTGCAGACCAGCACAAAGCCACCTGCAAGAGGCTGAGAGGAGTCCCAGCCTGAGTGACCTACCAGAAGTGATCTCAGCAAGCTGCAGGAGCCAAGATTTGCCAGGCTGCTCCTGGAGCTGCCCCCTGGGCTGGGTCCCTGCCAGCAGCTCCTTGCTGGGTTGGTGCAGCTGGAGCTGCCTGAGGAGTTCCTCAGCTGGTTCAGGAGAGCTTGCACAGCAGAGGGGGGCACTGGGGCCAGCAGCAGAAGGGCACCCCCAGTTCTGGGCCACTCACCCCAAGGACACACAGGAGCTGGAGCAGGACAACAGATCTGGGGAAGAGTCTGGAGAGGAGCAGCTGAGGGAGCTGGGGGTGAGCAGCCTGGAGCAGAGGAGGCTGAGGGCAGAGCTCATTGCTCTCTGCAGCTCCCTGAGAGCAGGCTGCAGCCAGCTGGGGGTTGGGCTCTGCTGCCTGGGCTCAGGGGATGGAAGGAGAGGAAATGTCCTGGGACTGTGCCAGGGGAGGGTTAGGTTGGAGAGGAGGAAAAGTTTCTTTGCTGGAGGAGTGGTGAGGGCCTGGCAGAGGCTGCCCAGGGGGGTGGTGGAGTGCCCATGGCTGGAGGTGCTGCAGAAGGCTGTGGCTGTGGCACCTGGGGGCAGGGTTTGGGTCCCTTGGAAGGATTTTCCAGGCCAAACTGCCCTCTGCCCCCAGCAGTAACCACTGACACACACTGGGCTGCAGTGGTTCCCAGCCAGCTGACTCTGGGTCACAGCACACAGGTGACAGCCAAAGGCATCCAGGGACAGGTCACCTCTGCTGCTCTCCTGCCACGACTCCAAACTCTCTGGAACAGCATCAGGCAGAGATGGAGGCAGTGGATGCTCCACTGAAGGCTCACAGCAAGGCTGTGATGTCAACACAGGGTGGGAAGCAGCAGCCCAGGAGCAAGGCCAGGGCCAGCTGGACAGCATCAGGGTTAAATCTGGGCACAGGGAGAGGAGTTCCCAGAACACAAAGAGAAAAGCACTCCCAAAATAGCCTTGCAACTGTCACCACCAGTGGCTGTCAGCACTGCAAGGTATGACCTTGCCTCGGTGTCCCACGAGCACAGCTCTGCTCCTGAGGGGCATTTGCCAGCACCACCACTGCCCAAAATTCCACACCCCAGCAGCCCCCAGCCCCCACTGGCCCCAGACAGCTCTCACTGCCCTGCTGCACAGCCTGGGACTGCTTCTGCCACCCCCTCCCTTCCCAGCCCTGCCTCAGGCTGTCCTTGCAGCTGCAGGAGCAGGTCTGGACACCAACCCAGGAGCTAAAGCTTCATGCCTTAAAATCACAGAAGGGGCTGGAAGGCAGCTCCAGAGCTCATCCAGTCCAACACCCTCACCAGAGCAGGCTGCCCACAGCCCTCCCCAGCCTCACCTGGAGTAGCTCCAGGGGTGGGACCTCAACCACCTCCCCGGGCAGCCTCTTGCAGTGCTCCAGCAGCCTCCTGCTGCAGGACTTGTTCCTCACATCCAATCTCAATCTGCTCTGCTCCAGTTTGCAGCCATTGCCCTCAGCCTGTCCCTGCAGGCCTCTTGTAGCTCCTTCTTGTCCCTCTGCAGCCCTCTTGTAGCCCCTTTCAGGCACTGGAAGGCTGCTCTAAGGCCTCTCCCCTCCGGGCTCAACAGCCCCAACTCTCCCAGCCTGTCCCCACAGCAGAGATTCTCCAACCCTTGGATCATCTTTGTGGCCTCCTCTGGACCCTCTCCAGCAGCTCCAGCTCCTTCTTGTGTTGAAGACCCCAGAGCTGGCCCCAGCCCTGCAGGGGAGCTCTGAGCAGAGCAGAGGGGCAGGATCTCCTCTCCCCATCCCTGCCCACACTGCTTTGGATGCAGCCCAGGCTGCCCTTGGCCTTCTGTGCTGCCAGTGCCCACTGCTGGCTCCTGCCCAGCTTCTCCCCCACCAGCACCCCCAGGTCCTTCTCTGCAGGGCTGCTCTGGATCTCAGCCTCCCCCAGCTGGGACTAATATTGGGGGTTGCCCTGACCCAGCTGCATCCTCATGGACATCAAATTCTGCCCCAAGTGTAGTGGAACCAGCAGAAAGAGCTGAACTCTATCTGGAAGAGCAGGGGGAAAGGAGTGGACATGAGCTGAGGAGGCCATTGTCCATCTCCTCAGCTGGTTAATTAGCTATGCTGCTTCATTTGCTCCCAGCAGTTGAGTCACACTCCCCAGGCAAGCAGCTAAGGAGATATGGATTATGGCAGATTTTTCCATTGGAAAACCCTCCCCAGCACCAGCTCCAAGGCCTCAGCACTACCCATGCCAGCCACCAAAAAAGGAACCAGCAGCAAACCTCTTGCAGTGCTCAGCACCACAAAGAACCCAGCAGCGAGCAAGGGAAGAGAGGAGCAGCTGCAGAGGCTTCCTGATTCCTGCCCCTGCTGTTCTCACAGGGGCACCAAACCCCAGCTGAAGGACCAGCAAGATGCTGAGAGGGCTGCAGCAGCTCTGCTCTGAGCACAGGCTGAGAGAGTTGGGGCTCTGGAGAAGAGAAGGCTTCCAGGAGACCTTGGAGTGGCCTTGTAGGATCTGAAGGGGGCTCCAGGAGGGCTGGGGAGGGACTATTGAGAAGGTCTGGGAATGAGAGGGGGAGGAGGAATGGGCTTGAAGTGGCAGAGGGGAGACTGAAACTGGATGTGAGGAAGAAGTACACTGCAGTGAGGATGGTGAGACACTGGCACAGGTTGAGGGTGAGGAGAGACTGGCACAGGTTTGCCCAGGGAGGTTGTGGAGCACAGAAGCAGCCAATGTGATCAAAGATCAAAGATCACATTGGGTGCTTCTGTGCTCCACAACCTCCCTGGAGATGCTCAAGGCCAGGTTGGATGAGGCCTTGAGCAACCTGTGTTGGTGAGAGGCAGGGAGCTGGAACTGGGTGAGCTTTGAGCTCCCTTCCAACCTAAACCATTCTAAGAGCTCTGAGCAGCAGCCACAGCTTCAAATTCTCCTCCCTCTTTCATGCATGAGCTGGGGCCAGAGGCACTGCAGTGCAGCTGGATGGGAATGTGCTCTGCCCTGGCCTGGAAGAGGCTCAGCTCAGTGTCTGAGAGAGACCTGCTCTAGAATTACCCAACCAAAAAGGTTCTAAAAGGCCTCCAAGCTCCTCCAGTCCAACACCAACCCAGCACCACCATGGCCACTAACCCATGGCCCCAAGTGCCATGGTCACATCTTCCTTCAACACCCCCAGGGATGGGCACTCCACCACCTCCCAGGGCAGCCTCTGCCAATCCCTGACCACTCTTGCAGCAAAGAAGTTCTTCCTCATCTCCAACCTAACCCTGCCCTGAATCACAGAATTAACCAGGGTGGGAAAGACCTCCAAGATTGTCAAGTCCAACCTAGCACCCAAGAAGCCTCCTCTTAAACACCTCCAGGGACAGCAACTCCACCACCTCCCTGGGCAGCCCATTCCAGTGCCAATTACTCTCTCTGCCAATAACCTCCTCCTAACATCCAGCTTGACCCTGCCCTGGCACAGCTTGAGGCTGTGTCCCCTTCTTCTGTGCCTGGGGACCCAACCCCACCTGGCCACAACCTCCCTTCTCATTGCTGTCTGCAGCTACCTGGGCTGCCCTGAGCCTCCTCTGCTGCAGGCTGCACCCCCCCAGCTCCCTCAGCCTCTGCCCCCAGCCTGTAGCCCTGCATGGGGTTGTTGTGACCAAAGTGCAGAGCCTGGTGCTTGGCCTTGCTCAATCTCATGGTGTTGGGCTGTGCCCATCTGTGCAGGTCCCTCTGCAGGGCCCTCCTGCCCTCTAACAGACCAACATGCTCCCAGCTGGCACAACCTCAGGACACTTCTCCTTGTTGTATCACCTGAGACCCGGGAGAAGAGACCAATCCCAACCTCACTCCAAGCTCCTGTTGGGCAGCTGTAGAGAGCAGCTGTGCAGCCCTGGCACTGCCAGTGAGTGCCAAGGCACCAGGCTGCCCTCCAGCCCTGCTGTGATCTGCTCTCACCACAGCATGCCAGGGCTTCACCTCTGTTTCTGTGGCATCCACAGCAGCCACCACAGAGAAGAAAAGGCAGGACAGGAGGACACTCACTGCCCTGGCACTGGAGTCATGGAAGGGAATGGGAAGAAAGCTGAACCACCCTGCTCTGAGTTCTGCCAGGGCCTGGGCAGAGGCACTCAGCACTGGCTCCTGCTTCCCCTCTTCAGCATTCCTCATCAGGCAGCATTTTGGCAAAGCTGCAATCTGAGGAGAAACATTTTTGGTGTGAGGCTGCTGGAGGCCTGGAGCAGGCTGCCCAGAGAGTTTCCAACCCCCCCTGGCCTTTGTGACCTTGGGCAAGCTGCTGTGGGTGCCCTGCTGGAGCAGGAGGCTTGGACTGGATGATCCTTAGAGGACCCTTCCAGCCCTACAATGCTGAGGTGCTGTGAGCTGTGGGAAAGTCAGCAAGGGGCCAGAGGGGCTGAGAGCAGGCAGGCAGAGAGGGAGCTGGGGGTGGTGGGAGAGAGGAGCTGCAGAGGAGGCAGCAGTGCCCAGGTGGGCAGCAGAGCCAATGGCATCCTGGGCTGGCTCAGGAGCAGTGTGGGCAGCAGGACAAGGGAGGTTCTTGTGCCCCTGTGCTCAGCACTGCTCAGGCCACCCCTGCAGTGCTGTGTCCAGTTCTGGGCTCCTCCATTGCAGAGAGCTGCTGAGGTGCTGGAAGGTGTTTGGAGAAGGGCAGCAAGGCTGGGGAGGGGCCTGGAGCAGAGCCCTGTGAGGAGAGGCTGAGGGAGCTGGGGGGGTGCAGCCTGCAGCAGAGGAGGCTCAGGGCAGAGCTCATTGCTGCCTGCAGCTGCCTGCAGGGAGGCTGTGGCCAGGTGGGGTTGGGCTCTGCTGCCAGGCAGCCAGGGCCAGAAGAAGGGGACACAGCCTCAAGCTGTGCCAGGGCAGGTTGAGGCTGGATGTGAGGAGGAAGTTGGCAGAGAGAGTGATTGGCACTGGAATGGGCTGCCCAGGGAGGTGGTGGAGTGGCTGTGGCTGGAGGTGTTGCAGCCAAGCCTGGCTGGGGCACTTAGTGCCACGGTCTGGGTGACTGGGCAGGGCTGGGTGCCAGGTTGGTCTGGAGGAGCTTGGAGCTCTCTGCCAGCCTGCTGGTTCTGTGATTCTCTGACTTCAGCAGAAGGATCCAAGCCTGCAGCCATTTGTTATGTGCCCCCTGTGCCCAGCAAGCTACACTGAGTTCTCCTCTCACCCAAAGAGGACCCAGCAGAGGCACTGCCAGTTCCATGCTGCTCTCCCACCAGAGTCTCTGCACTGCTTTGCCACCTGCACTCCCAGAGCAGAACACAGAGCTCTGAAGCAGAGCCAGGCCACGTGGGACTGACTTCCCAATCCCATCTAGATTAGTATTTGACTCCTTTCCTATTCATCATCTTCATCCTCCTAATTCCAACATGATTTTTAATATCCATTATTTCAACAGCAGTTGGAGGCTTTGTGGCAGCTGAGAAGGGCTTGAAAGGAGGCCAGGACTTGATCAACTGCCAAGCCTAAAAATAAAGCCTTTCTGCCACTGCAAAGCAGCACTGCCAGGTCCCCAGGGGTGCAGAGCAGCTCTGCCTTTGCAAGTCTCACCCTGACCACTGAGGATGTGTTTCTCTGCCACTCTGCCTGCCCTCCCTGGCACTGCACCAAGACAGCCTAGAGAAAACCCTGCCCCTAAACTACTGAAAATGGAGCTCCTGCCTGAGAGAACCTCACAGGCCACAACTGGGAAGCTCTCAGGAACTGCACTGCTCTGCAGGAAAGGCAAATTCAGCTTCTGCAGCAAAGAAATGTTCTGCTGACCACCTCCAGCGTGTGCCCAGGGTCCCTGGCAGCCCAGAGCCTGCTGAGTGCTGGCTGCAGGCAGAGCAGGAGAGCAGCAGCACAGGGAGGGGATTGTGCCCCTCTGCTCTGCTCAGACCTCACTGCAGCACTGCCTGCAGCTCTGGGGCACCCAGCACAAGGACCTGGAGCTGCTGGGGAGGCTCTAGAGGAGGCCACAAAGATGAGCAGAGGCTGCAGGACCTCCCCTGTGGGGACAGGCTGGGAGAGTTGTGGCTGCTGAGCCTGCAGAAGAGAAGGCTCCAGGGAGACCTCAGAACAACCTTCCAGTGCCTGAAGGGGCTGCAGGAGAGCTGGGGAGGGACTTTGGACAAGGGCTGGGAGTGGCAGGATGAAGGACAATGGCCGTGAGCTGGGAGAGGGGAGAGTGAGAGTGGAGAGGAGGAAGGGATTGTTGAGAGTGAGGGTGGGGAGAGACTGGCACAGGCTGCCCAGGGATGCCATGGACACATTCTGAGCTTCTGTGCTCCACAACCTCCCTGGAGGTGTTCAGGACCAGGCTGGATGAGGCCTTGAGCAGCCTGTGCTGGTGGGAGGTGTCCCTGCCCATGGCAGGGGCTTGGAGCTGGCTGAGCTTTGAGCTCCCTTCCAACCCAACCCATCTGTGAGTCTTCAGCTCCACACCAGCCCTAACCCTGCCCCTACTGAACCCAGCTGCTAAAGGCACTTGTGCAATGCAGCCAAGAGCTCCCTGTGCCTTCTGCCCTCAGCTCTGTGGCACAAACACATCCTCCACTTCCAAGACACAGCCTTAGCTTCACCCAACCAGCCTGGGCCCCTGCAGCCCAGAGCTGACTGCCACTGCTGCCTTGGAGGGTGCAGAGCAGAGTGGTGAGGCCAACACCACCTGAAGATGAAGCTTGCCAGCAAGGGGCAAAGCCAAGATCTCACTTGTCAGCCCACTTGGCAAGGTCACCCCAGTGCCACCAGGCCTGCCAGCAGGCAGAGGGGGTGGGAAGGCAGGGCAGGGCCAGGCTGTGTCCAGCAAACAGTGCTCTAGGGGAGAGCCTCTCCAGGGCTTCTCCTAACTGGGCAGGGACATGGAGGAAGAGCTGCAGAGGACTTCAGCTCTGGCTTGGCAAACTGCAGCTGAGGTTTGTGTCCCCTAACTCCAGACCTCACAGACAGAAATCTCCCCTGGACGCCTGAGGCTTCCTCTAGCCCCTCCCGTGGCAGGAGCCTGCAGCAGGCTCTGGCTGGAGCCAGGATGCCTTTGTCCTGCCCCATGCCAGTAGACCCTGAGGGAGCTCAGCAAGGGGCTCTGGTGCTCATTCGGTGCCCCCTGCAGAGACCCAGCAGCCGAACTGGCTCAGGGTGAGCCCTGGCAAGCACTCCCCTGGCACGGGAAGCACAGGACAAGAGCAGCAGGAGGGGCAGGGCTGAGAGCCTTCAGCTGCCACAGCAACACCTGGACACCTTGGTGACACCCAGAGAGCTCACCCTGGGCACAGCCAGGGCACAGCTGGGGGATTCCAACAGAGAAAGCACCAAAGTCACTGCAGGGCTCACAGTGCCTCCAGAGGAAGCAGCTCCCCCCTGCTGCAGAGGGTGCAGGGGGAGCACCAAAAGCTCCTAGAGAAGTGCCAGCTTGGCACCAAGGGTGAAGGTGACAACTGGCACAGTGCAGCAACATCTCAGCCCGACCACAAGTGGAGAGGAGAGGAGATCCCTTCAGTGGATCCACAGGCAGCTGACCCAGAAGCAGAGCTCTGCTTCCACCCACACCTTCACCTTGCAGCCAACAGCAGCCTTTGCCCCAGGAGCTGAAGCTCCTCTCTGTGGCCAGAGCAGCAGCAGCTGGGAGGCAGAAAGCAAAGCAGAGCTGCAGTGACTCCACCTCTGCCTTCTCACTGGGGGAAAACCTCACTCTCTTCTTCACTGTCACAGCTGCAGGTGGCTGAAGGCAGGACAGAGAATCACAGGGGGTGGAGGGGACCTCTGGAGATGTCTGAGTCCAATCCCCCTTGCCAGAGCAGGAGCACCCAGGGCAGGCCACACAGGAACACATCCAGACAGGTCTTGAATGGAAGACTCCACAGCCTCTCTGGGCAGCCTGCCCCAGGCCCCCAGCACCCTCACACCAAAGAAGCTTCTCCTCATGTTGAGGTGGAAGCTCCTGGGTTCTAGTCTGTGTGCTGTGGCAGGACAGGGAGCAGTGGACATCACTGCACAGAGCCTGGCCCCCACCCTTCTGATAACAGGGTCCCCCCTCAGCTCCTCCTCCCAGGCTAAGCAGCCCAGGGCTCAGCCTCTCCTCATCACACAGATGTTCCAGGCCCTTCAGCATCCTTGCAGCCTCCATCAGACTCCCTCCAGTAGTTCTCTGTCCTTCTAGAACTGGGGAGCCCAGAACTGGACTCAGTACTCCAGATGTGCCCCCAGCAGAGCAGAACAGAGGTAGGAGAACCTCCCTTGACCTGTTGGGGCTGCTCAGTCCCTACCAAGGTGTCTTTGTTGCTCTGGGGGGGGTTAACTCTGAGAAACAACCTGCATGGACCTCAGCATGGCCACCAGTGACAGAAGCCACTGCTAGCTTTGGAGCACTTCTCCTTCATGCTGCCACCAGCAGCCCCAGAGCTCAGGAGCTCTGCTCTGGTACTGCCTGAGGCAGAGGAGGAGTGGTGAAAATTGGGGTGCTGAGAGGCAGTGGTCTGCTCCCTGCAGAGAAGGTCACTGCAGAGGGCCAAGTGCTGCTCAGATGACAGATGCCTGCCTGCAGAGCGAGCGAGGGTGCCAGGGGGCTGCCATGCACCCAGCAGGACACCAGATACCCTCCTGAAAGATGGGCACAGGCAGGGTGTCAGCTTTCCCTCTGACATCAGTGACATCTTGAGCCTAACCAAGAACTGTCATCTCCACAATCAAAGCAGCACAGAGCTGCTGCAAGCCTGGGGGTGCCCAGAATAGGGCAAGAGCCCATGTGGGACCCTACCTTCAGTCCTGCCTCCAGGTATGTCCCCACCATAAGGGCATGGAACTGCTGGAGCAAGTCCAGAGGAGGCCACAAAGCTGACCCAAGGGCTGGAGCAGCTCTGCTATAAGGACAGGCAGAGGGAGCTGGGGGAGTGCAGCCTGGGGAGCTTGAGAAGACTCCAAAGGGAGCTCAGAGCTGCTGCCAGAGCCTGAAGGGATCCTGCAGGAAGGTGCAGAGAGACTTTTGCTGAGGGTATCTGAGCCAGGCCAAGGGGAATGGTTTGGAGCTGAGGCAGAGCAGGCTGAGAGTGGAGCTGAGGAAGCAGCTCTTCAGCAGGAGGGTGGTGAGACTGGCACAGGCTGCCTGGGGAGGCTGTGGCTGCCTCCTCCCTAGGGGTGTTCAAGGCCAGGCTGGATGGGGCCTTGAGCAGCCTGTGCTGGTGGGAGGTGTCCCTGCCCATGGCAGAGGGCTGGAGGAGATGCCTAAGGTCCCTTCCAGCCTAAGGCATCCTGTGATAAGCACAACACAAACTCCAGCCCATGCCCTGCACGGGTCAGGTGCTGGCAGCCTGCTGAGCTCCCCCTGGAGAGCTCCAGCAGCCCCCAGTGCCACACAGCCCTGGCAAGCAGCTGCCAAAGGAGGGCTGCAGCAGTGACTGTGCCCAGCAAAGGGAGAAGTGGTGAGCACAGCAAGCTCCTCACATCTGCAACTGCCACTGCCAGCAGCAGGCAGCCTGGCCAGGCTTGCAGCTGACCTCCAGCAAGTGCAGCTGAAGGGAGGTGATCTCCATCTTCAGTGCCCCCTGAGCCTCCATCTGCCTGGTGGGGGCTGAAAGAAAGAAAGTGGCATGAGCTGGATGCTGGACAGGAGGTAATTAGGAGGACAAAGTCTGCTGACAAATCCCAGGTGCCAGAGCCATGGAACAGCCTCACTGCTGAGGGGAGCACTTTGCTTACTGCTGAAGAGGGAAGAGAAGCAAAGACCATTAGGGATTCATGGAATGCTTTGGGTTGGAAGGGACCTTCAAGGTCATCCAGTTCCAGCTGAGACACCTCTCACCAGCACAGGCTGCTCAAGGACTCATCCAGCCTGGCCTTGGACACCTCCAGGGAGGTTGTGGAGCACAGAAGCACCCAATGTGATCTTCGATCACATTGGGTGCTTCTGTGCTCCACAACCTCCCTGGGCAACCTGTGCCAGTGTCTCACCACCCTCAACCTGTGCCAGTCTCTCACCATCCTCACTCTCCATTTCTTCCTCATCTCCACTCTCCCAACTCAAAGCCTCCTCCTGTCCTGTCACTCCAAGCCCTCACCAGAAGTCCCTTTCCTGGCTTTCTTACAGGCTCCTTTCAGCTACTGCCAGGCTGCTCTAAGGTGTCCCTGGAGCCTTCTCCTCTGCAGGCTGCACAGCCCCAACTCTCCCAGCCTGTCCCCACAGCAGAGGTTCTGCAGCCTCAGATCATCTTTGTAGCCTCCTCTGGATTCTTTCCAGCAGTTCCTTCTTGTGCTGGGGCAGGGGGGGTCCAGAACTGGATGCAGTGCTGCAGGTGAGGTCCCACAATGAAGTTTGCTGATGAAAGCATTCAAGAGGGGAAAGCAAAAGGACAAATCTGAAGATGATTCTCACAATACAGAGCAACTGGTGACAAAACAGGAGGTGAAACTCAATGCAGATAACTGCAGAGTGAATCAGAAGCAAAAAATACTCCCAGCATCACAGAGCAGAATGAAAGGCTCTGAGCTCATTGCTGTCATTCAGGACAAGAGCTCTTAGGATTAGAACAAATAGCTGCAGGAAAATACCAGCTCCCAGCTCAGAAATCAAAGCAAGTTCTGGAAATTCCATGGAATGGAACAAAACAAACCAGCAAATACCATTGGGCTCCCATGGAATGGTGCAGCAGCTCTGCAGAGCCAGGAGGAGTCCTGAGTCTCCACAAGTGAAAGCTGTGGTAGGCACAGCAGGGGAGGAGATGGAAGGGACCTCCTGAGATCTCACAGGATCTCACAGGATCAGGCAGGGTGGAAGAGAGCTCCAAGCTCCTCCAGACCAACCTAGCACCCAGCCCTGCCCAACCAACCAGACCATGGCACTCAGTGCCCCAGCCAGGCTTGGCTTCAACACCTCCAGCCACAGCCACTCCACCACCTCCCTGGGCAGCCCATTCCAGTGCCAATCACTCTCTCTGGGAAGAACTTCTCCTAACATCCATCCTAGACCTGCCCTGGCACAGCTTGAGGCTGTGTCCCCTTCTTCTGGCCCTGGCTGCCTGGCAGCAGAGCCCAACCCCACCTGGCTACAGCCTCCCTGCAGGCAGCTGCAGGCAGCAATGAGCTCTGCCCTGAGCCTCCTCTGCTGCAGGCTGCACCCCCGCAGCTCCCTCAGCCTCTCCTCACAGGGCTCTGCTCCAGGCCCCTCCCCAGCCTTGCTGCCCTTCTCCAAACACCTTCCAGCACCTCAGCATCTCTCTGCAATGGAGGAGCCCAGAACTGGAGACAGCACTGCAGGGGTGGCCTGAGCAGTGCTAAGCACAGGGGCACAAGAACCTCCCTTGTCCTGCTGCCCACACTGCTCCTGAGCCAGCCCAGGATGCCATTGGCTCTGCTGCCCACCTGGGCACTGCTGCCTCCTCTGCAGCTCCTCTCTGCCAGCACCCTCAGCTCCCTCTCTGCCTGGCTGCTCTCAGCCACTCTGGCCCCAGCCTGTAGTGCTGCCAGTTCCTGGATTGTGGCCAAATTGCAGAACCCTGCCCTTGGCCTTGTTCAGTCTCATCCCCTTGGCCTCTGCCCACCCATGCAGCCTGGCCAGGTCCCTCTGCAGGGCTCTGCTACCTTCCAGCAGCTCCTAAGCTGCTCCTAGCTTAGTGTCATCTGCAAACTCACTGCTGCTGGACTCAATGCCCTGCTCCAGATCATCAATAAAGATATTGAACAGGACTGTGCCCAGCACTGATCCCTGGGGCACACCACTGGTGCCAGCTGCCAGCTGGATGTGGCACCATTCACCACCACTCTTGGGCTCTGCCATCCAGCCAGTTCTTGACCCAGCACAGAGTGAATCTGTCCAAACCATGAGCTGCCAGCTTGGCCAGGAGCTGCTTGTGGCAGACAGTGCCAAAGGCTTTGCTGCAGTCCAGGTAGACTCCATCCACAGCCTGCCCAGGCAGGAACCTGATCATAAAAGGAGCTCAGGTTGGTGAGGCAGGACCTGCCCTGCCTAAACCCCTGCTGGCTGGGCCTGAGCCCTTGGCCACCCTGCAGCTGCTGTGTGATGGCACTCCAGATGACCTGTTCCATGCCCTTGCCTGGCACTGAGCTCAGGCTGACAGGGCTGCAGTTTTCTGGCTCCTCCAGTCCAACCTCCCTGCCAAGGCAGATTCACCCAGGGCAGGTCACACAGGCTCCAGGTGTGGAGGCTCCACATCCTCCCTGGGCAGCCTGCTGCAGGCCTCCAGCACCTCCCCAGGAACAAGCCTTTGCTCACGGTGAGTTGGAGCTTGCTGTGCCTGAGCTGATGTCCACTGCCCCTTGGCCCCTCTCTGGGTAGCACTGAGGAGAGCCTGGCCCCATCCTCCTGACAGCCACACTCCAGGATGTGCAGACATGGCCAAGGTCCCCTCTCAGCCTTTCCTCAGCACACAGATGTCCCAGCCCAGCATCCCTGGAGCCTCCAGTGGACTCTCTCCAGTAGTTTCCTCTCCCTCTTGAACTGGGGAGCCCAGAGCTGGACCCAGTGCTGCAGAAATGGTCTCAGCAGGGCAGAGGAGAGGTGAAGGAGAACCTCCCTTAACCTGCTGGCCACCCCCCAGGACACCACTGGCCTCCTTGCCCAGAAGGGCACACTGCAGGCCCAGGGATGACTTCTTGTCCACCAAGTCTCCAAAGCTCTTCTCTGGGGAGCTGCTTTCCAGGCCTCTACTGCTCCATGGGCTTGTTCCTAGGTGCACAACTCCATGCTTGCCCTTGTTGAACGTCTTGAGAACGTCTCTGGCCAGACCTGGCTGAAAGCCTGCACAGCCTGAGGGGCTCTCAGCCACTCCTCCCAGCCTGGTACCAGCAAATGAATGCAAAATGAACTGGGACAAATTTAACTGAAGAGAATAGCAAAAAGGAAACCCAAACAAGTCCTGCACTGGCAGGAGCATTTCTTGTGGGGCTGAGGAGCATCCCCAGCATGGCTCAGACCAGCCCAGGATGCTTCAGGAAGAAACAGAATTCTCCCTGGGCCACTTCTGTTGAGCAAGATTAGGAAAGAACCAAGCTGTAAATGGCTCTGGGAAAGCAAAAGGCTTGCACCAACTCTGCTGGCAGCACAGCCCAGGGCACCTGTGCCTGCAGGGATGGGCCCCTCAGGAGCCAGCACAGGCTGCATGGCCTTGGGCTGTGTAAACACCCTCTGAGGTGTCACCAGCACAGCCTAGCACAGCTCAGCTGGGTTCAGACACCCTCTGAGGTGTCACCAGCACAGCCTAGCACAGCTCAGCTGGGTTCAAACACCCTCTGAGGGCTCAGCAGCACAGCCAAGCACAGCTCAGCTGGGTTCAGACACCCTCTGAGGTGTCACCAGCACAGCCTAGCACAGCTCAGCTGGGTTCAGACACCCTCTGAGGGCTCAGCAGCACAGCCAAGCACAGCTCAGCTGGGTTCAGACACCCTCTGAGGTGTCACCAGCACAGCCTAGCACAGCTCAGCTGGGTTCAGACACCCTCTGAGGTGTCACCAGCACAGCCTAGCACAGCTCAGCTGGGTTCAGACACCCTCTGAGGGCTCAGCAGCACAGCCAAGCACAGCTCAGCTGGGTTCAGACACCCTCTGAGGGCTCAGCAGCACAGCCAAGCACAGCTTAGCTGGGTTCAGACACCCTCTGAGGGTCTCACCAGCACAGCCTAACAAGGTCCAGCTCTGCTCCTCCTCTTCAACACCCCCCCAGGCACTCAGACCCTGTTTCAGCGGTGGGAGATGAAAGCAAAGCAGGGAAGGTGCAGAGCTGCAGGGATCAGAGCCCAGACTGGGAGTGCTCCTCACAAACCTCACAAGCAAGAGGAGCAGAGAGCTGCCCTTGGGCTGAGATGTGCAAAGCAAACCAAGGACAAGGAGGCTCCAGCACCAGCGTGGGGCACTGCCTGGATGCCCCCTGGCTGGGCTGCCCCAGCCCCATGGGTCTCACTGTGGTGAGGGCAGCTCAGCTCCTGCCAGGGCTCAGCTTGGGGCCTCACCCTCCCTGCCAGCACTCAGCAAAGGCTGCTGCAGCTCCAATGACTTACAGCAGCACTTCTCAGGCTGCTCCAGCAGCTCTCAGCACCATCCCTGCTGCGTGGGGAAGGCTGAGCCCAACAGCTCCATGGGGTGCTGCTGCTGCTGCTGCTGCACACAAATCTCTGCTGGAGCACATCACAGACAGCTGCTGGCAGTAAGGCCCAGGAGAACATCACTCTGGGGCTGGAGAGATCTCCACTTCAGAACCACAGAAGGGCTCTCAGAGCTCATCTGCTCCAACTCCCTGCCATGGGCAGGGACAGCTCTCAGCCAGACTTGGCTGCCCAAGGCCTCATCTAACCTGGCCTTGAACAAACACCTCCAGGGAGGGGACATCCACAGCCTCCCTGGGCAGCCTGTGCCAGTCTCACCACCCTCCTGCTGCAGCAATTCCTCCTCAGCTCCACTCTCCCCCTGCTCTGCCTCAGCTCCAAACCATTCCCCCTTGGCCTGGCTCAGACTCCCTCAGCAGAAGTCTCTCTGCAGCCTTCCTGCAAGATCCCTTCAGGCTCTGGCAGCAGCTCTGAGGTGCCCCTGGAGCCTTCTCCTCTGCAGCCTGCACCCCCCCAGCTCCCTCAGCCCTCTGCAGCCTGCACCCCCCCAGCTCCCTCAGCCCTCTGCAGGCTGTAACCCCCCAGCTCCCTCAGCCTGTGCTCACAGCAGAGCTGCTCCAGCCCCTGGAGCATCTTTGTGGCCTCACTCCAGCAGCTCTGTGCCCTTCTGCTGGGAACAGCAGAGCTGGAGGCAGGATTGGAGGTGAGGTCCCAGAGGAACACTTGATAACAATAAACAACAGATGACACTGCTAATTATGAATCAATCAATACTTGATTCTTCATTCACAGCAATGCATAACCACTACTCTATTGTAACACCAGCCCCAGAAGAAGAGCTGGCAGCACTGCCAGCCATGGCTGTCCCCAAAGCTGCAGGCTCAGCTGCCACTCCAGTGCCCTATTTCCCCTAAGGCAGCAGCTCTTGTTTGGGACAGGGCTTGAATTCTGAAGTGCCCAGCACAATGTGCAGGAAGTTGGGCATCCTGTCAGCACATGGCCTCCCTCCCAGTGCCCACAATCGAGGCTTTGTTCCTCCTGCACTTTCTGCAAGGCTCAACAATTTCCTTCAAGACTAACAGCACCTAAAAGAAGGGGACAGGAATGGGCCTGGAGGGTCTGAGCTGGAGCCTGGAGAAAAGGCAGGGCTGGAAATCAGACAATATTTGGCTGTAAGAAGAGGGCTCCTTCCACAGCAGCTATTAATAAGGGATCAAAAATAACTCCTGCACCATGCTCTGAAGCTTAGACCTTGGCACCCAGGCTGGCACAGTCCTGCAGGGTCTCATCAGCAGACAGGCAAATCTCCTCCTCCTCCTCCTCTGCAGCGTCAGGGATGCTTGTTCAGAGCGACTCCAAGGCAGCAATCGCAGAGACAAAACATTCAGGGCTGAGAAGGTCAAACTCTGTTTGTCAGGCACCCAAGTTGAAAAGCAAAGCCAGGGCCAGCCACGGAGGAGCCATGAAATCCATCTTCTGCCCCTGGAAGCTGTGCTCAGTCAGCTGTGGCAGTGGAGGCTACTGCGAGCCCAGAGGAGCAAAAGCCTCCAAAGCCTGAGCTGTGTCACAAGCAGGGAGAGCAGCAGCACAGGGAGCTCTGCCCTCTGCTCAGCCCTCACCTGCAGCACTGAATCCAGTCCTGGAGCCCCCAGCACAAGCAGCTGGAGCTGCAGGAGAGGGTCCAGAGGAGGCCACAAAGATGAGCAGAGGCTGCAGAAGCTCTGCTGTGGGGACAGGCTGGGAGAGTTGTGGCTGCTGAGCTGCAGAAGAGAAGGCTCCAGGCAGACATCAGAGCAACCTTCCAGTGCCCGAAGGGGCTGCAGGAGAGCTGGAGAGGGACTTTGGGCAAGGGCTGGGAGTGGCAGGAGGAGGGAGAATGGATTTGAGGTGGGAGAGGGGAGAGGGAGAGTGGAGAGGAGGAAGGGATTGTTAGTGAGGGTCAGTTGAGGCTGGCACAGGTTGCCCAGGGAGGCTGTGATGAGTCCCTGAGCAGCCTGTGTTGGTGGGAAGTGTCTCTGCCCATGGCAGGTTGGAGCTGGATGAGCTTTGAGATTGAAGATCACATTTGATGCTTCTGTGCTCCACAGCCTCCCTGAGCAGCCTGTGCCAGTCTCTCCCCACCCTCACTCTCAACAATTTCTTCCTCCTCTCCACTCTCACTCTCTTCTCTTCCAGCTCACAGCCATTGTCCCTCGTCTTGTCACCACCAGGCCATGTCCAAAGTCCCTTCCCAGCTCTCCTGGAGCCACTTCAGGCACTGCAAGGTTGCTCTGAGGTGTCCCTGGAGCCTTCTATGCTGCAGGCTCAACAGCCCCAACTCTCCCAGCCTGTCTCCTTGGTTCATTTTCCCTTCACCCTGTACCAAAGCCTTCTCATCACGTGCCAGAAGCAATCCTGCCCCATCATCTGAGAGCCTCCCAGGCTGTGTCTGGCCTTACAGAGGTAAATTTGCACCCAGCCAGCAGTTTCTGCACATCTCCAAACTATCACCACAAACCACCCCCTAAAGCCATTGGTTCCACAGCTGGATGGGAAAACAATTAAATCACAGAATCAGGCAGGCTGGAGGAGAGCTCCAAGCTCAGCCAGCCCATCCTAGCACCCAGCCCTGCCCAACCAACCAGACCATGGCACTCAGTGCCCCAGCCACGCTTGGCCACTCCACCATCACCTCCCTGGGCAGCCCATTCCAGTGCCAATCACTCTCTCTGACAACAACTTCCTCCTAACATCCAGCCTCAACCTGCCCTGGCACAGCTTCAGGCTGTGTCCTCTTGTTCTGTCCCTGGCTGCCTGGCAGCAGAGCCCAACCCCACCTGGCTACAGCCTCCCTGCAGGCAGCTGCAGGCAGCAATCAGCTCTGCCCTGAGCTTCCTCTGCTGCAGGCTGCACCCCCCCAGCTCCCTCAGCCTCTCCTCTCAGGGCTGTGCTCCACCCCTCAAACCCATGTGGCACCAGTCTGGAGACCAGGATGTGGTGTGGGACAGTGCCAAAGGCCTTGCTCAGGGCCAGGTCAATGCCATCAGTTGCTTGCCCCTCATCTGTTCATGTTGTGACCTGTTCAGAGGCCAGCAGGTTTGCCTTGCTCCATGGCCAAGTGCAGGCCAGGGACAAGCAGAGTCCCTCAGGGCTCAGTCCTGGCACCAGGCTTGTTCAGCATCTCTGTGGGTGCCATGGGCAGAGGCACTGAGTGCAGCCTCAGCAGCTTTGCTGCCCACACCAGGCTGTGTGCTGCAGCAGCCAGGCTGGAGGGCAGGATCCAGCCAGAGGGACCTGGACAGGCTGCAGAGCTGGGCACAAGCCAAGCTCAGGAGGTTCAACAAGACCAAGGGCAAGGTCCTGCAGCTGGATTGAGGCAATGCCAAGCACCAATGCAGGCTGGGCAGTGCCAGGCTGGAGAGCAGCCCTGAGGAGAGGCACTTGGGGGTGCTGCTGGAGGAGAAGCTCAGCAGCAGCCAGCAGTGTGCACTTGCAGCCCAGAGAGCCAAGCAGAGCCTGGGCTGCAGCAGCAGCAGTGTGGCCAGCAGGGCCAGGGAGGGGATTCTGCCCCTCTGCTCTGCTCTGCTGAGAGCCCACCTGGAGTCCTGCATCCAGCTCTGGAGCCCCTGGGACAAGAGGGATGTGGAGATGCTGGAGAGTGTCCAGAGCAGGGCCAGGAGGATGCTCAGAGGCTGCAGCAGCTCTGCTGTGAGCACAGACTGAAAGAGTTGGGGCTGTGCAGGCTGCAGCAGAGGAGGCTCCCAGGGGACCTTCTTGTGGCCTTGCAGCATCTGCAGGGGGCTCCAAAAAAGCTGGGGAGGGACTTTTGAGGCTGTGAGGGAGTGGCAGGAGTGGGGGGGATGGAGCAAAGCTGGAGGTGGGGAGAGTGAGGCTGGAGGTGAGGAGGAAGTTGTTGAGCAGGAGAGTGGTGAGAGGCTGGAATGGGTTGCCCAGGGAGGTGGTTGAGGCCCCATGGCTGGAGGTGTTTGAGGCCAGGCTGGCTGAGGCTGTGTGCAGCCTGCTCTAGGGTAGGGTGTCCCTGGGCATGACAGGGGGTTGGAACTGGCTGCTCCTTGTGGTCCCTTCCAACCCTGCCTGATTCCATGACCTCTGCCTATGGCTTCCCACCAGTGAGAAAGAATCATGGGCAGGAACCATTCCAGCACTGTGAGCTCCTTGCTCTTATTTCCCTTTGCTTCCAGATCTCTTTTTGGGTTGAGGTGGCAGAGCAGAGGACTGCCCAGCAGGGACTCACCCTGGCTTCTCCTCTCCCTCTTTACTCCTCCACTAATAGTTCACAATTTGCATTAGATTTAGATTGGACATTTGGAAGCAACTGCTGAGTGAGAGTGGGAGACACTGGCACAGGCTGCCCAGGGCTGTGGCAGAGGCTCCATCCCTGGAGACATGCAAGGTCTGACTGGATGTGGTCCTGGGCAGCCTGCTCTGCTTGGAGCTGTCCCTGCTGCCTGCAGGGCACTTGGACAATATGACCTTTGAGGGTCCCTTCCAACCCCCCTGCAGGCAGCAGGGCCAGAAGCCCTCTGGAAAGCCAAATGTACCACCTCAAACCAGGCTTCCTCTCCCCACCTGCTCGTGGACTCCTTTGGGTTTACTCTTTCCCAAGTGGCTCCTGAAGTCCTGGTTGGAAGCCAGCAGCAGATGGAGAGCTGCCACTGCCCACTGCATGGGCCTGCTGCAGGGATGGGCCTCTGCTAGCTGGGCTGCTGGGGCTGCTGCCACAGACAGGGGACAGTAGCTTAGTGACTGCCTGCCAGCTCCTGCTGAACAGATGCCAGCTGGTGCTGGAGACCTGGCACTCTACAGCTGCCTGGGAAGTGCTGGAGCCTCTTCTCTCAGTGCTGCAGCTGAGTGCAGCTCAGAAAGGGCTCAGGTTGGAAGGGACCTCAGAGGTCATCTCCAAACCCCTGCCATGGGCAGGGACACCTCAACCAGCCCTGGTTGTGAAAGGCCTCATCCAGCCTGGCCTTGAACACCTCCAGGCAGGAGGCAGCCACAGCCTCTCTGAGCAGCCTGTGCCAGACCCTCACCACCCTCACACTGAAGAACATCTTCCTAAGCTCCAGTCTAACCCTGCCCTGCCTCAGCTTGGCCTGGCTCAGACACCCTCAGCAAGAGTTCCTCTGCAGCCTTCCTGCAGGACCCCTTCAGGCACTGGCAGCTGCTCTGGGGTCCCCTGGAGTCTTTTATTCTTGGTTCTAAGAGCTGTGTGCAGAGGAGGGACTGAAGCACCCAGACACCACCACAGACCTGCTCAGCACACAAAGGCAGAACTGAGACAGGTTTGACACCACTGAGCTGTGTCTGAGCTTCACCCTCCCTCTGCTCCCCAGGAAAGAGAGGTCCTGTGTGGTGCTGAGCACAGCATCTACCCCTGCCAGGGATGTGTGGCAGAGCAGGCAGCAGGAGGCCACCCCCTGGCACACTGCAGTGCTCTTCCCACTTTGGAAGAGTCAGAGCACTAACTGCAGCTCATCACTTCCCTTTACTGAGTGCCCCTGGCCTGCAGGCACAGCAGGCAGAAGGTTGCTCCAGTGTGAGCTGTCTGCAGCCAGCACTCACCCCCAAGCCCTCACATCTTCTGTATCATGGAGTGGTTTGGGTTGGAACTTTCTAGGTGATCCAGTCCAACCCCTCAGCAGAGGACATCTGCAGCTAGAGCAGGGTGCTCAGACCTCAGCCAGCCTGACCTGCAGTGGTGGCAGGCATGGGGCAGCTCCCACCTCTCCATCCAGCCTGGGCCAGGCTCTCACCACCCTCAGGGTCAAACATTTCTCCCTTCTCTCCACTTTGAATGTCCCTCTTTTAGTTCAAACCACCTCCCTTGTCCTGGCACCACAGGCCCTGCTCAGAACTCTGTCCCCAGCTTCCTGATCAGCCCTTTCAGCACCACAAGGCCTCCCTGGATCCTTCTCCTCTCCAGGCTGCACACCCCCAGCTCCCAGCCTGGCCTCCCTGCAGAGCCCTTCCAGCCCTGCTGTGGCCTCCTCTGGCCCAGCTCCAGCAGGTCCTTGTCTGTGCTGTGTGCTCCAGAGCTGGATGCAGTACTCCAAGTGAGGTCTCACCAGAGCAGAGTCCACTGAACTCTGAGTCCAGAGGTGGGACTGGATGACCTTTGCCAGTCCCTTCCAACCCAAACCATGCTAAGGCTCACTGAATCAGGTCTCCAATTAAACCTTCTCCTCAGCACCAAGCACACCAAAAGGCAATGGCAGTCCCAGCCTGGCTTGAGATCTGGTCCATCTTCTAGTTTCCATGTACAAGAGCAGAGATGAAGGACAGATGTGACCAGGGCAGGGATGGAGACTCTGGGAGAGGTGTGGACAACCTCAGCTGCAAGTTGGAAGGCTCAAGGACAGACCCAGTACCTAATGCAGCTCTCCTCCCACTGGGGATGGATGAAGAGCACAGATTGAGGGGCTGCAGGGAGCTCTTCCTGCCTTCAGCTCTCCCCAGAAGAACTGAACTCAAAAGCTAAGTGGCAGAGTCTGGGACTCCAAGGGCACTCAGTTGGCAAGTGGCATGGGGACTGAAGACAAACTCAAATGCTCCAAACCCTTGGAGCAGGCAGAGAGTATCCAAGCTGCCCCCAGCAGCACACAGCCCTGGGGAAGCAGCAGCAGGCAGCAGGTGGTGGAACTGCTAAGGAGCAGCAAACAAACAGGAGTCAGGTCCCACCCAGGGCTACTGGAAGGAAACCAGGGCAAGAAGTGTGCAGCAGTGCCACAGTCCTCACCATCTCCTCCTGCCAGCCAGAGGCTGCTCAGCTGGGGCCAAGGCAGAGCCTTTGGCTGCCCCTCAGACCATGGGAGCTGCTTGGTGCCACCTGCCAGCCAGCTCTCCTCAGCTGCTGCCTGCAGCACTGCTTTGCCTGCACAAGGGCCTGGCACTCAGTCTCTTCAACCCAGCTCCCCAGGGCAGCACAGCCACTGGCTGGGCACAGGCTGGGCATATGGGGGCAAACAGCCCTGTCTGACTCTTCACAAGCTCATGTGGGTGCCAAGACCAAGCCAGGCTGGACACTAAGACAGCTCTTTGCAAGACAAGCTCAGGCCTGCTGGCTTGTGGATGCTCACTCTTGCAGGTGGTCCACAGGGACTGGGCACTCATCACTCATGGGCTGCCTTCAACAGCCACAGCTACTCACCCCCCACCCAGCACCTCCTACACCCCCTCCCATGCTCAGATGGCACTGAGCAAGGCAGCACCTGAAGTGCAGCAGTGATTAAGTTGGCAGCTGGGCTGAAAGCAGAGAAAGGCTCCACTGAAGTGGCCTCAGAGGCCATGAGCCCTGCTTGCTCTGCAGCACTTCCCACGGCCTCAGCCCTCCTGCAGGGGGGAGCAGCCAGCAGCAGTCTGCAGCAGCTGGGAAGACAACTGCCAAGGCCCTTAATAAGGTCAGGGCAGCCAAGGAAGAGGAGAGAACAGCCCTGGCCTGGGGAGCCACTGCTGGCTGCACTGCAAGGTGCTCCCCAGCATCTACCAAGGAGCAGCAATTCATCCTCATCACCCCCCTCAGGAGGTATTACCTGGCAGCACCTCCTGCGTGTCTGCTCCTGAAGCAAAGAGGTCAGGACTTGCCTCCAACCTGCACTGGTGCTTGATGCTGACAGGGAGGCAGCTCTGAGCTCAGCCACGGTGCAAGGCTGCAGCAAGCAGCAGGGAGGCAGTGCTGAAGCACAGCAATTGCTCACTCAAGAAGTTGAGAGAAGTCAACTAGAAAGAGCTCCTCCTATTTCCCTCCCGGCAGCGACCTCACCTTAGCACTCCAATGTCTCAGAAGGAAAAAAAAGAGAGATAAGGAAAGCAGGAAAATGCCCTTGGAGGGTTCCCTGCACAGCAGAGGCTGAGGGGGGCTGCAGACAGCTGCAGGCGAGGAGGGCAAAAGCCTCACGCAGAGGCTGGGACAAGGCTGACACAAGCATGAGAAGGAACAGACTGAGGGCAGTGACAGAGCACTGGGGCCCAGGCTGCCCAGGGAGGCTGTGGAGTCTCCTTCATGGGGATCCCCATCTCAGCTGGACATCCTGACCCCGGGCAAGCAGCTCTGGGTGCTACCAGGATGATGAAAGGACTTCTATGAAGAAAGGCAGAGAGCCCTGGGGCTGCCTAGTCTGGAGAAGAGCAGGCTGAGAGGGGACCTCATCAATGCCTATAAATATCTGAGGGGTGAGGGGCAAGAAGGGGCCAGGCTCTTTCTGGGAGCAGCCAGTAACAGCAGGAGGCAGGCTGGGTACAAGCTGGCAGCCAGGAAAGTCACCTCTGTGATGTGAGGGTGGCAGAGGCCTGGAGCAGGCTGCCCAGAGAGGCTCTGCAGTCTCCTCTGCAGGCTTTCCAGCCCCATCTGGATGTGTTCCTGTGGGACCTGCCCTGGCTGCTCCTGCTTTGGCAGAGGCTGGACTCCATGCCCTCCAGAGGTGCCTTCCATCCCCCACCCTGCTGGGATTCCATGACAGATCCCAGGGAAAGTGGACTGGTCCTTCCAGCTACCCTGAGCCCCAGCCCAGGGGCAAAAGGGAAGGAATGGCCATGGGTCAGGTGTGGGATGCTGAGGAGGGAGCAGGCTGATGCCACTGCAAAGCCAAAGCCAGCTTCCAGAGGTCATGGTGACAAAGGCAGGTCCCTGATGCCATGCAAAGGCCACCCAGCAGGTGAGAAGGGTCCAAGAGTCTAAGGTCTGGCAGACTCAGACTCTCCTTACTCCCTGGAAAGCCTACACAGTAAATCCTCCTGAAAGCTGTTCCCAGCCACGTGGTGCTGACTGGGAACAGCCACCATGGATTTGCCAGTGGCAAATCTTGCCTAACTGGATTGCTCTGCACATGACAGGCTGCTGGGTGGCTGCTGGACACCTGGCAGCATCCTTCACGGGAGCCTGCTGAGGGCTGCACTGCAGAAGCAGATAAGGCAGCAGAACCCTGTCTAGAATGTCAGCTCAGAAGGTGTCCAGCTGGCAGCCAAGTACCAGTGGCATCCCTCAGGGCTGGGACTGGGGTCAGTGTAACCCAATGCCTTCGTTACCAAAGTTGATTAACACCAATTAGAGGACAGAGAGCACTCCCAACACCTTTGCAGATGGTATCAAAGCCGTTGGGGTGGCTGGGGCTGGAGAGGCTGCTCAGAGGGTCCTGCACAGCCTGAGGAAGTGGCCTGGGGGAGAACTTCTGAAGGTCAACCAAGGCAAATGGAAAGTCCTGCCCCTGGGACAGGCTAAGGCCTTGCAACAGCACAGCCTGGGGCAGCTCTGCACAAACTGACCTGCCAAGCTCCCAGGGCAGAGGAGCAGGCAGCCAAGGGAGCTGCTTTCCTGGGCTACCAATCTAACTGTCTGAAAGAGACTCTGCCACAGCACTGCCCTGCTGCTTCTCAGGAGCCTGAACTGAGGCTTCTGAAGACACCTTCCACCTTGCCAAGCCTGTGCATGGACACAGGCCCCTGTCTAGCTGAAGAGCCTGCTGAGAGCAGCAGCAGGCAGGAAGCTGAGCTGGCTGCAGCAGAGGTGTTCAGTTGGCTCCCTAAGAACACAGTGAGGAAGCACAAAGCCAGCAGCAAGCAGAGAAGCCAGGCTTTGATGGTGTAACCTGCTCACTGCCTCCTCCAGAACCGAGGCAGCAGCACTTCCCAGGCTTCCCCAGAGAGCTATTTCAGCTCAAAGCCACAACTCTGCTTGCTGGAGGCTGCTTAAAAAACATCTCTGCCATCCAAAAAGGAAGAAAGGTGAGCAGCAGGCCAAGGGAAGTGATTCTGCCTTCCCACTCTGCTCTGCTGAAATGCTGAGAGCTCATCTGCAGAACTGCCTCCAGTTCTGGGGAACCCAGCACAAGGACATGGTACTGCTGGAGAGGGTCCAGAGGAGGTGACAAAGATGATCAGAGGCTGCTGAGACTCCCCTGCAGGGACAGGTTGAGAGAGTTTGGGCTGTTCAGCTTGGAGAAAGCTCCAGAGAAACCTCAGAGCAACCTTTCAGTACCTGAAGGGGCTCCAGAAGAGCTGGGGAGGGACTTTGGACAAGGGCTGGGAGTGCCAGGAGGAGGGACAATGGCTTTGAGCTGAGGAGAGAAGGAAGACATTGTTGAGAGTGAGGGTGGGGAACGACTGGCACAGGCTGCCCAGGGAGGCTGTGGCTGCCCCCTCCCTGCAGGCGTTCAAGGCCAGGCTGGATGAGGCCTTGAGCAAGCTGTGCTGGTGGGAGGTGTCCCTGCCCATGGCAGGGGGTTGGCACTGGATGGTCCTGAACGTCCCTTCCAACCCAGACCATTCCATGGATGCATGAATCTCGCAGCAGCAGAGCACAGCACAGACCTGGCACAGGCAGCTGTGACAGAGCTCTGGCAGTGCAAGCAGCTCTGGCGAGCGAGGCCAAGAGCAGACCACACCAACAGCAAGAACATCTCCTGCAGTGCTCCTTCAAGGACTCAGGCAAGGGCATGAGGTTTGCTAGCAGAGGAACTTCTGCTGGCATGGTCACAGCACTGAAAAGTGAGCTCAGCCCCTTGGCAGGTCTGTGGGTCTGCAGGGCTGCCGTGGGTGCAGCCAAAGGCTGTGCCAGGGCAGGCAGGGAGCTCAGATTGGGCTGTTGGCCACAAAGCCACACTGGGAGCCTGGCAGCTCACTCAGAGACAGCAAGTGGGGGCAAAAATGGCTTGCTAGGTAAAGATGGGCAAGATTTGACCCTCCACATCCAAGGTAGTGCTCTGGATGCTTTCTGCTGGCAGAGGCAGGGTCTCTGTTAGTGATGCAGCCTGGAGCAGTGTCCTGGCTGCTCCACAACAACTTCACAGAATCAGTCAGGTTGGAAGGGACCTCCAAGACCCTCCAGTTTCATAAGGGTGTCTAGCAACAGGCCAAGGGGGAATGGTTTGGAGCTGAGAAGAGTAGGTTCAGACAGGATCTCAGGAGGAAGTTCTTCAGGAGGAGGGTGGTGAGACCCTGGCATAGGCTGCCCAGGGGGGTTGTGGATGCCTCCTGCCTAGGGGTGTTCCAAGCCAAGTTGAATGAGGCCTTGAGCAACCTTGGCCAGTGAGATGTGTCCCTGCCCATGGCAGGGGGTTGGAGTTAGATGACCTCTGAGTTCCTTTCCAACCCAAGCATTCTATGATTCTATGAATTCCCTCAGCCTGCTGGGTCAGAGCTCACCAGCCCCAGCCCCCTTCTGAGGGACAGGTCCCCACTGACCACACCAAGCAGTGAGCTCTCACTGAGGACCAACCCATAATTAGCAACTGCTTAGGGTAAGGCTGATGAGTTGTATGGATTCTGATGCTGCAAGAGGAAGGGAAACCTTGCTCCATGCTTTGACTTCAGGACAGAGCCATCACAGCAGGACTCCAGGGTGCCTCAGCTCAAGTGGTTAACTCGGTGTATGGTCAACTCGGTGCAGCTCCCTGAGCAGGCTCCACCAGCTCCAAGCTGCTTTGGGTCATGGACAAAACAGACAGGAGCCAGGTTAGGGCAGCAGAGTCCCCCCACAAAGCTGCCTCAGTTCACTTTGAGTCACCTCTGGCTGCACCAGCAGCTGCTTGCACAGGGCCTGACACACTGAGGTGCTCTGCTGTGGGATTTCACTTTTGGTCTCTGCTGCATGACAACAATGTGGACAGGCTGAAAGGGGCCAGAGAAGGAGCAGAGGACTGGAAGAGCTCATTTCCCAGGACTGCTCCTGCCTGGAGCCCTTCTGAGGTGTGAAGGATAAGGAGAAATGGTCAACAAGTCCTGGCACCATGGTGGGCTCTGCTTGCTCTGCTGGGGCAGGCTACTGCTGGGGCCATTCCCACTGGGCTCCAGCAGAAAATGTTCCCCATGGGAACAGTCAGGGACTGGAATCAGCTCCCCAGGGCAGTGGTGGATGCCCTGCACTGGGCACTTGGCAGCCCCAGCCTGGCAGGGTGCTGGGCCAGCTGACTGCAACTCCAGCACCACCTGCACCCAGCTGGTCCTTGGGGTCCCTCACAAGCTGGCACTGTGGGCTCCTGTGATCTGCCTGCCCAGGGAGCAGATGGGCACTGCCCAGCTCACAGACACCTCTCCTCCAACCCTCCTTTTGGGAAGGGTTTTCATCCTGAGTCTTCCATGGCCTGGGAAGGAGCTGCTGGAGCTGTGGCAGCTCAGGTGCCAGAGATCAGTGTCCATCAGCCACCATCTGCCCCAACCCTCCCTGCCCAGGGACTAGAGTCAGCAGCTGGGCTCAGCACCCCTGCCCTGGCCAAGGGAGGGGCTGTGATGCCCACAGCAGCCCTGCTGGCAGGGTGCTGGGCCAGCTCATTGCCACTCCAACATCACCTGGGCAGGTTGGACCAGATGCTCCTCGGGGACCCTTCCAACCTGGCACTCTGTGAATTCTGTGATTTCAGACGTAAGAAAAGCCCAAAGCTCTGGAACAAAACTGCATTCACTGCCCCAGGGAGCAAGGAATGAGAAAGTATAAATAGGAGGAGGCTTCAGGCAGCTGCCAGGCGTGGACAGGGAGCCAGGGCTGCGGCAAAGCAGTGCTCCAGCTGGAAGCAGCAGAGAGGAGCCAGGTTCAGCTTCCCCTGGAAAGGAGGTGACACAGAGGAGGCTGCTGGCAGGAGCTCACCCTGCGGTCTGTACCCTTCACACAGATTTAGGAGCAAGGCTGAAGGCTGGAGAAGCAGAGCTGGAAGTGCTTGTGTCCCTCTGCAAGGTCAGCTCCTGGGAGCAGGGGAACGTTCCCACTGAGACTCCTGCCAGCTAAGGCTCTGCTGGGTTTTCTGTCAGCTCCAGGAAGCAAACTACTACAGAAAAAAAAGGAGTGTCTGAAAGCAAAGCAGCAAAGCACCACAAGTGCCAACTCCTCAAGAGCAACTCTCAGCTGTTTCCAGGTGAGCAAGGACAAATGTTTAAGCTCAGAGCTTAAAGCTGGAAGGAGACTTCTCATTCAGAAATGTGCTTGGAGCCTTCAGTCACTGAATGGTTTGGGCTGGAAGGGACCTCCAGAGATCACCCAGTCCAACCCCTGCCATCAGCAGAGACATCCTCCATAAAACAGGCTGCTCCAGAGCCTTGTTGGGCCTGACCTTGAATACTTCCAGACATGAGGACTCAACTCCCTCCCTAGGCAACCTGTTCCAGAGTTCTACCACCTTGATGGTGCAGAATTTGTTCCCAATATCCAGGCTAAATCTGCTCTTCTCTAATTTCAAACACTGTCCTCATCCTGTCACTGCAAGCCTTTGGAAACAGTCCCTGCCCAGCTCTCCTGGAGCCCCTTCAGGCACTGCAAGGCTGTTCTCCCTGGAGCCTTTTCTCCTCCAGGCTGCACAGCTCCAACTCTCCCAGCCTGTCCCCACAGCAGAGGTTCTGCAGCCTCTCATCATCTTGGTGGCCTCCTCTGGACCCTCTCCAGCAGCTCCAGCTCCTTGTGCTGTGTTCCCAGAGCTGGAGGCAGTGCTGCAGGGGAGGACTGAGCAGAGCAGAGGGGCAGAATCCCCTCCCTGTGCTGCTGCTCTCCCTGCTCTGGCTGCTGCCAGCACACAAGTCCCAGGCCATTACATGGCTGTACAGGTCCATGTCTCCTGTGTTTGGGGTCCCAGAGCTGGCCCCAGCACTGCAGCTGAGGTCTCCCCAGAGCAGAGCAGCTGTGCAGGCTGAAGCTCCATCAGTCTGCGCTGCAGAGCTCCACCACAGCAGATCTCATCCCCAGCCACTTCCCCCAGAGCACAGCTCTGAGCTGCTGACAGCCCTGGCCAGGCTACACAGAAAGCTCTTCTTGAATCCATTCATGCCGAAGTGAGCCCCAGCAAAAGAGGTGCCCAAATCCCCACCAAATCATTGCCTCAGCTCTCTCAAACTGCACTGCTCCTGCCCAAGGCCTGCTGCTGGCCAACCCCTGCCAGGAGCTGCCCCTCGGCTGCGGTGCAGATCAGCTCTCTGCAGCCAAGAAAGGAGATGGCAGGGACAGCTGTGGCACCTCCCTTCAGAAGGGCAGCTGAAAATAAACTGCACCCTCAGATGCCAGGCCTTATCCTGGGCACCTTCCCGTGCTGGGGCCATGCCATCATCACTAGGCCAAACGGGAGAGCTGCTGAGCACAGCCTGGGCTCTGCCGGTGCCCTGACGGGCAGAGGCTGAGGCTCTCTCTCTGCTTCAGCTTTTCAGCCCAGCCCTGTGCACAAACAGCTTTTTTAGGAAGCAGAGCAGACATTTCAGAGCATTTAAATCCTCCCCCTGCCCTCATTTGCATTCAACCATTATAAGGAAAAGAAAATACACTCAATTTACACAACCACTTGCATAATGTTCCCTTCTGCCCCCCTGCTTAAAAGGATTGCTCTAATATGCAGTGTCTGGCAGACCTCCTTGACTTATGGTGTGTAATAAACCTCAGCTGAGAGCCAGCAGAGCAGCTCAAAACTCTGATATGTTAATATTAGTCAGTGATTACCTCAGTACATTACACCACAGCACTTCAGACGTCTCACAGACCCTGCAGAGCCACAGACCAGCAGGGGCTGGAAGGGACCTCTGCAGATCATCCAGCCCAAGCCCCTGCCAGGGCAGCAGCACCCAGGGCAGGGCACACAGGAACACAGCCAGGAGGGTTTCAAAGGTTCCAGGGCAGGAGACTCCACAGCCTCTCTGGGCAGCCTGCTCCAGGCTCCAGCATCCTCACACTCACAAAGGTTCCCCTCCTCTTCCCCTGCCACCTCCTCTGCTCCAGCTTGCCCCCAGTGCCCCTTGTGCTGCCCTTGGCCACCCCTGGGCAGAGCCTGCCTGCGTCCTGCCCACACTGCCCTGCCCAGCTTGAGCACAGCACTGAAGGCAGCCCTCAGGCTGCTCTGCTGCCAGCTGCCAGCCCCAGCTGCCTCAGTCTGGCCCCACAGGAGATGCTCACTGCCTGCAGCAGCCTGGGGGCTCTGGGCTGGGCTCTCTCCAGCAGTTCCCTGAACTCCTTCTTGGCCTGAGGGGCCCAGAACTGGACACAATATTCCAGATGTGGCCTCAGCAGGGCAGAGCAGAGAGGCAGGAGAACCTCTCTTGACCTCCTCACAACCCTTCTAATACACCCCAGGATGCCACTGGTCACAAGGGCACACTGCTGGCTCATAGCATCCTCCTGTCCACCAGCACCCAAGGGCCTCTCCCCTGCTCAGTCCCTCACCTGAGCTCTATGCCTCTAAACCTGACTGCAGTGGGGCAGCTCCAGCCCCTAACACTCCCCCTCAGAAGAGGCATCAGGAACTGCAAAAATACTGTGATGGGAGCAGGTTCACCTGGGTCACAGCTGAGAGTTCTGCACTGCCTTTAACATGCCAGCAGGTCTGGGCCATGCCAGCAGAAGCTGCAAGGCAGCTCTGGAACCTGTCCCAGGCACTGCACTGGCTGCTCACTCCTGCCTGCTTCCTGGAGCTGATCACAGAACAGCCTAGGTTGGAAGGGGCCTCAGAGATCATCTAACTCCAACCCCCTGCCATGAGCAGGGACACCTCCTGCCAGCACAGGCTGCTCACGGCCTCACCCAGCCTGGCCTTGAACACCCCCATGCAGGAGGCAGCCGCAGCCTCCCTGGGCAGCCTGTGCCAGTCTCACCACCCTCCTGCTGAAGAACTCCTTCCTCAGCTCACCTAACCCTGCTCTGTCTCAGCTTCAAACCATTCCCCCTTGGCCTGTCCTTACAAAAAGTCCCTCTGCAGCCTTCTGTAGGCTCCTTTTAGGCACTTACTTATCTAAGGGTGCTGATTTGGGCAGGCAGCATCAGACTTATCCCCATCCCCAGAGCAGGCTCAAGGGTTTGATCTGCGGAAAGCTTCCAGCACTTATCAATCACACCAAGCTCTCCCTAGAATACCTCTGCTTCCCAAAGGAGATTTCCAGGCCAGGCCAGAACTCTGGAGTGCCCAGCAGCACTGCTGCAGAGGTGGGAACAGACAGCAGCAAGGGAGCAGGGCCACTGCTTGGAGCTGGTGCCACAAAGGAAGCTGTAGCTGATGCTATCTGCTGCCTTGCTCAGTGTTGATGGGGAGCAGGAGAGTTTGACTCACCTCATCAGCAGACAGCATAAACAGAGGCTGAGGAAGGAAACAATGAAGATGCACATTTCCCACCCTGGATACCCACCTACTTACTAACCCAGGGTTAGCTTCCTCCCAGCACCCAGCAGCTGAGTGAAGGCTGTGGCTGGCTTCAGCTCCCAGCAGGCTAGAAAGTGCCCCCAACCAAAACAAAGACAGGCTCCCTGCGAGCCCTGCCAGCAGCAGCAGCAGCTCGCCAAGGCTCTAACTCCTTTCAGTTCAAGGTTGGTTTGTTTAGTCTAGAGTTAATTCTGCCCACTTAGGAGACTGTTTTGAAATGGAGACAGAAGGGACAGACAATGGAACCAAGCCACAGGGCCAAAACAGGCAGGCAGAAGAGCCTGAGCAAGCCAAAAGCAAGGAAAGGAAAGCTCTGGGCTGGCGAAGCAGCACTTCAGGTTTTAGCTTTGTCTAAGAAATTCCTGGGGCACTGTAGGCTGCCTGCAAGCTTCCTGATTTATCCAGCACTGCGTTCCCAGTCAAAAGTGAAAGCCCACAGAGCTGTTCCCCTCAGCCTGGTGACAAAGCCTATTTTGGCCAGAGTCATGTTTCAGCCTGACGAGCAGCGTTAAATGCAGCAGGGACAGCTTGCTGCTGCTATTTTCACAGGCAGGAGCATACCTTCAGAGAGGGACTCTGCAGAGCACAGTGGAAAAGGTATGGCTCTCCCCAGATAACCTTCTCTTCCCAGGATTAATGTATTTTTAGGCAACACAGCCACCCACTCTTCAGAAAAGGCAGCCTGATGTGTGACAGCATCGGCACAGATGGAAAGCAGAGGAGCTGAGCTACCTCCCAGCGCAGCCGGGCGCCCAACCAGACCTGTCTGGAGTACCTGCAGACTTCACCCCGGGGCTTTTGTGCCCCTGTGGGTTGTGCTACACCTCACACTTGAGGCCCAGGCTAGCTTCTGCTGTTTGCAGATCAAGCAGCTCCTCCTAGAAGGAGCTCTGCATGAGCAACCACTGCCCATGGACCTCAGGCCTCCTGGCAAACCACCTCAGCTCCTTCAGCGCTGCTGCAGTCCCAGCCCTTTGCTCCATGCTCTCTAGCAGTGATGTCCCAGCTAGGAAACACCAATCCACCCAGGAATTCTCTCTTCCTCCCTCTCAGGATGATGCAATGCATCACAGAATGAGTTAAAGCTCAGTGCCAACCCCTGCCATGGGCAGAGACAGCTCCCACCAGCACAGGTCGCAGCCACAACCTCTCTGGGCAACCTGTGCCAGAGTCTCACCACCCTCACCCTTAACAGTCTCT